>NC_057801.1:632323802-632923802 GCF_018294505.1 Triticum aestivum
CATCTACCCCCCCCCCTGCAACGCTCACTGTTCATCCAATCGATCGACTTCGGTTAGCAGCAGTAGCGAAGGAATCGCTCAATCGGGTTCAGTTAACAGCCATCGATTGATCACTCGGGTTCAGTAACGCGTAGCCTGCAGTGCAATCGCTCGGGTTCAGTTAGAGCCCAATGCCTCGCTCGGGTTCAGTTAGAGCCAAAGCCTCGCACACACATGTGTACGTGTACGAGAGAAACGCACATCGCTCGGGCCCCGACCTCCCACCGTAACCGGGAACTCCCCGAAATTTTCCTCGCCCTCGCTTCTACCATGGTTTTTTCCGTCATGGACGGCCGAAAGAATGTCATCCAGCTGCATCTCTGGCCCGCCCAGGACGAAAAGCCCATTTTCTGTCATTATTTTTTGTCATAGAAGTAGGAGCCCACCACATCTATGATGATACCGGGTTTTGTCACAATTATCGTCATAGAAGTGTCATATGTATGACAGAAAAATAAATCATTCGGCCCAAAATGTCACGGATGTGTCTTTTTTTGTAGTGTATCCAAGGTGGTGTCGACTTACTAGCTAGTCAACAAACCATTCTGCCTACCAGCCGTTGGATTGACATCCAACATCTGTCGTGTATCTTCTATCTCTTGCCTTCTTCTTCCTCCAGCCGCCCAAATCAAACCACCCCGTCGGCTCCGCCTGCTCCCGCCTCCCATGACTGGATGCGCCTCCGCCGCCCTACCGTACATACCCTCCAATGTTGGCCAGTCCCTCCCTCTATTCCCCCACACGTCATGTTATTCTCCAGTGATGTCAGCCCCAACACGCACCCGCGCCCGAACCAGTCAACCCTCGTACTCCCCTTCGCCTGCGATTGGACCGGCGCATCTTCCACGGCTCCTGTTTGTTCTGTCTGAGGCCTCGCCGTCGTCCTCCGCCTTGCGGCCTTGGTTCGCTCGCCGTGCGCGGTGCGCCGCCATCTTGCATTGTCAACGTCGTCAACAACCGAGAGGAACAAGGAGATGACTGTACATGGAGAGGATGACAATAGGGACCCACCAGCGTCATGGCAGTACGCAAGCAAGTGCCTCTATATTACAAGCCCAAAAATATAGTTCCTCCTAATGGTTGGACATCTGGGGCTCATGCCATTGTCAACGTAGTCAATAAACGAGAGAATTAAACTACGGGCGGCTGACACCAGGGACCTAGCAGGTCGCACAGTTTTTTTCGAAACAAGCAATTGTTATTTATACTAGTTTTAGCGAAGGATCAGGGTAACAACGGGGCTGTGCAGGGGCTGTGGCCTGTCTAGCCAGCGTTTTATTTATGTTTACCACATCATGAGCCCAGTTATGTTTTTTTCTTGCTGAAAATGGCTAGCCCAGTTCTATTTTTTTAAAAGAAATACCCAAACAAGGCCTACTTGCTTTATCGTCCCTGCTGGGCTACAAATCTTTCAAGACGAGGAGAGTTTCATTCGGTTTGCCCAGAAATGGGCTGTACATTTTCAAAACACATCAAACCAGGAATTAGTTTCAATTTTTTTTCATTAGAAGATTTTAAATTCCACTGATTTTTATGCGTGGACAATTATTTGGATTTTATATTTATATAAATTATTTTTCAAAATAGTTTGAATGTGAATCGATATTTTTGGATTAAAAACAATTGACCACACCGAAATATGCAAAATTTCGTATACTTTCTAACCGTGGCCACAATATGGGGTGTAATGCTAACAAAAAGAAGATGGGCTCCAAAAAAATTCTTAAGAATTAGCAAATGGGATTTACATTATTAGAAATAATGGCAGATGGGTTGTATGTTGTTTTCCATAGATTTGAGGCTGACTTGTGCGCCTACTATAGGTTGACGCGTATGCTTTCATTAAAAAAAGGTTGACGCACATGCAACGCCCTGTCAACTTAGTCAACACACGAGAGCAGTGACTGTTGGATGTCCATCCAACGGCTGTTGTGCTTCTTCAATCTCTGCTCTTCATGCTCCAGCCACTCAAACAAGTGCCGGCGGGACTGCCTGCTCCCTCCTCCTGCAGCCGGCTATGCTGCCGCGCAGGCCTCACGGCCCCACCGTACTCCCATCGCTGGCCTAGCCATCCCTCTACTCACGCACACATGTTGTTATTCTCCAGGGACGGCAGATGAACCAGTAAACCCCCATACTCCTCCGCGTGGGAAACAACTGCCGAGTATTCCCTGGCTCCGTGTCATTCCCTTCCTAGGCATCACCGTCGTCCATCGCCCCGGTGCTCTCGGCGCAGCCTGGTCAACGTGGTCAATGAACGACATCCATCAGAAGTGGACTGTCCGTGGAGAGGCTAATAGCTGGGTCCACGGCCGCACGCAAGGAAATGCTTCCTTATTACGCGCAAAATAATGATTCCTCCACCTGACAGCTAGGACCCACGGGAAGGGCCTCTATATTTCGCGAAAAATCGTTCCCCCCGCTGACAGGTCGGACCCAGCAGCTATATCTTCGCATGCAAGGAAGTGCCTCCTTATTACGCCCAAAAAAATGAATACCCCCCTGCTAGCTGGGACCCACCATATTGTTGGGCTGACTTGTGGGACTACTAAGTTGACGGGGACGAAGGGCTTTGTCAACTTAGTCAATACTCCAGTGACCGTATGATGTCCATCCAATGGCCATAGTGCTTCTTCAACCTCTGGTCTTCTTGCTCCAGCCGCCCAAAGCAGCGCCAGTCATGCCGCCTGCTCCTGCCTCCCGTGGCCGGCTGTGCTAATGCGGAGGCCTCACCGCTCCCATACTACTCCCATCACTGGCCAGGCCATCCCTCCACTCACGCCCACCCCTTGTTATTCTGCGGCGACGGCAGCCTCACACCGCAGCCGAATTAGTGAACGCTCGTACTCCTCTCCGCATCGGCATCCACTGCCGCGTCTTCCCCGGCTCTGCGTCGTCCCCTTCCTAGGCCTCACCATCATCCACCGCCCTGGTGCTCTCGACGCGGCGTGGTCAATGTGGTCAACGACCGACTTCCATCGGAAGAGCACTGTACGTGGAGAGGCTGACAGCTGGGTCCACGGCAGCCGCAAGGAAGTGCCTCCTTATTACACGAAAAATAATTATTCCTCCACCTGATAGCGGGGACCCACCAGACAGGCCACCTGTATTTTGCAAAAAAAACATTTGCCCCTGACTGCTGGGACCCACCGGACGGGCCACCATATTTCGGGAAAAAAAATGTTCCCCCCGTTGTCAGCTCGGACCCACCGGAAGTGCCTCCTTATTACGCACAAAAAGATGAATACTCCCCCGGCTAGCTGGGACCCACCTTGGTGGGAGGCTGACTTGTGGTCCTACTAAGTTGACGGGGATGGACGGCTTTGTCAACTTAGTCAATATGAACGATTCTAGCTCCAGTGACCGTACAATGTCCATCCAATGGCCGTAGTGCTTCTTCAACCTCTGGTCTTCTTGCTCCAGCCGCCCAAAGCAGCATCGGTCGTGTCGCATGCTCCTGCCTCCCGTGGCCGGTTGTGCTGCCGTGGAGGCCTCACCGCCCCCTACTATTCCCACTGCTGGCCAGGCCCTGCGGCGATGGCAGCCCCACACCGCAGCCGAACCAGTGAACTCTCGTACTCCTCTCTGCGCGAGCTTCCACTGTCGCGTCTTCCCCGGCTCCGCGTCGTCCCCTTCCTAGGCCTCGCCCTCGTCCACCGCCGTGGTGCTCTCCGCGCGGCATGGTCAATGTGGTCAAGGAACGACTTCCATCGGAAGAGTACTGTACGTGGAGAGGCTGATAGCTGGGTCCATGGCGGCCGCAAGGAAGTGCCTCCTTATTATGCGCAAAATAATTATTCCTCCACCTGACAGCAGGGACCCACCGGACGGGCCACCGTATTTCGCGAAAAAAAACGTTTCCCCCCTGACTGCTGGGATCCACTAGCTACACCTTCGCACACAAGGAAGTGTGTCTGGTCAAAACAAAATGATTCGCCCGCTGACTGCTGGGACCCATCAGCTACTTCTTCGCACGCAAGGAAGTGCCTGACAGTCGGGACCCACCTGGTCGAAGCGTACATAGCATTGTCATTCTGATCGTGAACGTGTACGTACATACTGGTGGATGTAGAGGCACGCACATGTCGTAGTAGAGGCGCGCACGTGTCATAGTAGAGGCGCGCATGTAGCATGTACACGTACGTACAACGGCCAGGGTGCAAGAAAGAAAATACGGCCTCGTACATACATACCGGCGGGGTCTCGAACGCCTACTCGCGCATACGTACGGCCAGGGCTCGTGCACATAGCTGGGTCAGAATGGAGAAACAACATTGTTGTAGTGTTCATGGGGAGGCAACGGAGTGCGTCGTGTTCATGGGGAGGCAATGGAATGCGTCGTGTTCATCGGGAGGCAACAGAACGCATGGGAGCCAACCGGCTTGGGCGGAACAGGCGATGGAAACGAGGCCTGGCGTACCACAGAACGAAGGAAACGGCCTTGTGTTTGACCGGCCATGTTCGAAACGGGATCCTGTTCATCGGGAGGGGTCTCGCGTACCGCAAACGGAGGAAACAGACCTCCTACGATCGAAACGGGGGTCCTGTTGATCGGGAGGGGTGTGGCGTGCCACAAAACGGACGAAACGGACTTGTGTTGGAGCGCTAAGGTCGAAACAGGGGTCCTGTACATCGGGAGGGGTGTGGCATACCGCAAAATGGGAATCCACGGGATACTGTTCATCTCCACCGTCGACCTCCTCCAGCCTCCACGGGCTACCGTCAACCTCCTCCAGCCTCCAGGGTCTCCTGTTCATCCAGCCTACACCGCGCACTACTCCATCGGCTACTGTTCAACAACCCCTCCATGGGCACCCCTTCACCATCTACTCTTCATCCAGCCCTCCATGGGGTCGTCCACTTCATCCAGAGGCAACGCCACGGGGTCCTGTTCATCCACCCCCACCGCTCACTGTTCATCCAACCCCCCCCCCCCCCCGCAACGCTCGCTGTTCATCCAATCGATTGGCGTCAGTTAGCAGCAATAGCGAAGGAATCGCTCGATCGGGTTTAGTTAAGAGCCATCGATCGATCGCTCGGGTTCAGTAACGCGTAGCCTGTGGTGCAATCGCTCGGGTTCAGTTAGAGCCAACGCCTCGCACACACATGCGTGCGTGTACGAGAGAAACGTGCATCGCTCGGCCCCCGACCACCCACCATAACCGGGAACTCCCCGAAATTTTCCTCGCCCTCGCTTCTACCACGGTTTTTTCCGTCATGGACGGCCCAAAGAATGTCATGCAGCTGCGTCTCCGGCCCGCCCAGGACGAAAAGCCCATTTTCTGTCATGATTTTTGTCATAGAAGTAGGAGCCCACCACATCTATGATGATACCGGATTTTGTCACAATTATCGTCATAGAAGTGTCATAAGTATGACAGAAAAAAATTCCGTTCGGCCCAAAATGCCACGGATGTGTCTTTTTTTTGTAGTGCTTCATCCTGCAACTAACTCATTAGTCACATTGCTTGCCAGGCTTATAGTGATGAGCATTACTGAGAGGGCCCGGAGATACCTCTCCGATACACGGAGTGACAAATCCTATTCTCAATCTATGCCAACCCAACAAACACCTTCAGAGACACCTGTAGAACATCTTTATAATCACTCAATTACGTTGTGACGTTTGATAGCACACAAGGTGTTCCTCCGATATTCGAGAGTTGCATAATCTCATAGTCTGAGGAACATGTATAAGTCATGAAGAAAACAATAGCAATGAAACTGTAACGATCATAATGCTAGGCTAACGGATGGGTCTTGTCCATCACATCAATTCACTAATGATGTGATCCCGTTCATCAAATGACAACACATGTCTATGGTTAGGAAACATAACCATCTTTGATTAATGAGCTAGTCAAGTAGAGGCATACTAGGGACTCTTTGTTTTGTCTATGTATTCACATGTGTACTATGTTTCCGGTTAATACAATTCTAGCATGAATAATAAACATTTATCATGATATAAGAAAATATAAATAACAACTTTATTATTGCCTCTAGGGCATATTTTCTTCAATATAGTCAAGACATGATGTGATATACGTTATTGTATGAGATGATCATGTTTGTAAAAGTTATCGGCAACCGGCAGGAGCCTTATGGTTGTCTCTTTATTGTATGAAATGCAAATGCCATGTAATTCTTTACTTAATCGCTATGAGTTAGCAATAGTCGTAGAAGCAATAGTTGGCGAGACGACCTCGACGCAATGATGGAGATCAAGCAGTCGAGCCGGTGACGATGGAGATCATGACGATGCTTTGGAGATGGAGATCAAAAGCACAAGATGATGATGACCATATTGTTGGCACGCAAAATTGTCGTGCAACACCAAGATAATTGTCGTGCTTTCGTGACGACGAACGATTGCTTTACAAGCAAAGCAACAAAGATTTCCTCTCTTTCGTAGAGGAGAGACGACTGTTATCCAGTGCAAAACGACAAAGATTAACCAAACCCTAGGGCTGCTAGGGCTCGGCAGGAAGTAGCGACAGAAAATAGACGTACGTGAAAAAGTAATGTTTGTATGGATAGATCGATTGTTGGTGGTTCCAATCGGCCATGGCCTTACATATATACGGCACGCTGGACTTGGCGTATAAGACTAAAACTCTGAAGCCAAAACCAACTAGGACATGCCCTATTTCGGTTGTTTACAACTTGCACTAGCGGCCCAAATTAACATGTCACGTACAAATCCTCCTGGGCCTACAAGGAAAATAGTAAAATATTTCGACCATGTCGCTAATAATACTAAATAATACACTCGCTCTAGTTCTAACCATGTCACGTAGATATACTCTTGTACCTTTAAGGAAATAATAAAATACTCCGGCCACGTCGCTATCACATGCAACAGTAACCATCATGTACTAAGCATACTTCAGCTTAGCATACGAGGTTGGTTAAGAGATATCCATGGCAGCAACATGCTAGTTCAATGCATCCCTGAAATCTGGCCAGCCTTATGTAGATAACTGCAATATTGAACCTATGGATCAACTGATTAGTTGGATCAATGATAAAAGCAATTTGGCCCATACTAACTAGCCAAATTACATCGTCAACACATGCCCCCTGTTTTTGGTACAATTACATTGACCAAAAATACAATAGCAATTACCGTAGGATGAAATCGATCACTTCACCGACCATGTTACTGCTCTGGGCGATGTCCAAAGATATATCGGCCAATTTTTTCTTAGGGCGATATCTTGAACAATATATCGGCCAAATGTGCTCAAGCCTCCTGCCACATGCTAGGATAGTACTTTTCAAATATTTTCCATTGAGAGCTTTGGACAACTTCTCTCCCTACAAAGATTGTACAAAATATGAATTCCCAGGAACAATCTCTATGATTTTGTACGGGCCTTCCCAACTTGGCGACCATTTACCTAATTTCCTATCTTTAGTTCCAATAGGTAAAATCGTTTTCCACACTAAATCTCCTATTTGAAATGATTTCTCTCTCACCCTTTTATTATAAGCCTTGGCTACTCTTAGTTTCTCCTTCTCAATCGCAAGGCTCTTAATCTCTCTTCTGAAATTTCATCTATCCTATCCATCATCAATTCACTATAATCTACAGCCGACAAATCATTTTGTCTGGCCACTCTAAGAGCTTGTAAATTAACCTCTACAGGTAACACCACCTCTTGACCATATACCAAGTCGTACGGTGCCACTTGAGTTGCTCCATGTTTAGATATCCGATGAGCCCATAAAGCTTTAGAAAGTACCTCATGCCATCTTTCCGGATGCTCCTCAATTTTCTTCTTTATAAGCTTAATTAAAGTTTTATTGCTAGATTCGGCCTGTCCATTAGCTTGAGCATAATAAGGCGACGAACTTAACAATTTAATTCCTAAAGATTCGGCAAATTCATGAAATTGATGAGACATAAAAGAAGCACCTTGATCGATAGTTAAAGTTTGAGGAATACCGAATCTATGAACAATATGCTCTAAATCAAAACTGATAACCTCTTTATGGGTCATGTTTTTTAAAGGAACTGCTTCAGTCCATTTAGTAAAATAATTTGTGGCAACTAGGACGAAGCGATGTCTTTTAGAAGATGAAGGATGTATTTCACCAGTAAAATCTAAGCCCCATCCTCTAAATGGCCACGGCCTAATTATAGGATTTAACATAGCTGCGGGCGCTAACTATATATTCCGAAATTTTTGACATGCCTCACAACCTTTATAGTACCAAAAACAATTCTCTAGCAAAGTCGGCCAATAAAAACCTGCTCTTTTTAATAACCATCGCATTTTGTGAGCCAACTGATGTTTCCCATATATTCCTTCGTGCACTTCACCCATAGCTACTCTAGATTGATCAAAATCCAAGCACTTTAAAAATAACCCATCTATTGTTCGGCGATACAACTCGTCATTAAACAAAGTATATTTTAAAACTTGTCGCCGAACTTTCCTATCTCTCGTTTGACTTGGATCCTTTAAATGATTAACTAGAGGAACTCTCCAATCACTTGGTTCTAAATTATTTGCTAATTCAGGTGTTTGTAACTCATGCACCAAATCTGCAGCATATTGTACAACTAGGTGTTCAACTATCCTAGGTCCAAGTGCACCCTGTGGCAAAGTATCCATCATTATAGACTCAGTATGCATCGGCTTGTCTAATATAAAAAACATTCCTTTACTAATGTGATAATCGGATGCTTGTTGTGCTAAACAATTAGCTCTAGAATTTTCTTCTCTAGGTATATGATGGATGGTGAATGTATCTAGAGACTTAATTATGTCTAAACATCGGTCCAAATAACTATTTAATAACCCATCAAAACATTGAAATTCGCCTTTAATTTGTTGTACTACCAGAAGCGAATCCCCAAAAGCATCTACATTTTTTACGCCCATATCAACTAAAGTTTGTAAACCAAATAGTAAAGCTTCGTACTCAGCTTGGTTATTAGTGCAAGGATATTCCAAACGGATCGATGTATCATAAACAACATTATTAGGTGAAACTAAAACATTACTGACGCCTTGCCTGTCCCTACAAACGATCCATCAAAATAAAGCTTCCATGGACACACACTAACATAATTAATATTTTCATCATCTTTAATCCTATGTTCAACAATGAAATCGGCAATAACTTGACCCTTCATAGCACGCAACGATTCAATAGTTAAATCATCTATACCAATATAAAAAGACCCAAATGTGCAGATCCAAACCATCTCGACCGTCAAATCATGTTATCTAGCGGTTCAAATCGCTCCAATGTCAAGCACCAAACACGTTTAACTCACTAATTACCCACCACTGCCATTGGTTATAAATACGTTTTGACTCAACGCTATCCCATGAAATCTACTATGTAATTAATATCCTACCATTCCTACGAAAAAGTAATTGATATCTTACTAAATACCAACGTGCAACAGATATATCTTACATAATATAGCGTGCAACTAATATCCTACCTAATATAAACGTGCATTGCACGTACATTATTACTAGTATTCTATTAGTGCGTAAGCCCACTTTCCAATCCTACCACTAAGAATCAGTTGTTGCAACATATACTTAACGACGTCGGCCTGGCAAGCTACTACACACGTACTAGAAAGAAGATAAGGCCGAAATTTGGTACATGCATAGTATAAAGATAAGCATAATTTTTCAATAAACATGTACCGACTTTCGGCGTCGAGCAAACGACGGCTTAAGTATGCAATGATGTATTCTTTGCTGCTGACCTCTTGCACCAACACCGCACCGATCACCCTATTTTCTGCAGCAATGTACAGCCTGAACGGCTCACCGGTCTTGGGCGCCCGCAATATTGGAGGATTCGACAAGCATCATTTTATATAATTAAAAGCATCTCGTTGCTCTACCCCCAAGTAAATTCGGCTTCATTCTTTAGCCAAAGTAGAGGAACAAACGATTCAATTTTTCCTGCAAGGTTAGATATGAATCATCTCAAGTAATTAATTTTTCCTAACAACTTTTGCACATCCCTTTTACACGTGGGTTCCTCCAATTTTTGTATTGCCTCCACTTTCTTAGGGTCATTCTCTATGCCATTTTCATGAATTATAAAGCCTAAAAACTTACCAGCCGACACACCAAAAGCACACTTGAGTGGATTCATTTTTAATCCATATCGACGCATCCTTTCAAAGGCTAATCTTAAATCGGCTAAATGATGATCAAATCCATCCGATTTAACAACTATGTCATCAATATATATTTCTAGTACAATGGCTAGAAGATCATGAAAAATTTAATTCATAGCTTGTTGGTATGTAGCACCGGCATTTTTTAACCCAAATGTCATAACAACCCACTCAAATAAACCAACAAAACCTGGGCAACGGAAAGCAGTTTAAGACATATCTTGTTCGGCCATAAATATTTGATTGTAACCCGCATTACCGTCTAAAAAGCTAATTACTTTATGTCCCCATGCGTCATTAATAAGCATGTCGGCTATAGGCATAGGATATTCATCTTTTGGAGTAGCCTTATTCAAATCTCTAAAATCAACACAGATTCTAATATTACCAGTATTTTTCTTTTCCACGGGCACAATATTAAAAACCCAATCTGCATATCTACACGGCCGAATAAACTTAGCTTTTAACAACCGATCAACTTTTTCTTTGGTGCGGTCATACAAATTAGGATTGAAACTTCTACGAGGTTTTTTATACGGCCTAAACCCAGATTTAATAGGTAATCTATGTTCTAAAAAATCTCTACTCAAATCGGTCATCTTGGTATAATTCCAAGCAAAGCAATCAACGAATTTGTTAAGTAATAAACATACCTTACTTTTCTGATCGGCTTTCAAGCTAGCTTTGATAAATGTAGGCCTCGGAATACTTCCACACCAATATCAATTTCTTCAAGTGGATCAGCCAATGAGAATCCCTGTCCAAGCTTTTCCATGTTATCAAAATCTTCAATAGTTTCATGCATATCGTTCTTTCCAGAACGATACTCCTCTGTGCGTCTTTGCAGCCACTTAATACTATCGTCTTTATTAATCATTTATATAGATAAATCATTAAGCCGAGCTACATTAGCCGGCTATGCATTTATAGGTACAAAACCATCTCTACCAATACTAATGTAATCATAGTCCGATAAATCCCTACCAATCAAACAATGCATCTCACCGTGTTGCCAATCAACCGGCGCCTCCATCAAAGCAATACAAGAAGAATTGTCCGCCTCTATCACCTCAACATCATCATTAACCCACTGAATTAAGCATTGATGAAGAGTAGAAGGAATGCATCAATTTGCATGAATCCAGTCGCATCCCAAAAGAATGTTATACCGTCCTTTGACATCGACAACAAAAAACGCAGTCGGCAACGTTTTGCTTCCGACTGTGAGCTCCATAGAAATAACACCCTTAGCTTCAGATAATTCTCCTGAGAACCCGCTAAGTCCCATATTGGTCTTCATTAACTCACTCTCTTTTCGGTTTAGCTTAGAAAATACCGAAAAGGGCATAATATTAACACCTGCACCGCCATCAACAAGCATGTGACCAATAGGCTTACCATCAATGTGACCTCTGATAAATAATGGCTTTAGATGCTGACCATGCTTCTCTAGTTTCTCAAATGTAGCATTCTTTGGGCCAAGAACAAGTTCAGCAATTTCAGCCTCGGGCGCGCGAAATTTGGCAGGCAACGCGAACACCATATTAACATCCATATCAGTTGGTACATCTTTATCATTCTCTGAATTTTCTGCAATAATGGTGTCATCCGTATTTTTATTCTCCTCCACTGCGATGCGCTTCTCCTTCCAAGTTTTTGTGTGTATTATTGGTTTATCTTGATTGAACCATTTATCGCGCTTCTTCTCAGCTATCTCTTCCTTTATTTCCAATGTCCGCAGTCGTTGTACACGTCGTTTCTGAGTGTGAGTAAGTTCCTTTGGGCACCACTGCGGTGCTGGTTTAGTCCCTGGCACAACAGACTTAATTTGGCTGCCCCCTGGGTCCTTCGGCCTATACTAGCGTACTTCTGTTTTTCTGGCAAACATTTTATCTCTAGCCAAAAAACTTCTCTACTAATCATAAACGATACTAGCATTAAAATCCTGGCCGCGTACATTATTTGAATCCCAACATGTACGTGTGCTGCTGTTATACTTCAAACCCGTTGGAGGCAAACTCTTGAGTGAATTGCAAGAAACCACCACATTTGAGGCTTATCTTGCGGAAAACCACCTGGTCGCTAATCATTTGCAAAAATCACTGCGTATTTAGTAAATATTTTGCAAAAGCACTAAACAGGTGATTTAGCCCGTTTAACCACTTTCTGACTAGTGGGGCCGGATTGTAAGGAGCTGATTTGGCAACAAATTGACATATACCTCCCTGGATCTTATAAAAGAAAAGCAATCAGCCCCCCCTGGAGGGCATCTCCTTCCTCGCGTGCAACGGCAGGGGGCCACCAATGAGGATGCGAAATCACCGGAGGACTGCGACACGCCGCCCCCTTCCCCTCCGGGGGCGGTGGCCATGGCTTACAACGACGGAAACCGCAGGATTGGCGGCAGCCGTGGCACAAGTCATGCAGCAGTAGCAGCCCGCGGGTGCCATGCTTTTTCTGCTGCTACTACTGTCGTGCTTCTCCATGGTTCTGCTGCTCCCCTTAGTGCCGCCCAGTGATGCTGCTCCCCTTGGTGCCGCCCAGTGATGCTGCTCCTCGGAGGACGACGACTTGGGCGAGCACAAGTTGTGCTGCGCGTGTCCCGCTCCATTATGTGGAAGGCCGTGGTAGCCTGGCGTGCGGAACGGAAGGTAGGCTTCTGGCTGCGCCTTGGAGCGGTGGAGGCGGATGAGGGGACGCGTCGGCGGCCGGGGAACCAAGCACGGCTGGTGCTACCGCCGCCGAAGGGCCTTGTACACCGGCTGCAGGTTGAGGCTCTGGCTCTGGCTACGCCTTGTCGTCCGACTGCAGGTCGAGGCTGGCTGTCGCCAGATCCGGCGTAAGGAGCGGCGGTGGAGGCAGATGTCGTCGGGATCTGCTCGCCGGCCACCGCGACGCGCACGCCGCGCTCGCCGTCTTACTCCTATCCATCTCCTCCTCGCTCCACCTCCTCCTCGTCTCCGCAACCGCCCGGTCAGCGGGCGTCTTTCGGCGGCGAGGGCATGGTCCAGGGGGCTGATTGATTTTTTTTAAATCTACTAGGGGTCTGTGTGTGATTATTTTGGGCCCCACCTGTCGGAAACGCCCTCAACCGCGCCAAAATTACATGTTCAGTGCAATCTGCAACACTTTTACTGAATCCGCGGTGGCTTTTGCAAATGATTAGCGATCACGTTGTTTTCTGCAAGATAAGCCCTAAATGTGGTGGTTTCTTGCAATTCACTCCAAACTCTTGGACGTTCCTGGGCCACAATTTCTCATAACTAAATCAGCATACGAACTTACCGATTTATACTGTTGACTAGTACGCGAGGATACAACATATTCGTTGTCTGACCGTGCATTCGAGTCATGCCCAGAATTAGTTTTCTCTTCAAATTGATTAGATTGGCCGGCTTGCCGCAACTTCACTCCATTACTTTTCTCCTCTGTACCAACAACTTCTTTTGAGACACTACTTGTTTTTGTACAATTGACAACACCTTCATCTGAATGGTGTTCTGCTATTTTCAGACCATGAGCAGAATCTAAATCATCTGCACTTTTTCTAGGTTTAGGATCGGCACGTTTCACTGGCATCTATACGCGTTTGTAGTCACCCTTATGGTTGTTGCGCTCTACACTACGTACCGGTGATCGACCTCCTCAAATCTCAATGGCGTTATGTGATCTAGACTCCTCATTGAAACGAGCCCTTTTCTCATGTACGTTTGGTCTGAACATAGGCCTCGGCGGGATCCATCCCGGCTGAAAATAACCTGCAGTAGGATATGGCGCCCAAGGATTAAACCCCCATGGAGGAAATCACGGATACATAGGAGGTGCACAACTCCAATATGTCGGCTCCAAATACGGTTGTTGGACATATGCACTTCCTTGCCATTGCTCATGACCGTGAGGTCTAGAAGGAGATCTAGAACGCTTATTACCTCCGAGCCGATTAAACACATTGTTGGTCTTGCGTGAGGTATATTTTCCAACAACATGCTAACTGTTGGCTTTGGCCTTGGAGCTTACCTCCTTCCCCCGTTGGCTTTCCACACTCCTATTTCTGGATTTTTTTGGTTTGATCATCCTTGGAGGAGCACTGTTATCAACAACATTTTTCTCTCTTGCAGATTCGGTCTGATCCGACCAAATAAGCATTTTTTTACTCTCAAGCTCGACCACATTGATAGGAAAAGGGTCGTTGCTGAGCTTCATCTTCGAGCCTTCTGTAAACGTCAATCGTCCTTCATTGATGGTCGATTGCACCTGTCGACGAAACACGTTACAATCATTAGTAGCATGAGAAAAAGAATTGTGCCATTTACAATAAGCTATTCTACCCAATTCTTGTGGAGGTGGAATTACATGACCCTCTCTCACTCTATTTAATTTATTCTGCAGTAACATATCAAAAATTCTATCACACTTGCTAACATAAAAAGTGTATTTAGTTTCTTCTCTTCTAGCAGGTGTAGGTTTCAAAGCAGAACATGCAAATGGTTTTGACTTTGGCGCTTGAACCCATTCGGCTACACATATGTTAACATCATCCTCACTAGCCGAATCACTATCATAATTTAAGGCATTAACCACATGGATATCCTTCTCTTTATTTCTATTTTCCTTAAACCGGTTGTATTGTTTAATTTCCTTAGCCCGGTTTTTCCTTCGCCAAAGCCTTCTGCAAAACTTGATTAACATCTAAAAATTCTTGCCCTTCTAGTTTCTCCTTAATATGAGTGAGTAGACCCGAAAAGGCAAGATCGGCTAAATCCTTTTCGGCTATGGTCAAGCTGAAACATCGGTTTTTGACATCCCTAAACCTCCTAATATAATCATGAACATGTTCATTATATTTCTGCCTAACCATAGTTAAATCTGAAAGCCGAAGTTCTGTTTCACCGCTATAAAAATACTCATGAATTTTTTGCTCCAATTGTGCCCATGTTGAAATAGAATTAGGAGCAAGCGATGTAATCCAATTAAATGCAGTACTGGATAAAGATAAAGGAAATAATTTTAATCAAAAAAATCCAATGTGCCGACTGAGGGAGTCCTGGATTAGGGGGTCCTCGGACAGTCGGACTATATACCTTGGCCGGACTGTAGGACAATGAAGATACAAGATCGAAGACTTCGTCCCGTGTCCGGGTGGGACTCTCCTTTGCGGGGAAGGCAATCTTGGCAATTCGGATATGTAGATCTCCTTCTCTATAACCGACTTTGTGTAACCCTAGCCCTCTCCAGTGTCTATATAAACCAGAGGGTTTAGTCCGTAGGACAACAACAATCATAATCATATGCTAGCTTCTAGGGTTTAGCCTCTACGATCTCGTGGTAGATCAACTCTTGTTATACTCATATCATCAAGATCAATCAAGTAGGAAGTAGGGTATTACCTCCATCGAGAGGGCCCAAACCTGGGTAAACATTGTGTCCCTCGCCTCCTGTTACCATTAGCCTTAGACGCACAGCTCGGGACCCCCTACCCGAGATCTGCTGGTTTTGACACCGACATTGGTGCTTTCATTGAGAGTTCCACTGTGTTGTCACGATAAGGCTTGATGGCTCCTTCAATCATCTGCAACGATGCGATCCAGGGTGAGAATTTCCTCCCCAGACAAATCTTCGTATTCGGTGGCTTCGTACTGCGGGCCAACTCGCTTGGCCATGTGGAGCAGATCGATAGCTACGCCCCTGGCCATCAGGTCAGGTTTGTAAGTTTGAACTATACCACCGACGTCCGCGGAGACTTGATCTTCAATGGATTCGCGCCCACGTTAGGTGCGCCAAACAGTCACGACAAGCACGACTTGGATCTGCCATCGGACGGTGTTCGGAAGATCACACCTGTGGCTACCCCGGCCCTTAATCCGGAACAGATCGTGTCGTCCGAGGACGGGTCGATAGACCCTGCCATGGAGGTCGCACACTCAGCGGTGTTAGAGCCGAACATAGACTTCGCCTCCAATGAGGCCTGTGCCATCGGACCGTAGGACTCATCTCCGGCCATAGGCTCCGAACCGCGTACATCCGTGCCTATCAAATCTGATTGGGCACCGATCATGGAGTTTACCTCCGCGGATATCTTTCAACACTCGCCCTTGGGCAACATGCTAAACTCATTAAAGTCTCTCTCCCTGTCAGGAGACTCTTGGCCGAACTATGTCTGGCTTAAGTGGGAAGTGGACGACAAAGAAATTCATTGCCCACCCACCACCCACTTGGTAGCCACTGTCGATGACCTAACCGACATGCTTGATTTTGACTCCGAAGACATCGACGGTATGGACGGCGATGCTGGAGAAGAACAGGAACCACCGCCCACAGGGCGCTGGACAGCCACCTCATCATATGATATATACATGGTGGGCACACCCAAAGAAAGCAATGGCGATGAGGCAACGGAGGATAATCCCCTTGAGAAGCAATCTAAGCACCGGCGTCATAGGCGCCGCTCTAAGCCCCGCCATAGCAAAAATAGCGATACCGGCACAAGAGATGATAGCAATCCAGATGGTGCCGAAGACGATAACAACCCCGCCCAGCCAGGCTACGAGCAGGCCGAGCGGGAGGATGGGCAAGCTAGCCTTAAGGAACAGGCAACGGATGGAGAATCAGAGGATGACAATTACATGCCCCTCTCCGAAGACGAAGCGAGCCTTGGCAATGAAGAATTCATCGTGACTGAGGATCCCGTCGAGCAGGAGCGCTCCAAGCGCTGGCTTATAGCCACTGCAAGAAGCATGAGGAAAAAGCAGCAGCAGCTTCAAACTGATCAAGATCTACTAACTGATAGATGGACTGAGATCCTGGCAGTCGAGGAATACAGACTCGAGCGCCCAACCAAAACTTACCAAAAGCGTAGGTCGCTACCTCAACTCGAGGAGGAGGCATTAAAGCCCACACTACCAGCGCATGATGCGGCTGACCGGCCACCTCGTGGCCGAGACAAAGCAGCGTATCAGCCTGAAGTCTAGCCTGCACCCCGCCGCCAAACAAGCAAAAACACAAAGGCCCGGGGCTCCATGCATGACCTGTGAGACAAATTAAAAAACAAAGCAGGACAGTCAAGATCGATCTACGGATCAAGGGGGCACGCCCCAACGCGTGACAATGACCGTCACGCCAGATATACTAAAAACAAATCCGGTTGGGCCGAATACAATAGACCAGACTCATTTGAACTGCGTCGTGATGTAGCCCGGCGTAGAGGCACCGCACACCCCTTATGCTTCACGGACGAAGTAAAGGATCATGAATTCCCAGAAGGGTTTAAGCCCGTAAATATCGAGCCTTACGACGGGACTACAGACCCCGTGGTATGGATAGAAGATTTCTTTCTCCACATTCACATGGCCCGCGGGGATGATCTACATGCCATCAAATACCTCCCACTAAAACTTAAGGGACCGGCTAGGCATTGGCTAAATAGCTTGCCGGTAAACTCCATCGGAAGTTGGGAGAACCTGGCAGACACATTCCTGGATAACTTCAAGGGCACGTATGTGCGACCACCAGATGCTAATTAAGTCACATAACCCAACAGCCCGGAGAGTCAGCCAGGAAATTCTGGACTCGGTTCCTAACCAAAAAGAACCAAATTGTTGACTGTCCGGATGTCGAAGCCCTAGCGGCCTTTAAGCATAATATTTGTGACGAGTGGCTTGCCCGACATCTCGGCCAAGAAAAATCGAAGTCCATGGCAGCCCTCACGATGCTCATGACCCGCTTTTGTGCGGGCGAGGATAGCTGGCTAGCTCGTAGCAACAACACAGCAAGCAATCCTGGCACATCAGAGGCCAGGGATAGCAACAGCCAGCCCTGACGCAACAAACACAAGCGTCGCAAAAATGGGGATAACGCCGAACACACGACAGTCAATGCCGGATTCAGTGGCTCTAAGTCCAGTCAGCGGAAAAGTCCATTCCAAAAGAACAATTCGGGCCCGTCCAGTCTGGACCGCATACTCGATCGTCCATGCCAAATTCACGGCACCCCAGGAACACCAGCCAATCATACCAACAGAGAATGCTAGGTCTTCAAACAAGTCGGCAGGTCAGGTGTCGCAAACAAGGAGAAAGGGTCACAAAGCAACGACGACGAGGAGGATCCCTGATCACCAAATAAAGGACGACAAAGGAGATTTCCCCCGCATAAAATTTTTGAGAGAAAGCCGAGCATAAATTTTTTGAATAATCATTTCTCTTGAGAGCTCATGATTGGGGTATGAATATAACATTGACTTAAGCCTCCCCCAAGCTTGAGCGATGCTTTCTCCTTCGTGAGGCCAAAAATTATATATATAATTACGATCACGATGAACAAGATGCATAGGATAATACTTCTGGTGAAATTCCAATTTCAATCGTTTATAGTCCCATGATCCCATATCATCACATAGCCTATACCAAGTCAATGCATCTCCCTTCAAAGATAAAGGGAAAACCTTCTTCTTGATAACATCATTGGGCATACCTGCAAGCTTAAATAATACACAAACTTCATCCACATAGATTAGGTGTAAATCGGGATGCAATGTTCCATCTCCTACAAAGGGATTAGCTAGCAGTTTCTCTACCATACCTGAAGGAATTTAAAAGTAAACATTTTCAGTAGGTTCAGTAGGTTGAGGAGCAACTCTTTGCTCTACTGGTCAGGGTGAAGATACCCCGAACAAGCCCCTCAAAGGATTATGTTCCATAGTAACAAGTAACAGTAAATTTCAGCATACTATATAAATGTTTCCTTACCAAGTTCCACTTACCAAAGGCGCTTCACTCCCCAGCAACGGCGCTATAAAAGAGTCTTGATAACCCACAAGTGTAGGGGGTCTATCGTAGTCCTTTCGATAAGTAAGAGTGTCGAATCCAACGAGGAGCAGAAGGAAATGACAAGCGGCTTTCAGTAAGGTATTCTCTGCAAGCACAGAAATTATCGGTAACAGATAGTTTTGTGATAAGGTAATTTGTAATAGGTAACAAGCAATGAAAGTAAATAAGGTGAAACAAGGTGGCCCAATCCTTTTTGTAGCAAAGGACAAGCCTGGACAAGTTCTTATAATGAGAAAAACGCTCCCAAGGACACATGGGAATTATCGTCAAGCTAGTTTTCATCACGCTCATATGATTCGTGTGCGTTACTTTGATAATTTGATATGTGGGTGGACCGGTGCTTAGGTACTGCCCTTTCTTGGACAAGCATCCCACTTATGATTAACCCCTATTGCAAGCATCCACAACTACAAAAGAAGTATTAAGGTAAACCTAACCATAGCATGAAACAAATGGATCCAAATCAGCCCCTTACGAAGCAACGCATAAACTAGGGTTTAAGCTTCTGTCACTCTAGAAACCCATCATCTACTTATTACTTCCCAATGCCTTCCTCTAGGTCCAAATAATGGTGAAGTGTCATGTAGTCGACGTTCACATAACACCACTACAGGAGAGACAACATACATCTCATCAAAATATCGAACGAATACCAAATTCACATGACTACTAATAGAAAGACTTTACCCATGTCCTCAGGAACAAACATAACTACTCACAAAGTATATTCATGTTCATAATCAGAGGAGTATTAATATGCATTAAGGATCTGAACATATGATCTTCCACCAAATAAACCAACTAGCATCAACTACAAGGAGTAATCAACACTACTAGCAACCCACAGGTACCAATCTGAGGTTTTGGTACAAAGATTGGATACAAGAGATGAACTAGGGTTTGAGAGGAGATGGTGCTAGTGAAGATGTTGATGTAGATTGACCCCCTCCCGATGAGAGGATCGTTGGTGATGACGATGGTGATGATTTCCCCCTCCCGAGGGGATGTTTCCCCGGCAGAACAGCTCCGCCGGAGCCCTAGATTGGTTCCGCCTCGTGGCGGTGGAGTTTCGTCCCGTAAGCTTGCTTATGATTTTTTTTCAGGGTAAAAGACTTCATATAGCAGAAGATGGGCACCGGAGGGCTGCCAGGTGGCCCACGAGGCAGGGGGCGCGCCCAGGGGGTTAGGGCGCGCCCCCCACCCTCGTGGATGGTGGGTGGCCCCCCTCAGGTATTTCTTCCACTCAATATTTTTTATTAATTCCCAAAATGACTTTCGTGGAGTTTTGAGGACTTTTGGAGCTGTGCAGAATAAGTCTCCAATATTTGCTCCTTTTCCAGCCCAGAATCCCAGCTGTCGGCATTCTCCCTCTTTATGTAAACCTTGTAAAATAAGAGAGAATAGACATAAGTATTGTGACATAACGTGTAATAACAGCCCATAATGCAATAAATATCAATATAAAAGCATGATGCAAAATGGATGTATCAGTCCTGCCTAGGTTCTGCCTCGAGATGGTGACGCTTCGTCCCAAAAGCTTCCTTATGATTTTTTCTAGGGCAAAAGACACCATATAGCAAAAGATGGGCATTGGGGGCCTGCTAGGTGGCCCACGAGACAGGGGGCGCGCCCTCCACCCTCGTGGCTGGTGGGTGGCCCTCCTCTGGTGCTTTCTTCGCCCAATATTTTTAATATATTCCAAAACTCACTTTCTGGAGTTTCAGGACTTTTGGAGTTGTGCAGAATAGGTCTCTAATATTTGCTCCTTTTCCAGCCCAGAATTCCAGCTGTTGGCATTCTCCCTCTTCGTGTAAACCTTATAAAATAAGAGAGAAAAGGCATAAGTATTGTGACATAATGTGTAGTAACAGCCCATAATGCAATAAATATTGATATAAAGGCATGATGCAAAATGGACGTATCAACTCCCCCAAGCTTAGACCTCGCTTGTCCTCAAGCGAAAGCCGATATCGAAAAATATGTCCACATGTTTAGAGATATACGGACATGAGGGCATCATGATCATTCTTAGAACAGCAACATATATGTTATCATATGATTTCTTATGCTAAAGTAACAATACATTCACAATGTAAAGTATGAATCAGAAACTTCATTGTAAACTAGCAAACTATAATCTCAGTCATTGAAGCAATTGCAATTTATCATAACATCAGAAAGAGTCAATATAAGAGCTTTTCAACAAGTCCAAATACTCAACTATCATTTAGTCTTTCACAATTGCTAACACTCACGCGATACTTATGGGTATGAAGTTTCAATCGGACATAGAGAAAGATAGGGGCTTATAGTTTTGCCTCCCAACCTTTTACCTCAAGGGTAATGTCAAAAATAATACTTTATGAAAACCTACATCCAAGTGGATATATATATATATCAGGATCTTTCCAACACATAGTGCTTGCCAAAGGATAAAGTGTAAAAAGGAAAGGTGAAGATCACCATGACTCTTGTATGGGGTTAGAAGGTAAAAATAAAAGATAGGCCCTTCGTAGAGGGAGCAGAGGTTGTCATGTGCTTTTATGGTTGGATGCACAAAATCTTAATGCAAAAGAACGTCACTTTATATTGCCACTTGTGATAGGGGCCTTTATTATGCAGTCTGTCGCTTTTATTTCTTCCATATCACAAGCTCGTATAAAGCTTATTTTCTTCACACTAATAGATCATACATATTTAGAGAGCAAATTTTATTGCTTGCACCGATGACAACTTACTTGAAGGATCTTACTCAATCCATAGGTAGGTATGGTGGACTCTCATGGCAAAACTGGGTTTAGGGATGTTTGGAAGCACAAGTAGTATCTCTACTTGGTGCAAAGAATTTGGTTAGCATGAGGGGGAAAGGCAAGCTCAACATGTTACATGATCCATGACAGTCTTATTCGGATATAAGAGAACATAACCCATTACGTTGTCTTCCTTGTCCAACATCAACTTTTTAGCATGTCATATTTTAATGAGTGCTCACAATCATAAAAGATAGTACATTTATATGTGAAAACCTCTCTTTCTTTATTACTTCCTATTAATTGCAACGATGACCAAAACTATGCTTGTCAACTCTCAACAACTTTTATTCATCATACTCTTTATATGTGAAGTCATTACTCTCCATAAGATCGATATGATCTTTTTATTTCTTTTGTTCTTTCTTTTTATTCCCTCAAGATCATAGCAAGATATCAAAAGCCCTCAACTCAAAACTAATCTTTATTATATATAGCTCATGGACTCGATTACATAGATAGAGATCAAAACAAAACTCAAAGCTAGATCATGCTAAAACTTTATTCTACTAGATCAAGATATAACCAAAAGGATCGAACTAAGAAAAACGGTAAAGAATGAAGTGTGATGGTGATACGATACCGGGGCACCTCCCCCAAGCTTGGCAGTTGCCAAGGGGAGTGCCCATACCCATGTATTTATGTCTCTTTCTTCGGAGGTGGTGATGATGGAGTTGTTGATGATGTAGGCTTGTCATCCATCTTCCAGGGCATAGCCTCACCATCATAGAAGGATGATCAAGTCTCTGGGATCCTCAAATCTGCAGCCAAACTCATCCTCTTGAATCTATATTCATACTCACAGTTTTGGTTTTGCAGGTCATGGATTTGGGCTTGGATGTGCCCGATCTTCTCATGAAGCTTGAAGATGGTCTCCCCGATGTTCTTGGCATCCAGCTTGTGGTTGTTGGTGAACTCCACGATCATCATGTCATTGGCGTTGAGTCCGCGCTCCACCATCCCTTAGCACTTGAAAACCTGTTGCTCCATTGCTTCGAGTCTTGTCTCCACGCTTCCGGTCCTTCTCGGTCCCTCAACATTGCGGATGTGCAGCATCCCCTCATGCATCTCAATGGTTTAAGGGTGTTGCAGCACCTCCGCAAGGTAAGGGTTGATGACCTTCTCGAAAAACTTGTCCTTGGGGGCACTCCTTGGGGGTGCTTGAAGACGTCATGGTGATCTTGATCTGTCAGAAAAACAGCTCGAAACAAAAGCAAAGGATTTTGTCGTGGTACGGTGGTCTAAACCTTCAGGAGATTATACAATGGATTTTTACCGACCAAAAGAAGTATCATGCAATAAAATGGAGTCCGGATGGCACACGAGGTGGCCACGAGGCAGGGGGCACGCCCTCCACCCTCGTGGATGCCTCGTGTCCCTTTCGGACTACTTTTAATTTTCCTAATTTTTTAAATATTCCAAAACGGAGAAAAATTGCTATTTGAGCAGTTTTGGAGTCAGTTTACTTACCGTACCACATACCTATTCCTTTTTGGAGTCTGAAACATTTTGGAATGTGTCTCTTATGTACTCCTCTAGGGTTACAGTGTCAATAACATTGGTTTCAATTTTTATGGGATTACCTAAGATATAATGTTTCATTCTTTGACCGTTCACCACCTTCGGATTTGTGCCTACGGCGTTGTTGATCTTTATGGCACCGGAACGATAGACCTCCTCGATAATGTAAGGACCTTCCCATTTAGAGAGAAGTTTTCCTGCAAAAAATATTAAACGAGAGTTGTATAGGAAAACATAATCACCTACATTAAACTCATGCTTTTGTATCCTTTTGTCATGCCATCTTTTAACTTTTTGTTTAAACAATTTGGCGTTCTCATAGGCCTCGGTTCTCCATTCATCAAGTGATCTAATGTCAAATAGCCTCTTCTCACCAGTAAGTTTGAAATCATAATTGATCTCTTTAATAGCACAATATGCCTTATGTTCTAGTTTGAGCGGTAAGTGACATGCTTTTCCATAAACTGTTTTATACGGAGACATACCCATAGGATTTTTATATGCAGTTCTATAGGCCCATAATGCATCATCAAGTTTCTTGAACCAATTATTTCTAGATCTATTAACAGTCTTTTGTAAAATCAATTTAATCTCTCTATTACTCAATTCTACTTGACCGCTAGACTGAGGGTGGTATGGAGATGCAATTCTATGATTAACATCATACTTAGCAAGCATTTTACGAAAAGCACCATGAATAAAATGTGAACCACCATCAGTCATTAAATATCTAGGGACTCCAAACCTCGAAAAAATAACTTCTTTAAGCATCTTAATAGAGGTGTTATGTTCAGCACTACTAGTAGGAATAGCTTCTACCCACTTAGTAACGTAATCAACGGTAACTAAAATATGTGTATACCCATTGGAGGAAGGAAAAGGTCCCATATAATCAAATCCCCAAACATCAAATGGTTCAATAACAAGTGAATAATTCATAGGCATTTCCTGACGTCTACTAATATTACCAATTCTTTGACATTCGTCGCAAGACAAGACAAACTTACGGGCATCTTTGAAGAGGGTAGGCCAATAAAAACCGGATTACAATACCTTATGTGCAGTTCTATCTCCAGCATGGTGTCCTCCATATGCCTCGGAGTGACACTTGCGTAGGATCTGTTCATGTTCATGGTCAGGTACACAACATTTAATAACACATCTACTCCTTCTTTATAAAGGTGTGGGTCATCCCAAAAGTAAAGTCTTAAATCATAGAAAACCTTTTTATTTTTCTGGTATGTGAAACCAGTTGATATAAATTTAGCAACAATATAATTAGCATAATCAGCATACCATGCAGCAGTACGAGAAGCATTTATGACAGCTAATTGTTCATCAGGAAAGCTATCATCAATAGGTAGCGGGTCATCAAGAACATTCTCCAACCTAGACAGGTTGTCTGCAGCGGGGTTCTCGGCTCCCTTTCTATCAATAATATGCAAATCAAATTCTTGTAGCAAGAGAACCCATCTAATAAGCCTAGGTTTAGCATCTTTATTTTTCATAAGATATTTAATAGCAGCATGATCAGTGTGAATATTTACTTTGGAATCAACAATATAAGGTCTGAACTTATCACAAGCAAATACGACTGCTAAAAATTCTTTTTCAGTAGTCGCATAATTTCTCTGGGCACTGTCTAGAGTTTTACTACCATATTGGATAACATTTAATTCCTTATCAACTCTTTGTCCTCGAACAACACCTACAGCATAATCACTAGCATCACACATAATTTCAAAGGGTAAATTCCAATCAGGTGGCTGAACAATAGGTGCAGAAATCAAGGCTTTCTTAAGTATTTCAAATGCTTATACACAATCATCATCAAAGACAAAAGTGACATCTTTTTGCAAGAGATTAGTTAGAGGCCTAGAAATTTTAGAGAAGTCTTTAATAAACCTCCTATCGCGACCGGTTTTCCAGGATATTAATTTCCCAGAAAATGGTCCTTGTGCTCACCAGCCCCAGGATTACTGTTAGCTGATGAGACACCAACTTGATACAGAAGCTCAAAGCAAAATACATAATATGTAGTACAAGACCATTCTAGCCTATGAGTACAACACAAGGTTTCTAGTGGCTGATGGCGGAAGCGGTTTGTGGTTCATCAGCGTCTATGGGACTCCATTTCCCACAGGAATAGCTGACCTAGATAACTCCTATCTTCGCGAGGCTGCTATCGGCATTGCGTAGGTTCCGGGGCTGTCATCGCAACGCTCCTCTCCATGCAAGAAAATCTAGCCAAGACAATAGCCAGGGACAAGCCAGTGAGTACTTTGAATGTACTCACAAACATTATGAACACAGGTATAATATAATAAATGATAATCATGCTCTGAACTATTCTATGATCACCACGTCAGTCACAAAATAAAAATCCATGAAGCACGCAAGCAGGTTATTCATATATAACATGAATATGCAATAAGGGAGTAGAAATAGAATGCACCGATCGGGTGTCTGAAGCGACGCCTCGAAAGGATAATAATATAAGGCATGCCTCAGTCGGGCGTCTGAGCGACACCACATAAAGGGCTTATACATAAAAGAAATAACAAGCATGCCACAGTTGGGTGTCTGAGCGACACCACATACAGGGCTTATAAATAATTTAAATAACGAGCATGCCACAGTCGGGCGTCTGAGCGACACCACATAAAGGGCTTATAAATAATTTAAGTAACAAGCATGCCACAGTCGGGCGCTTGAGCGACACCACATACATGGCTTATAAATAATTTAATCACAGTGAATATCCAGGAGGTAGAACCATCCCAGGGATACTCAATAATTCAAATAATGTAAATGGTTAGTCCATAATAATAGTAATCATAATCATCATAAGTCACAAGTCATGATCCATGTTCTGGTTTAGCAATTTTTCCTCCGAAGACCGACGCTAAGACCGACACTTGACCCATCCCAGACTGTAGTCGTTAACCATGGACACGGCTATTCGAATAGATATAATCTCTGCATAGGGTGTACTCTTTACCCACGAGTAACGGATTCCGTTAGTCCATCAGGACTAATTCCGTCTATGGTCTTTTAATTGAAAACACACCTGACCGCACACACCAGCCTGACTTACCGGTCTCTGGAATCACCCACGACACTCGTTAAGCAAAACTCTAAGTGGGGAGGCTATAATCTCGATTAGCATGGGATCACAAAATTTATAACGCACACAAACTAGGGGAGCTACCCCCTCGGCTACAACCGGAAACACCCATGCCCCCAGACCAGGTGGCATGCCTACCGGATGCAGCCGGTATCTTCCACCATGGCCTCTCTGTATGGTGTGTGCTAGGAAGGGGTTGACAACTTACTAAACCATACCCTACCTGTGGCAGGGACAAGTGGTAGTACGAAACAAGTATGGGGGTTACTGGAACAAGACTCGATCTACGGTCGACTCAGGAGGTTAGGACATTTCCTGCATGATAAGCATAAGAAATATATTTCACACCAATCAGACAGAATTACCACTCGTCATACCCCACCATGCCTTACCGGACATAACCGTCTCGACGAAGAACTAGAGACAGGTTCGTGTTTACCCAAGACAGAGACTTTCTCGGATTCCTCCCGATAGGCATGAAAGGCATACGAGGGTGATTACTGTCAGAAGCATATCAAATACCAACAGCAAGGCATCATCATTATGCACTCATGAATATGATCATAACACCACATAAAATATCGAATGCTTCGTGTCAAGGTGACGTCGTATTTGCATCAAATGACGTGCAACAAATATTATGTCGGGGTTCAGAATGTTTGCCTTCAAGAGTATGCAAGTGGGGTGCATTTTTGAAAGCTGCCTTCTTCTTCAAATATCCTATTTTGAGAAAATTTAAATTAACACATAGTTTCAAAACAGTACAAAAAAGTTGTTTGGAAAATTTTCAAATAAATATGAAAATAAACTAGACAAATTTGAGAAACAACAGAGAAAGAATCAAATCATTTGGACTTATATTTAAAAAGTTATAGCCAGTCAAAGTTTAGTCAAAAATTTGTTTTTAAATAAAACAGAAAAAGAAAAACGTTTTGAATAAACAAACGGAGGAGACGTACTTCTAGGTTTACGCTTTCACTTATGCCAGCGTGGATCGACTCAGGGTCACTGACAGTGGGTCCCTTGGGCCCACTAGTCAGGTTTGACCAGTCGCCCGTGCCTCCTTTCTCCTCTAGCCGGGCAGAGGCGGGGCTCCGGTGATCGCCGTCGATGAACGGTGGCTCCCCACGGGACTCCGAGGGCAGGATGGATCCGCCAGTCCAAGGCGGTCCTCCTAGTGGTCACTAGGTTGGCGGGGGTGGAGGTGGTCGCCGGCGGCAAGCTCCGCGGCGGACGGTGGCTTCGGGAGGATTTGGGGTCTTGGGCTATGGTGACTCCTGGTCGGGGCTGAGGGGTTGGGCGGCTTCGCACAGCCGAGGGGAGTCGGACAGTGGCACTGGATGGGCTGGGGAGGCCTTGCTTGTGACGAACGGGACCGGAGGGTGTCGGCGGCCGAACTGACCGGAGGCGAGGAAGACAGCCTCCCTCCCTCGATTGCTGGCTATGGGGCCTCTAGAGGAATGGCCTGAGGTCGCCTGAGGTTTGTACGAGCTCGGGGGCTCCTATTTATAGGCGGCCGAGGTCGGTTCCGTGGCGGCCGGGGATAACATCGACAGCGAACCGTCGTTCTGTTGCTGCAGGGCGACGTGGCGGCGATTGGAGCTGGTCGGCGCATTCCGACGAACTCCCCACTGCTCAAGGGGGCGAGCTGGCGCACGCGTATGGCTTGGGTGGTGCTGCTACGGCCGGGGCCAGCTGTGGCCGTCAGCTAGCCGCCATGGCTGACCTGACGGTGGTGCTGTGGGCTGCCAGGAGGGGGGCTTGGATGGTTCTGGCGAGCGGATGAGGACGGGTGTGGCTCTGCGGGCGAGCAAAGGCCAGGGGTGCGGGGTAAGCGAACGCGGCGGCTCGGTTGCACGCGCGCGTGCAAAACGTGTGCTCCGGGCATGCCCAAAGCACGCATGCCATGTGCTCGATGGAATGCCAGGGTGGCCTAGAGAGCTTGGGTGAGGCTGGCAATTAACAGGTCTAGGTTAGAGGTGGCTAGGAGGTTAGTGGACATGATGGTTGGGTCAGGGGACCAAGTCCACAATGCAAACTAAAAACTATGTCAAATCTGGCCATGCACACAAGGTGCTCGACAGAATGCCATGGGCATCTAGGCATCTCTTTGGGTGGCCCAAAACTCCAGATCAGAGTCTCCTTAGATGATATAGAGGGTGGCAAGGTTAATTGGGCAAAACCAGAAACTTGTTAGTGCAAGTTTTTGAGAAAATCAAATCTGGACAGAAAATAAAGGGCATTATTGCATGGGCCAAAAATGCACCAATGGGTCCAATCTCCTTGACTTAAGGGTTTGGTAGAGTGGTCTATAAGCAGGAAAAAGAATCATGGGTAAAAGGGCAAGTTAAAATATGGTTGCAGTGCAAAATACTACACTGGACCAGAATGAAGATGAGGATGTTTTGCTCAAATTTTCCAAAGAACCTCAAAGGATTTTTGCATAAAAATGAATTATATGCATCTACTGACATCTCCAAATTTTTATGTAATTTTTAAATAAATATTTAAATAGGTTGCAGTGCAAACCACAAACTGATCCAGATTTGAAAACTTGAGGTAGGGCTCAAAATCCCCAAATGACTAAGAGAGGTTTTTGCATAAAAGTGATTTAGGAACCTCACATGTCATCCCCAATTTTTGGTGGAATTTTTAAAGGGGTATTTAAAAGGGTTGTAGTGCAAAAGAGGCTCTAAGGCTTATGAGAAACCATTTTAAAGAAATAAAGCTCAGGAAAAATAATTGTAGAAATAATTCCACTGATAAAAGGAAATGGCCTTGGGAAGATATACAAGTCCAATAACATTTTTGTAAAGTTTTCTATTTGGAGGAAAACTCCACAACTCAGAAGAAAAGAGTGGTTCTGAATCAAAAGAAAATCCAGAAAATAAAAATTAAATTTACCAAGGCAAAATTTTAATTAATAAATCATGGTTAAATTTTTGGGGTGTTACACCTCCTATAAAAACCAGCATGACAAGAAAACTTCTTATACCTTTGATATCTTTAGGACACGACATCTTTTCGATAGCATCTACTTTAGCTTAATCGACTTCAATACCTCTTTCAGAAATTTTATGCCCCAAGACAATACCTTCATTAACCATAAACTGGCACTTCTCCTAATTCAAGACAATATTAGTTTCTTCGCATCTCTGCAAAACTCGATCAAGATTGCTTAAGCAATCATCAAAAGAAGTTCTGTAAACGGAGAAATCATCCATGAAAACCTCAACAATCTTTTCACGAAAGTCGGAGAATATAGCAGTCATACATCTTTGAAAGGTAGCATGTGCATTACATAAACCAAAAGGCATACGTCTATAAGAAAAGGTACCGAAAGGGCAAGTAAAAGTGGTCTTTTCCTGATCCTCTTTTGGCACAGGTATTTGAGAGAAACCAGAATAACCATCTAGGAAGCAAAAATGTGTATGTTTGGATAATCTTTCTAGCATTTGGTCAATAAAAGGTAGAGGGTAATGATCTTTTCTAGTAGCTTTATTTAATTTGCGGAAATCAATTACCATTCTATAACCTGTAACAATTCTTTGTGGGATCAATTTATCCTTATCATTAGGAACAACTGTAACCCCCCTTCTTAGGGACACAATGGACAGGACTTACCCACTGACTATCATCAACAGGATAAATTATACCTACCTCCAGAAGCTTTAGTATTTCATTTCATACCACTTCTTTCATCTTAGGATTTAACCGTCGTTGGTGATCAACAACTGGTTTAGCATTTTTCTCCAATTTTATTTTGTGCTGGCATAGAGTGGGATTAAAGCCCTTAAGATCATCAAGAGTATATCCAATAGCAGCACAGTGCTTCTTCAGAGTTTTCAATAATTTTTCTTCTTCATGCTCTGAAAGGTTAGCACTAATAATAACAGGATATATCTTCTTTTCATCAAGATAAGCATATTTCAAGGTATCAGGTAATTTTTTAAACTCAAACACGGGATCTCCCTTGGGTGGAGGAGGATCCCCTAGGATTTCAACAGGCAAGTTGTGTTTCAAAATAGGTCCCTGATTAAAGAATACTTCATCTATTTCCCTTCTTTCATTCATAAACATATCATTTTCATGGTCTAGCTAATATTGTTCTAAAGGATCAGTAGGAGGCACGGCAGTAGAAGCAAGACCAATAATTTCATCTTTACTGGGCAATTCTTTTGTCTATGAAATTTAGCAAAATTAAAATCATGAGACATATCCCCTAAACCAACAGTAACAATATCCTTTTCACAGTTTATCTTAGCATTAACAGTATTCAAGAAGGGTCTACCAAATATAATGGGACAAAAGTCATCTTGTGGGGAATCGAGAACAAGAAAATCAGTAGGATATTTAATTTTTCCACACAAGACTTCAACATCTCTAACAATCCCAACCGGTGAAATAGTATCTCTATTGGCAAGCTTAATAGTAACATCAATATCTTCTATCACAGCAAGTGCAATATCATGCATAATTTCTTTATATAAGGTATAAGGTATTGCACCCACACTAGCACCCATATCACATAAGCCATGATAACAATGATCTCCTATTTTAACAGAAACAACAAGCACGCCGACAATAGGTCTATGTTTACCTTTAGTATCGGGTTTAGCAATTCTAGCAGCTTCATCACAGAAATAAATAACATGCCCATCAATATTATCTACCAAGAGATCTTTAACTATAGAAATACTAGGTTCAACTTTAATTTCCTCAGGGGGTGTAGGTGTTCTAGCATTACTCTTACGAACCACAGTTGAAGCTTTAGCATGATCCTTTATTCTAACAGGAAAGGGTGGTTTCTCAATATAAGCGGTAGGAACAATAGGATCAACATTATAAGTAATAGTTTTTTCTTCTACTTTAATAGGTTCTGCTACTTTCACTTCAATGGGAGGATGATATTTAAACCACTTCTCCTTAGGGAGATCAACATGAGTAGCAAATGATTCACAGAAAGAAGCTACTATCTCAGAGTCAAGTCCATATTTAGTGTTGAATTCACGAAAAGCATCGGTATCCATAAAAGATTTAACACAATCAAACTTAGGGGTTATACCTGACTCCTTACCTTCGTCGAGTTCCCAATCTTCAGAGTTGCGTTTAATTCTTTCCAATAAATCCCATCTGAATTCAATAGTCTTCATCATAAAAGAACCAGTACAAGAAGTATCGAGCATAGAGTGATCATTAAGAGAAAGCCGAGCATAAATTTAATAATTTCTCTTGAGAGCTCATGATTGGGGCATGAATATAACATTGACTTAAGCCTCCCCCAAGCTTGAGTGATACTTTCTCCTTCACGAGGCCAAAAATTATATATAATTACGATCACGATGAACCAGATGCATAGGATAAAACTTCTAATGAAATTCCAATTTCAATCGGTTGTAGTTCCATGATCCAATATCATCACCTAAACCATGTCAATGCCTTTCCCTTCAAAGATAAAGGGAAGACCTTCTTCTTGACAACATCCTTGGGCATACCTGCAAGCTCAAATAATCCACAAACTTCATCCACATAGATTAGGTGCATATCGGGATGTAATGTTCCATCTCCTGTATAGTTGCTCTATCATACCCGAAGGAATTTCAAAGTAGATATTTTCAGTAGGTTCATTAGGTTGAGGAGCAACTCTTTGCACTTCTGGTCGGGCTGAAGATACCCCGAACAGGCCCCTCAAGGGATTATTTTCCATAGTAACAATGTGGCGAACACGGTAATTTCAAAAAAAATCCTACGATCATGCCAGATCTAACTAGGTGATGCATAGCAACGAGAGGGGAGAGTGTGCCAATAACGTACCCTTGTAGACCGAAAGCGTAAGCGTTTCAATAACGCGGTTGATGTAGTCGAACTTCTTCGTGATCCAACCGATCAAGTACCAAACGTACGGCACCTCCGCATTCAGCACACGTTCAGCTCGATGACGTCCCTCGTACTCTTGATCTGGTTGAGGACGAGGGTGAGTTTCGTCAGCACGACGGCGTGGCGATGGTGATGATGATGTTACCGACGTAGGGCTTCGCCTAAGCACTACGATGGTATGATCGAGGTGTGTAACTGTGGAGGGAGGCACCGCACATGGTTGGGAGAGAAACTTGTGTGTTCTAGGGTGCCCCCTGCCCCCGTATATAAAGGATCAAGGGGGAGTCCCGCTGGCCCCTAGGGCGCGCTCCCAAGAGGGGAGTCCTACTAGGACTACTAGTCCTACTAAGAGGGAGAAGGGGGAAGGGAAGGAGAGGGAGAGGGAGTAGGAAAGGGGGGCGCCACCCCCCATTCCCTAGTCCAATAGGGACCCAAGGGGGAGGGGGTGCGGCCTGCCCTGGCCGCCTCTCTCTCTCTCCACCAAGGTCCAATGTGGCCCATTAGTTCCCCAGAGGGTTCCGGTAACCCCTCCGGCACTCCGGTTTTACCCGAAACTTTCCGGAACACTTCCGGTGTCCAAATATAGTTGTCCAATATATCAATCTTTATGTCTCGACCATTTCGAGACTCCTTGTCACGTATGTGATCTCATCCGGGACTCCGAACAAACTTCGGTCATCAAAAACACATAACTCATAATACATATTGTCATCGAATGTTAAGCGTGCGGACCCTAAGGGTTCGAGAACTATGTAGACATGACCAATACACATCTCCAGTCAATAACCAATAGCGGAACCTGGATGCTCATATTGGCTCCCACATATTCTACGAAGATCTTTATCGGTCAAACCGCATAACAACATACATTGTTCCCTTTGTTATCGGTACATTACTTGCCCGAGATTCGATCATCGGTATCATCATACCTAGTTCAATCTCCTTACCGGCAAGTCTCTTTACTTGTTCCGTAATACTTCATCTCGTAACTAACTCATTAGTCACATTGCTTTCAAGGCTTATAGTGATGAGCATTACCGAGAGGGCCCAGAGATACCTCTCCGAAAAACGGAGTGACAAACCCTAATCTCGATCTATGCCAACCCAACAAACACCTTCGGAGACACCTTTAGAGCATCTTTATAATCACCCATTTATTGTGTGATGTTTGGTAGCACACAAAGTGTTCCTTTGGTATTCGGGAGTTGCATAATCTCATAGTCCGAGGAACATGTATAAGTCATGAAGAAAGCAGTAGCAATGAAACTGTAATAATCATAATGCTAAGCTAATAGATGGGTCATGTCCATCACATCATTCTCCTAATGATGTGATCCCGTTCATCAAATGACAACAGATGTCTATGGTTAGGAAACATAACCATCTTTGATTAACGAGCTAGTCAAGTAGAGGCATACTAGGGACTCTTTGTTTTGTCTATGTATTCACACATGTACTATGTTTCAGGCTAATACAATTCTAGCATGAATAATAAACATTTATCATGAAATAAGGAAATAAATAATAACTTTATTATTGCCTCTAGGGCATATTTCCTTGAAACAAGTGACAGTAAATTTCAGCACACTATATAAATGTTACCTTACCAAATTCCACCTACCAAAGGCACTTCACTCCCCGGCAACGGTGCCAGAAAAGAGTCTTGGTGACCCACAAGTATAGGGGATCTATCATAGTCCTTTCGATAAGTAAGAGTGTCGAAGCCAACGCAGAGCAGAAGGAAATTACAAGCGGTTTTCAGTAAGGTATTCTCTGCAAGCACTGAAATTACCGGTAACAGATAGTTTTGTGATAAGGTAATTCGTAACGGGTAATAAGTAACAATAGTAAACAAGGTGCAGCAAGGTGGCCCAATCCTTTTTGTAGCAATGGACAAGCCTGGACAAACTCTTATATAAAGCAAAGCGCTCCCGAGGACACATGGGAATTTCTGTCAAGCTAGTTTTCATCATGCTCATATGATTCGCGTTCGTTACTTTGATAATTTGATATGTGGGTGGACCGGTGCTTGGGTACTGCCCTTCCTTGGACAAGCATCCCACTTATGATTAACCCCTCTCGCAAGCATCCGCAACTACGAAAGAAGAATTAAGGTAAACCTAACCATAGCATGAAACATATGGATCCAAATCAGCCCCTTACGAAGCAACGCATAAACTAGGGTTTAAGCTTCTATCACTCTAGCAACCCATCATCTACTTATTACTTCCCAATGCCTTCCCCTAGGCCCAAACAATGGTGAATTGTCATGTAGTTAACGTTCACATAACACCACTAGAGGAGAGACAACATACATCTCATCAAAATATCAAACGAATACCAAATTCACATGACTACTCATAACAAGACTTCTCCCATGTCCTCAGGAACAAACGTAACTACTCACAAATCATATTCATGTTCATAATCAAAGGGATATAAATATCCATTAAGGATCTGAACATATGATCTTTCACCGAATAAACCAACTAGCATCAACTACAAGGAGTAATCAACACTACTAGCAACCCACAGGTACCAATCTGAGGTTTTGAGACAAAGATCAGATACAAGAGATGAACTAGAGTTTGAGAGGAGATGGTGCTGGTCAAGATGTTGATGGAGATTGACCCCCTCTTGATGAGAGGATCGATGGTGATGATGATGGCGATGATTTCCCCCTCCCAGAGGGATGTTTCCCTGGCAGAAGAGCTCCACCGGAGCCCTAGATTTGTCCTGCCCAGGTTCCGCCTCGAGACGGCGGCGCTTTGTCCCGAAAGCTTCCTTATGATTTTTTCCAGGGAAAAAGACACCATATAGCAGAAGATGGGCATCGGGGGCCTGCCAGGTGGCCCATGAGGCAGGGGCGCGCCCGAGGCTAGGGCGCGTCCTCCACCCTCGTGGCTGGTGGGTGCCCCTCTCTAGTGCTTTCTTCGCCCAATATTTTTAGTATATTCCAAAACTGACTTTCATGGAGTTTCAGGACTTTTGGAGTTGTGCAAAATAGGTCTCTAATATTTGCTCCTTTTTCAGCCCAGAATTCCAGCTGCCGGCATTCTCCCTCTTCGTGTAAACCTTATAAAATAAGAGACAAAAGGCATAATTATTGTGACATAATGTGTAGTAACAACCCATAATGCAATAAATATTGATATAAAAGCATGATGCAAAATGGATGTATCAGCACGTAGAAGGCCCATGGATACGATGGCCCGTAGAAGGCCCACGGATCAGACGGCCCGTAGAAGGCCCACGGATCGTACGTCCCGTACATGGCCATGGATCATACGGCCCGTGAAGGGCCATGGTCACTACAACGTTTGGACGAGTTGGCCCTCGTTTGAACGATATAACATATTCAAAGAATTATCCTGCTCTATACTATCACCTCTAAAAACATACACTCTACAATAAAGAAACTAAGGTATAGAAATGTAGAATAATCCTACACTATACAATAAAGAAATTACAGCCGATTATACCCACTGGGCATCATGGTTCGGCACAAGTGATAATAAAGCATACACAAATAGCAAATTACATACACTGGGCAAATACAACTCATACATCATGGACGCGCATCAACAGAACTTACCATTTGAACTATAATCTCTTCAGAAAATAGGATTGGCCGGATAAATATAGCACAAATTCCAGTCTGCAAAATCTTCAATTCCTTCATGGTTACCTCTCCAATTCCTTCTGTAGGCACTGAAATTATCGGTAACAGATAGTTTGGTAGTAAGATAATTCGTAACGGGTAACAAGTAACAAGTGTAACAAAAGTGCAGCAAGGTGGCCCAATCCTTTTTGTAGCAAAGGATAAGCATGGACGAACTCTTATATAAAGAAAAGCGCTCCCGAGGACGCATGAGAATTATTGTCAAGCTAGCTAGTTTTCATTTATGCTCATATGATTCGCATTTGTTACTTTGATAATTTGATATGTGGGTGGACCGGTGCTTGGATGTTGTACTTACTTGGACAACCCTCCCACTTATGAATAACCCCTCTTGCAAGCATCCGCAACTACGAAAAAAGAATTAAGATAAATCTAACCATAGCATGAAACATGTGGATCCAAATCAGCCCCTTACGAAGCAACGCATAAACTAGGGTTTAATCTTCTGTCACTCTAGCAACCCATCATCTACTTGCTACTTCTCAATGCCTTCCTCTAGGCCCAAATCATAGTGAAGTGTCATGTAGTCGACATTCACATAACACAACTAGAGAAAAGACAATGTACATCTCATCTAAATATCGAATCAATACCAAATTCACATAATTACTTATAACAAGACTTCTTCCATGTCCTCATGAACAAACGTAACTACTCACAAAGCATGTTCATGTTCAAGATCGGAGGGGTAATAAATATCATTAAGGATCTGAACATATGATCTTTCACCAAATAAACCAACTAGCATCAACTACAAGGAGTAATCAACACTACTAGCAACCCAGAGGTACCAATCTGAGGTTCTGAGGCAAAGATTGAATACAAGAGATGAACTAAGGTTTGAGAGGAGATGGTATTGGTGAAGATGTTGATGAAGATTTACCCTCCCACGATGAGAGGATCATTGGTGACGACAATGGCTTCGATTTCCCCCTCCTGGAGGGAAGTTTCCCCGGCAGAATCACTCTGCCAGAGCCCTAGATTGCTTTTGCCCAGGTTCCACCTCGAGAAGGCGGCACTTTGTCCCGAAAGCTTCTTTATGATTTTTTTTCTAGGTCAAAACCCTCCATATAGCACAAGATGGACACCGGGGGCTGGCCAGGGGGCCCACAAGCTCGGGAGGCGCACCCCCTAGGCTTGTGGCCACCTGGTGGGTCCCTTTCTGTTGTTTCTTCGCCCAATATTTTTTATATATTTCGAAATAATTCTCCGTGAAGTTTCAGGACATTTGGAGTTGTGTACAATAGGTATCTCAGATTTGCTCCTTTGTGGTCCAGAATTCTAGTTGCCGGCATTCTCCCTCTTCATGTAAATCTTATAAAATAAGAGAGAAAAGGCATAAGAATTGTATCTTAAAGTGAAATAACAGTCAATAATGCAATAAATATAAACATAAAAACATGATGCAAAATGGACGTATCAACCCACCTTGGTCACATTCAACGGAGTGGCAATGCCGAACGAAGACAACACGGGGACCGACCCGACCCACTACTCTGGCGACGACCGACGACCGATCGCGCCGCCAGGGACGACGCCAACAAGACTGGCCAAAGCCCACACACTCAGAGAAGATGCAGCCTAGGGACTTGTCGGGGGTGCCATCGTGTCAAGGAGGGAGCAACCCGAGTGGAGAGAGAGCAGGGAAGGGAAGGAGGCTGAGAGACCTGGGCCGGTGGCGGCGAGGTGGGCGCTCGAAGGGGGTGGGCGGGTGGCGACGGCCTTGGGAAACCTAATCGCCCCCCGAGTCATCACACAAGGATGACACAAAAAAAGGCTCATTCGCTTTTGGTGTTTACTCAACAAGACATTTTGGACATCCTTGACTCTCCCCCTCTTTTTATACATGTATCTATAGTCACAAGATCGATGGTGTACCAATCATCGACATGGCTTCTCAAAAGAAAAGAAAAGGAGATGAGAGTTCATGTTAAAATCTACCGTGAAAGTGAGGTCATAACTATGCTCTCAATAGAAAATTGACAACCTCAATCGTATGATCCGAATGACTACAGAAAATAATATCCTAGCTTAATTCTTCAAAAATGCCTGTAGTGCGCCTGAGCTTGCAATCATTCCTTGGTTCCAAAGTCGTGAAAAGAGTTATCATCATGACTATTCTACCTTGAGGTCCTTGGTCTAGCACGCACATTGTGGGTGCCTTTGCCAGCGCTAAAATTTCCCACATCACGCTTTGCACTAAAGTTTCTCTTTGTATCTAGTGTCTAAAACTTTCTCTTGAAGAGAAGAAACAAAATCACCTCTTTCTCCTACCACATTTTCCTTTCTCCCTTTTCATTTCTCCTAGTTGCAATGTGCAGTACCGCAACCAGGCAATCTGTCTCGTCTCTGGTTCCAGTCACAATGCACACTGCGCATGCTCTATGGTGGGATCCACGCAATAAAACAGTATCCAAGTTCGCCTCCATGGATTCTGGTTAGCCAAACCTTGGAACACAAATTTGTTGGTACTAAGAGCAACTCCAACTAGGCGACTCATTTCGTCCGTTGGCGTCCGTTTGGGTCGGCGCGGACGCGCGTCCGTTTTTTATCCGCGGGCGATCCATTCCCGGTCATTTTTTAGCCGGATTTACGTCGACGCGGACACGAGACGAACGCACGCGCGCTTGCCTTCTCCTCCCTCCGGACCCGCTAGTCGGTGGCACATTGGCCTCCCCCCATCCAATAGCAACCACGCCTGCCTCCTTCATCCTCGCCGCCGCCGCCCATTTTTCGGGGACTCTGCCAGTTGTCGGCGCCCGCAACATCCTCTGAGCAACGCCGCCACCTCCGACGTCGCCACCGCCGTCTTGCCGCCGGGAACCGACTGCTTCCCACCCCGAGACAGCCGCGGCCGCGACCAAGCAGACGCCTCGCCGTCCCCGGCCAGATCCTCACCGGCACGCTTGTCGGACATCGGCCCGCTCGTCGGGTGCCGGCAAAGCAGCTAGATGGTCCGTGCGCGCCGCGACTCCCTTCGCCAGCCGTCTTCTTCGTCGACGCCCGCAAGCTGTTCGACAGTTTGCCAAGGTACAAAATGGACTCCGCCGACGAGTTCTTTTTTCACAATTTCCTTTGCGACTCCGACGATTCGTCGTCCGATGACGAGGAGGAGATATTGGCTGTCGTGTTGGTCCATCACCACCTCAATAGCCGGCGGCCGTTGTTCCGTGGCTCCATTCCGGGCCACCATCCAGTGTTGAATCGCAACCGGGAGAGCGGGCATTTCCTTCTTTGAAAAGACTACTTTGATACAATAAATCCGTTGTTCAAACATCAGATATTTCGCCGCCGTTTCCGTATGAGTAGGCATCTTTTCAACCGTATTAGAGAGGGGGTGGTCGGCTACGATGACTACTTCGAGTGCAAAGAGGATGTCGTTGGAAAGATTGGTTTCTCCTCTTATCGGAAATGCACTGCCGCCATCCGAATGCTTGCATACGGAGTGCCCGGTGAACTCATTGATGAGTACGTCGGTATGAGCGAGTCTACATGCCTAGAGTCCCTGTATAAGTTCTGTGAGGCTGATATTGTTGTGTTTGTCCCTGAGTACTTGAGAGAGCCGACTGCTGAAGATACAGCCCGTTTGTTGGCGATGAATGCCAGCAGGGGCTTCCCAGGGATGCTTGGCAGCATAGACTGTATGCATTGGGAGTGGAAAAACTGTCCTTCTGCTTGGCAAGGGCAGTATAAGGGCCATGTCAGGGCTTGCACTGTTATATTTGAGGCCGTGGCGTCTCAAGATCTCTGGATCTGGCACTCTTTCTTTGGCATGTCCGGATCACACAATGATATCAACGTGCTTCAGCGCTCGTCGGTGTTTGCTAGGCTTGCCGAAGGCAACAGCCCACCGGTGAACTTTACTGTCAACGGGCACAACTACAACAAAGGATACTACATGGGTGACGGTATCTATCCTCAGTGGACCACTATTGTCAAAACAATCCCCAACCCTGTCGGAGAGAAGAGGAAAAGATTTGCCTAAGAGCAAGAGAGTGCTAGGAAGGATGTCGAGCGTGCCTTTGGTGTTTTGCAATCTCGATGGGGCATCATTCCGTATCCTGCTAATACTTGGAGCACGAGAAACTATGGAAGGTGATGACTGCTTGTGTGATCATGCACAATATGATCGTAGAAGATGAGCGCCCGGAACGTCTGTACGATCAAGGGTTTCAGTTTCAGGGTGAGAATGTTGTGCCTGAGCATGGAGGGGCGGCAATGTTTGAACAATTCACTCAATTCCATCATGACATGCGTGATTGAGAAACTCACGTGCAACCGTAAAATGATTTGATTGAGCATATGTGGACTCATGTTGGCAACCAATAGATGTATCTTCGTTGGCTTGCAAAACTATGTGAGACATTTTTACCTGTATTCGGCTTGTAAAACTATGCTATTTTATTCGGTTGAAACTATGTTATTTGAATGCAAAAGCAATGCAAAAATGAGCTATTTGTTGAAATAGGGCGGCCAATCGGCCACGCCGGCAGATATGGGTCGGCACACTGGGCGCACTGCCGACCCAAATCTAAAACAGGGCGGACGCCGGGCGGGCGACCGACCCAAACGGACAAAAAGCGGACAAAATCGTCGTCCGTTTGGGTCGGCCCGTTGGAGTTGCTCTAAAGGCCCACTCCAACGCACGACCCTAAACGAACATCCCTTTTGTCCGGATTTTATCCGTTTGGATTGGTAATGGGCGACATTTGGCCGTTTTTCTGGATGCGCCGGCCTGCGTCCAATGCGCAGACGCATCTCGGCCGATTGCATGCAATTTTTTGCAAATGTAATTTTGTCAGCGGACGTAGCTCTTCATGCCAGCGGCCATAGTTCATGTCGACAACAAAGCCAGCGGCCAGTAAACATATGCGAGCCTACAAAATGGTCAAGCCCCAAGTTTCACGCCGGCAACAAAGTCAACGTCCGGCACACTATTCAGCCTTCAAAATGAACAAGTTTTCTCGCCGACAACAAAGCTAGCGGTCGGCACACTTGCCAGCCTTCAAAAAGAACGGCCATAGTCCATGGCCGAGGCCTCCGTAGTGCAGGCCTCCGGTGCTCGCAAACTTGTAGGGCGCAAACTTCCTTCGCTCATGAAAGGTTTTATGAACTATCATCCAGTTGTGGTGGAGATGGACATCACTGAAGCGGTCATGATGTTGAACGCTCGGTCTGTGGACCGTTCACAATCGCGTGCAGTCGTCACGGATATCCAGAGGCTGATTGCGGATGATCCTAGGGAGATTTCGATTACTGCTATTAGATGCTCGCAGAATAAAGTAAACCATGCTCCTGTTGTATATGGTACAAATACGCCTCGTACTGCTGTTTGGTTGGGCTCGGGTATGAGCGACATTGTAAAACTGGTAGTGGCTGACTTGCCACCTTGAGTTAATAGAAATCTCCCTTTACCCCACAAAAAAAATATCGTCCAAAAGACGAATCCTTTTTGCTCGGCACCGGTCTTGGGATCTTGGCCTATCTCCAATTCTCCATCCAATTCGCGCAAATCAAAGTGCCCGCTTCTTTGTTGTATGATCCCGTGTGAATGCTTTGTTTCCTTCTTTGTCTCTCGGCTCTTTGGGTGAGCACATCCATAAACAATGGCTCCTCCGCAATGTCGACCTCTTCTTCCTCATCTGCGCAATACATGTCATCATCTTCATGCCATGAGTTGCCATGGCCGTCGGCCTCTTCTTCTTCATGGGCATCGAAGTGGTCGGCACCATCTTGGCCGCAGTCGTCTTGGCTTTGGGTCTCGTCGGAATCGTAGGCATGGCCTTGGCCATCGACGTGGAAGGCTTGGCCACAACCCTCGTAGATGACGTTCTCCATGAACGCGGTGTAGTTAGGGTTGTCGCCGTCGGGATTGGCATTTCGTCAAACATCTTGCGGGTGTGGGAAGGTTGGCCATAGGAACCGACCAGGGCTGCTTCCTTTGCATCCTGTCGGACGACTGGCCAGCGCCACTGAACCCAGGCGTGATGTTGAGGTCGATGAAAGCCGGGGTGGCCGACCCGATCACGTTGTCGTCCAGCGACGTGGAGAACCGGGTCTAGCCATGCAGTCGAGGCAGATGAAACCCGGGCGTCTCTGGTGTTTTGGTGGAGCTCGACGACTGGTACTGCGGAGGGCGAACGGCTGACGAGCCTGTGCTCACCGCTGCCGGGCGGATGAAACCCGGGCGTCTCTGGTGTTTTGGTGGAGCTCGACGACTGGTACTGCGGAGGGCAAACGGCTGACGAGCCTGTGCTCACCGCTGCCATGGTGGCAGCGGAGAGAATGGCCGGTCCGGGTTGGCACAACCCTAGAACAAGGAGGGTCTGCGTCATCGCCGCCTGCATGGCCTTTGCGAGGATGGCCTCGTTCTGGTTGACGACAGCCTTGTGTTGCGTGGCCTACTGCATGGCCACGGCCTCGGCGGTGAATTCGGCAGCGACTTTCTTCTCTGTCGTGCCCTCCTCTTGGTTGATTCCTAGTTGAGCCACGCAAGCTCCGCTGGCGTCAGCTCCGACCGCGGTTTCTTCGGGTTGTTCTTCTTTCTCGTGGGGCGCTCGGTGGCGGTGGGGGCACCGGGTTTCTTCGGGGCGCTGGCCATGGAGGGAGGGGAGAGGGAGCGCAGGAGGGTTTTTGGGAATGGGGGGGAGTGGGCGCGGTGTGTCCCCGACAAGCGGGCCAGGGGAGGACAAGAGCGCGCGTACCGCCCATCCACACGTTGTCCATTTCGACGCAAACACGGTCTAAATTTTGGCTGGGAATGGGTCGAAATTGGACATTTGAAATGTCTGCTTGTTCTCGCGTGTTGGACCATGTTTTGTGTTCGTTTACGCAGATACGAGCGGACCATCTGTGTCTCGTGTCTAGCCTCTAATCTAGCTACAAGTGCACTTGTCTCATCTACCGCCTCTATGCTAGCTAAAAGTGCACAAACATCTACTAAATCGGGATCTATCAATATATCGATGCACTCTTCTTCCCAATACCAAAACTTGCATCCATGCTACACAATAAAATTTGAAGTTAGCACAACTAGTCAAATCTAGAGCACAAACCGAAGCTACAAAGAGCACATACCACATCGTTTAAGCACTTGATGACCACCCATCCGGGATGTTCCGGCGTTGTAGACACGCGGCGCACGACCTTTTTTGGGCAGTGGTCACACTTAATGAGTGGCAACGGTGCGCCGACGAGCTTTTGGGCTAGCACCGAGCCCAGCCGACCGCCATTCGTGTATCTTTCGGCGGACCACCAACGGTGCAGATCCGAGCGACTAGAGGAGGAGCCACTGCCTACGTGTGGCCTTGCGGCCCTGCCAGGGCCTTTCGGCCAGGTGCCCGGCCAGTCCATGGCGTGGCGCGGCCTCCCACAGTCGGGCGAGCTCAAGACCTACCGTATCCGCCCGAAATTCGGCCGGCGGGTGCGCAAACCAGGTGGCCGTGGTTGGGTAGCTCGGGGGCGCCGAGGGGAAGGGGCTAGGCGAGCGCGCGTCCGAGCTGCACAGCTGCAATGCCAGCGACGGCGGCGGCGAGGGGAAGAGTCTGGAAAAGTGAAGAAGAGTAGAGGGGATGCGACCGGAGGGAGGATAGAAAAAGGCATCCCTGTGCCACCGGCGGACGAGCCAAGGGAGGACACGCGCAGACGGCCCGCGCGTCCACGTGCTGTCAGTTTCCCCCAAAAGCGGCGCAAACTTGGGTTGGAGATGGGTCGAAAGCGGACAGAAAACGGACAAAAGTCCGTTTGCACCTACGCGCTGGGCCATCTGGTTCGTCCGTTTTACCCCAAACGAACGCACGGTGGAGTTGGCCTAACGGAGGTAGCAGTACTTTTGTTTAGGTGAAAGCGCGAAGCCCTGCACTTTCATGTTACCAAAGCAGCAAGAGGACTGAACTTTTCTTTATGAGGTCTCGTCTTCCGACTGAACTTTTCTTTATGAGGTCTCGTCTTCCAGACCGCGCAGGACGTTGAGCCCTTGATTTACTTGCAGTTGGCAGCCTAACTGTAGCAGAAATCCGCCAGAGATTTCAGGGGAAGAGCAGAGCAGCCCACCAGCTTGTTTTCACAAAGTATCCTCGTAATGATGCAAGCAGACTACAGGCTCCATCTACTGCAAAACATCCAAACCGGGCATGTGACCGGCCTCGACTATGAAAGCTGCTTTACATTACTGCCGCTTACGTCCTCTACATAATAATAAAATAAGAGCATTCACTCAACAAGCGCAAAGAAATTTAAAAAAAATGAGGTACCTCACTTGTTTACCTGTGTACTCGATTGATGATTGCTCAGACAATCTCCAGATGATGTTTCCAACATGAGACAAAAGCCAACGACAGAATTTTCACCTTTTGGTGCTCTCCTTCTTTCAACTGTCCAGCTAATAATTCGGGGGCGTCTCTGGTGCTCTCCTTCTTTCAACTGTCCAGACAAAAGCCAATCTCCAGACTAATACAATCTACCCCACATTGGATTACTCCAAAGAAAAGATATTACAGTGAAACTGGGCACATTAGAATAAAATCATCGACGCATTAGAATAAAGTGAACGTTCTGTCTTCGCTTCAAGAATTATATATTATGATTTGTGTTTGCTTCCTAGCCTAGCAATGTACAAGGGAACACTACAAGTCTACAACCACACCAAGAAGGCCTAGAGATGGTTAAGACCTAAGAGATACATCATCTTTTGTAGATGAGGATCGGTGTATTGTTAGCCCCAGAATTAGCCTACATCAAAATAGCCTGAACATGTCTCTACAAAGGTCGACATGAGGGCCATGGAATGAACAACACTGCAACGGGGGTGCTTGACGACGGAAAATCACACCACCAGACTGCACGCAAAGAATGATCACACTATACAATGATGCCAAAATGAATCAGGATCAATCAAACCAGTCATGGCGGATGCTATCTAGCCTGGATGGATTTAGGGCGTTCTGATTTATTTGGATGGCACATGCAGTCAGGGCTTGGAAATGTGTATACAGATTCATTTGCTCTTTTCATTTGAATACCCTTGGCATCGCTGTGCGATCTCATATTAAGCAGCTGGCGTTTTAATGACTTCCATCTGCATAAAAGGGGAGTGCAGTTTTAACAAAATAATACTGTAATTATGATTCCAAAAGTGAAAGATATATAGGAATATCCAGGTCGTGCAAAGTGAAGCAGTATTCTTTTACTGGCCATGAACTACAATAACATACCCGATACGCGGACTGTCAAAGAGTATGGCCAATCTTCTTTTATCAGGCTTAATTGTCTTCGAATGCCCACCATACAAGTATCTTCTATGACCAAGAAGGAAATGAGGAAAATTTCCACCTTGAGTAGTCACGAAAACCTCACTATGGACACAAACGCTGTAGTCAATAGCTGCCATCCTCGAGGAGAAATTCTGGAAAACATCGCGCTATGTTAGAGCAGCATACTTCAAAGTTCAGTAAATAAGACTTTAGAGCTCCAATTCCTACAAACCTTGAACGGAGCAAGTTCTTCATCTGATGCCAATGTTTCTTTGGTCTGTAAGAGAGGGAACATTTCAAGGAGAGGAGCCATGTTCTTCTCTGCTTTATATATTCTCCCAGAAGCCAAATAGATTGAAGTCTTATTGCTGAAACCCATTCCACGAAGCATTAACCCAACCTAAACAACATACAGCATGGACATGTAAATGACTGTAACAAAAAGAATCGGCAACAACTGCTGCTGGAATCAGACTAGATTTGCTGGAAATATAGCTTGTATTCACTTCATAATGAAATTTCTGAAGCATCTTTTGAAGCAGTAACACCAACATTACATACTAGCATACCTCCAAAGGTGTAAGTGGGCATTTCCCATTCATCCTTATTGCTCCAGGCCTTATTACACGTCCGGGCCTTGTAAATTTTCCACGCCAGCCTCTTTCCCTGGCCTCATCCAATTCCTTTTTTTCCTCATCACCACCGTCAAACACACAGCAAGAGAACGCAACCATATCCTGCAAAGACAAAAACAATGGATGACAGTTTTTGTTTTTTTTTTTGCGAATTGGATGACAGTTCTCGTCTGGTAACCATGTGCCTGCCGATATTTCACAAATGAAATTCAGACAGAAGAATGAAGAAACAGTCTTTTAAAGTAGAAGGCCAACCTCTTCAAAACGGAGATGCACTGCTACATATTTCCCGTTGTTTTCCACACTTTTTTCTCTCATTCGAGAAATTAAAGTGTCAGATAAAGCAGTGATTGGTTTAGAAAACTTTAAGGCTTCAAAGTTAGCCAGGCATCTCAGTCGCTGAACAGCAGGCGGAGCATCAACTGAAAGCCGATTTGCAAAAGGTGATATCCTTATGAGCCTATAATTTATTCGCAGACAATAGCGTTAAATGGTCATATAACAGTTAAACACAATAATATCAGAAGAACGTTTTCTTCGGAGCTGCAATAACCAAATTGGCTTTAACTCACCTTTCTTCAATCAACTTCGGAAGAACAACATCTTTGTAGTATTGAATAGGAGACCAAGCCTTTATCTTGAAATTATAAACATTACTCAAATTGTTACTAAACCGCTCCATTATGAATCCAGGCACCTTGTCAACCACTCGAACATCATTTTTCAAACGTTGGACAAAGTGGTCCTGGTCATAGATATCATTGAATTTGCTGTATCAAAAAATAAATATTAGTATCAAACCTTGGCAATTCTAGGCAAAATTAATAGGATTTGTTCATATTAAAGTTGCCCTAAGAACAATAAGTTCCGAGAAATCCCCTCATCCAAACACACCCCTGAGATTTACATTTTATGAACAGCACATTATTTTTCAGAATTGCCAGAACCTTGAAGTTCTGCATAGCTAACAAAAGGCCCATGCATGAAACACATGCCATCACAAATTTATAAAATGGAAACATGCTATCGTGTACAATAGTATATTAAGTGACACATGTATGTGTGCTAAATAAGTGACACATGTATGTGAACTAAAGCTAAAGTGACTAAGTATGTATTTGTGTAGTTATATTGATGTTTGAATCCATTGACCATAGCATGGCACTACAGCAAACAAAAACAAGGATAACAGTTCATAGCTAACAAACTGAGCTCTCTAGTGTGAATCTACCGCAATAAAATGTTAACATGATATACATGTCATCGTTTGTGAAGTCTTTTATATTGTAGAGAATGGTAGAAGTTAAGTACAGTGCAACTGTCGTTGTTCAGAAAAAGATATCAATAACCATGAATTCATTTTTGTCAACCCTAACCAAAAGACATGGTGCTAAAAGACTATATACAGATAGTGGTACGGCCTATGAAAACCCAGTAGCGTCAGCATTAAGGATTACAATCAACATGATGCATATCAAAAAGAGAGAGACCTAGGATCCCTCCAAATGCTGTGGTAGTGAAAATTTGGGATTACAAGAGTTGCGTTCAGAAAACCAGCAACTGCGACTGCATTGCATATCTGCAGAATGGTAGGAAATATCAGTGAGCAACACTTTGTACATTACAAACTTTACAATACAAATTTATTTTGGTAATTGTCACAAAGAGCAACTGATGGAAAGTACCTACCGATGTCCTTTGCTGATTCAAACCACCATTGGCCTCCACATATATGTAGCCGTTTGGTTCGGGCAAACCTACCAAAGTACATAAGTAACCAATTATTGATCTGAACTTCCTTCAATATGAAATGCTTTGTGCGAAATGGCATCTGCTATAAACTAAAATAGCAAAATAGAGCAATGCATACACTGTGGCCAAATTGTCAAATACATTAAGTACTCCCTCCGTTTCTTTTTAGTCTGCATATAAGATTTGGTCAATGTCAAACTACACAAAGTTTGACCAAATTTATGTAAAAAAAAATCAACATCTACAATACTAAAGCTATATGATATGAAAATTCATTCCATGATGCATCTAAAAATATTGATTTCATACTGTGATTGTTGATAATTTTTCTTATGAAGTTAGTCAAACATTTACAAAGTTTGACTTTGACCAAATTTTATATGCAGACTAAAAAGAAATGGAGGGAGTATATCGTTTTCCAACTATTAACTTTTGAAGGACTCATACCAGGGCAATCAAACATAGAAAATGTGCTTACGACAAATCAGAGAACGCTCAATTGTAAATGTGCAGAAAAACAAAGATAAGTTTCGTTGAACTTCATCAAGCCATATATCATTAGAATGATACCAGTACATGAAATTAGAAACGCAGAGAAATATTCAGAAGTTTTGAATTGACATACCATAGGTATTATTGCTTATGCAAGGTTGCGAAACACCACCTTTGTAAGCATGCCGCCATACAGTTGCTAGCTACAAAAATGTAGCAATATGAGAATACTAGTAACACATGTATGTGAACTAAATAAGAGACAGAAATAGGTAACACAATGCAGCAAAAAAACGTATCTCATAGACAGATAGAACAAAATACTAATTCTCTTATAGCATACAACATGAACATGAGCTACTACTGAAAAAAAGTCCTTAGAAATTGAGAGGCCATCAGGTATACACAAGTTTCATACACTTGAATAATATGAAAAGCCATGTTCGACCAGATGCTCCTAACCATGTGCATTGTGTACACACATTCATAAGATTCAACTTTTAAAAGCAGTTGTTTTAGACCAGCAGAATTGCAGACTGTTGGATGGATAGTTCACATCGAGTTTCCATAATTCCGTTCAATTAACAATATGTGATGCCGCAATATTTACAACATTTCGGCACATGCTATTGCTTGAGGCAGCTAATCTGACAAATTGTCAAACCGCAATTATCTGATTCTGACCAAGATACACATCTTCTCCCAGTTGACAAAAATACTAGCGCCCCACCGAATCTGAAGTATGTTTCAACCTTCAACTGGTGAAACACCATTTATTTGCCCTGTTATCCACCCTCACATACATTTCCACAATTGTATTGTAGTAATTCTGCAGCAATTGGAGGTAAAACTAACCCATAACTGTCCTAAGACTCCTAACCAGCACGCACCACATAAAGCAAACGAGTATACACACCACTGGCCACAAGCACAAAACGACATGGTTCGGTGTCTGAAGACACGCTGAAAGTCAGCTCACGCACAATGATCCAAGCACCCAACGCCGCAGCTACCACAATCCGAGCATCGACAGAACTCGCTCGTCACCCAAATCCAGTAAACACTTTGATCGCAAACGCAAAGTATTAGCCCAGCGGGCCCGGGCCAGAGACGAGCAGGGTGAAGGGGAAGCGCGGCACTCACCGCGTCCGTGGCGTTGTCGGCGTCCATTTCGGGGCGCAGGCGGGCGTACAGCTGCGGGCTGCGGTAGAGCGAGCCGGGCACGGGGCGGGAGATGATGCGGGGCACGCTGTCGAGGGAGATGGAGCCCATGTAGAGCAGCATCGCGGCGACGTAGAGCAGCGGGGCGAAGAGGAAGACGGCCTGCCGCCGCAGCAGCGCGGCGAGCACCGCCCGCGCGGCCCGCCGCGCCGCGCCTCCCCCTCCCGCCGCCTTCCCCGCGCCCGCGCCGCCCTTGGCCGACGGCCTCCTCCCCCACGCCCGCCGCGGCGACGACGGCGGGGACGCCGCCGCCCCCGCCCCCGCCCCGCCGCCGCCGAGGCTCCCCAGGCGGCTGTACGCGTGGTGCTGCATCGAAGCCCCCGGAACCCCCCGCAGCAGCACAGGCGGCCGCGGACCGCTCCGGCTCGGGGCTGGGGCCAGAGAGCGCTTTGCCAGCCCAGGACTCGCGCCGCGCGGCCGATCGGGTCTGAGCTGAGCGGCGGGCGACGCCGAGGGAGGGGAGAGGGGGAGGCAGAGGAGAGAGGAGGCGCTGCTATGCTGCGACTGTTCAAAGAGGGGGAGAAGGGGGGGGACGCGCAGGGCGTGCGGGTGGGCGGTGGACCTCCTTCCTTCCTTCCTTCCTTCCTTCCTTCTCCCCCTGCTGCTCGGGCGCGTTGGAATTCAAGAGAGGTTTTGGAGTGAGGGGCCCGTCCCCGTCTCCGCCCGTCGCTGACTCGGTATTTTCTGGCGTCTGGTTGCGGGGGCGGCCGGTGGGCGTGGGCGTGGCCGTGTGGGGCAGCAGCACGGGACGGGATAGAATGACGTCGAAGTGGAAGGTCTCTGAGGTTTGTTGCGGGTTTGGACTGGTGGACTGCTTGTGAGTGAGCGAGCGTGCGGGGTGGTCGACAGACGGGTGTGCGGAGAGATACGTTGCGATCATTCGCGTAGTTCTAGGTCGATAATTTAACTATCTAAATATGTATTATATGTGACAAAAAATATATATTTAAAAACTACATCCGTGTGAAAATCTAGTGGCAAGGGCAATAACATGCTTCCCTTTATTCCGGATCCTTCGATAAGATTTATCGCTTTCCCTTGGTTCGAAGCCTCTTAGCTGCGAAAAGGGTGTGCTTGCTGAATAACGTCAAATCCCCTCCAGAAAGGAAAGATGCTAAGCTGCAAAGGGGGGGCCAGGTACAAACGTTTTCTTGTTCTCCTTGCAAGCTGTCGCGTGCGGACGCAGCTCCTCTGGCGTACAGCGCACTCGCTGACGTGTGGACCCGGACCCACGCGTCAGTGGCCCAACGTCAGGTGGCCGTACGTCAGGGAATCCGGCTCCGTCGCGTGCATAGTTGATGTCGATATTCCTTTCCATTCTTTAGACAGATTTTTTTAGTTCGATCATGGTGGCATTTATGTATACGTACGAAAGAGTTCGACTAATAGTGCCCAAGTTCGTATTCACTGAGCAAATAGTATATGGTTGTACACGCCAAGTTTTCTTTCGGACGGAGGGAGTAAATTTGAAGGTCACGCACTTTTTTTTCTGCGAGACATGCAATGACTAACCTTTCAGTACATTTTATTCACAAAGCCCGTCTAGCTCAGTTGGTAGAGCGCAAGGCTCTTAACCTTGTGGTCGTGGGTTCGAGCCCCACGGTGGGCGATCATTTTTTTTCCCGTGCTGACTTTTTTTTGTTTCCTTTCTGACACTCCAGGACACATTACCTCAAACGAACTGGAAATGGTGAGTGAGTATGAACTTTAGGCTCCACAAAACTGGACATGGCAAGCACAGAGCACCTGCAAGAGACGCAGCTCAAAACGAATCCCCAAAGCTTATTCCTCATCATAAACACAACAGATCAGGAGGAACGAAAAGCCTTGAATCCTACGTCCAACTGCTGCCCTATTCGATCGTCTGCTGGCCGTGTGCAACGCGGCATCGATGACCCACCAACAACTCAAACCTCCACTCCAGAAAGGGTAGCAAAAACCCGATCAGGTGAAGCAAAACAAAAACCCGATGTCCGCGACCACGGCCGAGGCCGTGCGCCGGCGAGCTGCGGTCAGCGCTAGCGCATCTGGCCCGCGGCGCGAAGGCGGGCGACGGGGAGCTGGACGTGGCCGCGTGCACGGCGCTCGTCCACGCCTGCTGCAGGACCGGCGACCTGGCGGAGGCGCGGAGGGTGTTCGGCGCAATGCCGCGCCTGGGGCTGGCCCCGAACGAGGTCACCTTCACCGCCCTCATCCACGGACACTTCGTCCGCGGGCGCAGGGACGAGGGCTTCGCCCTGTTCGAGGAGATGAGGAGGGGCGGGGTCGAGCCAAACATCTACACCTACAACGTCCTGGTCGGGGAGTGGTGCAGGACGGGGGAGTTCGAGGGCGCCCGCCGCCTGTTCGACGAAATGCCCGTGAAGGGCGTCGCCCGGAACGCCGTCAGCTATAACACCCTGATCGCGGGGCTGTGCAGGCACGGCAAGATGAAGGACGCTGCCCGGCTGCTGGAGATGATGCGGAAGGAGGGCATCCGTCCGAGCATCGTGACGTTCAACCTCCTTGTTGATGGGTATGGCAAGGCCGGGCAGATGTCCAATGCGGTGCATTTCTCCAACCAAATAAGGGCGGCCGGGTACCAGCCCAACACTCTGACGTACAATGCGCTCATTGCGGGCTTCTGCCGTGCTAGAGATATAGCCCGTGCAAACAGGGCATTCTCTGACATGAAGGAGCGAGGACTGACACCCACAAATGTGACCTACACCATACTGATTGATGCATTGGCCCGAGGCGGTGACATGGACAAAGCTTTTGAGATGTTTGCAGACATGGAGAAGGCTGGTTTAGAGGTGGATGTGCGCACTTACGGTGTTCTGGTGCATGCCCTCTGCATGGAAGGGAAAATGAAGGACGCCAGGAAGCTGTTCCAGTCGATGGAGGAGAAAGGTGTTAAGGCGAACGGTGTGATCTATGACATGATGATTTTTGGCTATGGACGAGAAGGGAACTCTTACAAGGCTATGAAATTAATCACGGAGATGAGGAAGAATGGCTTGGTTCCAAATATCGCTAGCTATGGCCTGACGATCCGTAGTCTTTGTAATGATGGTAAATGTCCGGAAGCTGAAGCTCTTATCAAGGACATGGTGCGAGCTGGTCTACAACCAAACGAATCGGTCTCCCAAGCACTACTGAATGCCAAGGCAAGACAGGGAAGCTCGACCAGTAACTTTTTTACCTAGGCAGTCAAGCATGTGTTTTGTGTTTCTGTGCCAATTCATATGTTGTATGTTTGTCTTGAGAAAGTGGGAAGAGGAAGCACACCCTCTGGTGGAAATCTGATGAAATTTCTTTACTAAACTGAAACACTGCTCAGTGATTTACTGGACATTGCCAAAGCTTAACCAAGGGCGATACGATAGTTATAAGCAAATTCAAAGCAACAAAAAGTAGATGTATGTGCAGAGCACTCTCAGCGAGATAAAGGTCAGTGCATCCATACTTGTATAATTTATGTTGGTTGTGTACATACATTTTTGTTGTATAGCAGCGACCAGGTGATATGCAAGTTGGATAATTCGGTTTCTTCTTTTCCGGATGCTAACAGTAATTCAGTAAATATGCTATATGAATGCTTTCTTTCTGTTTTTCGTTTTTGAGGCAAATAGACATGTTATTTTGAAGACAAATTATTTACCAACTGATTGCGGTCTTCTTTAGACAACAGGGAAAATAGCTTTACATTACCGTAGTTTTCCTTATCTCTGTGATGTAGTCAAATGTTAGTGCAGGTATGTACATTGTGGGATGCCTGGTTTCCCTGGTATTTTTTGTTGCTTTTAACATGCTAGAGCTGGGAGCCGATGCTTGGAAAAACGAGAGATTGCTCACTTATCAGCTTTAAACAATCTAAGAATGGGGGTAAAGAAAAATACCAGCCCATCCAATAATGACTCTGCAGGCTGCCAATTATTACATGAGCGTTCCTGATGAAACCCCAGTTGACACCCTTTTGGGCGTCCCTGTGACCGTCTCTGCAGATTGGCATCAACTGCTTCTTGCTCGATGGCGCCGGCCCTTGCATACATTGACACTGAAGTCTGGTTGTTTTTCTAAGTTGGTGTTGGCGCAGTCACGACCATCAACACTCCTCGTTGCAGTGGCAGGATCGGCGAGCCGCTGGAGGTGGTAGCAGCGATGATAGTTAGTACCGGCTACCGAGGCACCTAGTGTCGGAGAAGAAAACTATGACCCTCACTCCAGCCTCGATGGGTAGTCAGCAACAGGATCAGTCAGCCGGTGGAGTTGGTGTAGATTTTGCCGGAGACATTGGTTAGTCTTAGAGTGAAGTCTGTGGATCGGCCACGGCAAGGTTAATTATGCAAAAAAAAAAAACTCTATGCAAACACGACAATCATTACAGGAAAATGCTTTAGATGAAAGATTTTTTTTTAAAACAACTCTCTCCATTTTGCAAAATAATTTAAGTTATAGGTTTGTCCTAAGTCAAATTTGTTTAAGTTCGACCAACTCTATAGAAAAATGTGATAAGATCTACAACATCAAATACATATACTAAATATATTTCATAAATAATCACATCAGACTCGGTGTTCTAGATGTTAATGTATTTTTCTATAGACTTGCCAAACTTAAACAAGTTTGACTTAGTACAAACCCATAACTTCAATTATTTGGAACAGATGTAGGTACAAAGTAACTCTTAAAACCAAGAATTTCAGTGAAATCTCTGATATACATTTTCTCTGTGATCATAATTTTTGAAAGAGGAAATTCTACCAAAGCTTCAATAACGACGCTAGAATTAGACTGCTAAGGCACAAGATTTTCATCAAAATATCGAGGAAATATTTCAGTTCCACAAACAATCAAACCAAAGAAAGCACCAACACACATCGACAAAAAATCAACAAGTAAGAGTATGAAAGATCGGTTTTCGGAGGACACGAACTCAAACTCAAGAATAGATGAGTCGACCCTATAGAGAAATCTTAGATCCGAGGCTGTTTGATAAATCATCACCGCAGCTAGGAGGAACTATATGACCTTTTTTTTCGACGACACCGTGCACTCCCAAAACATCGATGTCGAAGACAACACAACTCATCTTGAAAAAGTCTCTTTAATACGAATAGCGGGGTCCCCCCCCCCCCCACACACACCCACAAACACCAAAAACGACGGATGGACGCGAGGGGAACCAATTAGATTCTGAAGACAATTACGTTTCTAGGATATCCTATAAACCCTAACCGTGTCTGGGAGGTTAGCACTGGCGCAATTAAGATAGAATGGGAGAAATTAGTTGTTAAGGCATCTCCAAAACGAATCACCAAAATGCCCGCAAATGTCCGGACCGAATGGTTCAGGCATTTTTGGGCTACAACGCGGGTCGCCAAATGGGCCAGCACAAAACCCATTTTAACCAATTGGTCCGTATGTCATAGGCGATCTAACGACCCCCCCCCCCCCCTCGCCCCTCCTCGTCTTACTAGACCACTTCGGACCGGTCTGGATGTCTAAAAACTTGCAGTCGGGCCCCCAATCGAGGGGGGGGGGGGTTCTCGGGGAGTCTGGATGTCCGTGGTGTCGGTCTCCGACACCCTGGACTGACCCCGAGAACCCTCTCCCGTCGTCGAGCTCTACAACATTATGTGCAAAGGTGAAGGAAGATGGGGAATGTTGCTATGAATCGAGCCGTGGGGCGGCTAAGTAGTATGGTGCCCGCAGCTATGGCAGCTAAGGCGGCCATTGCACGGGTGCTGCCACCAGCCGGGCGACGCGCTTTGTCTTAGGAGGTGGCAGGTGACGACCATCAAAACTATGTCCTCCCTCTTCTTCCGTGTGTGTCGTTGGCCTTGCGAGCAGCCACCACCAACGGGTCTCCGACTCCAGTGGCATGGTGATCGTCTCCATTGGCTCCTTCAGCGGCTCCATCGCATCGGTGGATGGTAAAACGGGCGAGAACTGGGGTGGGGACGCGGACGATTGGAGCAAAGACAGCGGGAAAGGGCGGGTTATCGCGCGGAAACAGTGTAGTTGTCCAAATGCGCGTGTTGTGCCTTGTTTTTGGTCGGGTCTCGGATGTCAGGCGCCCGCAAATCCCTCGTTCTTTAGATTTATGGAAATTTGGACATCTAGACACATCTACACGATGTTGAATAGCAAAAATTGTCCGGAACGCACGGTCCGAACATTTTTTTTGCATGACAATACGTGTCTCATTTATAAGATGAAATCAAGTTACAAGGCACGTACATACCGACCTTACAGGCCTGAAAAGATAGGATAAACCTATGCAAAAAACCAGTGCCTATCTCCCTCCTTCGACACCACCGAAGCGACCACCAAAGAGACGGAAGACAGATCACCTCTACACCCGAGCTCGACGCAGCTCCATCGCTGATCAACAGTTTTACGGACCTCCAAAGTTGTTTGCCATAAGCAAAACCATTACCGTTGAACGAATCAGACCGGGGCAACATGTCCCCGGACACGCCATCAAGCTCCAGAACTGACATCCCCGCACGACTACAACGTCGGAGGAAGAAACCAGAACTGTCAGCCTTCAACCACAAAACCAGCACAGGATACACCATCTTCCAACTGTGACATGCGCAAACAGCAGTCTGCGCGTACTCCTGGACGACCTCCCGGGCTCCACTCCGACGTTGGAGAAAACGTCGTCGCAACGACGAAGCCCCAGAACACAAGTCCACCACGGGAAAGATGCCGCCGCCACACCATCCCCGCTTGGACACACTTTCCTCCAGATCCCTCACCGACCACAGTGTAGAACACCGCATCGGAGAAGAAACTGAAATACTTTTATTCATTGCCAGATCTGAAGAACGACGAGAAGACCAAGCTGCCGATCTACATGACCGAACAACATACGTTGCCATCAACTCCGAGACGCCACGGTGAAGGTCGCCGCCGGTGTGGGAGTGGAGTTGAGGCAGATTTATTTGCCCGGGCGTCGCTCCCACCACCCCAACGGCGCCCTAAGGAGACACTAGACAAACCCTAACTACAGGCCGACGTCGAAGCGCCGTGGTCCCCACCTCCTCGTGTGGCCGGAGTGGCCAAACAGAAGAGGCAGGGACCGGCGGCGGCCGGTGGAGTTGGCCTCAGATGCGATCGCCTCCACGATCGCTTTTCTCGTGGAGCGAAGCGGTTTTTACGTATGGTCCGAACATTTGGAGGTGTTCTAATGCACGGCATTGGCGTGCACTTAGACGCCGAGTTTGTTAGATGTTACACGTGCCCGCTCAAAAAAAAAAAGATGTTACACGTGCTACACGGTGCTCAGTACCGTGCATATTAGGAGTACTTGCCTAAAATATCGATGATTGTTGGCTCGCTGCCGTTGGTGATACTTTTTTCTGTTTAGAACAGGGGTATTCATGCTCATCATGCCGGGATCCGGAACGGACGGGTGAGATGGTCGTTGTGCCTCGACGGCTAGTCAACCCACTCGCATGGTCGCGCTCGCACCTAACCGGGGGATCCGTTAGGGCCTCGAACCCGCAACGGTAACTGGCGACGTTGGCGGCCAGCCAGCCGCGTCCATCCTCTCAAATCCCAACCACGCCGTCAACCCGCCGTCATAGATCCCTCGCGCAGGCGTCCGCTGCAAGCTTCCATCGGTCTCCTATACTCGTGTTGCATTTCTGTTCTTCTTCTTCTTCTTATCTCACCCCTAGCTTCTGTGGGTTTTTGGTTTCGACACCTAAATGGATGTTCTTCGCAAGAAAGAAAGAAAAGGCCTAAATGGATGTAATGCACTAAGGGGCTGTTTGGACGAACTTCGCCGACTTTCTCAACTTCTTACGTGCACTCGATGGCTAGCAATCGGTTGAAAGCCGATTTTTCAGATCTGCGCCAAAGTTTTGGTCGCACATTCAGTTTTTGTGACATGTCGTTGCGAGCCGGTGGCGGCAAAAACGTGCGCCAAAAAATTGGCTAGCCCAGATTTGATAAGGCTGACATGGACGACACCCAAACAATCCCTAATGCCTAACGATGAACAATTTATTTTTGGGGAACTAAACGATCGACATTTGGGTGTACACAATTGATAAGTTCTATAGTAAAAGAAAATAGTCCTTGAAGATTAGTTACATATGATGGTACGACATACACTAGCTACTGAAATACAAATGGTGAATAGATTGCAAGTTGTTTTAAAAGACAACTACAATGTGACAACAATATCTGTTTTCCTCCCTAAATTTTTCTCCTTCCCACATTGAGGAGTTAGAATATAAGGGCATCTCTAACTGAACCCTCAATATTTAACTCAAGCTTCTTAAATCTTAACTCCTCAAATGTGAGGAGTTAAAAAAATTTATGGAGCTAACCGAACCCCCAAACTTAGCTCCTCAAATGAACTATACCCTACATGGAGGTCACTCTTCCCTTCTTCTTCTTTCTTCCTTCTTCTTTTTTCCTTCCACACGATGGTTCGTAGGAGATGATGTCGTGTAGCTAGCTATGAACTACGGTAGTCGGTAGATGATCTACAAAAGTAATTTGACAAACGCTCAACGAGCGCGGCGTACGCGTGCGAAGGAGTCGAGACAATCGGCGAAGTTCATCCTTCATGGGCCAGATTTGGGCACTTCTTCGTCTAAATGGGTTTATCTCATCTTCCCTCTCCTAGTGCCATGATGGTGTAGTCCGAAATGCAACGATTCGTCGAAATCAAAGAAAAACTTTCTCAGTTCTCACTGGAATCTCATCGGAATATTGCCGAAGTTCGGCGGGGGTGCATGGGTGTGATCATTGCAATCGTCAGATGGGTCGCCGAGGAGGTATTACGTGTTGTTGGGCGTCATACGTGGAGCGAGGCAGAGAGAGTCTTTTAACTAGAAGTGGAGGCGGCTGCTCAAATTTGAGGCCTAACTCCTCAATTTTTTGAGAAGTTAACTGTTTGAGGGCTCGGTTAGTTAGGGCTTAACTCCTCAAAAAATGATTCTTTTAAGGAGTTAACTGTTTTTGAGGGTCCGATTAGAGATGCCCTATGCAAGCATGCAAACATGGTTTTGGGAACTTTGTGTGGACTATAAATATTTTGTAGAAAAATTACATCCCGCCCTAGTGAGCTTGATGTCATGGATAGTCTCTATACCCCAGCAACTTCCATGTCACCACTTTTCCCTTACCCTTTGTCTTCCCTAAGCCTTCCTCTTATCTTCTTTCTTGTATCACTCACAATATCCTTCCTCTCTTCCATCATTGTTGCATCACATTCCTCCCCGCCATTGCAGTATACACCGCTCATAACCACCGCCAACATTGTGGACGGTCATCGATGAGACTTTTCTTTAAGTCCAACAGAGCGCCCACTTCAACCTCATTGTCGGTTGCCGATGATCATCACCGTTAGGCCCATTCCTTCTTTGTCCCCTCTTCTCTCCTCCTACCATTCATTTTCCTCTTTGTCCATTCTCTTGTAATAGCTTTATTTTTATTTTTTCTCTTTGGGTACAAAATCAGTTGTGATGACCTTAACTATGTATTCTTCTAACCGCTTTACTTTTTGCAGAAAGGATCGAGTGTATTATAGATGTTCACTAGAAGTACAAAGCATTTCAATCAAAGATAATAGAATTCATTACATCGAGATCCCAGATCCACCAAACGAGCACTACCATCGCCAAAATAGACTGCAATTATCGCACTCCTACCGGGCCCGTCCCGACCTTGTCAATGACAGACGAAAATTCTTCATGCTCCTTAAGGACCAAAACCCTGGAGTGTCATAGTTATCTTCGTTGAACCCTTGAATCAATCTGAAGTGTCACCAAATACCGCCATTGCGCACACACGATGAGAAACCTTATCCTTGTCGCCCAAGGAGACGACTTGAATGGCAATGAATCTCTATCAACTCCATCCTTATGGACAAACTCGAGGAGGACTGGGCCCTGTAAACCAGCTTGAAGACGAAGTGTCACCATATTTCCAAGCGTCGTCCGTGTGAGGACTAAAAAAACATAACCTAAACTACTAGCCAGAGCCGAGGCGTTGGATTCCCATTCCGCCCCCGACCGCCATAGCGGCATGAAAAGGGAAGACGAATCCACATGCTCATTAGAGGAGTTTGGAGGAGACAAGTTCTTTGTCATAACCGTTGCCTTCACGAAAGGGAAGGGGAATATTATGGAAATGACGATGCTATCGTTCGCCAAATAATATGACACAACCACAACCATAAATCACTCAAGGTGAACACGAGATGTACTAGATGGGTCCAGCTATAATAATAAGAACGTAAATTGAACGTTTGCGGTTATGTGATCGTTCCTTTGCACACTGCATCTCAAACGCGGACCCCTATCCCGACACACTATTTGTCCGCGGGCTGGTTTGGACCCATCTGCAAACACTGGAGCCGACCATTCAACCATGCTCGCATACATTTCATGTATTTAAACAAAAGGGAAGGTTTTCATGCAAAGTCATCACATTTCAAACTAGATTTAAACAAATGGGATGGTTTTCATTTAAATCAGACCAAATTCATTATATTTTCAACATGTTTCAACTAAATAAAAGCGGACAAGTCTTTTTGAACCAAATCTAAATGATCGTCGGGCATGGCGGAGTCCATGTCGGATGTCTTGTCTTCCCCATGTCTGGCAAGCTCACCTGCAGTGCATCAAGGAGGGGCAAACAATAGAAGTGTCCCTCTTGGGACCCAAGCCGCGATGGGTAATCTTATTCTATGGAGTCCGCCCTGTCGACGACGCAGGGCGTGGATGGGTCGACCTCGTGGTCATGGTGGCGGGGCACGAACCACGGTGGCGGCCAAGCCGCCGCTTAGCTGGCGCCGTCCGCGGTTGCCTGCGCCTTCTCTTCGTCTACATCCACGTCGATCTCCACGAACAAGGCGACCCTCCCCTCCTGCAGGACACGCAACAAGCATCGCTCCGCGACGGATCTCGCGGGTGCTGCGCATGGTCTGGTACATTGCCTATTGATCACCCAGAAAGCCCGGATCCTCCGCGACCATGGCCACAACGACATCATCGAAACACTGACACCAGCGATGCCTGTAGCTCTTTCGTCATTAAGGTGTTGAAGTGCGCCTGCGCCTGCTCCAAGGTGATGCAGGCATGGATCCACGAGGGCGTGGCGTCGGCTCATCATTGTACGCCTCCTTCATCTTCTTGCCTGAGTCGTTGCCCTCCGACAAGCTCACCGGCAAGCCAACCTCTTATCCGGTTAGCACAGTGGGCCTGCTATGAGGTTGCAATGCTGACCAGCCCTGCTTCTGCTCCATCGAGAGCCTCTCCCACATCTCTATGATGGTCATGGTAGAGGTGGTGAGGTGCTGGTTGTGTCAGGCGAGGAGGCATCGTTTAAATAGCGGCTGCCAGCCATGCCAAGTAGCGGGCTGTGTCAACACGGACGTCAAAGTGGGTTTCTCGTCCGCCACGCTTCTTTAATGCCGGCAGTCGGACGAACGGGGGCGGTTTGAATGCGGTACAAAGCCGTGCAATTCTGTCCGTTCACGCGTCCCCGACATTGGAAACAAACACGGAGACCAGGCGACGCTCTCGCCCGGCACACCGCTTCAATGTCAGCTCCAGTGATAGGCTGCGCCCGCTCCGAGCCGGTATAAATGCGGTGCTGGGCCTCTGAAACGATGTTGACCGGCATGAATGTGCAGGAACCGCTTTGCGCGGGAGGGCCATGGGCGCGGAAGAGGGTTTTGGGATGGGTTCGAGTGTCAAATGCATAAGTGCAGTGGTCTGAACTCCTCCAAAGCCCTCTGATTTGTCTCCGGTTTGTGGGAAAACGAACATCCGAGCTAGTCCTTAGAGCATCTCCAACAGTCGCGCTAAACTAGTGCCGCGTCGCAAATTCGTCGGTTTTAGCGCGCGCAACGCGGCGGGTCGCTCCAGCAGGCGCGCAATAACGGCGGCGCGCTATACCGAGTTGGGCGCGCTGTCGGAAACGCCATCCCGCGCGGCGTATTTCGGGCGCCTGGTACAGCGCGCGGCACACTCGACCGCTCGCGCCGCACTCTCTCCTTTCCTCCTCCTACGCCCCGCGCGCGCCGGCGCCGGTGCCACCCATGGACGCGCACACCGGCGCCCCGCTCTCCCCGCTATACAGCCGCGACCCCCCCCCCCCCCCGCCGCCGCCGCAACCGCCGGAAACCCTAGCGCGGGTAGCGTTGGCGTCGCCACCGCCGGAGCTCCGCCGAGCGCCGGCCTCGCACGCAGCCTCTTCTTGCCGCTGCGGATGACCACGGCGACGGGTGGCATTGCGCCGGCGCCGTCCCGTGCCGCCGCCGCACCGTCGAAGCTCCCCAATGCGGCGCGGTCGAAGAAGGGCAAAACTTCGGCGAAGAAAAACAAGGCGGCGGACGGCTCCGGCGCCACGAAGGCGAGGGGAAAGAAGCTTGCAGGGCGTTCGACGGCCGCGGCGGCTACCGAAGCGCCGACGAGCTCAATCGTTGAGCCGGTCGCCGACGCGCACCATGTGTTCGACGAAATGCCCCCAAGGTGAAAAAAATTCTAACTTTTATTTTCTTCTTGTTTTTCAATGCATCATCACATATAGATAGCTTATTTGCATTGTTCAAAAAAATTTGTAGTCTCAATGATGATGCATACATGTCAACGATGGGTGTTGGGTCCAACAATTCGCATTGGTCTCAAACCAATGACATCCATTTGGAAGACCATGAGTTTGAGGTGGACGAGGAGGGTGAGGGCATTGTCGATGCGCCGAAAGGAAGAGCGGGCAATTACAGCACCAACGATGACAAGTTACTATGCAATACTTATTTGCAAGTGTCAAGGGATCCATCCATTGAAGGTGATCAAAGTAGAGATGCGTATTGGGGGCGGACGAAAGAATACTTTGATGCTCACAACATGAGTGGAATTGACCGCTCGGAGAGATCACTTCGGTCCCGATGGTCCACAATCAACTCGGATTGTCAAAAGTGGGCGGCCGCACAAAAGGCAGTTGACAAGATTAACCCAAGTGACACAAATGAGGATGATAGAGTAAGTGGCATCTCATATATGTTCATCTCATACTTGTTTTTGGTGTCCGAAGTGCTAACTTGTTTTGTTTTTCTTGTAGTTCAATATTGCACAAAACTTGTTCAAAGAAGAGACGAGGAAAACCAAGAAGGAGAAGATCAAGAAAGGAAGGTTCTTTACCTTGTCTCATTGCTATGAAGTGTTAAAGAATGATGAGAAATGGAAGAATCGTGATGGTTTGGATGATTTGCATTTGAGCAACAAACGCAAGGTGGATGATGATGATGAGGAGGATGATGCATCAAGTGATGACGGCAAGAGAAGCCCCACACCCAACTCGGTTTCATACTCGAAGCCAAAACGACCGGATGGGTGCAAGAAAGACAAAACCGAAAAGAAGAAAAGGAAAGGAGATGATGAGCTCAAAAATGCTATGGAAGCTATTGTGAAGGCAAGAAAAGAAGCCAACGAGGTGAGGAAAATGACAAGGAACCAAGATGCCGCGGCCGAGGAGAGGAGGGTGGCCGTCGAGGAGAGGAAAGTGGCATTGGAGGAGAGGAAGGTGGGCATGGAGGAGCGATCTAGGTTGTTGGAATGGGAGAAGCACTTGTTCTTCTTGGACACATCTTCGTTCAATGGTGCACAAAAGGAATATGTCAACCTTGCTCGTGAAGAAGTCTTGATCCAAAAAAGAGCCATGATCCGCACAATGGGTGGCGGTGGCCTTGGCGGCATGGGTGGCGGCACCATGGGAGGCATGGGTGGCTTCGGCGCCATGGGAGGCATGGGTGCACCTCCGGCCGCCATGGGAGGTATGGGTGGCTTCGGCGCCATGGGAGGCATGGGTGGCTTGGGCGCCATGGGAGGCATGGGCGCACCTCCGGCCGCCATGGGAGGCATGGGTGGCTTTGGAGCACCCTCCGACACTATGGCCGCCATGGGAGGCATGAGTTTCGCTACTCTTATGGGAGGCATGGATGCACCTCCGGCCATGGGTGGAATGTCTTTTGATGTGCCTCCTCACACACATTCCCGTGAAGATGCCGTTGAAGATCTTGCCAACACCGTCGGAGCTTCACGTGATGCGATGCGTGATGAGGATAGGGAGGAAGATTCATCTTCGGAGGCGGAAGAATCGTCTTCGGAAGATGAGGACGAAGACGAGGAAGATGTTTGATGTGTCTTTCATTTATATGTCTTGAACTTTACTTTGCATTTTGAATTTGGTTGGATGAACTTGTGGGTATGAACTTGTGGACATGACTTGGTTAGAAGATGTTTGTGGACAAATTTCACATGTTCATTGCATTTTGATAATTGTTTCAAATTCATTTTGTAGCTAAGTCGCGCGCGCCCGACGAGTCGCGCGCGCTGTATTTTTGCGCGCTGCTGGAGCGGCGCGCGCGCTGCATTATAGCGCGGCTGCTGAAGCCAGCGCTCGCGGCCGCGCTAAACCAGCCGAAGCGCGCGCGGCAAACAGGTTTTTTGCGCGCGGCGCATAGCGTGGCTGTTGGAGATGCTCATAGTCCTCGGACCGATCGCTACCGCATTAGATAACAAAAAATGCGTCCGAACTTGCCCTCGATACATTTTTCTTTGTACACAAGCTCACAGATTTGTTTCCTAGGAAAAGAGTTGTAACAGAAACCCGCGCCCCTTTTCCATATCTGATCTGATCTGATACGATATACAGAACAAACCCAGGGACCGACTCGGGAAACGGCGCGGGCCAGTAATTTATGCCGCCGTCGCCTCCTCCCCTCCCCTCCCTTCCCCCATCGTTTCAACGGGCGAGGTTTTTTGAAAGCGTCCTCTCTCTCCTCTCCATCAACAACTGCCCCCGACACCCAACGGCAGCCGTAGCGCGAGCGAGGAGGGGGGGGGGGGGGCGTGATAAAAAGCTCTGCTCTTTAACGCCCGCCTCTAGGGTTTCGAGCCACCGCGCGCCCTCGCTCCCTCCCTTCCTTCGCGCCATCTCCCGCCCGCCCGCCCCCCGATCGGCTCGCGCCCTCCCGGATTCGATCCCCCGCCCCGCTCGATCTGGTACGCCTCGTTAGATTCGTGAGCCGCCTTCTTGGCTCGATCTGCCCGCGGCGGTTCCTTCTGGGGCTTTCTTGATCTGAACTTCTCCCTTTTTTCCTTGTGGTGATTTCGCCCTGTTGCTGGCAGGTTCTCCCGGTGATGAGGGGGCGGTAGATGGGGGCCATGGCGGAGGCGGAGCACGAGGGCTGCGTGGAGAACCGGCAGCCCCTCGCGGCGTCGAGCGAGTCGGTGTCCGAGGGCAGCAGCTATGGCGGTGCCGGTGGGCCCGCGCGGATGTCGCCGCCCGTGTCCGGCTCGGTGAATTCCATCTCCGGTCTCAGGTGAGGAAGCTATCTCTTTGCTGCGCTTGATTGGCCCGACGACGGGAGGGATCTGGGCCGGTCGGTTGGGTTACCGTTAGCTTTACCTGGGTCGGATGATGCTTGCTCGGGTCGTGGTCCTGGCCTGGTGGGTGTTGGGGGTGAGAGAATTTGACCCTTTTTGTGGGTTTCGTTGTGGGTTGTGGCTCTATCAGCGACAATTTCCTGGCTTGGTGAGCGCTTTGGCTGTAATTCTGCGAAAAGGTGGGTTTTCTTGGTCAAGGAATGGCACAGGAGTGGTATTTGTGGCTGTTTGTGTCAAAAGATAGATTCTTCGGGGCAATCCATTAGGTTCTCGAGGCATTCTTGGTTCTTATAGGTTCCATGAACTACTATGTCAGCATGCTGTCTTCAACCAGAGTTTCAAGCATGGCTTAAGCATGTTGTAGTGGTGAATTCCGTGTTAAAAACATGTTCTTATTTGGCATGCTCTTGTTATTAAAGGTTCAGTCATTTGCTTGGCTTGGCTTAGTTTAGTTTGTGACTTTGTGTAGATCGATGCAGTTTGCAAAAGATGCCTGCTTTGAGTGCGGATTTAGTTTAACCATGGTCGCGGCGCCGTGCAATATTTGTTATCTTGATGGGAAAGTTTATTTGCGTTTTGTCATGGTGTCTGAGGTTTTAGACTTTTAGTAGCTTTAGTATTAGTATCCCCGGCTTGTATAACTGGAGATACCGTTTAGTTGTGCTTAGGCAGCAGCAAGATAAGGATGGAGTTCTTTTTTTGCTTTATTAGCTTCATGGTTTTAGTAGTCGCAGTCACCAATACCCTTCTGTCTTTGAAATGCTTCATCTACGGTATGTCTATATTGCTAGCAGTTTCTTGTATGGGAAACCTTTATTGATTGAAATGTGCTCTGGAACAGTTTCCATGATTGAGCACCGGTATGTAGTTTCTTATATGGGAATTGTGATAAAGCTTCCTAGCTTTTGGTATGAATTTAGTGATGCGTGTTCATAGCTGAGGGCATTCATAGCTGGGGGCATTCATTTGTATTGTTTGTGGGGACACTGGATCACAAAATTTGCTGCCCTGGATCACTCAGGCATCAAAAACTGGTTCCCATGATACTTGTATGCTAGACTTTACTGGGTATATCTCAACCAGAATATGCAGGATCCTGGCATCTTTAAGGTTCCAGGTAGGATGTGAGTGTTCATCTATGGGAAATTTATATTAGCATATTAAAGGGCAGCCCGGTGCATGTAGCTCCCGCTTGCGCAGGATCCAGGGAAGGGTCCGACCACTTTGGGAATTAAATACCTACAAATTTATAAAGATAAAAGGCTCCACAGGGGCGATTCACATGGTAGGACTAGCAGTACATTAGTCAGCATCCCTGTTTCAGGTGCACACTACACGGCTTCCTTAATGTAGTCCTCTTCTGCAAAAACCACATTTTTGTTGTTATTGTATGCTAGTGTATATCTGCAGATTGTGCTTCATATCCATCTTCTTGGACTAGTATGGTGTTCCTTATTACCTTGAACTGACAATATTTCACCTTATTTTTGCTGACAAAAACTTACTTATATTAGGCGAACAAGTGGGCCTATAAGGAGAGCGAAGGGTGGCTGGACATTACAAGAGGTAACTATCTCACTTTCTCTGTTAACAAGACTAGTCTATTACATGCAATGCAAAACTGTATTCATAGTCCGGTATTCATAATGTATATATGCCAATGTACAATATTATATAGTTTAGTTTGTATATCTAATTTATCTATCTAGTGCAAAAAAATTCAGCTGTAATATCATCCAGTACGTAATTTTTCAATCAATTTGCCATGTCTGTCATTCTTGGTCTTGCTATTGGAAGACTAGATTTTTATATCGCATGAAATTTCTCCTTTTTTCCTATTGAAAAGTATTTTTACTGTTTCATTCCAACGCACACGTGGATTGCTGCTAATTTGGCATCAACAAATGACAACAGGATGAAACATTGCGGAAGGCAGTTGAAACTTTCAATGGTAGAAGCTGGAAGAAAATAGGTTTGCCTCTTCTTTGCTCTGTACCAACTCATATGCTCAGGTCTCCTTGCATTTGTAAACTGCTATTTATATTTGCTGTCATTTGCATTATGACGTTGTACCAAACTTGATAGACTTTGAAATAAGTTTCTACATTGTCCATTCTGTATAATACCTCAAAAAGGTGCTAAACTGTTAATGACTTTTTCCACTGGTGTGGGGCCCTGTCGCATCTTACATATTTGCAGCATCATTTGAGGAAAAAGGGATAGCAGAGATTAAGAGTAGTTACTGGTGCTATTATAGTTCATTCAACCAGTTGTTTAATGCTGAAGCATGATATTTATCTCAGGGCTGGTAATGGTTACCTTATGAATGCACATCCCACATTTTAGTTAGTTATATAGTAATATAGTAATGCCATACTTCTTTGGTTTTTGTTCTGTATATGCAAGTGTGGTGAGCTCACTTATTGCATTGCTATCTACCTACGCAGCTGAATTCTTTCCGGATAGGACAGAGGTACAATGTTTACATCGATGGCAGAAGGTTCTTAACCCTGAACTCATCAAAGGTCCTTGGACTCAAGAGGTTTGTCTCTTCACTCCTGACTTTGCTTGAAAAAAAAAGCTTTTGCACATTTATCGTTATATTTACATATTTATGATATTTTTTCTACAGGAAGATGATAAAATTATTGATCTTGTAAAGAAGTATGGACCAACAAAATGGTCCGTCATTGCAAGGTCACTACCTGGACGTATAGGCAAGCAATGTCGAGAGAGGTATTCTTTTGATTGTTTTATTTTTATATGGTTTGCTGAAATGCATTCCCCCCTTTGTGCAAGACAAATGGGGGGAAGTTTGCTAATTCAGAAGCATACTGGTTACATAAAGAGCTGATTGGTTAAATATGAGGCTGATTTTGAATTCATGCAAAACATTGTAGGTGGCATAATCATCTGAATCCAGACATACGGAAAGATGCTTGGACTGCCGAGGAGGAACAGGCACTGATTAATGCCCATCGGGAATATGGGAATAAATGGGCAGAAATAGCAAAAGTTCTTCCTGGAAGGTACTGCCAAACAGCTTACATCCTGTTGGATTTTTTCTGCGTAAACCTAGCGGCATGGTGTTGAAATGGCATTGAGTTGCTGCTAACAAACTATGCTATCTCATGACTTTAATTATTCAATGATCACCCCATTTTACTAGACCTGCGATGATGTAAAATAACATATGGACCATTTGTAGTTTTTTGCGTTAACTCGTTAGGTTGAACTTTTTAATATTGGATTTTCTTTTTAATAAAGATGCACAATGTAAAGGGGGCCCTGGCCAACCACCACCCACATCTGTGAATAAACCTGAATAAATATGCTTTTAAACGCTCTACTGTTGGTTCTGATAAACAGAATTGCAGTTACAAGATTATCATAAATGGAATGGATCTGCCAAATTTGAATAAATAATCGAATTCTCCAAAAACTAACTACAGGCTTCTGTAGCTGAATGATGATAAATCTGTAAGCATGCGTATTACTCATAATGCACACTTATTTAGTTAGTTTGTTTTTGATTCTCTGTTCATAACTATGCAAAGCTTTGTTATGGTCTTCAACGATTGTTTCCTTGTAAGTATGAGTTGTGTCTTTACTGTCTGCACCCTGTACACCTTAGTTTTCCTTGTTCACTTCACAAGATATTGTATTCGTGCTGATAGTATGTTGCTCTTTACAGGACTGATAATTCTATAAAGAATCATTGGAATAGTTCTTTGAGAAAGAAGTTAGATGTCTATGGCACCAGAAATATTTTGGCAATTCCAAGACTAGTTGGTCATGATGACTTCAAGGATAAACAGAAGCCGGTGGCTTCTGAGGGCCATCTTGATCTGAACACAGTGCCGGGCATCACTTCAAAAAACCTGCCTGAAATAGCTCATCATTCTAATTTTAGCTCACATCTACAGTCATACAAACTGGATCATGCCAAGGCCGGCTCAGGGTTCCTATCCATTTCTTTTTTACCAACTGTGCAGCCACTAACTTCATCTGAAGTGTCATCAGTGGTCAATGGCTCTGCTGTTACTTTAGCGGCACAAGGTCTGGAAAGTGATTCTGTTCGTGACAAGGCTTTGGAAATTGTTTCTGTTCATGAAAAGGGACTCAAGGTTGATTCCACACTTGATACCCTGAGGGAACCTGGTAGCACTCAGCTAGAGGCTGTACCAGCTAAAGGTGAAGAATCATCTTTGAAGAATGACGCACAGTCTAGCCTTGGTCCTCTTTGTTACCAGATTCCTAACATGAATGATGTAGCCCCTGCCAGTTCCTCACTCTTTTCTGAACATCAAACCGTGCATCAAACATCTGAGCATTGCAGGAATGGAGCACTATCCCCCAATGGTTGCACGACGCCAACGAAGGGAACAATGTCAGTCCAGTTAAGTGTTGATTCAATATTGAAGATTGCTGCTGACAGCTTCCCAGTCACCCCTTCAATATTAAGAAGAAGAAAACGAGAAAGACCGACACCTGCTAGTGATTTGAAGTTTGGTGAACCGAACACTGATAGCTTTTACACCCCTGCTGGGAAGCGCCCTACTACAGACACCCCAGAGTCATTTAGAACTGCTTCCTTTCTGTCACTGGGTTCTCTTGATGGGCTATCGAGTTCTGCAAGGGGCTTTGATGTTTCACCTCCATACCGGATAAGGGCAAAGAGAATGTGTCTCACAAAAGCTGTTGAGAAACAACTAGATTTTTCATCAAATGGATTGGGCACTTGTGGTTCTGAGGTCCTGAACTCACCTCACCAGAATTCTCAAAGCACACATAGTTTAGGTGAAGCCTCAATAATGAAGGAAAAGGAACTTAACGGGCATGCTATCCAGCTGGAAACTCAAACCAAGAACATAGCGTATACGACAAACATGGATGTAACCTAATCCTACATTGTGCAGGTATACCACCACAGATATATTTAATATTGCACTCCTCATGTAATGCATTTTCTTTGATGCAGTGTTCACTTGGTTTTATGCTGATCATCAAACATGTGCATAATTGATTTTCTCCCTTGTCCTGTAGGAGCTGATGCCAATCTGATGAAGTATGACAGTAGAGCACAGCAGAAAGGCCTTGAGAGCTCGCCGATGTGATCGGCTCTGGTGTATGTAGAATCAAACCAAAACTCATACCAAACACAGCTCTTGGAGGACAACGAATCGGATCGAAGGACTGAACAGAGAAGGGCCCAATGCATGCCCACCCTGCCATCTCTCTTAACAACGAGTGTACAAACACGGTCTTTAAATTTGATTTGATGGTGGCTCTATAGAAGATTTTACTTTGCTCGTTGCAGCTTGTATACTTAACAGATAGGAATTGAGCTATAGAAGAAGCCCAACTGTAGAAAGATTTAAACCATAGAGCTAGTAACTCATAGCTGAATAAGGGTCTCATTGGAAGGGGTGTCTAGTTTGTTCTTCTCTTTGTAATAGTAGTAATAATAATAGAGGTTGTTTTACTGTCTTCAATCTGACAATTGTTTGTCGAGAAACTGTTTGCTTGATTTGAGTCGTCCCATGCATGTCTCTGTGGCCAATGTTTGAATGTTCAGTGTTTCTTCGTGAGGATGAATATCTGGTAGATGCTTTTCCTTTTGCTTCTGGAGGATGAATGTGGTTTCGCTAGTGATATGAGTGAACACTTCATAGCTCAATGCTGTCTTATTGGCTATTGGTTGTACCTTCTGTGCCACGAATGAAAGGAGACGAACATGGAAACTTATTACACTCAAAAGCTAGTGTGGGTCATCATCATGTTTGGCTTTTATCTCCTCCCCAAATTATTTATATTACTGCAAGTATTATATTAAAATGTAATCAAGTCAGATCGACATGCTACCATGGATATTATTTTAACATAATTTATGTTTTTTTACACCCAATTAGTTCACATCGTGTCATTGTCCCATCTGGCTCCAAATCTCTTGCGAAATAAATAAACAAACAAAATAAAAAGCATAGTTTGAGCGGTATATTAAACCAAAATTAATTTGAAATGATATACAACTGACGTCAGCTCACAACATTTTTTGAGCAAACGCAAGCGACATCTGATGCGTCCTCGCGCGAATCTTGATACAAGGACGAATTCGCAAGCTGGTGGGAGATTAGAGGGTACGACGAGCAGAAGCAGGGGGGTCGTGGTCGTTGGCGAAGCAGCAACACATGGACACGGCGGCTTAAGAGTACATTTTGCCATGCTTAGTACTCCATCCGTTCCTAAATACTCCCTCCGTCCGAAAATACTCGTCGGAAGAATGGATGTATCTAGATGAATTTTAGTTCTAGATACATTCATTTTTATGCATTTTTTCGACAAGTATTTCCGGACGGAGGGAGTATAAGTCTTTTTAAAGATTCCACTACAAACTACATACGGATGTATATAGACACATTTTATAGTGTAGATTCACTCATTTTGATCTGTATGTAATCCATAGTGTAATCTCTAGAAAGACTTATATTTAGGAACGGAGAAAGTACAAAGTTGCCGTGTTTTTTCCAAAGTACATTTTTTTGCCCTTCTTTTGTGATAGCCAGTTCACATGTGTTCCCACTGCAAATTTGCTATGGTTGATAAGACACAACAAAATTGTTAAATTGCCATGCATCAAGTAAAAATCATCCTACAATTGTCACGATCTATATAGCAATATTTCTGAATTTGCCATGTGACCATGTGTCTCTTTATTCAAAAAGTTACCACTCATCTACTCCCTCCGTTCGGATTTACTCGTCGTGGTTTTAGTTTAAATTTGAACTAAAACCACGACGAGTAAATCGGAACGGAGGGAGTATGATTTTCCTACCTTTGCCATCATCTATATATATGTACAGGGAAAAGTTGTACATACATGGATCCCCCCCCCCCCCCCTTGCCATGTAACTTTTTCGACAATTTCCATGGCAAATTTGAGATAAAATCATCTTTTTAAAGTTTACCCATGTGATTTTTTTAAACAATTTCTGTACATTTTGCCATGTCACCAATAGATCCCCTCCCCCCTCCCCCAAATTTGTCACATATGGGCTATTTTTTGGAAGTTAGCCGTGTCTTTTTTCTTACAAACATATGCAGTTGCCATGTTCATTGAGGATTTCCCCCAAAATTCCCATGTAATCGTACATTGTTTCTTTGTTTGCCATGCCCTACAGATCAAAAATTTAAAACTTTGCCATTTCACTTGTACTATGTTTTTTACTAGATTATCATCATGCATACTACTCACATGGCAAAGCTTAGATTTTTTGTTTTTCTACAACTGCCATGGCAACTTCTTTTTTGTGTATAACTTTTGGAGATCCTCAATTTCTGGTATGGTCACATGGCAACTTTAAGACCACCTTCTGGAATTGTCGCATGCCAACTTTCTACAACATTTTTCTAACTGCCACAACACAAACTTTTTAGAACATTTTTTTCTGTAAATCATAACATTTTTTGGGTGTGTTTTGCTCTATGTTTCAGTTCTATAGACCGGTGTTGGTTTTATTACATATATCATGGCAAATTAATCATCAAAATGATGACACCTTTTTTTTTGATAGTTCTAATATGGAGATGTTTGACTACAGAACATGGCGACTTTTTTTATCACACTTACATGCATTTTAATATTCGTGGCGAATTTATCATCCATGCTTTTTGGTACTATGTGGACCACGACAAATTATATGTATACACCATGGCAAAAATTATTGTATATATCATGTGAAAATATTTGTTTTTGTATGTAGCATAGTTTCTGGACAGTTTTGCCTAGTTTTATTCTCAAAATAAATGCGAGGAGGTGTGACGGGGTGGGAGAGGGGGTGATGATTTTTTTCTCAGAGACATTTTTTCTGGTTTTTAATGCCCACTTGTTTACCTTTAAATCTTTGTTTTCCCAGCGAGTTGGTGCCCGGGAGGCCTAGGAGGGGACCCGCCACGGTGGGGGCATATCCGAGGGAACGAAAGCCTTCACTCGTTCCCTCTTCGCCGGGGGAACGACCCTTCACTCTGGCCACCCCCATGGGGGAAGGTCATATGTGTATTGGTGTCCATATTAATACCAATATAATATCATGATCCAAAATGCAAACAAAGAATTTGAATTTCTCAGTTTGATTCAGAAGCAAATTTCTATGGAACTCAAAATATAATATATATTTATATAGTTTCTACAAATGCGCTGCCTCGAGCCTTGGCTAACAAAGCCCATGGCATAAGGGAGGACTAAATAAGAAGTTATTGCGCATTAAAATCGAACTCTAACAAAAAATGTTAGATGCTGATGGCTCATTAGATAGGCAATAATGCTACAGCTACGTGATGGTTTACAAAAGGTTACGTAAATTCATCCCACGCTAACTAATCAAATAATGCTACACCTAACTGATGATTTTCAGGATGGACCCGTGTGGCGAGGTAAGGCCCAATATAATTCCACCACGTCGGATCGTACGTAAGGTATGTAGAAATCTTTACGTAAGTGTAGCATCTCTCTTAGATAGGCGCTGTTGGATGTCGCTCTCGTTACGGGCATGGTCCGGCGCACAAATTTTCATAGGATTTTTGAACAATTAAGACGCATAAATCTTTTGTTCTGTTGCCACTAGAGAGAACCAAAGGAAATGCCGAATAGTATTTCATTCTTTAACTTTCTGTCTCGGTGCCACCGATACAAATAGATTACAAGCCATTAATTTAGTTGATACTATGATAATGAATATTGCACCCAGGATCATCTCCCGCAAGCACGATGTAAAATATAAATAGATTGATAATGAGCTAAGAGATCGGTGTCCATCCATGCATATAAATGGATTAATAGATAGTCTGACTCTCACGGACTATGGATCTTGTCTTCTTGTCCTCAGTAAGGGAAGCCCATGTTCGGCCCGGGCCCCTGCTGCGCCATCTTCATCCCGGCGGCGACCCCCGGCGGTGAAGGCATCCCCATCCCAACAGGAAACTCCGGCTGCGACGGTATCGCCATAGTCATCTGCTGCATCTCCGTCTCGGCGGCAAACACTGGTTGCGGCTGCTGCTGCATCGCCATAACCATCTGCTGCATCTCCATCCCGGCGCCAAAAACGGGCGATGGAGGGATCGACATAAGCGTCTGCTGCATATCCACCCCGTAGGCCAAGCCCGACGGCGGAGACATTTCCATTAGCGTCTGGTGCATATGCATCCCGACGGTGAACCCCTGCGTCGAAGGCATCACCATCTGCATCTGTTGCATCCCCATCCCAGCGTTGCCACTGCTGCTGCTGCCAAACTCAAAGGTACTACCACCGAAGAGCTGCTGCTGCGGCGGCGGGGGCGCCTGCAGCATGCGGCTGACGTTCTGCGCCTCCAAGAGCACCTGGTATGCGCGGTCCGAGATGGCGGCCCGCGCCACCATCAGCTCGGCGGCGAAGGCCATCATCTCCTCCTCCCCCATGTCGCCCAACTCGGGGTTGAGCCACGCCGCAATTTGATCCCCCGCGGCGCGCTCCTTTGCCATGGCCTCCTCCACGCACCCTTTCTGCGCCTTCACCTCCTTCAACTGCGTGCGCAGCTCACCGTGCAGCAGGTGCAGCTTCTTCAGCTCGTTGTCGTCGTCGGCGGCCTGGACCAACGCGCTCCCCCCCGCCATGAAGCGGTCGATGACGGCCTCGGCGGAGGGGTGCCCAAAGGAGAAGGCCTTTCCGCCGTCCGAGAAGGTGACGGCGGCCACCTGGGCGCCGCACAGCACCGCCAGCTCGTTGGCCTTGTTAAACAGGCCCTGGCGGCGCTTAGCGAAGCATACCTGCCGGGCGTCCTTCTTCTCGATCCGCCGGATGGCGATCTTCTGCCGCCCATTGCCAGCCCTCCGCTTTGGCGCCGCTGCTCGCCCGACCATTGCTCGCTCGTCGCTCGCTCGGTGGCTCGGAGAAAGGAAGAGGGGAGGAGGTAGATGTGTGTCTGGAACTCTGGATACGTCTTCGCCTCGGGGTCGTATGTGCTTATATAGCAGTGGTGAGAGGAGGATGAGGATGGAGGAATCGCTAGCCCTAACCATTGACAACTCATGATTGGCAACGAGGTATTATTTGGTATTCTCTGCATGTGAGCTGTCACGCGTATAAGCGTAAATTTACCAGTAAGCTCCAGCATTTCAAGTAAGTTTTTTCTATGGCCCCGTTCTGCTGCGCGTTTTCATTAGGCAAGGATTAAAATTGAGTGCCAGGCCTGCTGTTGGGTGCAGCTGAGAACCTTGACACAATTAGTTGCCTCACGTATGTACGTTTGTTTCCTTCTATTTCATTTAACAGTTAAAGGATGTTGGCCAACTCGGTCTCACGGAGTTTCTCTGATTGGGGTGTTCCTGGCCATCGGATCGTCCTTGTTTTGAGCTTGGACCGTCAGATCTTCACTTCCTGGCAAATCTAGTTTTCACCCGTCGGTAACATTTCCTGGACTGTGACCGATGGGCTCGTTTCTGGCGCTTAATGACTGGGTGAGACATTGGGCATGTGCAAATATATTTTGGCCAATCCTCGAAGCCCATTGGTACTTTGGTAGAAACCCTAGACTATTTTTTCTCAATCTTGCAACCGCCATGCCACTCTGCCTCCATCCTTTAGTGCTCCACCATGCAGCCGCCTCCTCATCCTCTATCCACCCGTTGTGGTTTTGGATTGGGGTCAGGTCATCGTCGTGGAGAGAATAAACGAAGGGTCTTCATGGTGGGGTGGAGCTTTCGGGGAGGGGGATGAAAGGATGCTGATGACAGGGCGAAGGAGGTTGACGAGGATGGTAATCAGGAAGGAGAAGGGCTACAACGAGCCCAGCAGGGAAAAAAATAGGGCGAGAAATGAAGAAGATCATGGTGAATTTTCTCCCTATTGTAAGCATAATTAAGTTTGTTCTTGCATTTTGATACTATGATTTGTGATAACGTAAACATGAGCTCAACCTCTTTGAGAAAGAAGAAAATATGACGAAGCTAGAGAAGATTTATGGTGACAAGATTTATTTTTCTTTTGTTTACCATAAATCTTGAACCCATTGCCTGATTAGCCTAGTTCAGTTTATGACTCCATACTATAGAAAAAGATGAGTTAAGATTGCTATCCTATGTTCATTTCTTTCTTTACCTAAAAAAGTACATAATCATTTTATATTTCAGTGTGGTTCTTAGATTTTCTTTGTTTCAGTCAATCTAGGATTGTGTTGATGTTCGCTCGACCAGTGTACATGTATATTTTTGACTAATGAATTTGTCTTATAAAGCTTTAATTTCAAAATGCTTGTGTTGTGGATAGAGAATGTGACCTCCCATGGGTGCACTTGTGAACTACACAGGGGATTATCGATCAACCATATTATATGTTTTGACCCCCTCTCTTATTGCTCATAGCCGTTTTCACTTCTGTAATGTGTAACTTGGTGTTCTTTTAGTTCATATGCATAGAGTGCTATACATTGTGTCATCTGCTAAGCTTCCCGAGTAGTTCTTACATGCTTGTTGCTTCTACTTGACTTGTGATACATCTTCTCTACTGGAGTATGCAAGGATTATTTTTGTGCTGAGGTTTTGAATGCCGCTTTCCTTCTCTTTCAAGTTTAGAGAGGTGATTTCCTATGCATGGGGTAGCTACACACGCATGGTGGCAGCCACACACCCTTTTGCATAAGTGGTTTTTTTTTATATATGAGGTGTTGGGTTTCTTATGGCATTAGCATAAGTGCATATTTGTTGTATAGAAATGATTTTTCACTTCTCTTTGTCCTTTTTGTTACCTTTTTGACACAAGTGCCTTTTCGTTGTGTAGAAAGGGCCCTTTCCTACTTTTCTCAGTCTTTTTGCTTGCCTTTTTGGCATAATTGCCTGCTTGCTTGCCTGGCTGGTCCAAAGTCACAATATTTTCGTTATAGAGTTATTTTTCATAGTCCAAAATAGTTTACCAAAATAATTAGAGATAAAAATTAGGATTGTGCGTAGCTACCACAATGGGTAGCAAATTATTTTCGATAATAAAAACTTTCATGTAGATCACTTAATGTGAAGCGTATGATCAACAATAGTGAAGTTATAATATGGAAGCTTACTAGTTAATAAACATTAGTTGGTAAGAATATTGGTGTTAAGGTTTGTGATTGACTATTTCACTAAAGTGTCGGCCTTGAGATGACCACGAAGTTGGAGTGTTCTGTATCCTTGATTGATATCCTTTGTGTCATCCATGCCGGGGGTGCGCGATGGTTAACTCCTCCCAACCTCCTCCCTAGGGGTATTGCGGGTAGTACTTTGCTTCGAGGGCTAATAGCCTTCACAATAAGTATTTAAGTTCTTTACGACTAAGGTGAGTTCGTGGACTATAAGTACTTCTATCTACCCATATTTTGCTACCTCTTCGGTACCGTGCATTGCTCGTTCTCACCTCGAGACTTGGTGCAAACTTTGCTGGTGCATCCAAACCCCCTAATATGATACACTTTATAACACATAAGCCTTATTATATCCTTCCTGAAGACAACCACCATACCTACCTATCATGGCATTTCCATAGCCATTCCAAGATGTATTGCCATGCAACTTCCCTGTTACTATTCACATGACTTGAGCATTCATTGTCATTGCTTTGCATGATCATACAACTGACATGATATTTGTGGCACAAGCACCGTTCATCATTGTTATACATGTTATGCTAGATCATTACACATCCTGGTACACTACCAGAGGCATTCATATGTAGTCATATCATTCAGTTTTATCGAGTTGTAAGTAAATAGAAGTGTGATGATCATCATTTTAGAGCATTGTCCCATTGAGGAAAAGAATGTTGGAGACTGATGACTCCTCGAAAATTGGGGATGAGGTTCATGATATTGTTCTAAAAATTGAGAGAAAAAAGAAAAGAAAAAGAAAAAACAAAGAAAAAGAGAGAAGGGGCAATGTTACTATCCTTTACCAAGGCGCCGGCGAAGATCCCCCCATTTGGATGGATCTCATCCACTCGGAGGCATCAAGTCCACTTGGCTGCCTCATGACTACTTGGACAAGGGAAGGCGGACGCCGGTGTGAAATCTGGAGCGTCAGGAGGAGCACGTCCATGCGTTACTAGCATTTGTTGCATCCGTTACCATGCAAAATACCCATCATCAACACTACCCTTTAAATCCCTTGTAACGTAGCTAGACAAAGACCTGACACACTTTATATAAGCCGCCTGATAGCTCATGAACAAGGGTTCACATCCTTTGTAATCTTCAGACATCAGAGAAAGCATAGTCTCAGCCCTCAGGGCTCGAGACGTAGGGCTGTTACCTCCTCCGTGAGGGCCCCGAAATCGTAAAATTTGTGTGTCACACTTGTGTTGTAGCTAGGTTCAGCCTTTGTTTGTACCCCTACTTCTTACTATCAGAGTAATCCCTACGACATGTAGAAAAAGGGCACCAAGTGAGAAGGATAGCTCATATAACACACCGGCACCTAGGGAGGATACGAGCAAGGTAATGTCTTTATTTTGCAAGAACCCATGGCATTACGCCAGACATTGTCGGGAAACGTAGTAGTAAACACAAAAACAATCGCCCTACAAACACCCATGAACAATATGTAGATGCATATAAGGTTTGGATCAACGATCGTTACCGACTCTGGAGTGCAGCAGAAGTAGACAAGTCAGTGTAGATCGTACTTGGAGTCCCTCGAACTGTCGATGAAGATCTTGCAAACCGCCCTCGATCGACCCCTCGAACGGAAGACTGAAAGCATGACCTCTCTACTTGGTTGCAAGCATACATTCTTCACAATCTGGCAGGGTTTGCCATCCAGAGCCAATCAGCACCGGAGAATTAGAGGAAGGAGATTAGAACCGCACCGGGCTTCTAATTATGAGGATTAGAGGAACTAGGTCTAGCTCTAATTATCAACTAGGATCAACTAGAACTAGAACGAGATAAACTAGAGGAGGGTCCAAAAACTTATGTTCAAAAGGGCCTAATACCTCAGGTGTATATAGGCTGGGAGGGGAGGGGGTGCCACATGATACATCTCCAACGTATCTATAATTTTTTATTGTTCCATGCTATTATATTATCTGTTTTGGATGTTTTATATGCATTAATATGCTATTTTATATTATTTTTGGGACTAACCTATTAACCTAGAGCCCGGTGCTAGTTCCTGTTTTTTCCTTGTTTTTGAGTTTCGCAGAAATGGAATACCACGGAATGAAACCTTCGCAATGCTGTTTCTTGGACCAAAAGACAACCAGGAGACTTGAGATGAAGTCGGAGGAGCCACAAGGCGGCCACAAGGACGGAGGGTGCGCCCCCACCAATGTGCCCCCCCATGACCCTCCCGACCTAATTCTTTCGCCTATATATTCCCATATATCCCCAAACCACTAGAGGCATCCATGAAAACACTTTTCCGCCGCCACAACCTTCTGTACGCATGAGATCCCATCTAGGGACCTTTTCCGGCACCCTGCGAGAGGGGGATTCGATCACGGAGGGCTTCTACATCAACTCTATTGTCCTTCCGATGAAGCGTGAGTAGTTTACCATAGACCTACGGGTCCATACCTAGTAGCTAGATAGCTTCTTCTCTCTCTTTGATTCTATATACCATGTTCTCCTCAATGTTCTTGGAGATCTATTCGATGTAATGCTTTTTTGCAGTGTGTTTGCCGAGATCCGATGAATTGTGGATTTATGATCAGCTTATCTATGAATACTATTTGAATCTTCTCTGAATTCTTATATGCATGATTAGATATCTTTGTAATTCTCTTCGAACTATCGATTTGGTTTGGCCAACTAGATTGGTTTTTCTTGCAATGGGAGAAGTGCTTAGCTTTGGGTACAATCTTGCGGTGTCCTTTCCCAGTGATAGTAGGGGCAGCAAGGCACATATTGTATTGTTGCCATCGAGGATAAAAAGATGGGGTTTTCATCATATTGCTTGAGTTAATTCCTCTACATTATGTCATCTTAGTTAATGCATTACTGTGTTCTTCATGAACTTAGTACTCTAGATGCAGGCATGAATTGGTCGATGTGTGGAGTAATAGTAGTAGATGCAGAATCATTTCAGTCTACTTGTCACAGATGTGATGCCTATATTCATGATCATTGCCTTAGATATCATCACAACTTTGCGCTTTTCTATCAATTGCTCGACAGTAATTTGGTCACCCACCGTATTATTTGCTATCTTGAGAGAAGCCTCTAGTGAAACATATGCCCCCGGGTCTATTTTCCATCATATTAGTTTCCGATCTACTATTTTGCAATCTTTATCGTTTATCGTTTATCTATCTCTATCAGATCTCACTTTTGCAACTAACCGTGAAGGGATTGACAACCCCTTTATCACGTCGGTTGCAAGTTGTTGATTGTTTGTGCAGGTATTCGGTGATTTGTGTGTTGTCTCCTACTGGATTGATAACTTGGTTCTCAAACTGAGGGAAATACTTATCTCTACTTTGCTGCATCACCCTTTCCTCTTCAAGGGAAAAACTAACGCAAGCTCAAGAAGTACCAGGAAGAATTTCTGGCGCCGTTGCCGGGGAGATTTCGCCAAGTCAAGACTCGTCTCCCGTCAACTTGCCAATTTCTGGCACCGTTGCGAGGGAGATCTACGCCAAGTCAAGACATACCAAGTACCATCATAAACTCTCATTTCTTGCATTACATTATTCTCCATTCGCCTCTCGTTTTCCTCTCCCCCACTTCTAAAACGATTTTCGAAAAGATTCGCCCTTTTCTTCGCCATTTTTATTCGCCCTTCTCTCGTTCATCTTTCATTTGTTATCTTTGCCTGTGTGCCATGTGTCTTCTATTTTGCTTACATCTTCGCTTGCCAAAAATCTATTGACATGGATCCTCATCCACTTGCTTATCTTTTTAAGAGATCCAATTATGATGAACCAGTTGCTAGTGAGATGAGTGCACCAGATTATCTTTATGAAGTTTTGCTTGAAATTCATGAATATTAAAAGTGTGGTGAAGTTTTGAAAGAAGAAAATTATAAAGTGATTCACGATAGCTCCTTGAATGAAAAGCACGATTGCAATAATTTTATATAAATTCTATTAATGTCAATTGTGCTAATAATATGCAAAACCCTAAGCTTGGGGATGCTAATTTTGCTATGTTTACTACTTCTTGCAATGATCATGATTGGGGTGATTTTTCTTATGATATTGAAAATTTATTTAAGCCCCACGATGAATATGAGATTGATAATAATGTTTGAAATAATATTGAAAGTGGGTTTGGAAGAGTGTTACTTTAGATCTCACATATTTGGAGAATGTTCAATCGTATGAATTTTTGATAAAAGTGGGTTTGAGGAGGTCATGACTTTAGTTAATGTTAATCCCACTATTTTGGAAGAGAGTCAACTTCACATGCATGTGGATTGTGTTGAGAATATGTTTCGTGATAGCTATATTGTTGAATTTGATTATGATCCTACATGTAAATACCATGAGAGAGGAAAATATGGTTGTAGAAATTTTCATGTTACTAAATTACGTCTCTTCATGTTGAGATTGTCTATGTTTTATTCTTCTTCCCTGCATATTCTAGTTTTTGTTTGCATTGATAATTTGTTTGCTTATAAAATTCCTATGCTTAGGAAGTATGTTATACTTAGATGGGTTTGTCGCATGTTTTATGATGCTCTCTTTGTGCTTCAATTCTTGTCTTTCATGTGAGCATCATTAAAATCTCAATGCCTAGCTAAGGGCGTTAAACAATAACGCTTGTTCGGAGGCAACCCAATTTTATTTTTTTGTTCTTTGCTTTTTGCTCCTGTTTTGCTTTGAATAATTCATCTACCCTCTGGTTAGATGTGGTTTTGTGTTTTAATTAGTGTCTGTGCCAAGTAAGACCTTTGGGATAGCTTACGGTGATAATTGTTTTAATCTTGCTGAGAAACAGAAACTTTTGCGCCCGGGATAGTAATTTTTATAATTCACAGAAGCGTGCTTTTGATCTGATTCTTTTTGAACTGGATTGGTACACAAATTTCCTAGGTTGTCCTAAATTTTCAGAACTTTTGGAGTTACAGAAGTGTCCAGATTGCTAAAGACTGTTCTATTTTTGACAGATTCTGTTTTCTCTGTGTTGTTTACTTATTTTGATGAATCTATGGGTAGTATCGGGGGGGGGGGGGTATGAACCATGGAAAAGTTGGAATACAGTAGATATTACACCAATATAAATAAAGAATGAGTTCACAACAGTACCATAAAGTGGTGATTTATTTTCTTATACTAACGAAGCTTATGAGATTTTCTGTTGAGTTTTGTGTTGTGAAGTTTTCAAGTTTTGGGTAAGGATTTGATGAACTATGGAATAAGGAGTGGCAAGAGCCTAAGCTTGGGGATACCCAAGGCACCCCAAGGTAATATTCAAGGACAACCAAGAGCCTAAGCTTGGGGATGCCCTGGAAGGCATCCCTTCTTTCGTCTTCGTCTATCGGTAACTTTAGTTGAGACTATATTTTTATTCACCACATGATATGTGTTTTGCTTGGAGCGTCTTGTATGATTTGAGTATTTGCTTTTTAGTTTGCCACAATCATCCTTTCTGTACACACCTTATGAGAGGGACACACATGAATCGTGATTTATTAGAATACTCTATGTGCTTCACTTATATCTTTTGAGCTAGGCAATTTTGCTCTAGTACTTCACTTATATCTTTTTAGAGCACGGCGGTGGTTTTATTTTATAGAAATTGATGAACTCTCATGCTTCAATTATATTATTTTGAGAGTTTTTAAATAGCATGGTAATTTTCTTGGGTTATGAATTTAGTCCTAATATGATAGACATCCAAGAGGGATATAACAAAAACTTTCATATAAAAGTGCATTGAATACTACGAGAAGTTTGATTCCTTATGATTGTTTTGAGATATGAAGATGGTGATATTAGAGTCATGCTAGTGAGTAATTGTGAATTTGAGAAATACTTGTGTTAAAGTTTGTGATTCCCGTAGCATGCACGCATGGTGAACCGTTATGTGATGAAGTCGAAGCATGATTTTTTTATTGTCTTCCTTATGAGTGGCGGTCGGGGATGAGCCATGGTCTTTTCCTACCAATATATCCCCCTAGGAGCATGCACGTAGTACTTCATTTTGATAACTAATAGATCTTTGCAATAAGTATGTGAGTTCTTTATGACTAATGTTGAGTCCATGGATTATACGCACTCTCACCCTTCCACCATTGCTAGCCTCTTTTGTGACGTGCAACTTTCGCCGGTACCATACACCCACCATATACCTTCCTAAAAACAGCCACCATACCTACCTATTATGGAATTTCCATAGCCATTCCGAGATATATTGCCATGCAACTTTCCACCGTTCCGTTTATTATGACACGCTTCATCATTGTCATATTGCTTTGCATGATCATGTAGTTGACATCGTATTTGTGGCAAAGCCACCTTCCATAATTCTTTCATACATGTCACTCTTGATGCATTGCACATCCTGGTACACCACCAGAGGCATTCATATAGAGTCATATTTTGTTCTAAGTATCGAGTTGTAATTCTTGAGTTGTAAGTAAATAAAAGTGTGATGATCTTCATTATTAGAGCATTGTCCCAGTGAGGAAAGGATGATGGAGACTATGATTCCCCCACAAGTCGAGATGAGACTCCAGACGAAAAATAAAAAAATAAAAAAAGAGAAAGAAAAGAGGCCAAAAAAATGAGAAAGGCCCAAAAAAGAGAGAGAAAGAGAGAAGGGGCAATGTTACTATCCTTTTTGCGCACTTGTGCTTCAAAGTAGCACCATGATCTTCATGATAGAGAGTCTCCTATGATGTCCCTTTCATATACTAGTGGGAATTTTTCATTATAGAACTTGGTTTGTATATTCCAATGATGGGCTTCCTTAAATTGCCCTAGGTCTTCGTGAGCAAGCGAGTTGGATGCACACACGCTTAGTATTTCTTTTTAAGCTTTAATAAACTTATAGCTCTAATGCATATGTTGCATGGCAATCCCTACTCACTCACATTGATATCTATTGACGGGCATCTCCATAGCCCGTTGATATGCCTAGTTGATGTGAGACTATCTCCATCTTTTTATCTTCTCCACAACCACCATATTGTATTCCACCTATAGTGCTATGTCCATGGCTCATGCTCATGTATTGCGTGAAAGTTGAAAAAGTTTGAGAACATCATAAGTATGAAACAATTGCTTGGCTTATCATCGGGGTTGTGCATGATTTAAATATTTTATGTGATGAAGATGGATATATGATTTTGTAGGGATAAGCTTTCTTTGGCCATGTTATTTTGAGAAGACATAATTGCCTTGTTAGTATGCTTGAAGTATTATAGTTTTTATGTCAATATTAAACTTTTGTTTTGAATCTTATGGATCTGAACATTCATGCCACAATAAAGAAAATTACATGAATAAATATGTTAGGTAGCATTCCACATCAAAAATTATGTTTTTATCATTTACCTACTCGAGGACGAGCATGAATTAAGCTTGGGGATGCTTGATACGTCTCCAACGTATCTATAATTTTTGATTGTTCCATGCTATTGTATTATCTATTTTGGATGTTTTATATTAATATGCTATTTTATATTATTTTTGGGACTAACCTAGTAACCTAGAGCCCAGTGCCAGTTCATGTTTTTCCTTGTTTTTGAGTTTCGAAGAAAAGGAATACCAAACAGAGTCCAAACAGAATGAAACCTTCGCAATGATTTTTCTTGGACCAAAAGACAACCAAGAGACTTGGAGATGAAGTCGGAGCAGCCACGAGGCGGCCACAAGGACGAAGGGCGCTCCCCCACCCTTGTGCCCCCCCGTGACCCTCCTGACCTAATTCATTCGCCTATATATTCCCATATATCCCCAAACCACCAGAGGCATCCACGAAAACACTTTTTCGCCGCTGCAACCTTTTGTACACGTGAGATCCCATCTAGGGACCTTTTCCGGCACCCTGCTGGAGGGGGATTCGATCACGGAGGGCTTCTACATCAACTCTATTGCCCTTCCGATGAAGCGTGAGTAGTTTACCACAGACCTACAGGTCCATAGATAGTAGCTAGATGGCTTCTTCTCTCTCTTTGATTCTCAATACCATGTTCTCCTTGATGTTCTTGGAGATCTATTTGATGTAATATTTTTTTGCGGTGTGTTTGATGAGATCCGATGAATTGTGGATTTATGATGAAATTATCTATGAATATTCTTTGAATCTTCCCTGAATTCTTATATGAATGATTTGCTATCTTTGTAATTCTCTTCAAACTACCGGTTTGGTTTGGCCAACTAGATTGGTTTTTCTTGCAATGGGAGAAGTGCTTAGCTTTGGGTTCAATCTTGCGGTGTCCTTTCCCAGTGATAGTAGGGGCAACAAGGCACGTATTGTATTGTTTCCATCGAGGATAAAAAGATGGGGTTTTCATCATATTGCTTGAGTTAATCCCTCCCCAATTCAGCCTCCCTCCCTCCTTCCAATAGGAGAAAGGGGCATGATGCAGAGCATCCTACGGACATTACCATGTCAAGAGCCTGTTTGGCGAGTGACACGTGCGGCATCTACTTCACATACCCAAAGGTGAATCATCACCTTTGCATGTGCTCACTTCACCCCTTCGAGGATGGTATACTACTTGACACTCTAGTCGTGTGCATACATAGGTATTGGCGGAGCACCACAGACTACGAGGAGGAGTGCGAAGTGCACAACTACACCATGCGCGAGGGAAGGATGGAAGTGGAGACGGAAGAAGACGATGCTGCTGAAGCTACAACGGCCGGATATCCGGCGCCTGTGCAGCCGCCCAACAGCTGCACCAACAGATGGCCGAAAAAGCTTCAGCAACTGGACATCCGGCTCCTCGCCACCACCCAGACATCTGGCCCTCCCCCGGAAATCTGGCATCAACAACAAAACGCCTCAAAAGTTTGGACACCTTTGTGCCAGACATCCGGCCAGTGCCCCGGACATCCGGTGTCCTGCGAAGCCCTGGACATCCGGCCACCCCGAACATTTGGCGCCTGCCTGGGCGCATGGAGAGGGCCCGAGGCCCATGTATTTCCCCTCTCACTTACCCCTTCGTGGACTAGCCTATATATACTCCCCCTTCCTCTAGCTAGGGTTAGAAAAGTGATAGCTCATTTGTATGTGAGCTTTGCTCCTACCTACTCTTCTCTTGAGAGAGAGAGAGATAGATAGATAGATAGATAGATAGAGAGAGAGAGAGAAAGACCACTCCCATGGAGTTCAAGACCTCCATGTGAGAAGATCCCTAGTGGATTCAAGACCCCATCTAGGGAAGATCCTCCAAGGATTCAAGACCTCAAATACTTCAAGGATTGGGATGAACTAGTTACCTCTTGTATCTTCTTCGGTTGGATTTGGACCTTTGTCACCTCATATGGATTTAGCATATGTGTGATCGAATATCGTTGATTTGAGTGTTTCCCCTCTCTTGTGTTCATCATGTTCTTCGCGTTCTTCGGGAATCCCCCTCCAAATCGTGAAAGATCGGCCCCTAGGTTTCCACCCTGCATCATCTTGGTATCATGATCCATGTTGATCATGATTTTAGAGCCTCCCCCATAGTTTTCTAGCCTAATTTTGCTTTGTTTTGTTCCAATTTTGAAAATCCCCACAAAAAATAGCCCCCAATTTTTTTTGTGATTTGTTGGTTTGATGATGTTTTGTTGAATTTTATCCATGGATTCATTGTGTCTTGACTAGATCTAGCTTCTCCCAAATTTTCCTCACTTTTCATCCACAAAATCTTTCCAATTTTGCCCTTGGAATCTTCAATTTCCGCCCCCAAAATTGAGTTCATCCTCGGATTTGGAGCCCGGACATCCGGCCCGTGGCCCCGGACATCCGACCTGTAGCCCCGGACATCTGGCTCCTGGAGCACAAAATCGTGCGCGGTTCTGGACACCAGGTTTCGGAAATCCGGCCAGGCCCCCGGATGTCCGGCCCCTAGGGTTTCAACCTTCTTTGTTTAACTGTTTTAACCATAACTAATTCATCTGGAGTCCGATTTTGACGTTCTTTAGCTCGTTTTGAACCTATTGACATCCCCCATCACGCAAAAATACTACCACCATCATTTGAATCAATCAAAATTTTGGAACTTTGGCATCTTTGCCTAGGGCTTCCACCATATCATCTGCATTGCCACTTATGCGGCTTGAAACTCCGTCGCTAATCCCCCAAAGTGGAAGGGATGATGTAGTACAGCTACGATATGCATTTCCCTCAGTTATAAAACCAAGGTATCAATCCATTAGGAGGACCAAGCAACACTATGTAGACGGTACTTGCACACAAAAAACAAATACTTGCAACCCGACGCGTAAGAGGGGTTGTCAATCCCTCCTCGGTAAAAAGATAGATTGGTTTGTATGAGATTGGATAAATAGATCTGAATAAAATATGAAATAAAATATGCAAATAAAAAGTTCAGCAAAGTAATTTTGGGTTTTTGCAATAATAGACCTGAAAACAAATGCGATGAAAAATAGATTAGAAAGCAATATGATAAAAGATAGACCCGGGACTGTAGATTTCACTAGTGTCTTATCTCGATAAAATAGCATACGGTGGGTAAACAAATTACTGTTGGGGAATTGATAGAAGATGGAATAATTATGACGATATCCAAGGCAATGATCAGTTATAGACATCACTTCCAAGATTACTAGTCCGACTCGTGCCTGCATATACTACTATTACTCCACACATCGACCGCTATCCAGCATGCATCTAGTGTATTAAGTTCATGGAGAAATGAAGTAATGCAATAAGAACGATGACATGATGTAGACAAGATCTATTCATGTAGGAATATACCCCATCTTGTTATGCTTAATAGCAATGATACATGCGTGCCTTGTTGTCACTTCTGTCACTGGGAGAGGACACCGCAAAATTGAACCCATCACATATCACCTCTTCCCATGGCAAGAAAAATCGATCTAGTTGGCCTAACTAAATCAAAGATTCAAAGAAGAAATACGAGGGTATAAATAATCATGTATATAAGAGATCAAAGAAACTCAAATAATATTCATGGATAGAGATCTGATCATAAACTCAAAGTTCATCGAATCCCAACAAACACACCTAAAAAAAGTTTACATCAAATAGGTATTGAGAAGTAAAAAGAGAGAAGAAGCCATCTAGCTACTGCCTACGGACCCTTAGGTCTATGGTGGACTACTCATGCATCATCGGAGAGGCACCAATGAGGATGATGAACCCCTCCGTGATGGTGTTAGACTGGATCTCGTGGTTCTGGAACTTGCGGCGGCTGGAATTGTGTTTTGCCGACTCCCCTAGGGTTTCTGGAATATTTGGGAATTTATAGGTCGAAGAGGTGGTGCAAGACCTTCATGAGGCCCATAACCCACCTAGGCGCGTCCAGGTGTCTTGTGGTCCCCACGGGGATCCCCTCTGGTCCTTCCTTGGCTCCCAAGTTTTCTTCTGGTCCAAAAAATTCTCCAAAAAGTTTTGTTGCGTTTGGACTCCGTATGGTACTAATATTATGTGAAGTAAAGAACAAGCAAAAAACAGCAACTGACACTGGACAGTATGTCAATAGTGTAGTCCCAAAAAATGATATAAAGTTGATATAAAATAATTTTAATACATCCAAGAATGATAATATAACAACATGGAACAATAAAAAATTATTGATACGTTGGAGACGTATCAGCCTCCACCGACTTCCGCAACCTAACCTATTTTCTTCGCCTTTGCTTTTGAGGTTGTTTGAGTTGTGGTTTGTGTACCCTAAGGTGTTTCGGCTACTTAGGGACTGTGCCTTCATCTCCCGTGTATAGTCCATCATACCCTTCCTACACCTTAACCCATTTTGACGGGTTTCCGTCTATACTTCCGCAAGCACCACCGCATTCCTCTACCACCATTTGACATTTTCCATTTGAGATTTTGAGTTCGCGGTTTTTCCGTTTCCTAAGGTGTTTCGGCTAATTAGGAACAGTTCGACATCGAGAACACCGCCACTCATCATCGCCACAAGGTCGCCATCGACATTGACCACTTCATCATTTTGACACCACCACTGGTATGCGTCGGTGCTATACAAATGGTTTTAAACCCCTTTTCGCGACGACATTTGGAACCGTTGCCTAGTGAGTGTGGGCGATTAGGGGGTCCTTACCACACGACCCATAAACTGTCGGGGATACGCCCTCCTGGTACACACGGTCATGTGCGATTGGCGAGCGAGCAAATGCGGTTATATATACAATAATGCTCAAAAAATACAACTATACAGGCGAAATCATTTCCGGTCATAAATACATCCCACACAGTCAGTCCCCGCGAAACGTTTCCATTCGTATATACATCCCACATAGTCGCTACAAGGAAAACGTTTCTGTTCGTAGGTACATCACACACAATTTTCCCCGTTAAATCATTTATGATGGCGTTCCCATCGCACACAATATTAAAAATTTATCTTTTGTGTTATTGAATGCATCACACACGACGCGTAGAAGAAACTGTGTGGCAAAGGCTGTCCATCACACACAGTTTTTATGCGGTAAACGTTTGTGCAAGGTGGCTTAACGCAAACAGTTTTGAAGAGAATGTCGTGTGTGATTGTTCATCGATCCAACACGGTTTATTCCTAGAAACTGTGTGCGTTGCCTTAGGTCATCGCCCATGGTATTTTCTCAACAACTGTTTGCAATAGCAAAAACCAATTAGCAGGCTAATTCACCATTAGCATGCTAATTGCCCTATTATTAATAATCCATTTATTAATATAATTGACATTCATATTAAACACATAATATATTTCATTCCCATATTAAGGAAGCAAGATTTCATAACTGAAATAAATCAGAGTACAACATGATGTAGCTTCAGCACTCAGCTACCCCATTACACAACTTCACTAGCACCAAGTTTCACATGCAACATCTAGAACCTTTTGAAATTAGCATCATATACGGTACATAGACAGATGCATCTCATCGGGAAAACTGCTGAAGCGGAAGGTGAATATTGAGCCTTCATTGATGTTGAGGGTCTTTGCAACTTTAGGCCAGTGCCTGTGGATGATTGACCGTCCATCCTTCGTCCTCTTCAGGAACACTTCAATGTTGAACCGTGGGTGTTGTATGAATACCTTCCTAGCCTCCTGTCCATACAGGTGGTTTGAGAGGTAATTGATAACCCACACGTGTAGGGGATCGCAACAGCTTTCGATGGTAGAGTATTCAACACAAATTTATTGATTCAACACAAGGGGAGCCAAAGAATATTCTTAAGTATTAGCAGTTGAGTTGTCAATTCAACCACACCTAGATAACTTAGTATCTGCAGCAAGGTATTTAGTAGCAAAGTAGTATGATAGTAATGGTAACATTGGCAAAAGTAAAGATAGTAGTATTGTAGTGATTATAACAGTAGCAACGGTAAAGTAGATAAGCGAAGCACAATATATGAAAAGCTCGTAGGCATTGGATCAGTGATGGATAATTATGTCGGATGCGATTCCTCATGTAATAGCTATAACATAGGGTGACACATAACTAGCTCCAATTCATCAATGTAATGTAGGCATGTATTCCGAATATAGTCATACGTGCTTATGGAAAAGAAACTTGCATGACATCTTTTGTCCTACCCTCCCGTGGTAGCGGGGTCCTAATGGAAACTAAGGGATATTAAGGCCTCCTTTTAATAGTGCACCGGACCAAAGCATTAGCACTTGGTGAATATATGAACTCCTCAAACTACGGTCATCACCGAGAAGTATCCCGATTATTTTCACTTCGGGGTTGTCGGATCATAACACATAATAGGTGACTATAGACTTGCAAGATAGGATCAAGAACTCACATATATTCATGAAAACATAATAGGTTCAGATCTGAAATCATGGCACTCGGGCCCTAGTGACAAACATTAAGCATAGCAAAGTCATAGCAACATCAATCTCAGAACATAGTGGATACTAGGGATCAAACCCTAACAAAACTAACTTGATTACATGGTAAATATCACCCAACCCATCACCGTCCAGCAAGCCTACGATGGAATTACTCACGCACGGCGGTGAGCATCATGAAATTGGTGATGGAGGATGGTTGATGATGACGACGGCGACGAATCCACCTCTCCGGAGCCCCGAACGGACTCCAGATCAGCCCTCCCGAGAGGTTTTAGGGCTTGGCGGCGGCTCCATATCGTAAAACGCATTGAAACTTCCTCTCTGATTTTTTCCTCCGCAAAAAAGAATATATGGAGTTGGAGTTGAGGTCGGTGGAGAAGCAGGGGGCCCACGAGATAGGGGGCGCGCCCTATAGGGGGGGGCACCCCCGTGGATAGGTTGTGGGCCCCCTGGCCTTCATCTTTTTCGAGTATTTTTTATATTTTCCAAAACTTATCTTTGTGGATTTTCAGGTCATTCCGAGAACTTTTGTTTCTGCACAAAAATAACACCATGGCAGTTCTGCTGAAAACAGCGTCAGTCCTGGTTAGTTCCATTAAAATCATGCAAGTTAGAGTCCAAAACAAGGGCAAAAGTGTTTGGAAAAGTAGATACGTTGGAGACGTATCAACTCCCCCAAGCTTAAACCTTTGCTTGTCCTCAAGCAATTCAGTTGACAAACTAAAAGTGATAAAGAAAAACTTTTACAAACTCTGTTTGCTCTTGTTGTTGTAAATATGTAAAGCCAGCATTCAAGGTTTCAGCAAAGATTATGAACTAACCATATTCACAATAACACTCAGGTCTCATGTTTACTCATATCAATGGCATAATCAGCTAGCGAGCGATAATAATAAAACTCGGATGACAACACTTTCTCAAAACAATCATAATATGATATAACAAAATGGTATCTCGCTAGCCCTTTCTGAGACCACAAAACATAAATGTAGAGCACCTTTAAAGATCAAGGACTGACTAAACATTTTAATTCATGGTAAAAGAGATCCAGTCAAGTCATACCCAATATAAACCAACAGTAATGCATACAAATGACAGTGTGCTCTCCAGCGGGTGCTTTGTAATAAGAAGGTGATGACTCAACATAAAAGTAAATAGATAGGCCCTTCGCAGAGGGAAGCAGGGATTCATAGAGGTGCCAGAGCTCGATTTTAAAATAGAGAGATAAATAACATTTTGAGCAGCATACTTTCACTATCAACGCAACAACTATGAGATGGAGATATCTTCCATACTACATGCATTATAGGCAGTTCCCAAACAGAATGGTAAAGTTTATACTCCCCCACCACCAACAAGCACACTCCACGGCCATCAGAAACAATGGGGTACCGTCCATACCAACAACAACCCTGGGGGAGTTTTGTTTAATTATTTTGATTTGCTTTGATCTTTTTGATCATGGGACTGGGCATCCCGATTATCAGCCATTTTCTCGTGAATGAGGAGAGGCTTCCACTCCTCTTGAGAATAACACACCTAGCATGGAAGATACAGACATCCCTAGTTGAAACATGAGCTGCTCGAGCATACAGAACAGAATTTCATTTGAAGGTTTGGAGTTTGGCACATACAAATTTACTTGGAACGGCAGGTAGATACCGCATATAGGAAGGTATAGTGGACTCATATGGAATAACTTTGGGGTTTATGGAGTTTGGATGCACAAGCAGTATTCCCGCTTAGTACATGTGAAGGCTAGCAAAAGACTGGGAAGCGACCAACTAAGAGAGCGACAACAGTCATGAACATGCATTAAAATTAATTTACACTAAGTGCAAGCATGAGTAGGATATAATCCACCATGAACATAAATATCATGAAGGCTATGTTGATTTTGTTTCAACTACATGCGTGAACATGTGCCAAGTCGAGTCACTCAATTCATTCAAAGGAGGATACCATCTCATCATACCACATCACAATCATTTTAATAACATGTTGGCACGCAAGGTAAACCATTATAACTCATAGCTAATTAAGCATGGCATAAGCAACTATAATCTCTAAATGTCATCGCAAACATGTCTACTTCATAATATGCTGAATCAGGAACGATGAACTCATCATATTTACAAAAACAAAAGAGTTCGAGTTCATACCAGCTTCTCTCATCTCAACCAGTCCATCATATATCGTCATTATTGCCTTTCACTTGCACGACCGAATGGTGTGTATAATAATAATAGTGCACGTGCATTGGACTAAGCTGGAATCTACAAGCATTCAATTCAAGAGAGAAGACAAAGTAATATGGGCTCCAAGTTAAATCAATCATCATGCATATGAGAGCCACTAAACATTTTCAATATGGTCTTCTACTCTTGACCCCCAAAGAAAAGGAAAAAGAAATAAAACTATTTACACGGGAAAGCTCCCAACAAGTAAAAGAAGAAGGAGAAATATTTTTGGGTTTTCTTTTTAATTATTTCTATTACAGGCATGAAAATTAAACTAGCTAATTTTTTTTTGGTTTTTTATAAGGTTTATCAAGCACACAAGAAGAAAACTAGAAAAAGAATTTAAACTAGCATGGATAGTACAATGAAAGAGTATGAGCACCGACGACTAGAATAGTGTGTGAACATGAATGTAAAGTCGGTGGGAAATACGTACTCCCCCAAGCTTAGGCTTTTGGCCTAAGCTGGTTTATGGCCGTGAATAACCTGACTGATATCCGTAGTTGTAACCGGGGTCATACTGAGATGCAACAGTCATTGCCTCCTCAGCTGCTGCCTGACGGCGGGCTGCTTCCGCCCTCCTCTCGTGTTCATTTGCCTCCTCCCTGGTGACAACATATCTTCGTTTTGCCTGATAATAAAAAAGGGTAGGAGCAGAGAGAGTAATATGGAAATCATGACGTCTGTCAAAGATTAGTCGATATTGGAGGAATTTGTCATTCCTTTCAAGGAATTGATGACTAATCATAGCATTATGATCTAAATAAGAAGGGAGCAACTCCGTATCATTTTCATGTATGGGTATCTCAAGATAATAAGCCACACGGGTTGCATAAATTCCTCCGAAAAAGTTTCCAGCTAAACCATTATGATGCAACCTACATGCAACAATTGCCCCTAAATTGTATTGTTTATCACCTAATACAACACTCTTGAGAACACAAAGATCAGGGACACACATGTGACAAGCTTCATCTCTACCATTAATGCATCTACCAATGAAGAGAGCAATATAATGTATAGAAGGAAAATGAATGCTCCCTGAGGTAGCTTGTGCTATGTCCTTAGATTCTCCCACAGTGATACTAGCAAGAAAATCTTTATATTCAAATTTACTAGGTTCATTAATACTTCCCCACTGCGGGAGTTTACAGGCAGTAGTAAAATCTTCCAGGTCCTTGGTATATGATTTATCATAAATATCAAACATGACACTTTGAGAATTGCGTGAAGACGTAAATTTAAATCTTCTCACAAATGAATCAGTTAAGTACTGGTACTGCGGGCACTTATCTTGCATGAACGCCTCAAGGTTGGCATTATGCACATATGCATAAAATTCATCCTTGATACCCGCTACAACCATAAATGGCTCTGACGGCCATTCGCAAGGCCGTACATAAGCTTCTCTTGGTAATTTGTCATCGAGCTCGCGTATTGCGAGCCTGGGTCCTTTCTTCCTTGAAGAACCACCTTGGTACATTTTCCTGAACATATTTCTTTTTCTGCAATATTTCTGAAATTTTTAGTAACTTCAAAATAAAAGTAAATAAAACTAAACAAGATTGGTAGCAACTACTCCTACAAGTGCCTAGAGCCTATATCATGCATTAAAATCACTTGGGAACTCATAAATTTGACATGCAAGCTCAAGAATAGGGTCACCTATGCAGCAAAAATTTGCAATGAATAAAGCACTAGAACAAAAACTAATTGGACCAATGGAGGAGTCACATACCAAGCAACAATCTCCCAAAGCAGTTTTGTGAATGGGGCTTTGAGCAATGAGATCGAAAATCGCAGCAAAATGAGCTGGAACTCGTGCTTGAGCTGGATGGTGATTTTTTTGGGAGGAAGAGGAAGTGTGTGGGTGCAGGAATAAGTGGAGGGGGTCCACCATGGGCCCACGAGATAGGGGGGCGCGCCCTATAGGTGGGGGGGGGGGCGCTCTCCACCCTCGTGGCCAGGTGCTTGACCCCCTGCAGTGTTCTCAGTGCCTAAAATCCTCAAATATTCCATAAAAAATCATACTAAATTTGTAGGGCATTTGGAGCACTTTTATTTTTAGGATATTTTTTATTGCATGGATAATTCAGAAAACAGACCAAATATTTTATTTCTACTTTATTTATTCTAAGTAACAGAAAGTAAAAATAAGGTACAGAAGGTTGTGCCTTCTATTTTCATCCATCTCATGCTCATCAAAAGGAATCCACTAACAAGGTTGATCAAGTCTTGTTAACGAACTCATTCCGAATCACATAAAACCGGAGAAATTTCAAAGTGACACTAGGTTACCTCAACGGGGATATGAACATCCCCAATAATAAGAATATCATACTTTTTCTTTGTAGTAGGAAGAGGAAATTCAAAACCTCCAAATATAATTGATGGAATTTTCCCAATATAATTTATGTTGTGAACTTGAGGTTGTTTCCTCGGAAAATGTACCGTATGCTCATTTCCATTAACATGAAAGGTGACATTGCCTTTGTTGCAATCAATAACAGCACCTGCAGTATTTAAAAAGGGTCTACCAAGGATAATCGACATACTGTCGTCCTCAGGAATATCAAGAATGACAAAGTCTGTTAAGATAGTAATGTTCGCAACAACAACAGGCACGTCCTCACAAATGCTGACAGGTATATTAGTTGATTTGTCAGCCATTTGCAAGGATATCTCGGTGGGTGTTAACTTACTTAATTCGAGTCTATGGTACAAGGAAAGAGGCATAACACTAACACTGGCTCCTAAATCACATAAATCAGTTTTAACATAATTTCTTTTGATGGAGCATGGTATAGTGGGTACTCCGGGATCACCAAGTTTCTTAGGTATTCCACCCTTAAAGGTATAATTGACAAGCATGGTGGAAATTTCAGTTTCAGGTATTTTTCTTTTATTAGTGATGATATCTTTCATGTATTTAGCATAAGGGTTTGTTTTAAGCATATCAGTTAAGCGCATGCGTAAGAAAATAGGTCTAATCATTTCAGCAAAGCGCTCAAAGTCCTCATCATCCTTTGTCTTGGGTGGTTTAGGAGGAAAAGGCATGGGTTTCTGGACCCATGGTTCTCTTTCCCTACCATGCTTCCTAGCAACAAAATCTCTCTTGTCATAACGTTGATTTCTTGATTGTGGTTTATCAAGATCAACAACAGGTTCAATTTTTATATCATTGTTATTACTAGGTTGAGCGTCTACATGAACATCATTATTAGCATTATCATTAGGTTCATGTTCATCTACGGATTGTGTTTCAGCATCAGAGATAGAAGTATCATTAGGATTCTCAGGTGTTTATACATTAGGTTCACTAGAAGCATGCAAAGTCCTATCACTTTTCTTCTTCTTCTTCTTAGAAGAACTAGGAGCATCTAGATTATTATTATGATAATCTTGTTCAATCCTCTTAGGGTGGCCTTCAGGATACAAAGGTTCCTGAGTCATTTTACCAGTTCTAGTAGCCACTCTAACAACAAAATCAAGTTTATTATTTAATTCATCTAGCAATTCATTCTGAGCCTTAAGTACTTGTTCAGCTTGAGTGGTGACCATAGAGACATATTTACTAGTAAGTTTAAGTTCACCCTTAACTCTAGACATACAATCACTCAAGCGTCCAGTCATATAAGCATTATTTTTCAACTGTCTACTAACATAATCATTGAAATTTGCTTGTTTATCCATAAATGCATCAAATTCATCTAAGCATTGGCTATGAAACTTAGTGGACGGAATTTCAACTTTATCATATCTATAGAGAGAATTTACCTTTACTACCTGTGTGGGGTTATCAAGACGATGTGTTTCTTCAGGTGGTATATTACGACCATGTATCTCTTCAATAGGAGGTAAATTCTTAACCTCTTCAGATTAATACCTTTTTCTTTCATTGATTTCTTTGCCTCTTGCATATCTTCAGGACTGAGAAATAGAACACCTCTCTTCTTCAGAGTAGGTTTAGGAATAGGCTCAGGAGTTGGCTTAATTGGTTCAGGAATTGCCTCAGGAATTGGCTCAGGAAGAGTCCAATTATTTTCATTTGTCAACATATTGTTCAATAACAATTCAGCTTGGTCGACTGTTCTTTCCCTGAAAGCACAACCAACACAACTATCCAAGTAGTCCTTGGAAGCATCGGTTAGTCCATTGTAAAAGATATCAAGTATTTCATTTTTGTTAAGAGGGTGATCAAGCAAAGCATTAAGTAATCGGAGAAGCCTCCCGCAAGCTTGTGGGAGACTCTCTTCTTCGATTTGCACAAAATTATATATTTCCCGCAAGGCATCTTGTTTCTTATGAGCAGGGAAATATTTAGCAGAGAAGTAATAAATCATATCCTGGGGACTACGCACACAACCAGGATCAAGAGAATTAAACCAAGTTTTAGCATTACCCTTTAATGAGAACAGAAATATCTTAAGGATATAATAATAGCGAGACTTCTCATCATTAGTAAACAGGGTGGCTATATCATTCAACTTGGTGAGATGTGCCACAACAGTTTCAGATTCATTGCCATAAAAAGGATCGGATTCAACTAAAGTAATAATCTCAGGATCAACAGAGAATTCATAATCCTTATCAGTAACACAGATAGGTGAAGTAGCAAAAGCAGGATCAGGTTTCATTTTAGCATTAAGGGATTGCTGCTTCCATTTAGCTAATAACTTCTTAAGATCATATCTATCATTGCAAGCAAAAATAGCTCTAGCAGCTTCTTCATCCATAACATAACCCTCAGGACAACAAACAATTCATAATTAGGGGGAGAACCTTCATCATCGCTTTCATCAATTATTCCATTTTCAATAATTTCATTCTCCCTAGCCCTAGTAAGTTGTTCATAAAGAAATTCACCTAATGGCACAGTAGTATCAAGCATAGAAGTAGTTTCATCATAAGTATCATGCATAGCAGAAGTGGCATCATCAATAACATGCGATATATCAGAATTCTTAGCAGTAACAGGTTTTGGTGTCGCAAGCTTACTCATAACAGAAGGAGAATCTAGTGCAGAGCTAGATGGCAGTTCCTTACCTCCCCTCATAGTTGAGGGATAAATTTTAGTTCTTTGATCTTTCAAGTTCTTCATAGTGATCAGAAGATATATATCCCAAGTGACTCAAAGAATAGAACTATGCTCCCCGGCAATGGCGCCAGAAATTAGTCTTGATAACCCACAAGTGTAGGGGATTGCAACAGCTTTCGAAGGTAGAGTATTCAACCCAAATTTATTGATTCGACACAAGGGGAGCCAAAGAATATTCTTAAGTATTAGCAGTTGAGTTATCAATTCAACCACACCTGGATAACTTAGTATCTACAACAAAGTATTTAGTAGCAAAGTAGTATGATAGTAATGGTAACAGTGGCAAAAGTAAAGATAGCAGTGTTGTAGTGATTGTAACAGTAGCAACGGTAAAGTAGATAAGCGAAGCACAATATATGAAAAGCTCGTAGGCATTGGATTAGTGATGGATAATTATGTCGGATGCGATTCCTCATGTAATAGCTATAACATAGGGTGACACAGAACTAGCTCCAATTCATCAATGTAATGTAGGCATGTATTCCGGATATAGTCATACATGCTTATGGAAAAGAACTTGCATGACATCTTTTGTCCTACCCTCCCGTGGCAGCGGGGTCCTAATGGAAACTAAGGGATATTAAGGCCTCCTTTTAATAGAGTAGCGGACCAAATCATTAACACTTGGTGAATACATGAACTCCTCAAACTACGGTCATCACCGAGAAGTATCCCGATTATTGTCACTTCGGGGTTGTCGGATCATAACACATAATAGGTGACTATATACTTGCAAGATAGGATCAAGAACTCATATATATTCATGAAAACATAATAGGTTCAGATCTGAAATCATGGCACTCGGGCCCTACTGACAAGCATTAAGCATAGCAAAGTCATAGCAACATCAATCTCAGAACATAGTGGATACTAGGGATCAAACCCTAACAAAACTAAATTGATTACATGGTAAATCTCATCCAACCCATCACCGTCCAGCAAGCCTACGATGGAATTACTCACGCACGACGGTGAGCATCATAAAATTGGTGATGGAGGATGGTTGATGATGACGACGGCGACGAATCCCCCTCTCCGGAGCCCCGAACGGACTCCAGATCAGCCCTCCCCAGAGGTTTTAGGGCTTGGCGGCAGCTTCGTATCGTAAAACGCGTTGAAACTTCCTCTCTGATTTTTTTCTCCGTGAAACAGAATATATGGAGTTGGAGTTGAGGTCGGTGGAGCAGCAGGGGGCCCACGAGACAGGGGGCGCGCCCCCACTCTCGTGGACAGGGTGTGCCCCCCTGGCCTTCATCTTTTGCCAGTATTTTTTATATTTTCTGAAACTTATCTCTGTGGATTTTCAGGTCATTCCGAGAACTTTTGTTTCTGCACAAAAATAACACCATGGCAGTTCTGTTGAAAACTGCGCCAGTCCGGGTTAGTTCCATTCAAACCATGCAAGTTAGAGTCCAAAACAAGGGCAAAAGTGTTTGGAAAAGTAGATACGTTGGAGACATATCAGTAATCATCAGTGAACTATTTTGGAAAGGCCTGAAAACAAGGATGTGCATAAATATCTTCTCTATAATGGAAATGGGGCAAAGGAATAAAAAAGACAAGGTATAATAGTTAGTACCATCCTGTAGTGAACTGATGTCTTCTTCATTGTGCAGACAAAGATCTTGTTGTTTTTTGTCGCTAATTTCTTTATCCTAACAATCTTTCCGAGTTTCTTGACTTGATTGATATTCATGGACAACTCATTTCCCCATATGCAAAAAGGGTCAAACAGTGGGTCAAAACCTCTGACAGCAGGACCTACATGTGCAAGACCAAATGGTTTAGAACCTAAGTATTATAATGGTTCCTGCAATTGCACAATAATGTGCTACTAGACAAAGGACCATGCATGTGAAAACCTCGATTGTAAACTTCAGTGCTTCTCATTGCTTCCCTGCAACACATATAAGTTAGTTAGTGATTAGGTTAAGTGAGGGTTTGCATGCTATTAGTAAAATATGTTGATGAAAAATAAGCACATTGCAGATTCATCAGATTAATTCAAGCCACATGGAAAACCCATTTATCCAAACCAAGCATCATTAAGAACTAGGAAATATAGCAATTGTATATGTTTCCCATGTATTAAGTGCAGCCAAAATCGATTATTCCTCACATGCACAACAATACAAAATTCTACCCACGACAATTGGACATTGCATTGCAGAATTGAACCAAGCAGTTAACTAAACACCACAACAAATGAACCAAACATTAACTGAGCACCACATTGCACAATATAACATACTCCTAATAGGAGATCAGACAGTTAACCAAACCAAGCATGCTTAACAACTTGGAAATATAGTAGTTGTATTTGTTTCTCATGTATTTAGTATAGTTATATTCAATTTATTTCTCACATGGTATACAATAACAGAATGTACCCACAGCAATTGAACATCTCATTGCAGAATGGAACCAAACAATTAACTAAACACCACAACAAATGAACCAAACATTAACTGAGCACCACATTGCACAATGTATAACATACTAGAAGATCAAATAGTTAACCAAAGCAAGCATGCTTGACAACATGGAAATATAATAATTGGATTTGTTTCTCATGTATTTTGTAAAGAAAAATTCAATTTATTTCTCACATGGAATACAATACAAAATTGCACCCTGAAGAATTGAACATCACATTTGCAGAATTGAACCAAATAGTTAACTGAACACGACAACTAATTAACCAAACAGTTAATAAGTGAGCACCACATTGCATGACATATAGAACATATACGCTAGAGCAACAGATTGCATGGTAAAAGTAGATAGCACATTTCAGTACAATTTATTAAGGAAAGGAAGGAGCGGCACATGCAACGGGTAAACCGAGCATGCTTAACCGGCGTATCTAGCAAATGGCAAGGTGCTCCTCCAAGATCTGGTGGTCGGCACGAATGGCAGCCATCGTGACCTCATCCACGCGTGCGGCCGCGATTTGCTTCTCCGCTACCAAATGCTCCTTGAGATCCTGGCTATACTGCTTGCACCATGGCTTAGGGTGGAGCTTATTTGGTGGAGGGGTCGGTGATTTGGGTGGAAGGTATCGCGCTCGCACCGGCGGTTGGGGCATGTGGGATGTGGAAGGAGGAGGAGGATGGGGGTCGGGTGTGGATTACCTGCCTGGATAGGCGAGGCCGAGCAGCGCGAAGGAGGGTCGCCGGCGAGGGGGCGACGCTGTGGGCAAGGAGTGAAGGTTTCAACCTGGAAAGGAAGGCCGAAACAGGGGAAATGTGGCTTTTGGTAAGGGGGAGGGGGCGGGGAGGTAGATATTTCCACAGAAGCCGAAAATTTGGAATCGCTTCAGCGAAAAAACTGGCGCGCAAAGTGTCATCAGACATAGTCCCTTATTTAGAACTGTGTATGATATGTGAACATCACAAATGATTCAGATAGCTTAACCCGTGTTCGATGAGTTTGAACGTCAAATTTTTTTGGTTCCAATTTCCCTGGTTACAGTGCTCATCCACGTCATTGCATAATTTGGGTACGCAAAGGAGACTACAGCACACCCACACTTCTTAATCGAGCAAGTTCAGCAATTAAACAGAGCTAGCTGGCGTAAATATTACTCTAACAAATTAAAGACCAGTGATCTTAATTAAGCAAAACAAAGAGTACTACTACGGCTGGTGCTCGTCGATCTCCGCCGCCTCCTCCATGTCCAGCTCGCGCCCGACGGTCGACTGGGGAAGGGGCTCCATGGCATCCATCACATGATACTTGGCAATCATCTCGCCATCCGTGTCCTCCATCTCTTTGGAAAAGGCCCCATGAGCCGGGCGTGGGAGGCCACCATCCGGGCTTTGACGGGCTCCGTTGTGGCAGGTATGCAGCGCAGGAACGGATGGCTGCTCGAAGGCTCTCGGCGATTGCGGCCGTGGGTTGCTGACCATTGTCAGAGAACATTCTTTCAATTTATGCGGTGACCGCCATGAGCTAGGCGTGGGCGGCCTCGACATGGTCTTGGGCGGCCTCCATTAGGGCTAAGGCCGCTGCTGCAGAACGGACAGCTGCTGTGCCGCTCTCACCAGTTGCTATCCCTGAGGTAGATGTTGCTGGCGCCGCCTGAGAAGCAACATTGACCATTTGGGATGCCTTGGCCGCTCGGTCGCAGATTCCGGTCGCCTTCACGAATCTTGTTAGCACGCGCCTGGCGGCTACGGTCGTGCTCTCACCAGAGTGGGCCGCCAAAGTTGCCCTTGGGACGCAGGTCCATGCCCCCATCTTTCACCGGCGATGATTGAACAGTGAAATGATATTTGGGGAGCGAGCTAGTGTGCTTGACACACCGGCCGTGGACTGTAGCCGATGAACCTTCTTGCGTAAGCCATACGTGTACTATACACCGACGGTGCTCGAGGATATTTTGTACTGCATCTCACACGGTTGGTGATAATAAACTGTGTGGGATCTACCTGATTTTTCATCTTGATTTGAATTACATAATGGGGTCACAACTGCAAAGGATGGTGTATGAATTTCTAGAACTTCTATCTGTAGTGAACATGCAACTATAGGTGTGTCGTCAAATTTTTTGGAATTATTCAGGGTTCGTGTGGACTTTTTATATGATAACTTGGTTTTCTAGGCATTTCAGGTGCACAATTCAAAATTAAACCACATGCATATTCTCCGGTGCACCAAAATGGGTTGTAAAATGATATATGTGTCCACGGGTTGATGCTTACGTCCCATTCAAGAAATGGGGATGAATTTCAAACACCACGGCACCATGGTTTTCTGGCAAATGTTGAGGTGCTTGCTTTTGTAATTCTAGTAAATACAAAACTCGTTTGGAATTCATGAACCTTGGCATGCTATCATGGAACGACATCAAGATGCTGGGGTAAAAAAATATTGTCCCATTTGGGCCAAGTTATGGTATAAGCTTCTCGCAAACCAGAGCTTCTCTCACAAGAAGCATGATGGTTTTGGTACGGAACGTGCCACCTTGGGGGACGAAACGATATTTGTTGCATCTTCTTACTTTCAAAATTTTCTCTTGTCAACATAGAACAACATGAGTGTTTGCAATTTTTTTTGGATATTTCGGGGTTCACATGGACATTTTTATACATTAACTAAGTTTTCTATGCATTCATGTGCATAATTCAAATTTGAACTACATGCACATGCTCCAGTGCATATAAACAGGTTGAAAAATCAAATGTGTGTCCTTGGTTGCAACCTTAGGTCACATGCAAGAAATGGGAATGAAAGTCAAACACCTTTGCCACCGTCGCTCGACCGCTAACATTGAGATACATGGTTTTAAAATGCTAGTAAATCAAAAACTCGTCTGAAATTCATGAAACTTGACATGCTATCATGGAATGGCAGCAACATGCAGTGGTAAAAATATTGTCCCATTTGGGGCAGGTGGGGTGTGAGCTTCTCACAAACCAGAGCTTATCGCAACAAGCCTCATGGTTACGGTAGGGAATGTTTCACCTTTCTGGACGAAACGATATCCGTTGCCTCTTCTTGATTACAATTTTTTTCTCTAGTGTCAACATAGAACAACAGGAGTGTTGTGTTAAATTTTTGAATTTTTCGGGGTTCGTTTGGACATTTTTATGCATTAATTGACCTTTATGCATTTATGTGTATAATTCAAATTTGAACTACATGCACATGCTCTAATGCATATAAATTGGTTGAAAATTCAAATCTGTCTCCTTGGTTGCATGCTTAGGTCCCATGCAAGAAATGGGAATAAATATCAAACACCCTGCCACCGTCACTCGGCCACAAACATTGAGATACCTGATTTTTAAGTTGTAGTAAATCCAAAACTCGTCTGTAATTCATGAAACATGACATGCTATCATGGAGCGGCATCAACATGCCCTCATAATTTTTTTGTCCCATTTGGGGCAGGTTTGGGTATAAGCTTCTCACAAACCAGAGCTTCTCACAACAAGCATGTGGTTTCGGTAGGGAACATTTCACCTTTCTGGATGAAACGATAGCCGTTGCCTCTTCTTGATTTAAACTTTTTCTCTAGTGTCAACATAGAACAACATGAGTGTTGTGTTAAATTTTGGAATTTTTGGGGTTTGTTAGCACATTTCTTATGCATTAATTGACCTTTCAATGCATTTATGTGCATAATTCAAATTTTAACTACATGCACATGCTCTAATGCATATAAATTGGTTGAAAATTCAAATCTGTCTCCATGGTTGCATGCTTAGGTCCCATGCAAGAAATGAGAATAAATGTCAAACACCCTGCCACCGTCACTAGGCCACAAACATTGTGATACCTGGTTTTTAAATTCTAGTAAATCCAAAACTCGTCTGTAATTCATGAAACATGGCATGCTATCATGGAGCGGCATCAACATGCCGTCGTAATTTTTTTGTCCCATTTGGGGCAGGTTTGGGTATAAGCTTCTCACAAACCAGAGCTTCTCACAATAAGCCAAATGGTTTCGGTAGGGAACGTTTCACCTTTCTGGACGAAACGATAGCCGTTGCCTCTTTTTGATTTAAACTTTTTTTCTAGTGTCAACATAGAACAACATGAGTGTTGTGTTAAATTTTGGAATTTTTCGGGATTCGTTTGTACATTTTTATGCATTAATTGACCTTTCAATGCATTTATGTGAATAATTCAAATTTGAACTACATGCACATGCTCTAATGCATATAAATTGGTTGAAAATTCAAATCTGTCTCCTTGGTTGCATGCTTAGGTCCCATGCAAGAAATGATAATAAATGTCAAACACCCTGCCACCTTCACTCGGCCACAAACATTGAGATACCTGGTTTTTAAAAATGTAGTAAATCCAAAACTCGTCTGTAATTCATGAAACATGGCATGTTATCATGGAGCAGCATCAACATGCCGTCGTAATTTTTTTGTCCTATTTGGGGCAGGTTTGGGTATAAGCTTCTCACAAACCAGAGCTTCTCACAACAAGCATGATGGTTTCGGTAGGGAACATTTCACCTTTCTGGATGAAACGATAGCCGTTGCCTCTTCTTGATTTAAACTTTTTCTCTAGTGTCAACATAGAACAACATGAGTGTTGTGTTAAATTTTGGAATTTTTGGGGTTCGTTAGCACATTTCTTATGCATTAATTGACCTTTCAATGCATTTATGTGCATAATTCAAATTTTAACTACATGCACATGCTCTAATGCATATAAATTGGTTGAAAATTCAAATCTGTCTCCATGGTTGCATGCTTAGGTCCCATGCAAGAAATGAGAATAAATGTCAAACACCCTGCCACCGTCACTAGGCCACAAACATTGAGATACCTGGTTTTTAAATTCTAGTAAATCCAAAACTTGTCTGTAATTCATGAAACATGGCACGCTATCATGGAGTGGCATCAACATGCCGTTGTAATTTTTTGTCCCATTTGGGGCAGGTTTGGGTATAAGCTTCTCACAAACCAAAGCTTCTCACAACAAGCTGATGGTTTCGGTAGGGAACATTTCACCTTTCTGGACGAAATGATAGCCGTTGCCTCTTCTTGATTTAAACTTTTTATCTAGTGTCAGCATAGAACAACATGAGTGTTGTGTTAAATTTTGGATTTTTTGGGGTTCGTTAGCACATTTCTTATGCATTAATTGAGTTTTCAATGCATTTATGTGCATAATTCAAATTTGAACTACATGCACATGCTCTAATGCATATAAATTGGTTGAAAATTCAAATATGTGTCCTTGGTTTCATGCTTAGGTCCCATGCAAGAAATGGGAATGAATGTAAAACACCCTGCCACCGTCACTCGGTCGCAAACATTGAGATACCTGGTTTTTTAAATTCTTGTAAATCCAAAACTCGTCTGAAATTCATGAAACCTGGCATGCTATCATGGAATGGCACCCGACATGCCATGGTAATTTTTTTCTCCCATTTGGGGCAGGTTTGAGTATAAGCTTTTCACAAACCAGAGCTTCTCACAACAAGCTTGATGGTTTCGGTAGGGAACGTGCCACCTTTGGGGACGAAACGATACCCGTTGCCTGTTATTGCTTTCAATTTTTTTCTAGTGTCAACATAGAACAACAGGAGTGTTGTGTTCAATCTTGGAATTTTTCGAGGTTCGTTTGGACATGTTTATATATTAACTGGGTTTGCTACGCATTTTATGTGCATAATTCAAATTTGAACTACGTGCACCAGCTCCAGTGCGTATAAATTGGTCGAAAAATCAAATATGTGTCCTTGGGTGCATGCTTAGGTCCCATGCAAGAAATGTGAATGTATTTCAAACACCAGCACTATTAACCACCGGCAAAATGTTGGGATACTTTATTTTTTAAATTCTAGTAAATCCAAAACTCGTTTGAAATTCATAAAACTTGGCATGCTATCATGGAATGGCTCCCGACATGCTGTGGTAATTTTCGTGTCCATTTTGAGAGAAGGTGCACTCGAATAACAGTCAACAGAGGCATTTTGAAACAACTAGCTGCCACTCTAACATCGCAAACGTTTTGGATAGAATACCCGTATATACACTGGCAGCTTCCCTAGTAAGCCAAGGGAAAATGTGCCGAGCAGGAATTGTGCAACTCTTAATTGCAAATGTTTTAGATAGAACACTTGTATGCAAAGTGAGAGCTATGGTCTTCCGCAGTAAGCCAAGGGAAAATTCGCTGCGTAGGATTTGTGCATCTCTTCAACACAAATGGTTTAGATTGAATAAGGTATGCAAAGCGAGACTTTGGCACTAAGCCAAGAGAAAATTTGGCAAACAGGATTTCTACCTCACTTCAACACAAACGATTTTTTCGGATGAGCCGTGTGCAACCACGTACAGACAATTTGGCAAGATTTGCATCTGTCATATTGGGTATATTGCCATTTGTCAAACTGGAAAGATTGACATTTGTTGATCTAGTAACATTGCCATTTGTCAATCCTTGTAACACTGCGATTTGTCAAAATATGCAGCTAAAAATCTCTAGCACTATCTAATTTTTGCAACTAGAATTCTGTAATTAAGCATATATTTCATTCATAGATTAAGCAGTCGTGCTTAATTTATACAAACAGTTCAACTTTACAGCTGAACCGACCAAACTTTTCCCCAATTGTTGCCAACCGCGTACTCAAATAGCCAGTTCAACTATATATACTAGCTAATTTTAAGTACGTTGTACAGTTACACCACATCTATAGTCAGATGAACTGAACAAAATAGCCCCTAAATACTACTACGGAAGGGCTTTGTACTACTTCCGGCAGCCTCCCCTCTGCCGAGTGCGCTCAGTAAGAGGAAGAGGAGGAGGAGGCTACCGACGAGCTGGACAACTGCAATAGGGTGCCTGCTGCTGCTGCACCTTCAGCGACGCTCACCTCAAACGCCCTCTGCCGCTCCAGACGACCCCTCTCAAAGTGGTGGTTCTCCTTGTAGATCTCCTGATTCCTCGCCTCTGTGTCGGCATGTGCCGCGGCCATCGCGGCGGGAAGGCTCTTTGCATGCTCGACAAGGCGCTCCTCCTCCTCCCACAGGAACTCGATATAGCATGCAAGGTCTCTGCCGCACGTGCGGGCCTCCACCTCCGCCTCCTTCCTACGGGTGGTTGTGGCGTAGCGGGTGATGATCCTGGCGGTCGACGGCGGGCTAGCGGCCACGGCGGACGATGATGGGGTGGCGGCCACGACCACCACCTCCTGCCTTCGGGCCGTGGTGGCGGAGCGGGTGATGGCCATGGTGGCCTGCAGTGGGGTGATGGCCACAGTGATGGAGCGAGTGATGGCCCTGGCTTTCGATGGAGTTGTGGAGGCAACAACGGCCGGCAATAGCTGCCGACGGGCATCGGCGGTCGAGCGTGTGGTGTGTGTTCCGCGCACACCCAACTGGGACGCCGTGCGCACTACACTACGTCGGGGACTGCGCCACCGCCGCGGTGTAGCCTCCCAGCTGGAGCTGTGCTCTGATGACGGCGGAGTGGCTGGGCAACAACGACAGTCCGATTCCATTGCCGATTTTGGGAGAAGCAGAGGAGATAAGCTACAGGGAGGGAGGGGAAATGCGACGCAGGACTCGCCAGTCGTGAGGGTTTATATAGTAGGCTGATAAGCATTGGGATTTTGGGAGATTTCACTGAGTCGGGCGGTAAGCTTGCGCGGGAACCTGCACGGTTGCACGGGAACGGGCTCAACACCGTTTGGCCAAAAGGACTCCCCTGCGCACTGCTCAAGCTTGCGCTCGAACCGTCTACGGCAGCGGGGTGACAAGACGTGCGAGAGAAGGATGAAAGGACACGTAGACATACATTTAATAAAAAAATGTTTGCGATTTAATTAACTACTATACGCCCATCCTGGTTTATAAGTAGGATTTAATTAATAAAATACGAATGCATGTCGCCAAAGATTATATCGTCAGATTCGTATTTGAACATAGTTTCCAGTTATATAATTTTTGTAACATGCATTATCATTTTATTGGTTAAATTTGAGGTTATATACTAGCAAGCATTTGCCCACAACACACACGGCGCCGAGCTCTGCTCGCGTCCCTCTGCAAGCTCTGCTCGCCGTTAGGCGCTGCGACGCGCTCTGCTCGCGTCCGTCGGCGCGCTCGGGTTGTGGACAACTTTTCCTTGCGTGTTCAACTGCTATATGCATATATATGGTTGCTCGCCGTTGAGGCGACCGCGGAGCGCTCTGCTTGTGTCCCTCCGTGTGCGCTCTGCCAGTGGTTGGGCCTGCACACGATCACGTCGGGGCCCAATATGAATGCGGTTGAGCCGCGCGCATTGCCACGTGATACAGTTACGTACGGCATGATGGAGTTACGCGCTACGAACTAGAACTGCCATCAGGACTTGCCGTCTGGCCTCCCCTTTAATTCCCACGGCCATTATAACCTTAGTCTCTTCAACCTTTCGATCGCACCCCACAACACAACAAGCACACCCATGATGACACATAGAGAGGGGATGTCTAGCGGCTCTCCAATGGAGTTCAGCGAGCATAAAGTGGAGACCCACGTGAGGGAGACGGATCTCTCGGTGGTGTACACCATCGACCCGGCCATGGTGGACGACTACATCAACACTGTTGAGCAGTTGCTTGCTAGAGACAAGTACAAGGTGGTCGGCATCGACCTCCAGTACACCACCGGTAGTCCTAGCATAGATTAGAAGGTTGACGTCGCCCAGTTGTGCATGCACCGTCATGTCCTCATCTACCACTACTGGATGGCCAGGGAGCCTTGCGACCATTTTCAACAGGTTTGTCAACAGCACCGACTACAAGTTCGCCATGGTGGAAACCACCAACGATGTAAAAGCGCTCAATGTTATGGGCTTGGCCTGCCAGAACCTTGTCTAAATCCATGACTAATACAGGGTCTGGGGCAGCACGAAGAAGGACTCCCTGGTCAAACTCGCCTCGGCCATCATAGACCCCTACTATGAAAAGATGAAGCATGATGCCTAGAGAACAAATCCCGTATCCTGGCACAGGGCCTGGATGCGGCGACTGGATGAACCTCACCTCAGGTTCGCAGCCAATAGCGTGTACACATGCTACGAGATGCACATGCGGATTGTTGACATGAGGAAGTGCCTTGTTACCCAAATCGACGAGCCCGGATCAAGCCACAAGCAGAGCAAGTGTCACAAGAAGTAGATGATGATCAAATGATCGTTTATGCTAGTTAATCATGCATGTAATATATATTTTACTTTATTAGTGTGTGGAAGTGTCATGTGTGTAGTAGCCACCTATGAAATTATGCATGTAATAGTTTACTTTGGTGTGTGCAAATGCCATGGTTGTAGTAGCCACCTATGTATTTGGATGTTTAATTTCGTTAATCATGCATGTAATATATATGTTGTTGTTCTGTATGCAATCACATCGCACAACACACACGTCATATTAGTAGCAACCGTTTGTGTTATTATCGGTCTTCGCACACATTTCTGATTACAGACCTATTTGCCGCGTATCACACACATCTTGTTATATTGAACCGTTTATGTTCTCTTGTCTTAACACAAACAGTTCGTCCGAGTGAACTACATGCTGTGTATCACACACACCTTGATCTGGCTGACCATTTCTTTTGTGTTGCCTAATCACGAACAGTTCATCCTAGCGAACCATATGCTGTGTATCGCACACGCCTTCATGTGGCTGCCCGTTTGTTTTGTTACTCCTCATCACCAACAGTTAATTGATTTGAACCGTATGCCTTGCATTGCACATGCAACTAAAATCTGAACCGTGTTTGATGCATCCATCATCGCAAACATTTTGGACATTTTGACGGTTCTCTGACACCACCGTTTGCGATTATTGCATTGCACATAGTTTCTTGAAGGGTCTCTGATCATAGTGTCGCGTTAGCAGCATCCTGCACTAGTGCATCAACCATAAGAAAGGGACAGTAACTCCGACGACACCATTTTATATTCCCCTTGCCATTGCATTATTAACCCCTAACCCATTTTGTGTCACTTGCCTATCGATACTAGCCATTGAGTATTGCTGGCAACGTCACTTGTGCACATTAATGATCATCGATCTACACCTTCCATTGCATACATACCATATCATTTTGGTATCCTCATCTTGGTATCATCATATCATCTCTCGTGTCACAAGATTGTTCCTGCATATACACAATTTCTATCTTGGTTTGTGCATTTCGCATAGTGGCCATAAAAAAGAGAGAAAAAGAATAAGCTTTTAAGCAAAGATAAACGAAGAGCTTGTAAGCAATAGCCATAGCATCGCCGCATTGCATATCATATACCATTATTGATCATCTTGGATCATCGTGTGTGAAACACCGACACATCATACATAATAGCATACTTGGGATAGAAAGTTGATACATTTTGCATCTTATAGGTTGTGCACAAGTGCCGTATCCGCCTATTGAGCAATCGTGCTAGCATCTCTCTTGAGTTGTGCAACACGACCATTTTCCGTGGATTCCACATTTTATGCTCATTCCTTGGTTGCACAATCCCATCTATCTATCCGTGTGTTGTATTTCCGTGTGCCCTTCATTGCTATTGGTCTACTTGTTTCACTTGCGAATTTGTGAATCTCTTTCAACATTATTGACTCGTGCTAACAATTGCATAAAATTTTTGTGCCACTATCCTGACCAAGCTCCACCAAAAGCTTTACTTGTGTAGGTGTGAGAATTGACAAGATCCGGTACCAATTGTGCTATTTCCAAAATACATTATTGAGTGATCATTGATCCATCTTCAATGTTGGGTAAGGTACATGTTGGGGAATGTAGCAAGCAATTTCAAAAAAATTCCTACGCTCACGCAAGATCTATCTAGGAGATGCATATCAACGAGGGGGAGAGTGTGTCTATGTACCCTCGTAGACCGTAAGCGGAAGCGTTTCACAACGCGGTTGATGTAGTCGAACTTTCTTCGTGATCCACCGATCGAGTGCCGAACGTACGACACTTCCGAGTTCTGCACACGTTTAGCTCTGTGACGTCCCTCGCCTTCTTGATCCAACAAGATGTCGAGGTAGTAGATGGGCTCCATCAGCACGACGTCATGGTGACGGTGACAGTGAAGTGATCTCCGCACGGCTTCGCCTAAGCACTACGAAGTTATGACCGGAGGCGTAAACTATGGAGGGGGGCGCCGCACACGGCTAAGATAATGTCTGGGGTGTGCTAGGAGCCCCCCTCCTACATATATATAGGTGGGGGGAGGAGGAAGAAGCCAGGGGGCGCCCCAAGTAGGATCCGAATCCTACTTGGGGTTTCCCCAATGGCGCCCCCTGCCTTGTTTTCACCAGAGAAGAAAGGGAAGGGGAAGAGAGAAAGGAAAGGGGGGGCTGATGTCGGTGTCAAAACCGGCGGATCTCGGGTAGGGGGTCCCGAGCTGTGCGTCTAAGGCTAATGGTAACAGGAGACTGGGGACACGATGTTTACCCAGGTTCGGGCCCTCTCGATGGAGGTAATACCCTACTTCCTGCTTGATTAATATTGATGATGTGGGTTACAAGAGTAGATCTACCACGAGATCAAGGAGGCTAAGCCCTAGAAGCTAGCCTATGGTATGATTGTTTTTCTGTCCTACAGACTAAACCCTCCGGTTTAGGGTTACACAGAGTCGGTTACAGAGAACGAGATCTACATCCGAATCGCCAAGCTTGCCTTCCATGCCAAGGAGAGTCCCATCCGGACATGGGACGAAGTCTTCAATCTTGTATTTTAATAGTCCAACAGTCCGGCCAAAGTACATAGTCCGGCTGTCCGGATACCCCCTTATCCAGGACTCCCTTAGTAGCCCCTGAACCAGGCTTCAATGACAACGAGTCCGGCACGTAGATTGTCTCCGGCATTGCGAGGCGGGTTCCATCTCCGAATACTCCAAGATAAATTCCGAACATAAGGACCGTGTCCGGATCTGTTCATATACCACCGCAGAGAGAATAATAAACCACGAATCTAATCTGCTGACAACTCTTTGAAACGTGACATCACGCCACGGTCCGGCTTTTATTTGAACCATTTTCTATGACCTGCTTCCGCACATATTGCGAGGCGGTTTCCTTGGCACGTCTTATCAAAGCAGAGATCGTGCCCCCTTATCGCGGGGTTCTCTTCAATGCGGGCATGGGTAACCCAACCGTACCACCAATCGCGGTGAGTGGGGAATGAGCAGGTTCCATTAGGCAAGCGGGGAGGCACAAAGCTTCATTGCCTCTATAAAGGGGAAAGGCCTCTCCCTTTCTACCCACACCTTCTTCTCCTTCTGCTCGTTCCTTCCTTTTCGCCCGAGCCCTAGCGCCGAAGCGTTCATCCTCCCACCAACAGGTTCTCCGGAAATGTCCGGATCCGGAGCAGGAGGCAAGTGGATGGCCTCCTCCATCCAGGAGAAGGATATTAAAAAACTGCAGGCGGCCGGGTATCTGGCCAAGAAAATCATCCACCATCTTCCGACGGTGGGAGAGATTGTCCCTACTCCGGAGCCCCATGAGAGGGCCGTTTTCCTTCCTCATTTCGTCCGCGGGGTTGGGTTTCCCCTTCACCCTTTTGTTCGCGGCATCATGTATTACTACGGGATTGATTTTCACGATCTATCCCCCAATTCTTTCCTCAACATCTCGACGTTTATTGTCGTGTGCGAGGCCTTTCTCCACATCTCGCCGCACTTCGGGCTATGGCTTAAGATCTTCAACATGAAGCCCAAAGTGGTGAATGGCGAACATGCCGAGTGCGGAGGTGCCATGGTGAGCAGGATGCCCAAGGTCACATGGCCGACAGGTACTTTCAACGATTTCATCAAGGAGTGGCAGTAGCAGTGGTTCTACGTCACTAAGCCACGCGGCAAAAAGTGGGCCGCTGCTCCTGATTTTCGATCTGGAGCCCCTTTGCGGCTCACGTCCTGGCCCGAGAAGGGCGTGAACTGGTCGTCGTCCGACGAACTATCAGTAATCCAGGAGCGTGTCAAAGGCATGGAAGACAGGGCCATCAGGCTTGTTGACGTAGTCCAGGTGATGCTGGTCCGCCTGATCCTTCCTTGTCAGCACAGAAGCTGCAATTTGTGGGAGTATGACCCGGCCAAGCACCAGATCCTATGGGAGCTTTTCGGCTCCTCGCACAAGGACATCTGGAAGGTGCTCTTTAAGTCCGGCAAATCGTGGCCAGACTCCGCCGCGGACCGCGGGTACCAACTGTCCCACCCCGCAAGTCCGGTAAGTCATCATTATGTCTTGTCCATCCGCATGCTTTATTGGTATGTCCTGAGGGAGATGTTTTTTAACGTGCCTTTCCACGATTACCTCAGGGATGGACGAAGAAGGCGGGGCGGATTCATTGTCCGACCCCGTTGTTGGAAGAACCGGCCGGACCACTTCTAACAAAGATGCTGGTCCCAGCGCCTTACGAGGCGCTGAAGAAAGAGGCCAACAAAAAGGCCAAGGAGACCAGGAGCGGTCTCCATCGTCGCGGTGCCTCGGACACGAAGTTCGAAGACTCTAGTGACCATCCCTCCTCCGAAGAGGATGAAGAGGAGGAAGAGGACGAGGTGGAGGAAGAGGATGAGGAGGAAGAAGAGCTCGAGTCCCCTATGAGGGGGAGGAAGAAAAGGACCACCTCCTCATCCTTAGAGGCAGATTCGCCTAAGAGGGGAAGAACATCCATCCCTGAGGCGTTCACCACGGCTACCGATAGCAGCCCGGAGTGGGATCCCAGGGCCCAGGCCCTGGTAAACTCGTAAGTGCGTGAAATCCGAACATATTCATGCATCCAGAATTACTAGAATGTAGTATTTTGATTTGCACCGTACTTTTTACAGTCCGACGAGGTCTCCTGCCAAACAGTCCTCATCGAAGGATTCGTTGAGTTCTGACGCTTTGGAGAGCGAGACACCTCCCAGGACCCCTTCCCCAAAGCCTGGCTGTGACACCGAGGTGTCGTCCCAAAGGGACCTGAGCTGGGGGGGGGGGGCGTACCTCGGGGGCCGGACATGCGGGAGCGGCGGTTCCCCTGAACGTCGACGGCGGGGGCGATCTTGGATTCGGCCCATAGCCGGACACAGTCCTGGAGACCCTCAAGGCTCCGGGATTAGGCAGGCAACCCATCTTGTCTTGTGGGGGTGATCCTGCTCCACCCTTGATCTTTGTCCAACCAAAGGTGCCGGGCGGCCTATCGACAGCGCTGGAGAGCGCTTCCATCATTGATGAACATCCCGCCCTTATGGGCGCGGTGATAGAAAAGATTCAGGCCGCCGAGAGCGGACTGAAAGAATCCTGCATCAGCCTTATAAAAGGCTTGGAGGTATGTTTTAGGAGTTGTTAGAAGATTGTCATAGTATAGATAGTAGCCCCTGATACACTGTTCAGAGAGGACAGGAACCGGACAGGGGATCAAAGTTCTGTCCGCAGGAGACTCAACTAATGATATAGATCTATTGCTTTATGAATCAGGCGTCTGCATCGACTGCCTCCTCTCATACTGCGGAGGTGTCCGGACTCAAGCAGAGTCTGGAGCGGGCCGAAGAGGAACTCGGCCGAGTGAAGAAGCAGCTGGAGGATAAACAAGGTATGTTTGAAACTTTAGTAAGTTTGAGCACAAGTAAGTAGTTGTGTCTAACTGAAAGCATATATGTCGCGCACTCCAGGAGCAAATGCCGAAATTGAGGCGCTCAAGAAGGCTGTTGCCTTGCCCGAAAAGAAGGCAACCGCGGAGCAGGCTCTCCGCGAGAAGCACGAGGCCAGGGTCGTGGAAGCTGAACGAGAGCTTCAGGAGGCCGTGAAGAAAAGCGAGAGTTTGGAGAAGAGTCTATCATTGAAAGAATCCGAACTCGTCCAAGCTCTCCAGACCGCAAATGACGCTCGGGAGGAAGCCCAAGTTGCTCTGAAGGATATCCAGGAGGCGCGGAGGATTGCGGCTGGTAAGGGTTTTTCTTATTCAAGGCGATTTTGTATGCGGCCGCAGGGAAGATTCATGGTGACCCATTGAATCCTGATTTTTCCAGAGGCATTTGCGGATCTGCCACGTAGCATATCTGATGCTGCCCAATTCTGCTGAGCCAAGGAGAAGGAAACTGCGGAGAAGCTCTTCTGGTCGTAGTATTTGGCGCCTAATTATCCGGTGCCGTTTGTCGACTAGCTGAAACAGCTGATCAAACTGCGTCAGGCGGCCGAACTAGCCATGAAGGATTTGGTTATCCGGCTATGGCCCACCGAGCCCATTCCGAGCAGTTTCTTTGGGCTCGTGAAGCGAATTGTGAGTGCCTGCCCTCGGCTGGACGTCATCAAGTGGTCTGTTTGTATAGAAGGTGCACGAATGGCATTTGCCCGTGCGAAAGTGCACTGGGGGAAGCTTGATGCTGAGAAGCTAATGACCGAGGGGCCACCGGAGGGGAAGGAGCGCCGGAGGGGAAGGAGCACCGCAAGCCCGAGTTATATTATGTTCTTGAAAGGGGCCCGCCTTGTGGCAGAGCAATGTGCCAAAGACATTATTTTTCCCTAAAGGCAGTTGTACTGTCCTTTATAAGGCGGAACTAAGTCACTTTTATGTATGTGCTTGTTATGTGTAAATTTTATTCCTGCGCGGCTGTTTTATATGTTAGTCTTGAGAATTGGCCAGTCATCGGCTTCTGCACCCACATAGGAACTACGGGGGTGTTCGGGATACACCTGAACACTCTTTATCCCATTCTTGGGTCCATGAAGGAGGTGTTCAGCACAGGGAACCAGGCAATCGGACTATAGGGCTTTATTACTCTCACTTAGCCATAGGAATTCGAGTATGGGAGGCGCAGCCCCTGGTGTTCGGAAGACCGCACGAGGGGCTCTAATAGCGCCTGATCGGTAGATCAATCCTTCGCACTCTGCATTTTATTATGGCATTATGCGGGATAAATCCTTAAAGATTTTACAACCTCTCGAACAGCTGACCAGCTCTCGCCTTATCATGACAGTCAGTTTTCGGCTTTCTCTACTGAGGTGTTCGTCCGGAAGAACCGGGACACAATCGCAATAGTTCTCCCAGTGCTACCTTAGACGATATTGCGGAACGTAAGGTACCAAAACATGGGAGCCGGGCAAACCCAACCAATGACCCAAGACATGATTCGGAGCTAATGCATATAATGCTATAAGTTCGGGGTGCCGATCGACCAAGAAGGTGGTCGGACTTTGTTGCCATAGTGCGTGTGCAATGAAGCCCCTGGCGTTTTAAGGCATCACACGATGTTCGGATGCCGTTATGACAAAATGTCATTGAGAAATAATAGCAGATAAGCGTCAAATGACTCTACATGTTGTATTTAAGTAATACATCTATGCGTATGAGTACAGTGCATGTTATAAAAGAGAGGCATGACGGCGGAACCTGTTGGGACCGGGCGGTATGGAGCTGTGCGCAGGTCCGGAGTAATATCCGAATTGTATTTGGGTGGGGTGAAGGTTCCCCCTTTGTGCGTCCGAGCTGATTCCAAGTCACCGGTCCAGTTATGCGCAAAGGCGAACCTGCAAATAATGCTAAAGGCATGTGTGACCAGCGGCTGAGGCATGGGATGTGGCCCGTCCAGCTTATGCCAGAGGATCTGTATGAGCCATGATCAGGCTGGGATATCATGAAGTAGTTCGGACTCCTTTATCAGTGTCCGGAAGTTCGGCTGTCGAATCAAGGTCCGATTGAGAAAACCGTGACTCGCTGCTTCTGTTAATAAAGTGGCTGAATACTCTTCGGCGCCGAGGCGAAGCTCGGTCTTGCCCACGATTGTGACTACATCACGTGGGTCTGGTTTTTTAAGACTGTCGTGGGCATTGGGTGATAATGCGTCAAGTCGAAGTGTATCCTGGCGGTGCTGAATAGCCACTACTTATAGGTGTAATGCCAAAAGTTAGTTCTTTCGTATGGCAATTTTTTGGCGATCCGAAGACCATCTCCAGAGTGGCGGGGCCTAAGTGGCCTTCATGCCTAGTAATGACAATTTAAATGAGTTTTTTAGTGGGTATGATCCTCGAGTGATCGATCCATAGGCTTGATAATCTAGGCTTCTTGCCCTGGGACCTCTTCATGCTATTTCCAGCATCGGCCTACCGATCTATTTAAAGACCCAACATTCTCTATTGGTATGATTGGCTGCCGCTCCTGGGGTACCATGAATTTGACATGGGCGGTCAAGTATGCGGTTCAGGCTGGTGGGGCCCGAATTATGATTTTGAAATCTCTTCTCCCGCTGAACGGGTTGAGGACTACGGGCTCTTGTGCTGACTGTCGTTTCCTGGGCGTCATTTTTTGCCTTGGGACGCTTATATTTGTTGCACCAAGGTTTGCAGACTCTGTTTTTGGCTGCTGATGTGCCCAGGGTGCTTGCTATGTTGCTGTTTGGTATGTAATGCTGGTCTTGCACGTAGCCCCTTGCCGTAGTGTGCTGCCGGCGGGGTGTAGGCCTGCGTTTGGTTTTTAGTGCCGCCTCCTCGAATTGAGGTAGTAGCCTGTGCTTTGGGTAGTATTTTGTTCAGCGCTCAAGTCCGTGTTCCTCGGCTGCCCAGGCCTTAGTCCGTCTGTCTGCGAGCAGATCCTGATCAGCTTGAAGCTGCTGCTGCTTCTTTTTCAGGCTTCTTGCGGTGGCTATAAGCCGGTGTTTAAAATGCTCCTGCTCTATGGGATCCTCAGGCGCGCCGAATTCGTCGTTGCCGAGGCTCATCTCGTCTTCGGAGGGAGGCATATAGCTGTCGTTTTCAACATTTCCGTCCGTTGCCTGTTCTTCTGGACCGACTTGCCCGTGCTCCTGTTCGTCTTGTTCGAAGGCATGCTGATCAGGGTTGTATTCATCTTCGGCAACATCCGAATTGTTTACTTCTCTTGTGCCGGTATTGCTGTGGCGGGGCTTAGAGCGGTTGTCGGCGTTCTGGGAACGGGGGTCCCCAGACTTGCCTGCCTGCGGCCTGCGGCGTGGCTCAAGCGATGGCCCAGTGCGGTACACCTTCATTAGCTCAAGCTCAAGACCCTCGCGGGGCGGACGACAGGAAGCTCCCTCAGGTGCAGCCTCGTCAGGCATGCTCGCGAGGAGGCGGAGAGATCAAGGCAGGGGTACCTCGCGAGGTGCCCGTGACGCAGGCCATGACGATCGAGGCCAGGCGGGCGCCAGGTGGGCGCTGGCCTGCGCAACGTCCTTGTTTCCCCTTTGGTGCAAAGGGAGCAAGCACAGGCCAAGGCATTAGGCAAAGGCTACCATTTCGGTGCAACAAGACCAAGACCAGTAGAGCGACATGATAGAGGTCACCGTGGAGCCCAAGACGGCGTCATTGTCAGAGTCTTTGGCAGTCGAAGACCAACTTTAGTCAAGATAAGTGTACTAGATGTTCCCCTTCAAAATGGCCAATTGTTGGCGCCCTTCCCGCTCAATATTTGGGAAGAGGACCAGAGCTTCTCACTCTATATATAGGGCTAGCCACCATAGTATAGAGGCATCTGGAATCGACCCCTCCAAAGGGACAACACCACCACAAGAACATCCCTCGCGAGGCTGTTCTTCCCTTGTACTATTCATCATCAGCCCTAGAGGCAATCCACCACACCAGAAACTAGAGTATGGTATTACACCACAACGATGGCCCGAACTCGTATAAAAACCTTGCGTCCCTTGTGTTGTTAATCGTGTAGCCTAGATTCCTTGCGAGGCTTCGATACGTGAGTTGGTGAGGGAGAGATCTTCGTGCGCACCCCAGAGTTTGAACCTCAAGGGTCTGCCAGAACCCGAAATCCGACATTTGGCGCGCCAGATAGGGGTGCGCCGGACTCCTTCTTCCAGCGCCTCATGCTCCATCGCTTCGTCGTTCTCATGTCAAGCGACCCGACGGCCAACACCGACCGCTGGGCAGCGTGGCCTGCCCACACCATGCCGCCTGCCTAGGGCGACCTCAACCTCGTGCCCCAGGCAGCTCGCGCTCCGCAGGGCGCTGCAGGGCACGGGCGACCCGGCCAAGCGCCGCCTGCCCTCACACCGCGGCAGGTGCGGTCAGCAGCAAGGGCCTCAAGCCATGCCACGGCCACAGCGCCGCACACCCGACGGGAGTAGGCGAACTCAAAGGCCGCACTCACGGTAGCCCGAGAGCTGCTACGGTGTAGGCTGATGGAGGGTGGCCACGACGTGCTGTTAGAGCGAGTGACCGATCTCCTGGACGCCGCCGCCTCGGGAGCACCTCCTTTTTGCGTCCAGCTGCCACCCCAGATCCAGGGCGTGTCGTATGGCGGCCCCATACGTGCCCACGCAACTCTGAGCGGACTCCAAGGCCTCCTCAACGCCAACCTGGCTGTCAGCACCGGGCGACAAGCCGTGCCGGCTCCACCTCTGACCGGCGAGGGAGCGCACACCGCAGCCTACGGCCTCGGCGGGCCACCGCGCTACCATCCTCAAGACAACGCTTCAAGCCAGACTGCATGGCATGTGGGACATGATACGTCTCCAACGTATCTATAATTTTTGATTGTTCCATGCTATTATATTACCCCTTTTGGATGTTTATGGGATTTATTTTACACATTTATATCATTTTTGGGACTAACCTACTAACCGGAGGCCCATCCCGTATTGCTGTTTTTTTGCCTATTTCAGTATTTCAAAGAAAAGGAATATAAAACGGAGTCCAAATGGAATGAAACCTTCGGGAGCATGATTTTTGGAACGAATGTGATCCAGAGGACTTGGAGTGCAAGTCAAGAAGCAGCCGAGGCAGCCACGAGATAGGAGGGTGCGCCCCCTGTCTCGTGGGCCCCTCGGGCGGCCACCGACGTACTTCTTCCTCCTATATATACCTACGTACCCCGAAAATATCTAGGAGGCACCCGAAACACAATTTCCACCACCGTAACCTTCCGTATCTGCGAGATCCCATCTTGGAGCCTTCGCCGGCGTCCTGCCGGAGGGGGAATCGACCACGGAGGGCTTCTACATCAACATCCTTGCCCCTCCGATGAGTTGTGAGTAGTTTACCACAGACCTTCGGATCCATAGTTATTAGCTAGATGGCTTCTTGATACGTCTCCAACGTATCTATAATTTTTGATTGCTCCATGCTACTTTATCTATTGTTTTGGACTATAATGGGCTTTATTTTCCACTTTTATATTATTTTTGGGACTAACATATTAACCGGAGGCCCAGCCCAGAATTGCTGTTTTTTTGCCTATTTCAGTCTTTCAAAGAAACAGAATATCAAACGGAGTCCAAACGGAATGAAACCTTCGCAAACGTGATCTTCTCACCGAACATGATCCAGGAGACTTGGACCCTATTCCAAGAAGTGCCAGAGGCGGTCACGAGGGTGGGGGCGCGCCCTCCCCCTGGGCGTGCCCCCTGCCTCGTGGGCCCCCTGACGCTCCACCGACCTACTCCTTCCTCCTATATATACCTACGTACCCCCAACAGATCGGGGACGGAGCCAAAAACGTAATTTCACCATCGCAACTTTCTGTATCCGCGAGATCCCATCTTGGGGCCTGTTCCGGAGCTCCACCGGAGGGGGCATCTACCACGGAGGGCTTCTACATCATCACCATAGCCCGTCCGATGAAGTGCGAGTAGTTTACTTCAGACCTTCGGGTCCATAGTTAGTAGCTAGATGGCTTCTTCTCTCTTTTTGGATCTCAATACAATGTTCTCCCCCTCTCTCGTGGAGATCTATTCGATGTAATCTTCTTTTTGCGGTGTGTTTGTTGAGACCGATGAATTGTGGGTTTATGATCCAGCTTATCTATGGAAAATATTTGATTCTTCTCTGAATTCTTTTATGTATGATTGAGTTATCTTTGCAAGTATCTTCGAATTATCCGTTTGGTTTGGCCAACTAGATTGGTAGTTCTTGCAATGGGAGAAGTGCTTAGCTTTGGGTTCAATCTTGCGGTGACCTTACCCAGTGACAGAAAGGGTTGCAAGGCACGTATTGTATTGTTGCCATCGAGGATAACAAGATGGGGTATTTATCATATTGCATGAATTTATTCCTCTACATCATGTCATCTTGCTTAAGGCGTTACTCTGTTTTTAACTTAATACTCTAGATGCATGCTGGATAGTGGTCGATGAGTGGAGTAATAGTAGTAGATGCAGAATCGTTTCGGTCTACTTGTCACGGACGTGATGCCTATATACATGATCATTGCCTGGATAACCTCATAACTATGCTCAATTCTGTCAATTGCTCAGCAGTAATTTGTTCACCCACCGTAGAATACTTATGCTCTTGAGAGAAGCCACTAGTGAAACCTATGGCCCCCGGGTCTATTCTCATCATATCAATCTCCATCACTTTATTTACTTGCTTTTGCTTTTACTTTTTACTTTGCATCTTTATACCAAAAATACCAAAAATATTATCTCTATCAGATCTCACCCTCGTAAGTGACCGTGAAGGGATTGACAACCCCTAAGCGTTGGCTGCGAGTAGCTATCGTTTTGTGCAGGTACGAGGGACTTGCACGTGGTCTCCTACTGGATTGATACCTTGGTTCTCAAAAACTGAGGGAAATACTTACGCTACTGTGCTGCATCATCCTCTCCTCTTCGGGGAAATCCAACACAAGCTCGAGACGTAGCAAGAAGAATTTTTGGCGCCGTTGCCGGGGAGGCTCACGCAAGCAAGTCAACCATACCAAGTACCCATCGCAATCCCTATCTCTCGCATTACATTATTTTCCATTTGCCTCTCGTTTTCCTCTCCCCCACTTCACCCTTGCCGTTTTATTCGCCCTTCTTCCGTTCGATCTTATGTTTGCTTATACCTTCTTTTTGCTTGCATCTTCGCTTACTAAAAGTTTATGGATTCTCATCCGCTTGCCAATCTTTTTAAGAGATCCAATTATGATGAACCAATTGCTAGTGATTTTTGTGGACTAGATTATCTTTATGAAGTTTTGCTTGAAATTCATGAATCTAGAAATTGTGATGAAGAGATTCACGATAACTCTTTGAATAAAAAGCATGATTGCAATGATTTTACTATAAGTTCTCTTGATGACAATTGTGCTAATACTATGCAAAACCCTAAGCTTGGGGATGCTAGTTTTGCTATGTCTACTACTTGTTGCAATGATCATGATTGGGGTGATTCTTATTTTGATCTTGAAAATTTATTTAAGTCCCATGATGAATATGAGATTGATAATAATTTTTGCAATAGTATTGAAAGTGGGTTTGGAAGAGTGCCAACTTTAGATCCCACATATTTGGAGAATGTTCAATCTTATGGTATTTTTGATAAAAGTGGGTTTGGAGAGGTCATGACTTTAGTTAATGTTAATCCCACTATTTTGGAAGAGTGTCAACTTTACATGCATGTGGATCGTGTTGAGAATATGTTATGTGATGGCTATTTTGTTGAATTTGCTTATGATCCTACATGTAATTATTATGAGAGAGGAAAATATGGTTGTAGAATTTTTCATGTTACTAAATTACCTCTCTTCATGTTGAGATTGCTATCATCTCTTTGTTCTTCCTTGCATATGCTAGTTTTTGTTTGCCTTGCAAATTTGTTTGCTTATAATATGCCTATGCATAGGAAGTATGTTAGACTTAGATGTGTTTGTCACGTGTTTCATGATGCTCTCTTTGCACTTCAATTCTTGTCTTTGATGTGAGCATCGTTAAATTTATCAATGCCTAGCTAGGGGCGTTAAACGATAGCGCTTGTTGGGAGGCAACCCAATTTTATTTTGTGTTCTTTGTTTTTGTTCCTGTTTAGTGTTAAATTTTGTTTCTACTTTCTGTTTAGATGTGGTTTTATGTTTTAATTAGTGTTTGTGCCAAGTAGAACCTATAGGATAAGCTATGATGATAGTTGATTTGATTCTGCTGAAAAACAGAAACTTTGCGCTCACGAGAAACAATTCAATAAATCACAGGAACGTGATTTTGCATTGATTCGTTTTGCTTCTGATCAATAAACAAATTGTCCAGTACATCCTATTTTGGTAGAATTTTTAGAGTTCCATAAGTTTGCGTTAGTTACAGATTGCTACAGACTGTTCTGTTTTTGAGAGATTCTGTTTTTCGTGTGTTGTTTGCTTATTTCAATGCATCTATGGCTAATAAATTAGTTTATAAACCATAAGGAAGTTGGAATACAGTAGGTTTAACACCAATATAAATAAATAATGAGTTCATTACAGTACCTTAAAGTAGTTTTTTGTTTTCTTTCTCTAACGGAGCTCACGAGATTTCTATTTAGTTTTGTGTTGTGAAGTTTTCAAGTTTTGGGTGAATTCTTTTGATGGATTATGGAACAAGGAGTGGAAAGAGCCTAAGCTTGGGTATGACCATGGCACCCCCAAGATAATCCAAGGACACCAAAAAGTCAAAGCTTGGGGATTCCCCGGAAGGCATCCCCTCTTTCGTTCACTTCCATCGGTAATTTACTTGGAGCTATATTTTTATTCACCAACATGATATGTGTTTTGCTTGGAGCGTCTTGTATTATTTGAGTATTTGCTTGTTAGTTTACCACAATCATACTTGCTGTACACACCTTTTGAGAGAGCCATATATGAATTGAAATTTGATAGAATACTCTATGTGCTTCACTTATATCTTTTGAGCTTGATAGTTTGCTCATAGTGCTTCACTTATATCTTTTTGAGCGTGATACTTTTTGCTCTAGTGCTTCACTTAGATCTTTTAGGGCACGATGGTGGATTTGTTTTAAAGAAACTTGATCTCTCATGCTTCACTTAGATTATTTTGAGAGTCGTTAATAGCATGGTAATTTGCTTAATGTTAATATACTTGGTGTTCAAGATATGTGAAACTTTCTTTTGAGTGCGTTGAATACTAAGATAAGTTTGATGCTTGATAATTGTTTTGAGATATGGAGTTAGTAATATCAAAGTCATGCTAGTTGAGTAGTTGTGAATTTGAGAAATGCTTGTGTTGAAGTTGGTAAATCCCGTAGCATGCACGTATGGTTAAACTTGTGTAACAAATTGGAAGCATGAAGTGTACCTGGCTTGTGCATCCTTATGAGTGGCGGTTGGGGACGAGCGATGGTCTTTTCCTACCAATCTATACCCCTAGGAGCATGCATGTAGTACTTGATTTTTGATGACTTCTAAATTTTTGCAATAAGTATATGAGTTCTTTTGACTAATTTGAGTCCATGGATTATACGCACTTTTACCTTTCCGCCATTGCTAGCCTCTTCGGTACCGTGCATTGCCCTTTCTCACATTGAGAGTTGCCGCAAACTTCGCCGGTGCATCCAAACTCCGTGATACGATACGCTCTATCACACATAAACCTCCCTATATCTTCCTCAAAACAGCCACCATACCTACCTATTATGGCATTTCCATAGCCATTTCGAGATATATTGCCATGCAACTTTCCACCGTTCCGTTCATCATTATTATGACATACATTACTTTTGTCATATTGCCATTGCATGATCATGTAGTTGACATCGTATTTGTGGCAAAGCCACCATGCATTATTTTTCATACATGTCACTCTTGATTCATTACACCATCCCGGTACACCGGTGGAGGCATTCATATAGAGTCATACCTTGTTCTAGTTTCGAGTTGTAATCCTCATGTTGTAATCAATAGAAGTGTGATGATCATCATTATTAGAGCATTGCCCAAAAAAAAGAGAAAGGCCAAAATAATAAAAAAGGAAGGCCCAAAAAAAGAAAAGAAAAGAAAAGGGCAATGCTACTATCTCTTTTTCCACACTTATGCTTCAAAGTAGCACCATGTTCTTCATGTAGTGAGTCTCATATTTTGTGCTTCAAAGTAGCACCTCATTCTTCATGTAGTGAGTCTCATATATTGTGCTTCAAAGTACCACCATGTTTTTCATATAGTGAGTCTCATAAGTTGTCTTTTTCATACTAGTGGGAATTTTTCATTATAGAACTTGGCTTGTATATTCCTACGATGGGCTTCCTCAAATGCCCTAGGTCTTCATGAGCAAGCAAGTTGGATGCACACCCACTAGTTTTCTTTTGTTGAGCATTTATAGCTCTAGTGCATCCGTTGCATGGCAATCCCTACTCCTCTTGTTGACATCAATTGATGGGCATCTCCATAGCCCGTTGATTACCCTCGTCAATGTGAGACTTTATCCTTTTTTGTCTTCTCCACACAATCCCCATCATCATATTCTATTCCACCCATAGTGCTATATCCATGGCTCACGCTCATGTATTGCGTGAAGGTTGAAAAAGTTTGAGATTATTTAAGTATGAAACAATTGCTTGGCTTGTCATCGGGGGTATAGAAGTTGGGAACATCTTTGTGTGACGAAAATGAAGCATAGCCTAACTATATGATTTTGTAGGGATGAACTTTCTTTGGCCATGTTATTTTGAGATGACATAATTATTTTGATTAGTGTGCTTGAAGTATTATTATTTTTATGTCAATATGAACTTTTGTCTTGAATCTTTCGGATCTGAATATTCATATCACAATTAAGAAGATTTACATTGAAATTAGCCAAAGTATCACTCCGCATCAAAAATTCTCTTTTTATCATTTACCTACTCGAGGACGAGCAGGAATTAAGCTTGGGGATGCCTGATACGTCTCCAGCGTATCTATAATTTTTGATTGCTCCATGCTACTTTATCTATTGTTTTGGACTATAATGGGCTTTATTTTCCACTTTTATATTATTTTTGGGACTAACCTATTAACCGGAGGCCCAGCCCAGAATTGCTGTTTTTTTGCCTATTTCAGTGTTTCGAAGAAACGGAATATCAAACGGAGTCCAAATGGAATGAAACCTTCGGAAACGTGATCTTCTCACCGAACATGATCCAGGAGACTTGGCCCCTACTCCAAGAAGTGCCAGAGGCGGTCACGAGGGTGGGGGGCGCACCCTCCCCCTTGGGCGCGCCCCCCTGCCTCGTGGGCCCCCTGATGCTCCACCGACGTACTCCTTCCTCCTATATATACCTACATACCCCAAACAGATCGGGGACGGAGCAAAAAACCTAATTCCACCGCCGCAACTTTCTGTATCCGCGAGATCCCATCTTGGGGCCTGTTCCGGAGCTCCGCCGGAGGGGGCATCTACCACGGAGGGCTTCTACATCATCACCATAGCCCCTCCGATGAAGTGTTAGTAGTTTACTTCAGACCTTCGGGTCCATAGTTAGTAGCTAGATGGCTTCTTCTCTCTTTTTGGATCTCAATACAATGTTCTCCCCCTCTCTCGTGGAGATCTATTCGATGTAATCTTCTTTTTGCGGTGTGTTTGTTGAGACCGATGAATTGTGGGTTTATGATCCAGGTTATCTATGGAAAATATTTGATTCTTCTCTGAATTCTTTTATGTATGATTGAGTTATCTTTGCAAGTCTCTTCGAATTATCCATTTGGTTTGGCCAACTAGATTGGTAGTTCTTGCAATGGGAGAAGTGCTTAACTTTGGGTTCAATCTTGCGGTGACCTTACCCAGTGACAGAAAGGGTTGCAAGGCACATATTGTATTGTTGCCATCGAGGATAACAAGATGGGGTATTTATCATATTGCATGAATTTATTCCTCTACATCATGTCATCTTGCTTAAGGCGTTACTCTGTTTTTAACTTAATACTCTAGATGCATGCTGGATAGTGGTCGATGAGTGGAGTAATAGTAGTAGATGTAGAATCGTTTCGGTCTACTTGTCACGGACGTGATGCCTATATACATGATCATTGCCTGGATAACCTCATAACTATGCTCAATTCTGTCAATTGCTCAAAAGTAATTTGCTCACCCACTGTAGAATACTTATGCTCTTGAGAGAAGCCACTAGTGAAACCTATGGCCCCCGGGTCTATTCTCATCATATCAATCTCCATCACTTTATTTACTTGCTTTTGCTTTTACTTTTTACTTTGCATCTTTATACCAAAAATACCAAAAATATTATCTCTATCAGATCTCACCCTCGTAAGTGACCGTGAAGGGATTGACAACCCCTAAGCGTTGGTTGCGAATAGCTATCGTTTTGTGCAGGTACGAGGGACTTGCACGTGGTCTCCTACTGGATTGATAAATTGGTTCTCAAAAACTAAGGGAAATACTTACGCTACTGTGCTGCATCATCCTCTCCTCTTCGGGGAAATCCAACGCAGGCTCGAGACATAGCACTTCTTCTCTCTTTTTGGATCTCAATACAATGTTCTCCCCCTCTCTTATGGAGATCTATTTGAGGTAATCTCTTTTTGCGGTGTGTTTGTCGAGATCCGATGAATTGTGGGTTTATGATCAGATTTATCTATGGATAATAATTGAATCTTCTCTGAATTCTTTTATATGATTGAGTTATCTTTGTAAGTCTCTTCAAATTATCGGTTTCGTTTGGCCTACTAGATTGATCTTTCTTGCCATGGGAGAAGTGCTTAGCTTTGGGTTCAATCTTGCGGTGTCCGTACCCAGTGACAGAAAGGGTTGCAAGGCACATATTGTATTGTTGCCATCGAGGATAACAAGATGGGGTTTATATCAAATTGCTTGAGTTTATCCCTCTACATCATGTCATCTTGCTTAATGCGTTACTCTGTTCTTATGAACTTAATACTCTAGATGCAGGTAGGAGTCGGTCGATGTGTGGAGTAATAGTAGTAGATGCAGGCAGGAGTCGGTCTACTTGTTATGGACGTGATGCCTATATACATGATGATGCCTAGATAATCTCATAATTATTCTCTTTTCTATCAATTGCTTGACAATAATTTGTTCACCCACCGTAATACTTATGCTCTTGAGAGAAGCCACTAGTGAAACCTATGGCCCCCGGGTCTATCTCTTATCATATTTGCTTCCAATCTACTTTTATTTGCATCTTTATTTTTTGCATCTATATTATAAAATACCAAAAATATATTTGTCTTATCCTATTATCTCTATCAGATCTCACTTTCGCAAGTGGCCGTGAAGGGATTGACAACCCCTTTGTCGCGTTGGTTGCGAGTTCTTTGTTTGTTTGTGTATGTTCGTGGGACTTGTTGGGAAGCCTCCTACTGGATTGATACCTTAGTTCTCAAAAACTGAGGGAAATAATTATGCTACTATTGCTGCATCACCCTCTCCTCTTCGAGGAAAACCAACGCAAGCTCAAGACGTAGCAGGGCACTACAGCGAGGCCCTCGGGGCGGCCGCCCCAGAAGCCTATGTGCCCCACATGGTGGATCAAGAGTGCACACTGGAAGAAGACCATGGCTCGTTCCTTGGGCCAGGCTGGGGGGAGGAAACGCCAGAAGCTGAGCTCTTTCAGGAACCCCACGAGAGCCTCGACAACCGCGCTGGTGGCAGAAACTATCGGGTACCGCTATTTCCTCAGGAGCAAGCTTATGCTAACCATGGGTCGCAGGAGGTACATGTCGCTGCAGCAGATGGCTGCGCCAATGCTGCAGCCTCCTACCCCTCAGGAGGAGGGCGCCGGGGGCTACAGGAGAGGGGCCGAGATCCGGGCTCACCCCCGCGGCGCTCGGAGCAAGGCGTTCTCAGGAGGTAGGCCCTCTGCCGGGGAGGTGCCTCAGGGCCTGCCCCCAGCAGAGGACCCATGGTCGTCGAGGGAACCGCTGGCAACCGCTCTACCCCATTGGCGTCATCCTTGGTTTCCGGTCGGCATCGATGGCGGTAGAGTGTGGTGCAAGGTGGGGCCCTCGTCTGGCGATATGAAGCAAGGCCGATACCTGTGAAGAAGGCCTAGTGCCTGTGAAGCTTGCCGCCCGTGACACTCTCACGTAATAATGAGTGGGGCTGTACACGCCCCGGAGTCTCCGGAGAGCCGCACTCGGGCCTCGGGGGCTCCTGCCCACGCCCAGTGGCAGCACTTAGCTCCGCGCTGGTGAGAAGACGTCGAAGACTAGACTAGGTGCCAGACGCGGCTTTTTGCCTTTTGCCTTTTCCTTTGTTGTCAAGTTTCTTTGATTTGAATTTAAGTTGGATTTGAGCTTGAGACTTGCGTGTGTTTGGGGAAGGGGTGTTTAGTCTTATTCGAGCAATCTCTCGTGTTCTGGTTTCGGCTTTGCGTCCAAAGTTAGCGTCAACTGCCTCCCCTCGCGAGCCCCTCGTGAGTCGGGCCAGGCCAAGCACGTCTACAATCCGGACCGCTGTCGCCGCGCCCTCTCAGGAGGATCTCACTGCGGGACCAATGGGTTCACCTAGAAGACACTCAAGGCATTGCGGCTCCCACAGGCTCGCTCGGGACCCGTCCGGGTCAAAAGGTAAACAAGTCAGCTGACCCATCGTGGGACCGTTGGCCAGGCATAAGCATACATGCGGTGTTATATCAATAGGAGCACTAATTGCAAACCTTTACACGAGGGGTTTCCCCTCCCAAAATGCTCTTACGATCTTCAGGGCCGAGCCTGAACTCTTTTTGCACAGGGTAAACAGCGGAGGCGACACACGATCAATCAGACAAATCGCCCAACGCATCTTCGGGAGCGCCTCCTGATGCATCACTGGCATCACTGGGATCACCACCGTCCACGCCATCGCCATCATCAGCGCCATGCTCATTCACAATGTCGCCTTCATCGGCAGCCATGACCACGCCGTCGTCGTCAGAGGCGAAGGCCCTAACGAGTGCGTCCATGTTGTCCTCCACCCACTACGCAAGATCGCCTCGGATGGCTATGGGCACCGGGGCAATGGCGGCATCGAAATCGAAGTGGGGGTCCCGGTCCTGAAGATAACTGAAGACTCGGGAAAAATCACGCCCAAGCAGGGCTTGACTCCTCTCCTCGACAAGCCTGTGGGCCCTGTCAAAGTGGGTCTCCAGCTGCGTCACCACATCCGTGAAGAACCGAGGTTGCCAGCGTAGTTGATTACGCGAGGCTCCGCAACGGCTGCCTCGCAGATGTTGCCCAGGGCCACGTTGGCCCTTTCCCTAAGCATTCAGAGCATGGGGCTATGCACATGCTCCAGAGTCTGCCGCTGACGGATCTCGTCCTCATTCCACCACGCAATGGCCTCGGTGCCATCAACCCTATGTTGGAGAAGAAGCAGCTCGGCGCGGGAAGAGGCGAGCTCCACCCGCACTGCGCCAAGGGTGGCTGCGGAGGAATCCGCACGACATGTCACTGCAGCCAGCTTGGCCCTGAGGGCAGCGGTCCTGCCCTCAGCTTCCGCCCTAATAAGCTCCAACCTCCCTTCCTGCTTGCGCTCAAGATTCAAGCGAGCTTCTGCCACGCGACGGTCGACCTCTTCTTGCACACGAGCCTCCTTCGCGCCAACATCATCCTCCGCCTGGGTCACCAGGCGCTCCCTCGTCTCCAACCGCTCGAGATCGAGGTTGCGCTCGACGGCCTCCAGCGCCAGCACCTCCTCATGCCTCAGGAGCTCCGCCTCGTCGACGGATGCCCCCTTCAGCGATACAAGGGCCGCCCGGCACAGCTCCACTTGCCGCTCCAGAGAGTTGCTCCAGGCTTGGAGCTCCCACACGCGCTCCTCTGCAGCCTTGCACCGTCGGTCTGCTTCCCGCGCTTCCTCGACGACTTGAGAGTAGGCCTCCCGCGAGGCCACCAGCGATGCTTCGGCCTTCGCATTTTCAAGGTCATGCTGGTGATGCGCAAGGCTAATGGCCACCTTCAGCTTGCACCTCTCCTCAGCAAGGCGCAAGCCTTTGGTCTCGAGGCGTGCATCCTCGCCAGCAAGCTCCACTTCGAGCTGATTCACCGCATCCGCTGCCTTCTGAAGAAACTCTCGGCGCAGGGTGCCGTGCTCCCGAGCGCGCCTGATCACTTCTTCCGTGCCGTCCTCCGCCCCTGGTGCATGCGGAGGGCCCTGAGGTGGCACGCCCCCCCCCCGGCGCGGGGCTGGGGGCTGGCGCCCCAGCGATCGCCAGACCGACCTCACCAGGGATCCAGCCTAGCGCCGGCCCGTCCCCAGAGGAGGAACTCAAGACCGACCTCAGCCAGTCACCCTCCAGGATCAGGGGAGGAGCGCGGGGCAAGCTAGTTGTACCCCAGGAGAGCTCATGAAGGAGGGACGCCATGCGCGCAGGCTCGAGGTGCCCAGCGGGGAGGACCACTTCTCCGACCGGCCCAGCGGTGGGGGCACTGCTCGAGCTCGGCGCGCCCAAGGTCAGCGGTGAAGACAAAGCTTGCGGGGATGGCTCCTTGGCCGTCTCAGCGAACTCAGCAGGAAGGGCCCTGAAAGGCCATGATCAGCTGAAGCAATGGTAAAGTAAAGGAGCAGAGAGAGAAGAGGACTTACTCGTCGATGGCAAAGTACTTCCTACACTTCAACGGGTGGCAAGGGCGATCATCGCCACCCAAGGCCTCCTTCCTCTTGCGGAGGGCCTTGAAGTCTACGTGGAACCGGCCTAAGCACTTGGCACAAGGGTCGGTTTGCGGCATGGAGGGGGCGTCAAGGTGATCAGCGCCAAGGGAACCGCCCTAGGAGACGCCGCCAGGCGCTGCCTCATGAGGGACTGCTGGGCCTCGGAAGCCCCGACCTCAGGAGCCGTAGGCCGCAACTCCTTGCCTGCCACCGTTCCATAACGGGCTTCGAGGGATGCCACCTTCGGGGCTCCGCGCGACGTCATCATCTCGACATTGGCCCCCTCATCTCCCGGCGTTTCTCGTCTCCCCGCTCCATCACCTGAGGCAGGACCGCCGTGGGCGACCAGAAGAGCAACCACAACAACTGGGTTCTCGCGGGGCCCCGTGAGGCCAACCGGACGCAACGCCCACTCGTCAAAGCTGGGCATCTGCCTCACAAAATTGGCCCTGCCCGAGCAAAGATACAAGAGGGCAGCCCCGTGTCGAAGGATGCCCGGGGAAGGATCACCAGTCAAGACCCTGAGCACTGTCCCCAGCACTTCGGGCGCCAGATCCTCCTCCTGGAGCCTCATGCGGTCTTCGTGCCCCGCAAAGCCCACATTCGACGGGAATGGCGCTGGAGAGGAGCAATGCGACGTTGAAGGAACTCCTTCACCACCTTGGGCGCCGTCACATCGAGCGCCCTCAAACTCCGGAAGCGGTACCAGACAAAGGCGAGCCGGGGGCTCGCGAGCGTCTCATGATCCTAGCCTGAGTTGGGAACAGCGGGCGAGGTCGGGTGCGAGAGCAGGGGGCTGGGCACCCCGACATCCACGTACAACCACCGCTCTCGGAACCCAGCCGTAGGAGGAGGAAGGTTGAAATCGATCCCCGAAGCATCCGTCTCTGGCACGGAAAAAAAGCTCATGCACCCTGAGCATTGAGTGGGGTCACTCAGGCTCAGAGAGAAGAAGTGGCGCAGGAGGGCAACATAAGGAGGAATGCCCACCATGGCCTCACAAACAAAGACAAAAACAGCGAGGAGAGTAATGGACTCAGGACCCAGGTGCATCATGTGGATATTATAATGGGAGAGCACCGCGTTGAAGAAAGCAGAAAAGGGGGGAACCAGACCCACCCACGGGGCATCAGCGAAGAATCGGACCTTCATGACGACCCTGTCAAAGGAGGCGTGAGACGCGGGCCAGATCGGCGTCCTCCCGCACTCGTTGAAGATGGAGGCAAGAGCAGAGCGGACATTATCCAAAGCTTTAGGGTTGAGTATGATTGATCGATCGACGGCGGGAGCCACCGCCGGAGGCGAGCGGGGCGAAGACGCGGGCTTCTTCCCCTTTTCCTTCTTCACTGGCGCCATGGCGATGGGAGGGGGGGAGTTCGAGTTGGATTCGAGGCGGAGGTTGGAGCTCGAGGAAGAAGGAAGGACAGGGAGCGCGTGAACAACGAAAGGGGAATGACTGTGTGCAACCACGGGTCCGCCTAGCCGGGCGCGTAATGAGGGGTGAGGGAGTCCTGGATTAGGGGGTGTCCAGATGGCCGGACTATGACCTTTGGTCGGACTCCCGGACTATGAAGATACAAGATTGAAGACTTCGTCCCGTGTCCGGATAGGACTTTCCGTGGCGTGGAAGGCAAGCTTGGCGATACGATATGAAGATCTCCTCCCATTGTAACCGACTCTGTGTAACCCTAGCCCTCTCCGGTGTCTATATAAACCGGAGAGTTTTAGTCCATAGGACGAACAACAATCATACCATAGGCTAGATTCTAGGGTTTAGCCTCATTGATCTCATGGTAGATCAACTCTTGTACTACCCATATCATCAATATTAATCAAGCAGGAGTAGGGTTTTACCTCCATCGAGAGGGCCCGAACCTGGGTAAAAACATCGTGTCCCTTGTCTCCTGTTACCATCCGCCTAGACACACAGTTCGGGACCCCCTACCCGAGATCCACCGGTTTTGACACCGACATTGGTGCTTTCATTGAGTGTTCCTCTGTGTCGTCACCATCAAGAAGGATGCCGCACCCCGTCTTTAAAGACGGCGCTGTTGCTAAAGGAGCTTTGGCTATCTGCCAAACTCTCCGGCTAGGCGGTTTTCTAATGACCGCCTGTTTGGCCGCCGCGCTGACGATGACTTCTCGGGTCATCGAAAGCGATCTCCACGTCAACTCGGAACTCGCCGAGCAGTTAGATCCAATGGAGCTCTCTTCCTTAAACGAGCTCTTGGATCGCATCGCCACCCCGGGAGTCGCTACAGACTACGATCAGATTGGGCTTAAACCCGATCTGAGAGAGATTGACTCTCCCCAGGTCACCCACCACATCGAAGTGGTGGAGGAACAATGCGGCGAATCTTCACCCATCCTAAGGACCAGATATGTCCAGATTCCTAATCCCTCCAAGCCGGATACCCGCAGAGGGGAGGACGTCACTCAAGTCCTGAACCTAAAGTCAGGTAGCGGGCCTGATTCATTGGACAACATCCAAGAACCCAAGCTTACAAGTTCGGAAATTTCTTGGCCCCTGAGTCTCAGATTGGGCGAGGTTCTGGATTTAACCCCACCCGCCCACCCAAATATAAGGGATCTATCCCAAATTCGGCAAGAGCCCAGAGAAACAATACACCATTACTGGGCCAGATTCCTCCTGGTTATGAACAGGATAGAGGACTGCCGCGAGGGGGATGCAATTTCATTCTTCTGCAATAACTGCACGGACATCGGGATCCTCAATGCCATAAGTCGCCGTGAAATTACACGCTTCACCGACTTGGCATCCATAGTACGAAAATACTGTGCGACAGAAAGCGTTCGGAATACCGAAACAAAATTCTGGGACAATCCGGCCTTGAATACAATCCCAGTCCGAAATAAAAGGGCGCATTATTGCCCAGCACCTGGGCCGAACAACAAAAAACAAAAACCCTCTATAGGGTATGGAACCGTACTGGAGGGATGGCTCAATGGACCCTGTAAAATTCATAGTACAGAGGGCGTCACACCAACTCATAGCCTTAGAGCATGTTGGATACTCCGGCAGGTGGCCAGAAGTGGCGAGGAGCTTCTAACTCCAGAATCCGCAGAGCACCACCCTAGGAATACCAGTACGGTATCAACAGTCTTCGAGACTTTCACATCAAACAATGTGCGGAAACGAACGCTCCGCAGCCTTACCGAAGTCTACCAGGTAGCAACAATAAACCCATGGAGTGACATGGCTATTACCTTTAATGCCAATAACGAACCTAAATTCTGGACAGTCCGAGCACCAGCCGCACTGGTCCTCAGTCCGATAGTGGACGGCTTTCGGCTTTCCAAGGTACTCATGGACGGTGGCAGCGGATTGAACCTCATTTATGAGGAAACCCTTCGAAAAATGGAAATAGACTGGAGCCGCATTGAGCGAAGCAACATAACCTTTAGAGGAATAATCCCCAGTCGGGAAGCGTGCCGTACAGGAAAAATCACACTGGATGTAGTGTTCGGCACGCCGGATAATTACAGATTCGAGGAGGTCACATTTCAAGTGATCCCATTCAGCAGCGGATACCACGCTCTGTTAGGGCGAGAGGCATTCACAATTTTTCAAGCTATAACCCATTACGCGTACATGAAGCTCAAAATGCCCGGACCCAACGGAATCATCACTCTTGCTAGTGATCCGGACATAGCGCTCCGCGCCGAAAACAAGACAGCCGCACTGGCCCTTGAGGCATTATCCGAAGCCCTAGCGGCCGAGGAACTAACTGCGCTGCGCTCCACGGTGGACAGGGATGACGTGATACTCGACAAAAGATCCAAGTCCACCTCCTTTAAACCGGCAGAGGAAATAGTCAAATTCCAAGTCCATCCAACGGACCCTACAAAAACGGCCTCCATCGGGGCACAATTAAACCCTGATGTAGACGCCGCACTACGAGAATTCCTACGCGAAAATTGGGACATTTTTGCCTGGCACCCTTCAGACATGCCAGGAATCCCACGCAGGCTGGCCGAGCACAGCCTGAACATCCTAAAAGGATTCAAACCTGTTAAGCAGGTTCTTCGGCGTTTCTCTGAACCTAAGAGACAAGCCATGGGAGAGGAGCTAGCCAAACTACTGGAAGCCGGATTCGTCAGAGATATAAAACATTCGGACTGGCTAGCAAACCTGGTGATGGTACCAAAGAAGGACAAATCCTGGCGCCTATGCGTCGATTTCAAAGACCTCAACAAGGCTTGCCCAATGGATCCCTTCCCCCTCCCCCGCATTGATCAAATCATCGATGCCACGGCAGGACACGATTCATTGTGTTTCCTCGACGCATACTCTGGCTACCACCAAATTAAGATGGCAGAGTCAGACCAAGACGCAACGGCACTTATCACCCCATACGGCCCATTCTGCTTCAACACAATGCCCTTCCGGCTCAAAAACACCGGCGCAACATATCAGCGCATGATTCAGACATGCCTGGCCAACCAGATCGGCAAAATAGTCGAAGCATATGTGGATGACGTGGTCGTCAAAACCAAGCATGTCGAAACTCTAATAGACGACTTGAGGCTCACGTTCGATAACCTCCGAACATACGACATTAAGCTTAATCTGGAAAAATGCGTTTTTGGCGTACCAGCCGGAAAGCTCTTGGGCTTCATCGCATCCGGTAGAGGAATTGAAGCAAACCCAGCCAAGATCCGAGCTCTGTCACAATTGGATATTCCAAAGGACCTCAAACAAATACAAAAATTGACTGGATGCGTGGCGGCTCTAAGCCGCTTCATCTCCCACTTGGGAGAAAAGGCATTACCCCTTTACCGCCTCCTCCGACGCACCGGACACTTCGAGTGGACGGATGCCGCCACGGCCGGACTCGAGGAAATAAAAGCCATATTGGCAACAAACCCGGTCCTGGCCGCGCCTAACATTGGCGAACCAATGTTGTTGTACATCGCGGCAACTCATCAAGTCATAAGCGCAGTGCTCGTCGTTGAACGGGAAAGGGACGGACACAAATTCCCTGTCCAGAAACTAGTCTACTACGTGTCCATTGTCCTCACTCCATGCAAGTCCCGGTACCCGCATTACCAAAAGATAGCGTACGCAGTGATCATGGCGTCCCGGAAGCTACGACACTACTTTCAAGAGTGTTCAATAACAGTAGCCTCCGAAGTACCGCTTAATGATATTATAAACAACCGCGATGCGACGGGCCGGATTTCCAAATGGGCCATTGAGCTCCTCCCGTTCGACATAACCTATAAGCCACGACGAGCTATCAAGTCGCAAGTTCTGGCCGACTTTGTCGCTGAATGGACAGAAGCCGAGCTCCCTAAAGAGTACGGCACATATTCCAACTGGATCATGCACTTCGACGGCTCCAAAATGCTAGCGGGTCTGGGGGCTGGCGTCATTCTGACGTCCCCAACAGGAGACACAGTTCAATATGTACTCCAGATAATGTATACGGACTCCAACAATGTAGCCGAATACGAGGGCCTTCTACATGGTCTCCGGATGGCAGTCTCCATGGGCATTCAACGCCTAGAGGTGCGTGGGGATTCGAACCTCACGATATCCGAAATAAATGGAGACTTCAATGTCGAAGATCCGAAAATGGCAGCTTATCGCAATGCCGTCCTAAATATGTCAGCTCGGTTTGAAGGGCTCGAATTTCACCATATAGCCCGGGAAAACAATCAGGCATCAGATGTCTTGGCATGCATCGGCGCAAAGCGCGGTGTAGTCCTCCCCAACATTTTCTTGGAAAGGCTATTCAAGCCATCCATACAATGGGAAGGGGAATTCGGAAATAACAATCTGGACCTAGCCGCACCACCTGACATCGAACATTCTGATGCAACGGAAGACTCTCCCAATGAGGCAACGCACTCAGCCCACGTAATAATGGCAGTAATCGCCCCGTGGAAAGAACCAGTCTTAGCCTACTTAACTAGGCATGAACTTCCCGAGGACCAAAATGAGGCACGCTACATAGTACGGCGATCTAAAGCCTATAAAGTCCATGAAGGAGAGCTTTATAAGAAAAGCACCACCGGAGTCCTTCAAAGGTGTATCTCCGAACAGGAAGGGCGGAACCTCCTAGCTGAAATTCATGCCGGACTCGGCGGGCACCACGCCGTAGCCCGGGCCCTCGTAAGCAAGGCCTTCCGTACTGGATTTTATTGGCCGACGACCCGGGCAAATGCTCAGGACTTAGTCCAGCGATGCGTCGGTTGCCAATTATTTGCTAACCAAAGCCACATGCCACCTACCGCCCTCCAAACTATACCCATTACCTGGCCTTTTGCGGTCTGGGAGCTTGACATGGTTGGACCCCTTAAAGGAGGAACACACAAGCAAAAATACCTACTGGTCATGGTGGACAAATTCACCAAATGGATAGAGGCCAAGCCTGTCAAGACGGCCGAATCCGGACCAGTGATAGACTTCATATCAGGGGTCGTACACCGTTACGGCGTCCCCCACAGCATCATCACTGACAACGGCATGAACTTTACGACCGACGAGGTTAAACTCTGGTGCAAAAACATGGCCATTAAGCTCGACGACGCTTTAGTCTATCACCCACAAACTAACGGTCAAGTCGAGCAAGCCAATGGTCTAATCATGAGCGGCATCAAACCCAGATTAGTGCGATCCCTCAAGGAATCTAACACGCACTGGGTAGAGGAGCTCGACTCCGTACTCTGGGGGCTGCGGACCACGCCGAACCGCACTACCAGATTCACACCATTCTTTATGGTATACGGCGCAGAGGCAGTCTTGCCCTGCGACATAATTCATTACTCACCTCGCGTGCGCATGTACGAAGAAAGAGAAGCCGAGCTCGATCGGCAGGACAGTTTGGACACATTGGAGGAGGAGCACGACGTGGCAAAAGCCCGTTCCGCATTCTATCAGCAGCAGGCTCGAAGATATCAAAGCAGAGAAGTACGGGCCAAAACTTACAATGTTGGGGAACTAGTTCTACGCCCGCCGGACAAGAAAAAGGACAAACTCAAGCCCAAATGGGAAGGTCCCTTCGTAATCGACCAAGTCCTGACTGGCGGAGCATACCGTCTGTGAAATGCATCGGATAACCGACTCGAGCCGAACCCATGGAATGAAGCACGCCTACGAAGATTCTACGCCTAGCGCCGGTACTCTGTGTTCGTCTCCTTCCTCCGTCTATTTTTTACACATTAGCTGCCTTATATTTCTCTCCTTCTCCCTCCTTTTTCCTTACAAGCCTTTAAGGGCTCTCTTGCACATTGGTCGCACATAATTGACGCGCTACCCGCGCTCATTATACCTGGGGGTTTCTTTATCAGAAGCTTGTATACACGGGCCTCATGCCCAACACATGTATCACACTTCCGCATGTACCTTTTATTCACCATTATATGCATCGATATGACTTAAGTTTTGGCCAAGCTGGGTTGCCTGGCTCCTGTGCTTACCCCTACGTTCCCGATTGTTCGGCTAGGTGGTAAAGGGAGCACCTCTGCGATTGTTACTGCCGGGTCAGCCGGATGTGTACCTCAGACTAGGTGAAGCCGAAAGCTAGCGTTCTTAAGGGAATATTCGGTCGGTGAACTAAAAGATGATTTTTCACTTGTTTATTTATTCGCCCCCAGATGCTTTTCTGCTTTTTTCGCAGTCCGGACATGCACTTTAGGGCATGCCTCCTAGGGAAAGGAACCCCTAACGGAACTATTCTCCCTGGAAGATGTTTCTTACTAACCATGTAATATAACATAACTAGTTGGGCACTTGTCTGCTAAAGCACTAATGACCCCTACGCCTGGTCTCCACGCATGGGTTCTTACATAACCGCTCCGGACTATCGGGTCCAGAGGTTGAAGCGAAAAGGTCCGCAATGACAAATGATCTACAATCCGGCTAGAAGGCATTTTACATGTCATTTAAAATTCAATAGTCAATTTGACTGGGTATATTCTTCTTCAATACCATCCAACAGGCTGTACAATTTACAGTCCCGTTGGGAATACTTGGCGGCCAGCTCTACCTGGCCGTACACTAAACTGACAGGGATCTCCTTCCCATCGGGCCCAACAGGTTCGACCTCGGCCATGTGGTTTGGGTCAGCCTTCGTGTACCGCGTCTTCACCATGGCCCAGGCCTCCCTGGTGCCTTGACAGCAGGCCGATATCTTCCATAATTGGAAGCGCTGCCGCGCTCCCTTTAGCTTCTCTGCAAGCTCTCCAAGGCCTTCGGGCATGGAGAGAGATGGCCACAAAGCCTGGACGATGCCTTGCATCGCCTGCCGAACTCGCTCGAGCAGTTGCGATAGCTCGGGAAGAAGGTCACCCGTAGAACCGGACATTTCCTCCGCAGGCCGACCTGTCAGCATACCTACAGACATAACTCTGTTAATCGACTTCCTCACCGAACTCTTTTTCGAAGATTCATTCAAGCACTTACTAAGAATGCCGCGTCGAAGTCGCCGATTCTCCTTTACGGAATCCGACAGCTGAGCATGAACATCCTTTAGTTCCTCGCCCAGCTGGGTATTGGCATCTTGAAGCTTGTTCTTCTCTTGCCTCACCCTCGTAAGCACGCTCTCGCCGGCCTTTAAGTGGCGCAAGAGTTGTTGCTTGTCCGGATCCACTCTGCTGCCATCTATACTGTTATTGTCAGAATTGCACACATGCCGCACTTCACAACATACTCATCTTTCGAAGCATATATTACCTGAGGGGGTCTCCTTGGCATTCCCTGTGGCCGCTAGTGCGGCCTCGAGTTGGGCCTTGCACTCTTCCAGCTCCTGGGACAGTTGCATATTCCTTTTTGTTGGGTCCTGCATAACAAATGATCCTTAAATCAATTATTTTAACTGTTTCAAGTCTCGGGGGCTACTGACATATATAACCATCAGATTTACTCACCCGTATGTCTTTTACATACTGCTCTGTGGCTCTGGCTAGACCATTTTGAGCGGCACGAAGGTACGCATCTCCCGTATTAAAGGCGTCCACCGCCTCTTGGGAAAAACATGCATCGCGAAGAACAGTCCGGCGACACCTGTGGTTCATGGCACTCTCCACCTCTGAATTGGTGGTAGATAGCCCGTCCATGTCCTCTGTCGGAGGAATGTCCGGCACGCGCCCCGCGTTCGCCTTTGCTTCCAGACCCAGCCTTGAAGTCTGTCTGGTGGATATAGTCCGGCGGGCGCTCTTCTTCCTGAAGAGAGCATGAGCATTAGTATGCCTTGAAGGCATAAACCGTGGGCATTAAAATCGCACGCCGTACCATTGCGCCGGCGTCTCTATCCGGTCCACACTTATTTTTAGCCCGCTGGGCCTCGATGGCCCTTGTTGGCTAGGCACCGCGGGCTCGACCCTCCGCCTCAAGGACTTCCCCTGCAAAAAACGCCATTGGTATGGCGATCAAAAATAAGCACGGATTGATCCTCTTGAAAGTACTGGGACTTCGGTCTCGGTTACCTTTGAGGCTGGAAGTTGTCCGGGATAATCGGCCGTAATGGCCACTAAGGTGTTGTCCTTACTTAATTGATGAAACACCCCATCAATCAGCTCCATGCATAAGTCCGGGTCTTCTTGGGAGTCTGGGTCGAGGGACCGTTCCGGGTCCTCGGGTGTGGGGGAGGGCTGTTTATCTCCTTTATAGTGTGGCGTAGCTCCTACGTTAAAATTGCTAGACTAAGTACTCAACTATGGGAATTTGAAGATGGATAGGCAAGTGAAAGTGTTCGCTCACCCAGCTTGGAGGATTGTACATAGAGAATCCTCCCCGTGGGTTGACATGGAGGAATTCCTCCTCTTCTCCCTTGTACAAAGCGGATAAGATCTTCGTTAGAGTGGAAGCCGAATCCGGCCCCTTGCGACCGTACCGGGTGGCGTTGTCCTCCCCGTTGAAATCCCACATGGGGTGGCCTCTGTACTGAAGCGGCTGCACCCTCCGCGTAATGCATTTGGCCATGACCTCGATCATGGTCAGTCCGGAATGAGCTAACAACCTTATCCGGCTCATCAGGTAAAGGACGTCCCTGTCAGTTTCCCTCTGAGGGCTCCGTGGACGCCAGCTCGGGCGTTTCTTCAAGGGAGCATTATTGAACTCAGGGAGGCCGATCCGTACAGGGTCCGGCAGGGGGACGCTTCTATATAAAACCATTGTGAAGGCCAGTCCTCGGACGCCTTCTTTGGGGTTCCGGATAGATATCCAGTCCCGGCGATGCGCCATAGTTCGGCTCCGCCCACTTGATAAATCGACCCCTCCTGAGAGCGGGGCACGAGGTAGAACAACTTCTTCCATAATGCGAAATGGGCCTCGATGCCCAAAAACAGCTCACAAAGGGCCACGAAGCCCGCAATATACAGTATGGAGGCAGGCGTGAGGTTGTGTAGCTGGAGGCCATAGAACTCCAGGAGCCCCCAGAGAAATGGATGAATTGGAAATCCGAGCCCTCTTATTAAATAAGGGACTAGGCATACCCGCTCTCCTTTGGAGGGATTGGGGACGCTCTCCGCCCGCTCTCCGCGATTATAGGTGGCAAGCCCGACTTGAACTGGGACCATGTATGCTGGGGGGAGGAGCCCCTTGGTTTGGAGCGCTACTAGCTCGCTATGCGGGATGGAACACCCCTCCCAATCTTCGGGCCGAGGGCTGGAGGGACGAGAGGAGGAGCTGCATTGACCGGCCATGGTAGAATGGATCTCCGTCGAATGTGCTACGATGAATGCTCACGGAGGGAAGATGGTGTGATTCGAATCTAAATCCCGTCTCTTTTATAGGCGGCCCGTTTGCGCAGCTAAGGTGGTAAATGAAAGAAGAACCCCTGTCTTTTCGCATTCTTTTGACACGTGGAAGATGGCCATTATTGGGCGCGGAAGCCAAGGAGCGCAACATTCATCAGAAGCCGGACATTATTCGACAGGTATATGGGATTTGGAGAAGAACCCGCCTTGCAATGCCGAAGACAAATCTACGCGCCGGACTCATCGTCATTGAAGCATGGTTTGGGGGCTACTGAGGGAGTCCTGGATTAGGGGGTGTCCGGATGGCCGGACTATGACCTTTGGCCGGACTCCCGGACTATGAATATACAAGATTGAGGACTTTGTCCCATGTCCGGATAGGACTTTCCGTGGCGTGGAAGGAAAGCTTGGCAATACGATATGAAGATCTCCTCCCATTGTAACCGAGACTGTGTAACCCTAGCCCTCTCCGGTGTCTATATAAACCAGAGAGTTTTAGTCCGTAGGACGAACAACAATCATACCATAGGCTAGCTTCTAGGGTTTAGCCTCTATGATCTCATGGTAGATCAACTCTTGTATTACCCATATCATCAATATTAATCAAGCAGGAGTAGGGTTTTACCTCCATCGAGAGGGCCCGAACCTGGGTAAAAACATCGTGTCCCTTGCCTCCTATTACCATCCGCCTAGACGCACAGTTCGGGACCCCTTACCCGAGATCCGCCGGTTTTGACACCGACAAGGGGCGTGGGGAAGCAGAGACCCCCACGTCCAATCAACCGCCACGCGGTGCCCAAGGCCGCAGGCTGTTGGGGCCCGCGGCGCTTCGCACTTATCCCTTCGCTTCGCTGCTAAGCCAAGTCCGGACGCGCCTTGGGCCCGGGGGCTACTGTCGGCATTCTGGGAACGGGGGTCCCCAGATTTGCCTGCCTGCGGCCTGCAGTGTGGCTCAAGCGATGGCCTAGTGCGGCCCAGCTTCATTAGCTCAAGCTCAAGACCCTCGCGAGGGGCCAAGCCTCATGGGGTGGACGACAGGAAGCTCCCTCAGGTGCAGCCTCGTCAGGCAGGCTCGCGAGGAGGCGGAGAGATCAAGGCAGGGGTACCTCGCGAGATGCCCGTGACGCAAGACATGATGATCGAGGCCAGGCGGGCGCTGGCCTGCGCAGCGTCCTTGTTTCCCCTTTGGTGCAAAGGGAGCAAGCACAGGCAAAGGCATCAGGCAAAGGCTACCATTTCGGTGCAACAAGACCAAGACCAGCAGAGCAACAGGACGGAGGTCACCGTGGAGCACAAGACGGTGTCATCGTCAGAGTCTTTGGCAGTCGAAGGCCAACTTTAGTCAGGATAAGTGTACTAGATGTTCCCCTTCAAAATGGCCAATTGTTGGTGCCCTTCCCACTTAATATTTGGGAAGAGGACCAGGGCCTCTCACTCTATATATAGGGCTAGCCACCATAGTATAGAGGCATCTGGAATCGACCCCTCCAAAGGGACAACACCACCACAAGAACATCCCTCGCGAGGCTGTTCTTCCCTTGTACTGTTCATCATCAGCCCCAGAGGCAATCCACCACACCACAAACTAGAGTAGGGTATTACACCACAACGGTGGCCCGAACTAGTACAAACCTTGTGTCCCTTGTGTTGTTCATTGTGTAGCCTAGATTCCTTGCGAGGCTTCGAGACATGAGTTGGTGAGGGAGAGATCTTCGCGTGCACCCCAGAGTTCGAACCTCAAGGGTATACCGGAACCCGAAATCCGACAGCGGTGCCGATGACGCCCATGCTTCGATATCTTCACTGAAGGGTTATGTTCTCTTGCCTCATCGCCGTTGTTTTCTTTAGGGGTATCCACCATATATATATATCATATGAAGAGGTGGCTATCCAGCGCCCTATGGGTGGTGGTTCTTGTTCTTCTCCAGCATCATCGTCTATACCGTCGATGTCTTCGGAGTCGAAGTTAAGCATGTCGGTCAAATCATCGACCGTGGCTATGAAGTGGGCGGTGGGTGGGTGATGAATTCCTTCGTCGCCTGCTTCCCACTCGAGCCGAACATAGTTTGGCCAGGAATCTCCTGACAGAGAGAGACTTTAATGAATTAAGCACATCGCCGATGGGGGAGTGCTGGAAGATATCCGCGGCAGTGAACTCCAAGATTGGGGCCCAATCAGATTCGATGGGCATGGAGGCACGTGGCCCGGAACCCATGACCAAGGACAAGTCCGGGGGTCCGGAGACACATATCTCCTTAGGTGTGGAGTATGTGTTCGGCTCCAACGCCGATGAGTGTGCAGCCTCCAGAGCGGGGTCCATCCACCCGTCCTTGGAAGGCACGATCTGCTCTGGAACGAAGTTCGGAGCCGTAGCAGGTGCGATGTTCCGAATACTGTCCGACGGCAGATCTAGGTCATGCACGTCGTGATCGTTCGGCGCTCCTGACATGGGCCCAAATCCGTCGAAGATCAAGTCTCCGCGGATGTCGGCAGTGTAGTTTAGGTTTCCAAACCTGACCTGATGGCCAAGGGCGTAGCTGTCGACCTGCTCCAGATGGCCAAGCAAGTTGGCCCGCAGTGCGAAGCCGCCGAACACGAAGATCTGTCCGGGGAGGAAAGTCTCACACAGGACGGTGTTGTTGAAGGTTGGAGGAGCCATCGATCCTTACAGAGATGACACAGAGGAACTCTCAATGAAAGAACCAATGTCGGTGTCAAAACCGGCGGATCTCAGGTAGGGGGTCCCGAACTGTGCGTCTAAGGCTAATGGTAACAGGAGACTGGGGACACGATGTTTACCCAGGTTCGGGCCCTCTCGATGGAGGTAATACCCTACTTCCTTCTTGATTGATCTTGATGATATGAGTATTACAAGAGTTGATCTACCACGAGATCAGAGAGGCTAAGCCCTAGAAGCTAGCCTATGGTATGATTGTTTTGCTGTCCTACGGACTAAACCCTCCGGTTTATATAGACATCGGAGGGGGCTAGGGTTACACAGAGTCGGTTACAGAGAAGGAGATCTACATCTGAATCGCCAAGATTTCCTTCCACGTCAAGGAGAGTCCCATTCGGACACGGGACGAAGTCTTCAATCTTGTATTTTCATAGTCCAACAGTCCGGCCAAAGTACATAGTCCGGCTGTCCGGATACCCCCTTATCCAGGACTCCCTCAGCCGAACCCCCCCTTTTCCTTCTCCCAATCGGACTCCTTCGATAGGGGGGCGCGCCACCCCATGTGGGCAGGTGTGCTCCCCTCTCATGGCCCATATGTCCGATATCTTCCTCCCGGGGTTTCCGGTAACCCCTCCGGTACTCCAATAAGTACCCGATACACTCCGAAACATTTCGGGTGTCTGAATATCATCGTCCTATATATCAATCTTTATCTCTCGACCATTTCGAGACTCCTCATCATGTCCGTGATCACATCCGAGACTCTGAACAACATTCAGTCACCAAATCACGTAACTCATGTAATACTATATCGTGAACAAACGTTAAGCGTACGGACCCTACGGGTTCGAGAACTATGTAGACATGACCGAGACACCTCTCCGGTCAATAACCAATACCGGAACCTGGATGCTTATATTGGCTCCCACATATTCTATGAAGATATTTTATCGGTCAAACTGTTATGACAACATTCCTGATTCCCTTTGTCCATCGATATGTTACTTGCCCAAGATTCGATCGTCGGTATCTTCATACCTAGTTCAATGTCGTTACTGGCAAGTCTCTTCACTCATTCCGTAATACATCATACTACAACTAACTCATTAGTCACTTTGCTTTCAAGGCTTCTTATGATGTGTATTACCGAGAGGGCCCAGAGATACCTCTCCGATACTCGGAGTGACAAATCCTAATCTCGATCTATGCCAACTCAACAAACACCTTCGGAGATACATGTATATCATCTTTATATTCACCCAGTTACATTGTGACGTTTGATATCACAAAAGGCATTCCTCCGATATCCGGGAGTTGCATAATCTCGTAGTCGAAGGAATATGTATTTGACCTGAAGAAAGCAATAGCAATAAAACTTGAACAATCAATATGCTAAGCTAACGGATGGGTCTTGTCCATCACATCATTCTCCTAATGATGCGATCCTGTCATCAAATAACAACTCATGTCTATGGTTAGGAAATCCTAACCATCTTTGATCAACTAGCTAGTCAAGTAGAGGCTCACTACGGACACAATGTTTGCCTATGTATTCACACATGTATTTAGGTTTCCGATCAATACAATTCTAGCATGAATAATAAATATTTATCATGAATAAGGAAATATAAAATAACAACTTTATTATTGCCCCTAGGGCATATTTCCTTCAGTCTCCCCCTTGCACTAGAGACAATAATCTAGATTACATTGTAATGATTCTAACACCCCTGGAGTCTTGGTGCTGATCATGTTTTGCTTGTGGAAGAGGCTTAGTCAACGGGTCTGCTACATTCAGATCTATATGTATTTTGCAAATCTCTATGTCTCCCTCCTTGACTTGATCATGGACAGAGCTGAAGCATCTCTTGATGTGTTTGGTTCTTTTGTGAAATTTGGATTCCTTCGCTATGGCAATTGCTCCAGTATTGTCACAATAGATTTTCATTGGACCTGATGCACTAGGAATTACACCTAGATTGGATATGAACTTCTTCATCCAGACTCCTTCATTTGCTGCTTCCGAAGCAGCTATGTACTCCGCTTCACACGTAGATACCGCCACGACGCTTTGCTTGGAACTGCACCAACTAACAGCTCCACCATTCAAAATAAATACTGTAGATTGAAAGTATGTCTAGAGGGGGGCGATTAGACTACTTAACCAAATAAAAACATAGCCTTTTCCCAATTTTAATTCTTCGTAGATTTTAGCAACTTAGAACTTGTCAAGCAATCAACCTACACATGCAATCCTAAGAGTATAGCATCAGTATGTAAATCATTGCATATGAAGGTAATGGGGAGGAGTTTGGAGGGAGCAAAAGCAATGTTGACAGGGAGATTTTTGGCATGGTTCCAATAGGTGGTGCTATCGTACATCCACGTTGATGGAGACTTCAACCCACAAAGGGTAACGGCTGCGCGAGTCCATGGAGGGCTCCACCCATGAAGGGTCCATGAATAAGCAACCTTGTCTATCCCAGCATGGCCATCGCCTACGGAGGACTTGCCTCACTTGGGTAGATCTTCATGAAGTAAGTGATCTCCTTGCCCTTAGAAACTCCTTGGTTCAACTCCACAATTTGATGGAGGCTCCCAAGTGACACCTAACCAATCTAGGAGACACCACTCTCCAAAAGGTAATAGATGGTGTGTTGATGATGAACTCCTTGCTCTTGTGCTTCAAATGATAGTATCCCCAACACTCAACTCTCTCTCATAGATTTGGCTATGGTGAAAAGATGATTTGAGTGGAAAGCAACTTGGGGAAGGCTAGAGATCAAGATTCTTGTGGTTGGAATGGAATGTCTTGGTCTCAACACATGAGTAGGTGGTTCTCTCTCAGAAAATGAATGGTGGAAGTGTAGGCATGTTCTGATGGCTCTCTTAACGAATGAAGAGTGGGTGGAGGGGTATATATAGCCTCCACACAAAATCTAACCATTACACACAGATTCCCAAACTCGGTGAGACCGAAGGTTAAAACTCAGTCAGACCGATTCAGGTCAAAATAAGAATGTTAGGCTTTTCGGTGGGACCGTTATGATCAACTCGGTGGGACCAATGCGCTAGGGTAGGGCATAACTTAATCTCGGTGAGACCGATCACATGAACTCGGTGGGACCGATTTCAGTAATAGGCACATAGAGAGTTGGTCAGGCAAACTCGGTGGGACCGATTCGCTCATCCCGGTGAGACCGAACTGTTATGAAAAGGAAACTAGGAGTTTGCATTGGAAACTCGGTGGGACCGATCGCTCATTTCGGTGAGACCGAAACATTACAAAGGGAAACAGGGAGTTTGCAATCCCATCTCGGTGAGACCGAGATCCCAATCGGTGAAACTGAACTGATTAGGGTTTGTGGCAGTGGTTATGTCAAATGAACTCGGTGGCGCAGATAGATCAAATCGGCGGGGCCGAGTTTGACTTTTAGGTTTAGGACATATGTGGAAATGAGAAAGTGGTTGAGGGTTTTGGAGCATATCACTAAGCACTTTGAGAAAGCAAGCCATTAAGAAACACCTCATCCCCGTTTAATAGTATTGGCTTTGCTATGGACTCAATGTGTTCTTGAATCATTAAAATGAAAATGTAGAGTCTTGAGCTTGTTGCCAATATGTGTCCTTAGTATTTGGAGGGGTCCACATCTCTAGTCCATGCCTTGCCAATTACTGAACTTTCTGAAATGATCATCTTGAAAGAGCATTAGTTCAGTGAGCTATATGTTGTTAAGAATTACCAAAACCACCCAGGGATTAGTTGCACTTTGAATCTCCCCCCTTTGGTAATTGATGACAACTTATAGATCAAAGCTTCGATAAATGATAATAAGAATGAAATACATCGTCACTTTGAGAAGTATGTGATAAGCAAGAGCTCCCCCTAAATTTGTGCATTATTTGAAATTTGTTTTAATGCAAATGCACAACCAATTAGGATCATGGGTTACTCTTCCATGTCACATACATCTTGGTGGAGCGCTAAAAATGATAGAAATAGGAACAAGCACTCATCACCAAGGCAAAGTGAATGATCATACATAAAAGATAGAGAATATCATCATCCAAGAACAAGCATTAAGTATGATATGATCAAACACATGACCATACAAAGTATCTCACACGCACAATCATAAAGTATCAACCAAGCAAGCAAGCAAAAAAGTAGCAAAAGAAGAAAAGCTCTCTCTCTCTCTCTCTTGAAGCCTATGATCTATACACTTTCTCCCCCTTTGGCAACAAATTACCAAAAAGCTTGAAAATGCATAGTGCTATGCGGCTCTCTAAGCTTGATCTTCAGGAGGTGGCGTTGAGAGGACTCCAAGGATGAATGCATCTATTGAAGTTGATGGAGCTGGTGGAGTTGCCACTGGAGGGGCAACTAAAGCTGTGGCTGCAGGTGCTGATGCAGTAGCTCTAGTGTCTATCACTGGCACTGCTGCAGATCTCTGTGCCCTAGGCACTCTCTGAAACACCTCAGTGGTTGCTTTCCCTTTCCTCTCTTCAGCTTCTTCTTGGAGCTGCTCAACTACCGTTTGTATCTCTGTCACCTTCAAGTCAAGATCATAGAACTTTGTTTTAATGATCCTCTCGAGGCTCTCTTGGTTCTGAGTCAGGGTGGCCAATCCTTTCTCAATCCTCAAGGTAGCTTGAATAATATATCCAAGCTGGTCTTTCTTTGACTTGAGGAAAACTTGTGAAGCTTCTTCAGCACTCGGCATCTTTGCTGCCTTCTCAGCTTTTTCTTTCTGCCTGAGCCTCGACTGATGTGGGATCTTCAGCATTCATGACAACAGTGTTGTCCTCAAATTCAGGCCTCAATGGAAGGTGTTCTTTGTCCAACAAATAGACGCCTTTGCTCATCTTAGAATTTATCAGCATCTGGATGTGTGGAGCATACCCACACGACCTCTTCTGGTCAGCAGCTTTTCTCTTGATGGTCTCAACAATCAAACTCATCACTTTGAACTTCTGGGGCAAATCAAAGAGTTGAAGCAAGTTGATGGAGTGGTTTGTGATCATCATGTGATCTCCGGATTCGAGAAACAAGATGTGCCTCAGAATGGTGTTCATGGTGGCCAATCCTGACATGAAATAGTACACTGAGCCTAGATTATGTGTCTCAAGGATTTGTCAGGTATCTCCTTGTACATGTTGGCCATGGAATTGTGATCCTTCTTCTTCTCAGCATAGACATCAATGTCTCTTTCAGCTTCTTCAGGGGCATTAATGAGCTTGGCCCATTTAGCAACAGTAGATTGGTACCTAGTACCTTCAGACAACCAGACAATCTTACCATCATGATAGAAATGAGCTATTGAATAAAACTGCATAATGAGCTCACCATTCCACTTGGTCAGTTTCTGACCCACAAACTTGTCAACTCCATTGAGTCTTAAGCTTTCATGCACTCCTAGTAAATGATCTTCATTAGCATCAATGTATTTCCAGTCAACCCACTTCATGTCACACACAATGGGCTTCTTGTCTAGGAGCACAGTCTCATAGAAGTCATGTTGTTCCTTGGTGTGAAACCTGTAGTCCACAATAGTTCTACTCCTCACAGCATATGGATCTGCTTGCCTCCAGAATTTGAGACCTGCATCCTTTCTCTCCTTCATGTTCTCAGCCACTGGATGATTGTCATCATGATCTGGTATCTTTGGCTATAATTTTCTGAGCACTTTGGCTTCATCATCATCTTCTTCTTCAATCTCAGGCACTGGGGCCTTGTTCTTGTCTACAGTAGGAATGTTCCTAGTGCTTCTACTTGGTGCAGACTTGGAAGCTTGAGCTCGAGCTTTGGGGGTAGTCTTGGGCTTTGAAGGAGCATCCCCCGACTTGATGGCATCCCCCATCACCTTTTGAGACTTGGGTGCTGGTGCAACATCCTCTTCTTCCTCCTCTCCTATAGAATCTCTCACCATTGATGGCTTTCCAATCACTCTTGCAATTGTTTTCCTGACCCTTTGTTTTCTTTTCCTTCCATCACCATCTTCTCTGGGCTCAAGAGTGAATTCCATTGTATCTTGTGTTGATGCTCTAGCTTTTGACATTGGCACTCTTTTTGCAGGAGCTTTCTTGTTATGACCTAGCTTGGTGGTGGCAGTAGCACCATATTCTTTCTTGAGCACTTTCTTCTTTGAGGTCACGTCCTCAACTTCAAAATACTCATCCTCTGAATCTGAGGTTTTCTTCTTTCTCTACCTTGTTGTTGCCTTAGGCAGGTTTCTTGGAGTGCTTCTGCTACCCTCATCAAAGCTGCCAGAGGGACTAGTGCCCTCACTCAGATCCATCTGCTCCTCAGACTTGTTCTGGTTGTCACTCTGATCAGACATACTGTCACTAACCCTGTGAATAGTTATAGATGAGATAGAATGGATGAGCATCACAAAGTGCAGAGTTTTTGCAAAACAAATGAGTCAAAAACTTAGTTTTAGTTTTCCACAGAAAGCATTTCGGAGCTACCGATTTGTTAAACTCGGTGACACCGAAGCAACTTTGGAGTGTAAACTAGTGGAATCGGTTAGACTGAGACACAGTTCGGTGACTCCGAGATTGCTAGGGTTTCACAAAGTTCTGAACTCAGTCACACCGATTTGCAAGCTTCGGTGAGACCGAAAATTAGAAGTGCAATGGCCTAAGCCAAATAGGTGAGACCGATTTCTACAACTCGGTCGGTCCGAGATGAGTTCGGCGGAAACCTAACCCTAAATTTTTCAATCAAAACTAATCTAAAGGAAGTTTTCTCTGGATAGATTGATCTCATACTTGTAAGAAACATGGAATTGTCTTTGTGCTAAGAATCAGAGGTAAAAGATTGCACAAAGTGTCGAACTCATACCCTAACTCGGCGATGAGCTTGCTACGGCGGCAACGGAGGTGAAGATTTCCATTGACGGCAGCGGAGACCAGCGGCAGGAGGTCGTTGGTGATGAGAGGACGATCCGGAGACCCAAGTCGGCAGAGCAGGACACGCGCGGGCGAATAGGTTTTGGAGAAATTTCCAATATATGACCCGTTGGTATATATATCTTGACCCTATCGGTGTGACCGAGTGGAACAACTCGGTGGCACCGAGATGCAGAATCGCAAGCGGTTACTGCAACTCGGTGTGACCCAAAAGTTCTAATCGGTTGCACCGAGATTGAAAACCTAGATCAAATCAGTGAACTTAGTATGACAGAAAACGATGAATTGGTCAGACAGAATGCACAAAGAGGTTTTGGAAGTTTAAGTCTATGACGAATCGGTGACTCCGAGTGCTCCTCACCCAGAGAGTTCGAGTCTGACTTGTTCAAACTTTGTGATGTAGCATGAATAGAGTTTGAGACGAGAAAAACATAGATAGCTAGATGAAGTTCTTAGGCATTCTTGTACATCCATTTGGCAAAAGAAGAAGATCCAAACAATCAAAGCAACAAACGGATGTCCTCGAATGAGAAAAGTATGCAATCAACATGCTCACACAATAAAAAGGCAAATGAAATAAGTGGCAAAGGATGCACAATCAGTCTAGCATCTATCAAGCAATTGGTGATGACTAGGTCATCTATATATGAGTATATTGACTTAGGAGTCAAATGAGAACATTTGATCATAGGTCATACTCATCGTTTAAGCACAAGTGGGGTTACCACTTTTACGTAAAGCATTGTTGTGTTCACACCATTAGAGTTGCTTTAGCCCAATTCTTAGATTAAAGCTCCCCCTAGATGTGATAACCCCCCTAAGAGGGATGAACTAACCTTGGGGTTTGTCGATGATGACTTCATGTAGGTGTTGAAGACGTGGATGCTCATTGTTGATGTAGATCGTTTGGAGCAATCCATTGGAGTGAGTTGCACTTTCAATACCTACATGGATTAGTCCCACAAGGAACAAACAAGGATATCCATAGACATAGAGTGAAGCACACACATGATGATGTCCATGAAAGCATTAGATTACCTTGTCCCCTGTCTTACCAACCAGAGGGTTTGTGACTCCTTGAACTAGTGCAAGAAGTGGAAGTTGTTTGCACTTGTCCTTGCCAAAATGAATATGAGTGAAGAATGTTGGCGGAGTCACCCTCAAGAACTCTCTAGTTCTTCTTTAGGATCCACATCATCTAGATGGGAGTCCTTGGGGTTGTATATGTACTTGATGAAGTAGAACTTGATGTAGACTTGGGAACCCACTTGACCAAGGCCTTTGGAGCATCTTCAAATGCATCAATCTCCTCTTGAAGCTTGTGGTGTTGTGGTGGAAGATCATCTTGAGCTTGTGTTCCCTTGAAGGAAGTAGGATCATACTTCTCTTGTTGAGGGACAAACTTCATCTTGGGGTATTGATCTTCTTCCCACTCAAGTCCATTGGCATTAAACTTTCGTTCAAAACCAACACCTTGATTCTTCCGGTGCCTTCCTTGCTTGCATACAATTTCCTCAAATTGTTTACTTCCGGCAAGGCTCTTGTAAACACCTTTCTCTATAATTCCCTTCACTAAGCTATTTTCTTGCTCAAGTGTAACTTGGCTAAGACAATCATTAGGGGAATCAAGAGAACTACTAGAAGCAACAATATTGGATTTAGCATGATTATTGTTACTACTAGAAGAAGAATCTTTCTTACTCTTGTTGCTAGATTTTACTTGTGGCATGTAAGTAGACAAGAGTAAACGCTTGGCAATGTAAGAGGAACTTTTCTTACGAAGATTATCATTGATGGCTTTTAAGAACCCATGTTCTTTCTTAAGATTGAGCTTCTCGAAGCATAGCTTCTCATGAGTTTTTAAAAGTTCTCAATAATCTTTGAAAGCAGTTTCATGATCTAACTTAAGAGTGTTTAGTTCTTTAGTTAGACGCTCAATCTCCTTCTTATCATTGTCATTCGTTTCATCTTGATTAGCATGATTAATAGCATTTTCATCATAGTATTCATCACTAGAGTTGTCAACAAGTAAATCATCATCACCTAGCAAATTATATTCATCACTATTGAAATCAACATACTCAGGGTGTGATACCTTGGGGCCTTTAGCCATGAAACATCTTCCAATTCCTTCATTTGGTGACTCAAATATGTCATAGGAGTTGGCTGACACAAGTGATAGACCGGCAACACCTTCATCTTAAGTATATTCGGAGTCGGAGTGATAACTTCTCTCGGAGTGGTGCTTGGAGTCGGAGCCGGATACCCATTCACCAACATGAGCTTGATGTCTTCATTTTGTGTAGCTCCTCGATGACTTGTCCTTCCTTTCCGAATCCTTGCTTCTTCGAGAGGTTGTTCGTTCATAACGATCATCTCTACTCCTTCTCTCTCTTGAAGGTGATTCTTCCCTTTTGCTTCTCCTTTTAGGTGAGTCTTCTCTTCTTTTATATGGAGCCGTACACTCATTGGAGTAGTGTCCGGGTCTTCGACAATTGTAGCAATTTCGCTCACGACTAGAAGATCTTTTGTCATTGTAGGACCTTGACTTGGAACTTCTTTCCTTGCTTCTACTCTTGTAGAATTTGTTGAAGTTCTTCACCATTAGGCTCATTTATTCATTGAAGGCTTGATTCTCACTTGATGATGTAGGAGCATCACATGAGGCTTTGAAGCTCTTCTTTATCCTTGAGTGACATCTCATGAGCAACAATTCTTCCAATGACTTCGGTTGGCTTGAGATCTTTGTAGTTTGGCATCATTTGGATCAAAGTGCACACGGTATCATATTTTCCATCCAAGGCTCTTAGGATCTTCTTGATGATGAATTTGTTGGTCATCTCTTCACTTCCTAAGACGACAATCTCATTTGTGATGAGAGCAAGCCTAGAGTACATTTCAGCGACACCTTCACCATCCTTCATTTTGAACTTGTCAAGTTGACTTTGAAGCACATCCAAGTTGGATTTCTTGATGGAGTTGGTACCTTCGTGCATATCAATCAAAGTATCCCAAATTTCCTTTGCATTCTCAAGACATCTGATTTTGTTGAATTCTTCAGGGCACAATCCGTTGAAGAGGATATTGCAAGCTTAAGCATTGTATTGCAACATCTTCAATTCTTCCGCGGTAGCTTCACGATTTGGTTCTCTCCCATCGAAGAATTCACCTTGCAGACCAATACACACAATAGCCCAAACAACGGGGTTATGTCCAAGAATATGCATTTTCATCTTATGTTTCCAACTAGCAAAATTAGTACCATCAAAGTAAGGACCTCTACGGTGGTAATTTCCCTCGCTAGACGCCATACTCTCCTAGGTTGTGAAACCAAGGCTATGATCACCAAAGCTCTGCTACCACTTGTAGGATCAAAAGTATGTCTAGAGGGGGGGGGGTGATTAGACTACTTGAACAAATAAAAAAGTAGCCTTTTCCCAATTTTAATTCTTGGCAGATTTTAGCAACTTAGCACTAGTCAAGCAATCAACCTACACATGCAATTCTAACATACAGTAGTGGAATGTAAATCATTGAATACGAAGGTAAAGGGGAGGAGTTTGGAGGGAACAAACACAATGTTGACACGGAGATTTTTGGCGTGGTTCCGATAAGTGGTGCTATACTACATCCACGTTGGTGGAGACTTCAACCCATGAAGGGCAACGGCTGCGCGAGTCCATGGAGGGCCCCACCCACGAAGGGTCCACAAAGAAGCAACCTTGTCTATCCCACCATGTCCATCGCCCATGAAGGACTTGCCTCACTTGGGTAGACCTTCACGAAGTAGGCGATCTCCTTTCCCTTACAAACTCCTTGGTTCAACTCAACAATTTGGTGGAGTCTCCCAAGTGACACCTAACCAATCTAGGAGACACCACTCTCCAAAAGGTAATAGATGGTGTGTTGATGATGAACTCCTTGCTCTCGTGCTTCAAATGATAGTCTCCCCAACACTCAACTCTCTCTCATACATTTGGCTATGGTGGACAGATGATTTGAGTGGAAAGCAACTTGGGGAAGGCTAGAGATCAAGATTCTTGTGGTTGGAATGGAATGTCTTGGTCTCAACACATGAGTAGGTGGTTCTCTCTCAGAAAATGAATGGTGGAAGTGTAGGCATGTTCTGATGGCTCTCTCCATGAATGAAGAGTGGGTGGAGTGGTATATATAGACTCCACACAAAATCTACATATTCCCAAACTCGGTGAGACCGAATGGTAAAACTCGGTCAGACCGATTCAGGTCAAAATATGAACGTTAGGCTTTTCGGTGGGACCGATATGATCAACTCAGTGGGACCGCTGCACTAGGGTTAGGGCATAACTTTATCTCGGTGAGGCCGATCACATGAACTCGGTGGGACCGATTTCAGTAATAGGCACATAGAGAGTTGGTCAGGCAAACTTAGTGGGACCAATTCGATCATCTCGGTGAGACCGAAATGTTACGAAAAGGAAACAAGGAGTTTGCATTGCTAACTCGGTGGGACCGATCGCTCATTTCGGTGAGACCGAAACATTACGAAGGGAAATAGGGAGTTTGCAACCCCATCTTGGTGAGATCGAGATCCCAATCGGTGAAACCGAGCTGATTAGGGTTTGTAGCAGTGGCTATGTCAAATGAACTCGGTGGCGCTAGATAGATCAAATCGGTGGGGCCGAGTTTGACTTTTAGGTTTAAGACATATGTGGAAATGAGAAAGTAGTTGAGGGTTTTGGAGCATATCACTAAGCACTTTGAGCAAGCAAACCATTAAGCAACACCTCATCCCCTTTTAATTGTATTGGCTTTGCTATGGACTCAATGTGATCTCTGATCACTAAAATGAAAATGTAGATTTTTGCTTGTTGCCAATATGTGTCCTTAGTATTTTGAGGGGGTCCACATCTCTAGTCCATGCCATGCCAATCATTGAACTTTTTGAAATGATCATCTTGAAAGAGCATTAGTTCAATGAGCTATATGTTTTTAAGAATTACCAAAACCACCAAGGAATTAGTTGCACTTTCAAATACGTATCCGGTTTGTGACTTAGAGTCATTCGGATCAGTGTCAAAATTAGCATCAATGTAACCATTTACGACGAGCTCTTTGTCACGTCCTAAATGAGAAACATATCGTTGGCCCTTTTCAGGTACTTTAGGATGTTCTTGACCGCTGTCCAGTGATCCACTCCTGGATTACTTTGGTACCTCCTTGCCAAACTTATGGCAAGGCACACATCAAGTCTGGTACACACCATAGCATACATGATAGAACCTATGACCGAGGTATAGGGAATGACTTGCATTTTCTCTCTATCTTCTGCAGTGGTCGAACATTGAGTCTGACTCAACTTTACACCTTGCAACACAAGCAAGAACCCTTTCTTTGACTAATCCATTTTGAACTTCTTCAAAACCTTTTCAAGGTATGTGCTTTGTGAAAGTCCTATTAAGCATCTTGATATATCTCTATAGATCTTGATGCCCAATATATAAGCAGCTTCACCAAGGTATTTCATTGAAAAACTTCTATTCAAGTATCCTTTTATGCTATCCAGAAATTGTACATCATTTCCAATCAACAATATGTCATCCACGTATAATAGAAATGCTAAAGAGCTCCAACTCAATTTCTTGTAAATACAGGCTTCCCCGAAAGTCTGTATAAAACCATATGATTTGATCACCTCATCAAAGTGTATATTCCAACTCTGAGATGCTTGCACTAGTCGTTAGATGGATCGCTGGAGCTTGCACACTTTGTTAGCACCTTTAGGATTGACAAAACCTTCTGGTTGCATCATATACAACTCTTCTTTAAGAAATCCATGATGGAATGCAGTTTTGACGTCCATTTGCCAGATTTCATAATCATAAAATGTGGCAATTGCTAACATGATTCGGACAGACTTAAGCATCGCTACGGGTGAGAAAGTCTCATCGTAGTCAACTCCTTGAACTCGTCGAAAACCTTTTGCGACAAGTTGAGCTTTGTAGACAGTAACATTACAATCAGCGCCAGTCTTCTTCTTGAAGATCCATTTATTCTCTATGGCTCACCGATCATCGCGCAAGTCCACCAAAGTCCATACTTTGTTCTCATACATGGATCCTATCTCAGATTTCATGGCCTCAAGCCATTTATTGGAATCTGGGCTCATCGTAGCTTCTTCATAGTTCATAGGTTCACCATGGTCTAGTAACATGACTTCCATAACATGATTACCATACCACTCTGGCACTACTGGAATCAGCTAATTTGCCATCTGCCAACTCTTTGCCGTCTGCTAGCAGACGGCAAAGAAGCTCTTTACCATCAGCTACCCAAAAGCAGACGACAAAGATTCTTTATCATCGGCTAGCAGACGACAAAGAGGGAGGGGGCCCCACTGAGGAGCTGCTTAAAAAATACTTAACGGCCCCCCCTCTTTGCTTTCTGCTAGCAGACGACAAAGAGCAAAAAAGCGGACGACAAAGAGGGCGGACGGCAAACATTTAACATATCTAACGACGCGCCCCACCCCGCCCCTCTCTCTCTGTTTCTCTCCCTGCTCCCACACGCGCGCCGCCGCCCCCACCACTCGCCGCCGCCCGATCGCCCCACCGCCCCGCCGCCCCACTGGCCCCCCGCACCGTCGCCCCACCGCCCCCCGCCCCGTCGCCCCACCGGCCCCCCGCCCCGTCGCCCCCGCCGCCCTGCCGTCTCGGCGCCGTCACGCCCCGCCCCCGGTGCCCCGGCCCCCCCGCGCCCCACCGCCCCGGGCCCAGCGCCGCTGCCCCAGGCCGCCCCGCCCCCTCCTCCACCGGTCCCCGCCTCGTCGCCACTGCTGCCCGGCGCCGTCGCCCCACCGCCCCCGCCCCGTCGCCCCCGCCGCCGTGTCGTCTCGGCGCCGCCGCGCCCCGGCCCCCTTGCGCCCCACCGCCCCGGGCCCGGCGCCACCGCCCAGGCCGCCCCGCCCCCCTCCTCCACCGGCCACCTCCTCCACCAGCCCAGGTGAGCTCTACCTCCTCTGTTTTTCCTTTTTTTTTCTTCTGTTTTTTTAGTTTTAGGTTTATGTTTAGCTTAGATTTAGTTTTAGTTTTAGTTTTAGTTTTAGTTTTAGGTTTAGGTTTAGTTTTAGTTTAGTTTTAGTTTAGTTTTAGTTTTTTCCTTTCTTTTTTCTGTTTTTTTAGTTTTAGGTTTATGTTTAGATTTAGTTTTAGTTTTAGTTTTAGTTTTAGATTTATGTTTAGTTTTAGGTTTAGTTTTAGGTTTAGTTCAGTTTTAGGAAAGAAGAAGAAGAAGAAAAAACAGGAGAGGAGGAGAATAAGAAGAGGAAAAAGGAAAGGAAGAAGAAGAAGAGGAGGAGGAGAAGAAAAAATAAGAAGAGGAAGAAGAAGAAGAAAAAAGAGGAGAGGAGGAAAAGAAGAAGAGGAAAAAGGAAAGGAGGAGGAAGAAGAAGAAGAAGAAGAAGAAGGAAAAAAAGGAAGAAAAGGAAGAAAAGGAAGAAGAGGAAGAAGAAGAAAAGGAAAAAAGAGGAAAAAACCCCGACCCGACATGGCACCCCGACCCCGACCCGGCACCCCGACACGACACCCCGACCCCGACCCCGACACCGACACCCCGACCCCGAGCCTGACCCGACACCCCGACCCCGACACCGACACGACACCCCAACCCCGACCCGGCACCCCGACCCGAGACCCCGACCCCGAGACCCCGACCCCGACCCTGACCCGACACCCCGACCCCGACCCCGACACCGACACCCCGACCCCGAGCCTGACCCGACACCCCGACCCCGACCCGACCCGGCACCCCGACCCCGACCCGGCACCCCGACCCGACACCCCGACCCCGAGACCCCAACCCCGACCCCGATATGGCACCCCGACACCGACACGACACCCCGACCCCCGACACCTCCCGAAAAGGTGTTCTTTGGCCTTCCAGAGGCCGACGGGGTCATATATTTGTGAATTATTAGTTAGGTCATATATTTTTCGATTTTGTTATCAAAAACATCATATATAATTGTGTTGATCGGGTAGTTTTAAATGTGCAGTTGTTTCATCGCTGCGAGGTTTGGTGTTCGACGACCTCGCCGTGCGTTTGACGAGCTCTGCCCCTTCGTTCGTGGGTGAGCACAAATGACATGTCCTCCTCCCCCATTAATTATTTGATCTATTCCGATGAAACTTGATAGCTAGCTATATATGTGTCTTGAATCATTAGTATGCGTAACCAATATGTGTCTCCCGTTCGAATGCGTCATAGTTATAAATATGCATGCATTTGCATATTTATAACCTTGATTCTTTCGAATTGTCCAACGCTATCCAGGGACAGCCCGAGTATGTATAGATTGGGTTCATTTTCCCATATGATTTGCTCCGGATCCGACGCATAAATTTCGTCAGTGCCTCCCCTGTTGTTCTCCGGGTACACATCCTCTCTGTTTATTGCAGAGACGTGTATCAGGAGAACAGTGGGGAGGTGCTGCCAAAATTTTGCGTCGGATCCGGAGCATAGCATGGGAAAATGAACCCAATCTACACATACACGGGTGGGATTAGGATCTATCATTACCTATTAGAGTGTAGGTTGCATGCCAATGAACCCTATGAGCCCATCATTGATTATAGTAATGATGATGATTATGCATTTATTGATGATACTGATCGAGATTATTAGTAGTGTCAGGTATTCAATTTTTTTATGTTGTACTTGATGATGATACACTTCAGTGATATACATATTATTAATGTCGGTACTTTTTTTATGTTGTACTAATTTCGTTTATTCTTTGTCATGTCAGGTGTTGAAAGATGGTGGGCGCTGGTCGGGAGCGCGCCGAGGCCCCTTCTTCGTCGGCACGTAGTGCGAGGTCTTCCATTCCACAAGCACCTCTCCACCGAGCGTTGCTGGACAGTATGGCAACACCGCCGGGCCCTTCTTCGTCAACCGCGGTGCCCAGCAGGGGACGAGGTAAGAAGAAGAGAGGAGGTTGTCGTGGATTTGTCACGGCAGATGTCCTAGTGAAAGGACTTAGTCGTGGAGCCATCGCCACGGGTTTACTTGAAGGGGTTAAAGCGGACACAAAGACACGAGGGTTTTATACTAGTTCGGCCCCTTCGATGAAGGTAAAGCCTACGTCTAGTTGTGATGGAATTGATATGGTCTCGATGGCTAGGGAGCAAACAAGCTTCGCCCAGGCTCGAGTTGTCGTTGTCTGTCTTGAACCGTCGCCGGGTCGCCCCCTTATATACACGGGTGACGCCCGTCGGTCCATAGAGTCCCAACCGGTTCATACTCGTATCCCGGTTGGTATCTCTCTATTCCTAACTTACAATACAAGTTATACATCAGGTCGGTTTACGGCTACAGATTCTAAACCGACTATAGGCCTTGGGCCTTCATCTGCTTATACCACTAATGAAGTTAACCCGGCCCAAGTAGGACGATTTACGCCTAGTGGTAATATCCCCAACATTAGGCCCCAGATTGATTTGAACTGGTTCATGTCAATCCTTCACAAAATCTTGTGTCTTGGACATCTTCTGGTAATTGGTAAACCACCATGTTGTCATCATTTCTGGTTGTTGTAAACCGGCATGACATCATCATGAAATTTGTCATTTATAACGCCCTCTTTTAACGGCAGCTCCTGGATCCGCGCGCTTGACCTAACTCTGTTGCCTTATAAATAAGACCGAATGGTTATCTCCTTTCTTTTCCCCTCATCTCTTCTTCTTCGTCTTCCTCGCGTCGCCAGCCTTGGAGCTCCGCCGCCACCGTCGACCTCTGCTTCGTCTTGGGCCGCTGCATCAACCTGAGCGCACCAGAGCACTGCGGTATCATTCCACATCTTCTCCGTTCCCAGTAAGCTTTCTCCTCTTCTTGACCTAGATCTGTTCTTAGGGTTCCATGTTCGTGCTGTGTTCGTCACTTGCTCATACTTGTATTCTGACTCTTGGATGAATCTGTAAACTCCCGCTATGTTCAGTAGTAATCTTTAAGCATCCGCCTGTTATTTCTTATCTAAGCCCATAGATCTCACGCACATACCCGCTCAATGGTTCACTTCCGTTCCGCCTTACTCTTCGGAATATTTTCTGTTTTTGTGACCTCGCTGTAGATCCGTGGCTGTAATAAGATCTTGTGAAACCTGTTTCTGTATACCTAGTTGTCCATAGCTTCAATTTCTTCCGATGCTTAGGTCAGGCGGTTTAACTTATCATAGAAAAAAGTTACTAAACCGGTGTATACCATTAGTCCCCTGGTTGAACCGCCAGAATCCACATGATGCCGCATTGTGGAAGACCGGTTTATCGTAGTTTAGATCAACACCTTCTTTTACCCAGCATGTTCTTGAACCGGATCATCTATTTCTTGTAGATCTCGCCATGGCCAAACAAGTGTATGAGTGCAATTGGGTTCCTTCTCGCGTCACGGAATCACAGTTGGACGATCTAGTCTTGATCGACGCTTTAGACAGTAAAGATACGATCCACTGGAGGGTTCCTGGAAATGAATATCCACCTACCCCCCAGGAAGGAGAGGTTGTGGTCTTCGCAGATCACTTGGCCCGGGGCTTCAAACCGCCCGGCTCTAAATTTTACCGGGATGTGTTAGCCAATTTTCAGCTCCGTCCACAGGATATTGGCCCCAACTCTGTTACCAATCTATGCCACTTTCAAGTGCTCTCTGAGGTATACTTTCAAGAGGAGCCTTCAGTCGAATTGTTTAGAGACCTCTTTCATTTAAACCGTCGCACTGAATTCACCGATGGCCCCAACACTGAATTGGGCGGTATGGCCATTCAGAAGAGGAAGGAAATCACTTATCCCCACGTCAAACTCCATACTCACCCCAAGGAATGGAATGCAACTTGGTTTTATTGCAAGGATACCTCCCCTGACAATGAAAATCCCTTGCCTAGTTTTCGTCTGGAACGGCTCAGCAACACGCACCCTTTTCCACAAAGACTAAGCGCCAAGGAAAGAATTAAATATGCTCCGCAACTGTCCAAGCTCCGAGCTTTTATGGCCAACAGCTTAACGGGAATAGATCTTGCACGCTGTTGGATATCATGGAGCATACTGCCTCTGAGCCGCCGCTCCTATTTGATGTGCAAATATACTGATAGTGTCGATGACCCACTCCGACACACTAAAATCCAACTCCCCGATGACGAAGTCACAGAATCTGTGAAAAAGATGCTGAATGAACCGGAGCACCTCTGTGCTCAAACCGGTCTGCCTCCTTACTGCACCACCAACAAACCGCCAGCGGTAATATTTTAATTGCTCTATTGTTGAACCGGTTACTGCTTTATATGTTTGACATTTAATTACTGCTGATCCAGGGCGATAATCCGTTTTGGAGCAAGAAACTTCCTCAAGACAAAACGGAGAAAGCAGGGCGGCCAATCCGTCCCAAGACCAAGGTTATTAAGAAGCCAACTCATAAGAGAAAAACCACCGCTTCATCTGATCCAGCTATTGATGATGATGTGGGTAACCCGGACCTTGAGGTAGAACTTGACTCGCTTGGCTTATTTTTTACATGCCTTATTGATGATGATGCTTGTCAGGATGACGCTGAAGCCAGCAATGCGGAATTTGTTGAGGTAACTATTCTCTCTTCCGATTCAGAAATCTTGCCTTTGCCAAAACTTCGACAGGCAAACCGGAAAGTTAAATTTTCTCATCCTCTTGCTTTTTTGGATCCTAAATTTCATATGAAGATTCAGCAACATGAAGTTCGCCGCACAAGCTGGCATAGTGGCCAGGTAGTTACCTCCACCGGTTTACCAAACAGTCCGGTTCGAAAACGCCGCTCCGAGGTCTCTGACCTTTTTGTTGATTTACCTCCTAAAGCGGGTTTCTTCCGTCAACCTCTTAACCCATTCGACTCCAATTATCAGGTTACTTCTCATTCATCTTCTGGTGAATCGTCGGCCACTCAGCTGCCACCGTTAAAAACGGTTCTTGGGTAAGCTAAGCTGAACATATGCTTCCAGTACACTGTGTAATGGCTTATGCTTTTCCTTGACTCTTTGGTTTTCTTTCAGGGCCAAACGTAAACCGAGCAAGAAAGCCCGCCTGGATAAAGCGGCCGAAGAGGATGTAGCCCAAGAACATGACAAAACGCCAGATCTTGAGGCATTTGCTCCTGAGGATATTCCCAATGATCCTCCTTTACAAGACGATGCTATTCCCGAAGAGAGGCCTATTAATATTTCAGTCTCTGCTGACCCGCCTGTCAGCTCCGTCCGGATTGAGAAATCCCACAGTCCTGTTGACAAACCGATCACACTAACAAAAACCGGCGAGTCCAAAGATGATGATGTTGTGATTACCGGTGTAGGCCGCTTTGAACCCGGGAATCCTGTCACCTTAACCAAGCATACCATAAAAGAGGATTTTTCCGCTCTGAATAAAGAAAAATGGGATGTTGAACTGGAGACATATGCTGCTCTGAGCGCCAAAGATCTTCATTCCGGCTATCTAAACCGGCTTTATACTAGCCATGACTGTGAAGCTGGTCTGGTAAAAATGATGAGGGATAAATTTGAGGTAACATACTTCTTTACTGCCTGCCTTTGCACTAATCCTCCTAGCCCCCAAGGGTCGGTTTGTAGCTTTCGTCAAACCGGGACTTGAATATGATCCTCAACACTTTTGAAATCCATTAATATAGCCCCCAAGGGCCGGTTTAACTTAGCAGAATTAGACCGGGGCTCGGACAGAAAAACTATCCTTAGAACATAATTTGATCAAATAGCCATTAGCCCCCAAGTGCCAAGTTGAATACCTGTATTGAGCTTGGGACTTCGCAATCTAATAACTTGATGAAAATTGAAGGTGCATTAGCCCCCAAGTATCAGGCGTATAACTTTGTTTATGTGGTTGATACTTCAATTTCTTTGGATCGTTTGTTGAAAGCTAAATGCTGTCTGTATGCAGGCTGAGGTGAGAATCAAGGAGGACCGGATTGCCGATTTGCAGGAGGCCTTGAAAACCCAACAGGCTGAAACAGACAAGGCAAAGGAAGAACTAACCAGCGCCTTGAGCACCACTGAACAGCTGAAAAAGGGCTTCAAGAATGAGCGGGCTGATTGGGCCACTGAGAAGGCCGCTTTAACCAAAAGAGCGGAAAATGCTGAAGCTGCCCTTAAACCGGTGGTGGATGAACTTACGGCCGTAAAGCAGCAAATACACTCCATGACTGCTGCAATCTTTGGTAAGCTCCTTTTAACTTCTGTGATACTTTGAACCTGCTGTAATGTAAATCCGGTGTGAGACCGTCCCTGTATTGTTGTAGGCACACGCATTGGGCACTTAGGAAATGATGCGCGGAAGAAACTGAAGGCTGCCTACACCTTAGTGGAACAATTATATACCGGAGCCCAGCGGATCATCACCACAGCCTCTCATAACAACCCGGCACCTTCTTTAATCCAGGACACTCTTAACAGGTTGTCGATGCTTCCGGCCCGGATGGAGGAGCTGAAGAAATCTGCTGCTCGAACCGGAGCTATTAACGCTTTGATCCGGGCAAAGGCATGGGTGCCAGATTTCGACCCTGTGGAAGCATCTCAAGGCTATCCCAGCCTGAAGGAAGATGGCTCTGAATTTGACGAAGAGGATTTAAGGGCAATAAACCGTGCAGTGCGCCCTCTGGCTTGTCAGCTAGCTGAAGAGGCAGACTTGACGCATTATCAAGCACAATATAATGACCAGAACAAGCGAGTGCCTGCCCCAACTCTTGAAGCGGAGAATCTGATCCCTCCAATCCGTAAGCACACTTACGCTCCTGATATTGAACCGTCTTCCCTAATCCATGAAGAGGCTGTTTTCCAAGCTTTAATGGGAATCGACTGAACCACTGTTGATTTCCAGCCAATGGGTAGAGACGAGGAAACTGAAGTGGCGGATGATGAGGAGCAGGCTTGAACCGGAAGCCGGTTTGGATAGCTGTCTTTGGCATCTTTCCAAAAGAACAACGATCTTATTTGGGCACCGTGCTGCCTTGTAATAGAATAGTTAATACTTCTGCCTTGAATATGCCTTCGCGCATAAGTACTGAAGCTTTTGTTCGAAAAACTTCAATTCATATTTCCTTCCATGTCTGGGCATGAAGCTGGCTTAGCCAAGCTTGAAGCGGAGGTTTTATAAACCATTACCGTCAATAAGTGGGGAGAAAACAGCTCCCGTAAAAGAAAAGGTAAACCGGGCATACTTCTCCGGATTAAAGGGGAATCAAATCCATCAGCTGAACCGGAAAAAAGGGTGTTTGCTGACATAAAAGAAATCCAACAAAAACAAAGAACAAACAAACCATGAAAATAACATGGAAGCAAAGGCAATGATAAAAACCATTTGCAAAAAATATGCTATACTGAGCTGATCAGATGGTGTTACCATGGTCGGACAGGACCAAGCCCCCAATAGGAGTGACAATGATTCAAGTCAGCCAGGTCCCCAAATGATTCATGGCATATATGCCAGATCAAGAGGCGTGGCAATGGTTCGGGTTCGACCAAGCCCCCAAGTGATTTTGTGGCCTTAGGCCGATCAAGAGGCGTGACTGGTTCAGATGTGACCATGTCCCCAAGTGATCTGGTGGCTGTCGCCTATCAAAAGGTGTCGCGTTGGTTCGGACACGACCAAGGCCCCAAGTGATATATAAAAAGCAAATGTCAAGGGGAAAACCGGAGGCCGCTTTAAAAACAGAACCACTCCAGGTAACCACGCATGATAAGAAAGACAGAGACCCCGCTTTAGCTGAGGCTCCGGTTTTATTATATCAAAGATAATATATACACTGTCATGATATGTACATAGATAGAGCCGATGGCTCAAGTGTAGTAAGGCCGAAGATGAGCTATATTCCACGGCCTGTTGGTCTCCTCCTCTGATGTACGTGAGTCTTTATGCTCTCGAATATCCATCAGATAGTACGACCCGTTGTGCAAATTCTTGCTGACCACGAAAGGTCCCTCCCAAGGTGGGGATAACTTGTGCATATCGGTCTGATCTTGGATGAGTCGAAGCACCAAATCTCCTTCTTGAAAAGTTCTGGTTCTAACCCGGCGACTGTGATAGCGACGAAGATCTTGCTGGTAAATCGCCGAACGGGCAGCCGCTATATCACGCTCCTCGTCCAATAGGTCCAAAGCGTCTTGCCGTGCTGTCTCATTGTCCGCTTCAACATAAGCTGCCACACGAGGCGAATCGTGCCGGATATCACTAGGGAGAACTGCCTCTGCTCCATAGACCATGAAAAATGGTGTGTATCCTGTGGACCGGTTTGGCGTAGTATTGATACTTCATAACACAGATGGTAGCTCTTCAACCCAACATCCTGGTGTTCTTTGCAATGGGACCATAAGTAGGGGTTTGATGCCTCGCAAGATTTCCTGATTAGCTCGTTCTGCCTGTCCATTGGACTGGGGGTGTGCTACTGACGACACGTCAAGTCGGATGTGCTCACGTTCACAGAACTCCTTCATAACGCCCTTGGATAAATTGGTACCATTGTCAGTAATGATACTGTGTGGAAAACCAAACCGGAAAATCACCTTTTTGATGAACTGCACCGCTGTTGCTGCATCACACTTGCTGACAGGCTCCGCTTCAACCCACTTGGTAAATTTGTCAACTGCCACCAAAAGGTGGGTTTTCTTAACCTTGGATCTTTTAAAAGGTCCGACCATATCCAGCCCCCAAGTTGCAAACGGCCACGTTATTGGGATCATCCTCAATTCTTGAGCCGGCACATGAGCACGCCTTGAAAATTTCTGACATCCATCACACCGTTTAACCAAGTCCTCTGCGTCAGCATGCGCTGTCAACCAGTAGAACCCGTGACGAAACGCCTTTGCTACCAGAGACTTTGAACCGGCGTGATGTCCACAATCCCCTTCATGGATTTCTCTTAATATTTCACAGCCTTCCTCAGGAGAAACACAACATTGAAACGCCCCTGATACACTGCAATGATGCAATTCACCATTAACAATCGTCATCGACTTGGATCGCCGGACTATCTGCCTGGCTAGAATCTCATCCTTTGGTAACTCCCCCCGGTTCATGTACGTAAGATAAGGAACCGTCCAATCCAGAATAGCATGCAGTGCTGCCACCAATTGAGCCTCTGGATCAGGAATAGCCAAATCCACTTCACCTAGGAGCTGGACTGACGGGTTGTGCAACACGTCCAGAAAGACATTAGGCGGGACCGGTTTGCGCTGAGAACCCAACCGGCTTAAAGCATCCGCCGCTTCATTCTTTCGATGGTCCACATGATCCACTTGATAACCCTTGAAACAACCCACAATATTATCCACCTCCCAACGATATGCAGCCATGAGCGGGTCCTTAGAATCCCAAGTGCCAGACACCTGTTGAGCCACGAGGTCCGAGTCACCGAAGCACTTAACCCGGCTTAAGTTCATCTCTTTAGCCATCCGGAGACCATGGAGCAAGGCTTCGTACTCAGCTGCATTATTAGTACAAGGGAACATTAAGCGGAGAACATAACAAAACTTATCACCTCGTGGGGAAGTTAATATGACTCCAGCCCCCGAGCCTTCCAGTTGCCTGGATCCATCAAAATGAATAGTCCAATATGTGTGATCCGGCTTCTCCTCTGGTGCTTGTAACTCCGTCCAATCATTGATGAAATCAACAAGTGCTTGAGACTTCACCGCCATCCGAGGTACATACTTCAGTCCGTGTGGCCCAAGCTCTATAGCCCACTTGGCAATCCGGCCAGTCGCCTCCCGGTTCTGTATGATGTCACCCAAGGGAGCTGAACTGACCACTGTGATGGGGTGCCCTTGAAAATACTGCTTCAACTTCCGACTGGCCATGAAAACACCATAGACCAGCTTCTGCCAATGCAGATACCTTTGCTTGGATTCAATAAGCACTTCGCTGATATAATAAACCGGCCGCTGAACCGGATACTCCTTGCCTGCCTCCTTGCGTTCCACCACAATAGCCACGCTAACTTCCCGAGCATTGGCTGCTACGTATAATAATAGTGGCTCCTTGTCGACCGGAGCTGCAAGGACAGGCGGATTGGCTAACTGCCGCTTCAAGTCCTCAAATGCTTCATCAGCAGCCGGACTCCAAATGAAATGGTCTGTCTTCCTCAGCATTTGGTACAAAGGAATGGCCTTTTCTCCGAGGCGGCTGATAAACCGGCTTAGTGCGGCGATTCGGCCCGCCAAGCGCTGAACATCATTGATGCACTTCGGTTTAGCCAGGGAGGTGATAGCTGTAATCTTCGCCGGATTAGCCTCAATTCCTCTATTAGACACCAGGAAACCTAGTAACTTGCCTGCCGGAACACCAAAGACACACTTGGCCGGATTAAGCATCATCTTGTAAACCCGCAAGTTGTCAAAGGTTTCCTTCAAGTCATCCACCAGCGTCTCCTTCTGCCTTGATTTTACTACAATATCATCCACATAGGCGTGCACATTGCGGCCGATCTGTTTATGCAGGCAATTCTGTAGACACCGTTGATAGGTGGCTTGGGCCCTCTTGAGTCCGAAGGGCATAGATACATAGCAGAAGGCTCCAAAGGGAGTAATAAACGCTGTTTTCTCCTGGTCCTTAACCGCCATTTTGATCTGATGATATCCAGAGTATGCATCCAAAAAACTCAAACGTTCACAACCCGCCGTGGCATCAATGATCTGGTCAATGCGGGGGAGGGCAAAAGGATCCGCTGGACAGGCCCTGTTAAGATCTGTGTAATCCACACACATACGCCAAGTGCCATTTTTCTTAAGAACCAGCACCAGATTAGCAAGCCACTCTGGATGGAACACCTCAATGATAAAGCCAGCTGCCAAAAGCCTAGCCACTTCCTCTCCAATGGCCTTTCGCCTTTCTTCGTTAAACCGGCGGAGGAATTGCTTCACCGGTTTATACCTAGGATCCACATTAAGAGTGTGCTCAGCGAGTTCCCTCGGTACACATGGCATGTCGGATGGTTTCCATGCGAAGATGTCCCGATTCTCACGGATGAACTCGATGAGCGCGCTTTCCTATTTGGGATCCAAATTGGCACTGACAGTGAACTGCTTGGACGAATCGCCGGGCACGAAGTCAACAAGCTTGGTCTCAGCTGCCGATTTGAACTTTAGATCCGAATCATGCTCTGTAGTTGGCTTTTTCAAAGGAGTCATATCCGCTGGATCAACATTGTCCTTATAGTACTTCAACTCCTCCGTGGCACAGACCGACTCTGCATAAGCCGCATCACCTTCCTCACATTCCAAAGCGACCCTACGGCTCCCATGAACCGTTATTGTCCCCTTGTAACCCGGCATCTTGAGATGCAAGTAGATATAACAAGGCCGCGCCATGAACTTGGCGTAAGCCGGCCGGCCAAACAAGGCATGATATGGGCTCTGGATCTTCACCACCTCAAATGTTAGTTTTTTCGACCGGGAGTCGTGCTCGTCCCCAAAATCCACGTCCAGGGCTATCTTACCAACAGGATATGCAGATTTGCCAGGCACCACACCATGGAACACCGTATTAGACGGTCTGAGATCTTTGTCTGTTAAAACCATGCGACGGAATGTCTCATAGTATAGTATGTTAATACTGCTTCCTCCATCCATGAGTACCTTGGTGAATTTATAACCCCCCACCTGAGGGTCTACCACTAATGCTAGCTGGCCCGGATTATCAACCCGGGGCGGGTGATCCTCTCTGCTCCATACGATAGGCTGTTCCGACCAGCGCAAGTAACGTGGTGAGGCCGGTTCAGCAGAATCCACCGCTCGCTTGTGGAGTATTCGGTCGCGTTTATCCAAGCTAGTTGTGAAAACATGATATTGCCCATTGTTCAACTGTTTTGGCTGGCTCTGATAACCCGACTGCTGCTGCTGCTGCTGGCCGTTCTGATTATTCTGGTGATTGTGACCGCCCTGATTGCGACCTGAACCGGAAGCTCCATCGTGATCCGGACCACAAAAACCGGATCCTGAACCGCCACCTGACCCGTGATCATACCGGAAGGCATTAGAGTTTTTAAACTCCTGCATGATATAACAATCCTTCCAAAGATGGTTAGCCGGCGCCTCCTTCGTCCCGTGCTTCGGGCAAGGCTGATTCATCAAATAACTCAAGCGGCTTGCGTTAGGATTGGGAGCCCCATTACGATTTGCCGCTTTACCTCTGCGCCGCTGCCCCCTGTCCTGTGCATTAGTGTTGGCCACAAAGTCCATGCTGCCATCCGCCTTGCGCTTGCCTCCATTTCCATGACCCGCCGGTTTATACTGCTGCTGTTTGGAGTTGCTATTCTTCCTTCCCTTCCCTGCTTCATCATCATCAGTCTCGGGATCCTTGGTACTGTCCGAATCAGCATACTTCACTAGAGCGGCCATGAGGGTTCCCATGTCATTACAGAACCGCTTCATGCGTCCCAATTTCAATTTTAAAGGCTCAAACCGGCAGTTGCCTTCCAGGGTTAAGATCGCAGAGTCAGCATTCCTGTCGGACGAGTGCAAAATTTTCGAAACGCGGCGCACCCAATGGGTCGTTGATTCTCCTTCCCCCTGGACACAAGCCGCCAGGTCTACTATGGATTTGGGCTTCTTACACGCATCCTTGAAATTCTGGATAAACCGGGCCCGCAACTGGGCCCATGAGCCGACAGAATTGGGCGGTAGGCTCTTCAACCAGGTACGCGCCGTGCCTTCAAGCATCATGGTGAAGTATTTTGCACATGCGGTCTCATCCACGTCTAACATCTCCATGGCCATCTCATAACTCTCTATCCACGCTTCAGGGGATAAATCAGTGGTGTAATTCGGCACCTTACGTGGACCCTTGAAATCTTTGGGCAGGCGCACATTGCGTAAAGCGGGGATTAAACAAGGCACTCCCAAAGCGGATGCGACTCCTGGTCCGGCGAAGGTGGTAGGGCGAACCGGTGTAAGTTGATCTGCATCATCCTGCGCTGCTAACTCAGCTTCCCTCCGTGCCCGGGCCCGGTCCACCACATCCTGAGCATCGCGAACACCGCCTGCCGGGCTATTGCCATGGGCTGCTTCACGGCCTCGCGCATTGCTTGATATGGCCGGTTCATCCATGCGCCTGCTATAGCTCCGGCTTGGACGGGGCGTAGAGTGAATCCGATCACGGCTGTACGAGTATGCTTCCTGCTGAATCAGCGCGGTCCGGAGAAGCTCCTTAACCCGGCGCGTCTCTATCGCTTGCGGAGTGTCCCCTTCGACTGGGATCGCCTCTAATCGCGCGGCGGCCGCAACAAGGTTGTCCATAGGATTAGAATAATGACCTGGGGGCGTCTGGACCGGCGGAAGAATCACAATGTTCTGCTGAGGAGGTTCCATCAGGCGAGGTTGGACCGTCCCCCTGGTCCTGGTGCCTCAATCCGGTTTGTCTCCAGGTGCCGCGGCGGATTACTGGGTCCAGCTCCTAGAGTGTGAAAGAGATTCCGGGGATCAAACCCTAACGACAGGCGTGATCTGTGCTTCCGCTTTAAGTCCTCTTGTGATGCGTTCTGGTCAAGCATGAGCTTATAAGCCTGGGCGTCTAAAGCGGCCCGCTCTGCGGCCATCCTGTCTTTTTCTGCGGCCAGATCCGCTCTGGCTTGCACGATCTGCTCTCTCACCTTTGCGATTTCTGTATTATGGGCCTCCTGATCCGCCGGATTGTCCTCTGCCATGAGCGCGGCTAGTGTATCAAATAGATCAGATAGAACTTGAACCGGCGGGCGCATAAGGCCTCCTGCCCCTGCTGATCCGGAGAGCATTGCTGCGGCGGTCGAAGAGTGATTCGCCGCCTGTGTGCCAGCCATGAATATTCCAACCCGGTTGACCTGGCCTGGGGGGTCCGGAATACTGTCGCCATCGGAACAGCTCCTAACCTGGTCGTCTTGTAACTAGTATAGTGATTCGGTCTCTCCGGTCGAGGACTCGTCGCCGGAATAGACGACGGCCTTGCTACCGTGTTCTGACTCGTCCTCACGCCCTCCTCCGTGGATGACTCCAACAAAGGCACGCTTCACGGCCGGTTTAGCCTGGGTAGATCTCGCACGCTGAGCCGTCTCGACGAGGTCAATGCAGATGTCCGGCTCAGGCCCCGGCTCACCGATCTTGCCGATGAAAACGTGTATGCCACCAAAGGGGACCCGGTACCCGTACTCAATCGAATCGGCCTCGGGACCCCATCCTGCGTCGTCGATGTAGATCTTGCCACGACGACTCTTGGTCATCTGGCCCACAACATAGCCTTCGAGTCCTTTGAGCTTGCCCTCCAAGATCGTCAAACCATCGTGCGATAGCCCCACGGTGGGCGCCAACTGTCGTGGATTTGTCACGGCAGATGTCCTAGTGAAAGGACTTAGTCGTGGAGCCATCGCCACGGGTTTACTTGAAGGGGTTAAAGCGGACACAAAGACACGAGGGTTTTATACTAGTTCGGCCCCTTCGATGAAGGTAAAGCCTACGTCTAGTTGTGATGGAATTGATATGGTCTCGATGGCTAGGGAGCAAACAAGCTTCGCCCAGGCTCGAGTTGTCGTTGTCTGTCTTGAACCGCCGCCGGGTCGCCCCCCTTATATACACGGGTGACGCCCGTCGGTCCATAGAGTCCCAACCGGTTCATACTCGTATCCCGGTTGGTATCTCTCTATTCCTAACTTACAATACAAGTTATACATCAGGTCGGTTACGGCTACAGATTCTAAACCGACTATAGGCCTTGGGCCTTCATCTGCTTATACCACTAATGAAGTTAACCCGGCCCAAGTAGGCCGGTTTACGCCTAGTGGTAATATCCCCAACAGAGGTGGAGCACGTGGTCGCGGGAGAGGAGGTAGGGTGACTCTTACGGCGCCTTCCTCGCCGCCGTCCCCAGCTGTTTCACCCGAGCACGTGACTACTAGGGTGGACTCGTCTGAGGAGGAGGCTACACGGACTCTGGTCCACGAGCCTCCGGTCCACGGGTCTTCGGCCCACGAGCCTCGGGTCGACGGGCCTTCGGCTCACGAGAGTTGGGCCCACGAGACCCCGGAGGAGCACACGTCTGGATGGGGTACTTGGTCGGGTCAGCCTGAGGAGCTGAGTGGCCATGCTGATGATGGCGGGGAGCCGAGTGGCCATGCTGATGATGGCGGGGAGCCGACTGATTTTGAGGAGGAGGGCGAGGAGGGGGCAATGTCTACCAGCGTGGTGCGACACGGCTCCCGTCCATGCCGGCGACCGGCGAGCAGAGGTGGTTCATTTTCCCTGATGGGGAGAGGTAAGTGCATTTAATCTTTTTGTACCTTCTACATTCACTTTTCTTCAAATAACTAATGCGTTGGCCTTGTCATGCTGCAGGTGCTGGGACCACCATGAAAGTGTCCGCCGGCCCAACTCCGTCCTTGGAGTTTTGATTCGGCAAAATTTTTCGGGGTTTGTCACGTTGCCTGGTGAGGGTCGGCTTCCAGAGGTTGGATTGAGTTGGGAGCATTACTTGGCTGCCCCGGCCCCGCCGGGTGAGATTATCGACAGTGTCTTGTGCAAGACGAGGGCAGACGTGGTGATCAGAAAGTTCTGGGTAATTTCTCCTTTGCACAATTAATAATCTTCAACTAGCTAGTTATTAATTGTACTAATCAATATTGTCTCATTTGATTGCAGACATTCTACAGGTGTGAGGAGGGATACGAGGAGGAGGCGGCAGATGTTATCCACAAGGAGTGCAAGCGCATACTTCAGAACTTACGGCATGAGGCTCGGGTGCAGGCTGTTCGAGACTACTACGCCGGGCGTGGTATCAAGAAGCCCAAGCAGGAGTGCCGCGATAAGTTCTTGAGTAAGGAGTAGTACATGAAGGTAATTCTTAAGGCCTTGTACTTACTTCTTTCATTTAGTAATTCATAGCCGTAGCGCTGAAGTTTCTATTTGCTAACTTAGGCCCCTCCGAGATGGTGTGTGGATCGGATGGATTTTTGGGAGGTGTTGGTCAATGCGTGGTGCTCAAAAGAATGGCGGGCCACCCACAACGAGGCCAAGGACAAACGTGCCCAAATGGAAGGTGTGCCACACCACCAAGGTAGCTCCAACTTATTTCAGTACGGGCGCAACTGGGTATGTGGTTTGCTTCATGATTCATGCAATTCATTCATCATGCTAGCTTTAGCCCTTTAATTACTAATTTACTTTGTTTCTCTCTTTCAGGCACGCTACAATAAGGCGGATAAGGTGCCAGAGGTGTACGACCTGTGTGCCATGGCCCACACTGGCCCTTACAAGAAAGTCAAGGCATTCTCTGCATCTGACCTCGATGATCCAAAGAACTTCACCAACATCTCCGCCCATGACAAGCTCGTGCAATATAGAGATCAGGGGAAGGCGAGGAAAGGGGAGGACTTTAACCCGAGCCAGGGTCCCATTGATACAGAGTTGCTGATGATATCTGGTGGCGGGAGGTCCCATGGCTCCATAGCCATGGGAGATGGACTTATCCATTGTCCTAGCACTCTCCCGGAGATCAAGGCGCGCCAGTCGAGCTCCGCTCCTGAGATAAGGCCTCGTGAACGGCCAGTCCAACTCGCCTTCAAGGTTAGTTTACGTACTCAGCTATCTTTCTCCATTACATTGTGTGCTCTTCCATCAATGATTACAAATGGTCATGTGAGTGGTGTTGCAGGCTGCTATACAGAGTGAGAGAGATAGAACGGAGGAACTTCTGGCGAAGGCGTCGGAGAGGCAGCGGGAGTTGGAGGAGAGGACAACAAAGATGTTGGAGGAGGAGAGGGCACGAAATGACATGCAGGCAAGGGCCATGTACGAGCTCCTTGTGGTAAGTTTCTTCTGTAGATTACATGCTAGTCTTAACATTTGAGTCTCATTACTAACTAGTATGACTCTGTTGTGAAAACCAAATGTGCAGTCTGTGTGCGAGAAGTTCGGTCAGAGCACTCCGCCGATGCTAGTGATTGCTCCTGGGAGCACGGTGAGTTTAATTTGAATGGACATTACTTGCTAGTCTTAACATTTGAGTGTCATAATTCTAACGAGACATTGGAAATGATCATTGGTGCAGCTTACTCCAGAAACGCATCGCATGATCCTTCTCCAGCTACCGGCATGAGCCAGCCCGGTCCTACACCTCCCTGATCATGGTAAGTTTCTCTAGACTTAGACTTAGCTTTATTTCCTCCAATATGCTTACCATAATGACCTAGAGTTAGCTTCTTTTCCTTCAAAATGACTTAATAAGCTTACTTATGTCAAAAATTGCATAATTAGCTTAGTTAGCTCATAAACGATCCATTTTACCTAAGTTAGCTCTAAAATGACTCATTTTACCTTAGTTAGCTTACAAGTGGTCCAATTTATCCAAGTTAGCTCTAAAATGACCCATTTTACGTAGATTAGCTCCTAAATGATCCATTTTACCTACGTTAGCTTTAAAATGACCCATTTCACCTAGGTTAGCTCCAAAATGACCCATTTCACCTAGGTTAGCTCCAAAATGACCCATTTCACCTAAGTTAGCTAAAAAAGATCCATTTCACCTTAGTTAGCTCAAAAACGTGGCATTTCACCTTAGTTAGCTCATAAACGACCCATTTCAACTAAGTTAGCTCCAAAATGATCCATTTCACCTAGGTTAGCTCATAAATGATGCATTTGACCTAGGTTAGCTCATAAACGACCCATTTCACCTAGGTTAGCTCATAAATGACCCATTTCACCTAGGTTAGCTCATAAACGACCCATTTCACCTAGGTTAGCTCATAAACGACCTATTTCACCTAGGTTATCTCATAAATGACCCATTTCACCTAGGTTAGGTCATAAATGACCCATTTCACCTAGGTTAGCTCATAAACGACCCATTTCACCTAGGTTAGCTCATAAACGATCCATTTCACCTAACTTAGCTCATAAATGATCCATTTCACCTAACTTAGCTCATAAACGATCCATTTCAACTAATTTAGCTCATAAATGATCCAGTTCACCTAAGTTAGCTAATAAATGGCATATACTTCTTCTTCTAGTCTTCTTCTTCTTCTTCTATTCTTTTCCTAACTTTCTTATTTGTCATTTTGCAGGTTTCATTCACTTCACGAAAGCCATCATCCTATGATGGATTGCTTGTTTTTTCCTTTGATGCACTTCTTGTATTCTGCTTGCTTGCTATGATGAAACTAGATTGCTATGATGAAACTTTGCATATTGTAATATGTATGGATTGATGGGACTATGTGCAACCTACTATGTATGTATGGATGGATATATATGTGCTGGATATTTATTATGTTGGATATATATGTGTTGGATATTTATGTGATGGATATATATGTGCTGTGATATATTTGCTGTGATAATTGTTGGATATAAGAAAAACAGAATAAAAAAGAGGCAGTACAGGCTCTTTGCCGTCCGCGGCAGACGGAAAAGACCCCTTTGCCGTTGGTGGCAGACGGCAAAGGGGACACATGGCGGCCACCCGTGCTTCCTCAAAGATGAGCCATTTGGCAAATTTGCCTACCGTGGCGGACGGCAAAGTTAAGCTGATGGCAAAGACTTTGCCTTTGCTGTCCGTCGTGGATGACGGCAAAACACAGCGGGCGCTGACGCATTGCTGACGTCAACTGGCGAAAGGCAAAGAGGCGCTCAAATTTGCCATCCACTGGCTGACGGCAAAGGCCGCCGTTAGCCGCGTAACGGACTAACGCTGGCAGACGTCCAGTATTTTGTCGTCACTCCTCTTTGCCGTCCGCCGCTGTAGGCAAAGCACTCTTTGCCGTCCGCCATAAAAAGCAGACGGCAAAGGGCCTGTTTGCCGACCCTATCTTTGCCGTCACTGTTTGCCGTCCGCCGCTGACGGCAAAGCATTTTGCCGTCCGCCGTCCCTGGCTTTGCCATCCGCTGTGGCAGATGGCAAAGTAGCTGATTCCTGTAGTGTGGTGTGGATCGTGCTCTGGTTGACCTATGAGGTTTGGTAGTAACTTGATCTGAAGTTTCATGATCATCATCATTGGCTTCCTCTCTAGTTGGTGTAGGCATCACGGGAATGGATTTATCTAATGAGCTACTTTCTAAATTGAGAGAAGGTCCAATTACCTCATAAAGTTCTACTTTCCTCCCACTCACTTCTTTCGAGAGAAACTCCTTCTCTAGAAAGGTTCCATTCTTAGCAACCAAGATCTTGCCTTCAGATCTGTGGTATAAGATGTACCCAATTGTTTCCTTAGGGTATTCTATGAATACACACTTCTCTGATTTGGGTTCGAGCTTATCAGGCTGAAGCCTTTTGACATAAGTGTTGCAACTCCAAACTTTAAGAAACGACATCTTTTGCCAAACCACAGTTCATATGGTGTCGTCTCAACGGATTTAGATGGTGCTCTATTTAACGTGAATGCAACTGTCTCTAATGCATAACCCCAAAAATATAGTGGTAAATTGGTAAGAGACATCATATATCACATCATATCTAATAAAGTACGGTTACGATGTTCGGACACACCATTACGCTCTGGTGTTCCAGGTGGCGTGTTTTGTGAAACTATTCCACATTGTTTTAAATGAAGGCCAAACTCATAACTCAAATATTTGCCTCCGCGATCAGAACATAGAAACTTTATTTTCTTGTTATGATGATTCTCCACTTCTCTCTAAAATTCTATGAACTTTTCAAAAGTTTTAGACTTGTGTTTCATTAAGTAGATATACCCATATCTGCTCAAATCATCTGTGAAGGTTAGAAAATAACGATACCCGCCACGTGCCTCAACACTCATCAAACCGCATACATCGGTATGTATTATTTCCAATAAGGCATTGGCTCGCTCCATTGTTCTGGAGAACAGAGTTTTAGTCATCTTGCCAATGAGCATGGTTCGCAAGTATCAAATGATTCATAATCAAGTGATTCCAAAAGTCCATATGCATGGAGTTTCTTCATGCGTTTTACACCAATATGACCTAAACGGAAGTGCCACAAATATGTTGCACTATCATTATCAACTTTGCATCTTGTGGCTTCAATATTATGAATATGTGTATCACCACAATCGAGATTCAATAGAAATAGACCACTCTTCAAGGGTGCATGGCCATAAAAGATATTACACATATAAATAGAACAACCAATATTCTGTGATTTAAATGAATAACCGTCTCACATTAAACAAGATCTAGATATAATGTTCATGCTCAACGCTGGCACCAAATAACAATTATTCAGGTCTAAAACTAATCTCGGAGGTAGATGTGAAGGTAGCATGCCGATGTCGATCACATCGACCTTGGAACCATTCCCGACGTGCATCGTCAACTCGTCCTTAGCCAATCTTTATTTTAATCTGTAGCTCCTATTTCGAGTTACAAATATGAGCAACCGAACTTGTATCAAATACCCAGACGCTACTACGAGCACTAGTAAGGTACACATCAATAACATGTATATCAAATATATCTTTGTTCACTTTGCCATCCTTCTTATCCGCCAAATACTTGGGGAAATTCCGCTTCCAGTGACCAGTCCCTTTGTAGTAGAAGAAGTCAGTTTCAGGCTTGGGTCCAGCTTTGGGCTTCTTCCCGGGAGTGGTAACTTGCTTGCCATTCTTATTGAAGTTCCCTTTCTTTCCCTTGCTCTTTTTCTTTAAACTAGTGGTCTTGTTAACCATCAACACTTGATGCTCCTTCTTGATTTCTACCTCCGGAAATTTTAGCATTGTGAAGAGCTCGACAATTGTCTTCTCCATCCCTTGCATATTATAGTTCATCACGAAGCCTTTGTAGCTTGGTGGCAGTGATTGAAGAACTCTGTCAATAACACAATCATCTGTAAGATTAACTCCCAGCTGAGTCAAGTGATTATGATACCTAGACATTTTGAGTATGTGTTCACTGACAGAACTGCAGCTACAGAACTTGTTCGAGACTTTGTATCTCTCAACTCAAGCATTTGCTTGAAATATTAACTTCAACTCTTGAAACATCTCATATGCTCCATGATGTTCAAAATGTCTTTGAAGTCCTGACTCTAAGCCGTAAATCATGACACACTGAACTATCGAGTATTCATCTGATCGAGCTTGCCAGACGTTCAAAACATCTACATCTGCTCCTGCAACAGGCCTTTCACCTAGCGGTGCATGAAGGACAGAATTCTTTTGTGCAGCAATGAGGATAATCCTCAAGTTACGGACCTAGTGCGTGTAGTTGCTACAACCATCTTTCAACTTATCTTTCTCTAGGAACGCATTAAAATTCAGGGGAACTGTAGCACGGGCCATTGATCTACAACATAGATATGCAAATACTATCAGGACTAAGTTCATGCTAAATTAAGTTTAATTAATCAAATTACTTAAGACCTTCCACTTAGATAGACATCCCTCAAGTCATCTAAATGATACGTGATCCAAATCAACTAACCCATGTTCGATCATCACGTGAGATGGGGTAGTCATCATTGGTGAACATCTCTATATTGATCATATCTACTATATGATTCACGTTCGACCTTTCGGTCTCCAGTGTTCCGAGGCCATGTCTGTACATGCTAGGCTTGTCAAGTTTAACTCGAGTATTCCGCATGTGCAAAACTGTCTTGGACCTGTTGTATGTGAATGCAGAGTCTATCACACCCAAAACTGTCGCGACGGTGCATACTCAGGGAGAACACTTATACCTTGAAATTTTTAGTTAAGGGATCATCTTATAATGCTACCGTCGTACTAAGAAAAATAAGATGCATAAAAGATAAACATCACATGAAATCAAAATATGTGACATGATATGGCCATCATCATCTTGTGCTTTTGATCTCCATCTCCAAAGCACGTCATGATCTTCGTCGACACCGGCTGGAGACCTTGATCTCCATCGTTGCATCGTGGTCGTCTCGCCAACTATTGCTTCTACAACCATCGCTAATGCAATGTGATAAAGTAAAGCAATTACATGGCATTTGCTTTTCATACAATAAAGAGACAACCATAAGGCTCATGTCGGTTGCCAACAACTTTTACAAAACATGATCATCTCATACAATAACATATATCACATCATGTCTTGACCATATCACATCACAACATGCCCTGCAAAAAAAAGTTAGACGCCCTCTACTTTGTTGTTGCAAGTTTTATGTGGCTGCTACGGGCTTTTAGCAAGAACGGTTCTTACCTACGCATCAAAACCACAACGGTGATTTATCAAGTTTCCTATTTTAACCTTTAACAAGGACCGACCGCAGTCAAATCAGATTCAACTAAAGTAGGAGAAACAGACACCCGCCAGCCACCTTTATGCAAAACTAGTTGCATGTCTGTCGTGGAACCGGTCTCCAGAATGTGGTCATGTAAGGTTGGTCCGGGCCACTTCATCCAACTATACCGCCGATTCAAAATAAGACATTGGTGGTAAGCAGTATGACGATCACTGATACATCTCCAACGTATCTATAATTTTTGATTGTTCCATGCTATTATATTATCATTCTTGAATGTTTTACAATCATTTTATAGCAACTTCATATCATTTCTTGGGACTAACCTATTGACATAGTGCCAAGTGCCAGTTGCTGTTTTCTGCTTGTTTTATACATCGCAGGAAATCAATATCAAATGGAGCCCAAACGCAACAAAACTTTTTGTGGATATTTTTGGACCAGAAGACATCTAGTGGGCCAAAGAAGTACCAAAGAGGGGGCCGAGGTCAGCACAAGACAACAGGGCGCGCCTGGAGGCCCAAGCGCGCCCAGATGGGTTGTGCCCACCTCGGTGGCCTCCCGCACCGCCTTTTTCTCTATAAATAACCCAATATTTCAGAAACCCTAGGGGAGTCGATGAAAATCAATTCCAGCCGCCGCAAGTTCCAAAACCACCAGATCCAATCTAGACACCATCACGGAGGGGTCCATCATCCTCATTGGTGCCTCTCAGATGATGCGTGAGTAGTTCATTGTAGACCTACGGGTCCGTAGTTAGTAGCTAGATGGCTTCCTCTCTCTCTTGGTTCTCAATACAATGGTCTCCTGGAGATCTATTTGATGTAACTCTTTTTGCGGTGTGTTTGTTGGGATCCGATGAACTTTGAGTTTATGATCAGAACTATGTTTTTATCCATGAAAGTTATTTGAGTCTTTTGATCTCTTATATGCATGATTATTTATAGCCTCGTATTTCTTCTTCGAATCTTTGGTTTAGTTAGGACACCTAGATCTATTTTTCTTGCCATGGGAACAAGTGCTTTGTAATGGGTTTGATCTTATGGTGCTTGATCCCAGTGACAGAAGGGGAACCGACACATATGTATCATTGCTATTAAGGATAACAAGATGGGGTCTATTTCTACATAAATAGATCTTGTCTACATCATGTCATCATTCTTATTGCATTACTCTGTTTCTCCATGAACTTAATACACTAGATGCATGCTGGATAGCGGTCGATGTGTGGAGTAATAGTAGTAGATGCAGGGAGGCATCGGTCTACTAATCTTGGATGTGATGCCTATATAATGATCATTGCCTGGATATCGTCATGATTATTTGAAGTTCTATCAATTTCCCAACAGTAATTTGTTTACCCACCGTATGCTATTTTTCTTGAGAGAAGCCAGTAGTGAAATCTACGGACCCCGGGTCTCTTCCTTATCATATTTGCCTTCGAGATCTATTTTTATTCGCTTTTATTTTCATATCTATTAATACAAAAATACAAAAATACCTTGCTGCAATTATTAGTTATTTATTTTATCTCGCATTCCCACGAGATCTATTTATCCAATCTACTACAATTTTACCTATCTTTTTATCCATGAGGGATTGATAATCCCTCTCTTATGTCGGGTTGCAAGTATATGTTCTTTGTGTGTAGGAGCTGTTTATGTGGTGTTGCGTGGTTCTCCTACTGGTTCGATAACCTTGGTCTCATCACTGAGGGAAATACCTACCGTTGCTGTGTTGCATCATCCCTTCCTCTTTGGGGAAATACCGACGTAGTTCAAGCCAACATCAAAAAGAATTTCTGGCGCCGTTGCCGGGGAGACATCATCAACATCTACCAGGTTCCTAATCACTAATATCATCTCCTTGCAATTTACATTATTTTCCATCTGCCTCTAATTTTCATCTCCCCCACTTCACAAAAAATCATCGTTTTATGTGCCCTCTTTTTCGTTCGCCATTTTCTCGTCAAATCTCTTGTTTTCTTGTGTTCTTGTTTGCCTTGTCGCTTTGTCTCAAGAAAATACCAAACATATGTGTGCTTGTGTTCTTGTTATTGATCCGCATCCACTAGCTAATATTTTTAAGAGATATAATTATGTTGAACCAGTTGCTAGTGATTTGAGTCCACTTTATTATCTCTATGAAGTTTTGCTTGAAATTCATGAATCCGAAAATTGTGATGAAGTGCTAAAAGAGGAAATTTATGAAGTGATTCACGATAGCTCCTTGAATGAAAAGCATGATTGCAATGGTGTTATTATAAATTATATTAATGTCAATTGTGATAATAATATGCAAAACCCCAAGCTTGGGGATGCTAATTTTGATAAGTCCACTACTTATTGCAATGATCATGATTGGGGTGATGATGTTTCTTATGATCTTGAAAATTTATTTAAGCCTCATGATGAATATGGTATTGATAATAGTGTTTGCAATAATATTGAAAGTGGGTTTGGAAGAGTGTCAACTCTAGGTAATAATGATCCCAATACTTTAGAGAACGATCAATCTTACATTTTTTGATAAAAGTGGGCTTGGATAGATCATGACTTTATTTGATGATAATCCCACTACATTGGAAGAGTGTCAACTTTGCATGCACATGGATCATGTAGGAAATATGTTATGTGATAGCTATATTGTTGAATTTGAATATGATCCCACATATAATTATTATGAGAGAGGAAAACATTGTGGTAGAAATTTTCATGTTACTAAATTACCTCTCATTATGTTAAGATTGCTTTTGTTTCTTTCTTCTTATTTGCATATACAAATTTATTATCGTCTTGATAAATTGTTTGCTTATAAAATGCCTATGCATAGGAAGATAGTTAGACTTAAATGTGTTTGTCACATGTTTCATGATGCTCTCTTTATGTTTCAATTATTATCTTTCATGTGAGCATCATTAAAATTATCAATGCCTAGCTAGGGGCGTAAAATGATAGTGCTTGTTGGGAGGCAACCCAATGAATAAAATCTATTTTTGTCTTTTCCTTTCTGTTCTTGAGTGTTTGCACAATTACGATATTGTTATGATTGTCTTTTTTGTGTTTTGATTAGTGTTTGTGCCAAGCAAAGCCTTTGGGATCATGTTGGGTGATAGTTGATTCGATCTTGTTGAAAAACAGAAACTTTTGCGCTTAAAAAATAATTTTCATAAAGCACAGAAACGTGCTTTTACTCTGTATGTTTTACACAAGATTGATATACAAATTTCCCATGTTGTCCTAATTTTTATAATTTTTGGAGTTACAGAAGTATACGAAGTTCCCTGATTACTACAGATTATTGTGTTTTTGTCAGATTCTGTTTTCGTTGTGTTATGTGCTTGTTTTGATGATTCTATGGTTTCCTTTGAAGATATTTTGCCATGGAAAAGTTAAAATACAGTAGATATAATACAATAACAAAATTTGAATGGGTTTGCAACAATACTTAAAGTAGTGATTTGCTTTCTTATTAATGGATCTCATGAAGGTTTTGTTGAGTTTTGTGTGATTGAAGTTTTCAAGTTTTGGGTGAGATTGATGGATGAAGGAATAAGGATTAGCAAAAGGCTAAGCTTGGGGATGACCGAGGCACCCAAGATAATATTCAAGAGGTATCAAGCAACTAAGCTTGGGGATGCCACCGAGTAGCATCCCATCTTTCATCTAACAGCCATCGGTATTTTACTTGGAGCTATATTTTTATTCATGACATATTATGAGTTTTACTTGGAGCGTCTTGTATGATATGAGTCTTTGCTTGTTTTGCTTTGTGTTTGAAGTCATCTATCCTTGCTGGAAACACCTAGTTGAGGGAGCCAAAATTATGCTATGACTTGTTAGAATTGCTCTCTATGCTTCACTTAAATTTTTATGAGCTATGGAATTGTTCTAGTGCTTCACTTATATCTTTTTAAGCATGGTGTGCTTTACTATTTTTGAAGAAATGCTCTCATGCTTCACTTAGATTTATTTGAGAGTTAGTAATTTTTTTAATAAATTCTCTCTTGCTTCACTTAAATTATTTTGAGAGAAGAAATGTTTTTGCTCATGTTCTTCACTTAGATTTGTTTGAGCTATCAAAAGCAACATATGAAATTAGTCCCAAAGTGATAGATATTCAAGAGGGATATAATAAAAAATTTCATGAAGATCATTGGACAAAATAAACTTGATTGTTTGTAATAGTTTTGAGATATGATGATAGTGATATGTGAGTCATGTTGATGAGTAATTATGCTTTAGTAAGAATATTGGTGTTAAGGTTTGTGATTCACTATGCAAGCATGAAAGTAAATAGTTATGCAATGAAATTACATCCTACTTTGGTGCATTATTCGGTGTTAGTTATGCTTAATGCTCGCTTATGAGATTTTTCGTTTCTTGGTTAGATGCTTCCCAATCTTTTGCTAGACTTCATTTGCACTAAGTATGATCACTACTTGTGCATCCAAAATCCTTAAACCCAGTTTTGCCACATGAGTCCACTATAACTACCTATATGCGGTATTTCCATGCCATTCTAAGCAAATTTGTATGTGCCATCTCTAATTTCCAAAATAAATTTCTCTTTTGTGTGCTCATACCGCTCATGAAACGGTAGGGGGTGGCTGATATATTTCCATGCTAGATGTGTTATTCTCAAGATGAGTGTTTATTCACTTGTCATTGCACGAGAGTACGGTAAAGGTATTAGGGATGCCCAGTCCCGAAGTGAAAAATGAATTTACTTTATGTTGCCAAATAATAAATTCCTTGGTAAGTGTTGGTATGGAAGGCACCCGTGGATATGGTTAGCCATGGAAAGTGAAAGTATGGTGGAAAAAGGAATAAACTTTATTTTCCGTTTGGGAACCGCCTATGATATATCTAGCATGGAAAGTATTGGGAAATACTCGATCGTTTTTGTTGACAGGGAAAGCATGCCACCCAAAATGTTTTGTATCTATATTTTTTGCTTTGAGGTCTGCTACCTCTACAAATCCATACTTCCCTCTGTGAAGGGCCTTTCTATTTACTTTACGCAATTTTTATTTTATTTGAGGCTCCATCTTGTCTTATAAAGCACCAACTAAGGGGCATTATGATCGTACTTGAGCATTGGGTGTAGCTAATATGCGAGTGTGTTTCATGAATGTATCAATGATTGAGCATAATGGGCTAGGGATAAATTCTTTAGTGTTGATATTTTGAAAGACATGGTTGCTTGTGGATATGCTTGAGTATTAAAGTCTTCATTTCAAAACTAGACTATTGCTATGAACCATATAAAAGTACAAATGTCCATGCTACAAAGAAAATAATATGTGGTGAACATGTTAGGCAGCATTCCACATCAAAAATTATATTTTTCTCATTTACCTACTCGAGGACGAGCAGGAATTAAGCTTGGGGATGCTGATACGTCTCCAACGTATCTATAATTTTTGATTGTTCCATGTTGTTATATTATTATTCTTGGATGTTTTACAATAATTTTATAGCAACTTTATATCATTTTTTGGGACTAACCTATTGACATAGTGCCAAGTGCCAGTTGCTGTTTTCTGCTTGCTTTTTACATCACAGGAAATTAATATCAAACGGAGTCCAAACGCAACGGAACTTTTTGTGGATTTTTTTGGGACCAGAAGACATCCAGTGGACAAAAGAAGTACCAAATAGGGTGCCCGAGGTGAGCACAAGACACCAGGGCGCACCCTGATAGGTTGTGCCCACCTCGGTGGCCTCCCGCACCGCCTCTTTGCTCTATAAATACCCCAATATTCCAGAAACCCTAGGGAACTCAACGAAAATCAATTCCAGCCGCCGCAAGTTCTAGAACCATCAGAGCCAATCTAGACACCATCATGGAGGGGTTCATCATCCTCATTGGTGCCTCTTCGATGATGTGTGAGTAGTTCATTGTAGACCTACGGGTCTGTAGTTAGTAGCTAGATGGCTTCCTCTCTCTCTCTCTCTCTCTCTCTCTCTCTCTCTCTCGGTCCTCAATACAATGGTCTCTTAGAGATCTATTTGATGTAACTATTTTTGCGGTGTATTTGTTGGGATCCGATGAACTTTGAGTTTATGATCAGATCTATGTTTTTATCCTTGAAAGTTATTTGAGTCTTTTGATCTCTTATATGCATGATTACTTATAGCCTCCCATTTCTTCTTCGAATATTTGGTTTAGTTAGGCGAACTAGATCGATTTTTCTTGCCATGGGAAGAGGTTCTTTGTGATGGGTTCGATCTTACGGTGCTTGATCCCAGTGACAGAAGGGGAACCGACACGTATGTATCATTGCTATTAAGGATAACAAGATGGGGTCTATTTCTACATGATAGATCTTGTCTACATCATGTCATCGTTCTTATTGCATTACTCCGTTTCTCCATGAACTTAGTGTGACACTCCAAAATTTTTGTGGTTTTTGTTTTCAGAAAGAGCCTTGCTTGGTTTGAAGAAGGTCAGTTAAACCCTTCTTAAAAACCTCTCTTCTAAGCTTGCCCTCTAAAAATCTTTTCTTAGATCTAGTTTCTTCTAAAAGGAAAACCTTTTTGGTTTTGGGCTTTTATTTGAGTTTTGATCCATTCTTGTTTTACCATGCCTCTTATGGTAAAACTTCCACAAAAACCCCTCCTTCCACTTTGGTACAACCCAAACATTCTGTCCAAACTAATAATATCCATTTTTGGATTTTATTCCAATTATTTCTTTTCCCAAAATAATTCTGTCCTTTCTTTTGAGCCTAGGTGATTTGCAAAGCAAGTACCTTAATGCATTTGATTTTTGACCTCAACTCAACTCCTCTGGATAGTCCTTTGCACCCACAACCTAGAACCATCTTGATCCACTCTTCTTCTTTTCAAATATTTCAAAATTCACCCTCTGCAAGTTTGAGACCAGATTTGCAAAATTTGGTGAAATTCATATCTACACTTCTCCAAAAATTCCACCAAAATTCAGGAAACCCCTAGCTGCAATGAGAGACCACTCCACCAAAAACCAGCTCAAGGAAAAATCCCTACATGCCAGAATCATTCTGTCGAACACTTGGCATGCACTGTTACTGTTCATATTCAGTGAAATTCAGATTTCGGTGTCGTTACTCCGTCAGAGTTTCAGTCACATGTCCACAGTGCACTTGGCACGTTGCTCGCAGCATCTCCTTCTTGTCCGGAGCTCCACACGCGTGCTTGGCGCGTTCCTGGCGTCGGTGGCACCCTGGCCTGCCTGCGCCGGCGTGCTTTGCGGCGGCAGAACCACCGTAACGGCCGACAGGGGACAACACTGCGGTATAATGCCGTTCGGTGCCGCCCAATCCTCCTGGTAGCTCTGCGTGGCCATCTCCTTGCCAGCGCACGCATGCAGCACCGTCGCCGTGGCCTGGCATGCGCAAAGCGCGTTCTTTGCAGCCGACGGGTCGTGCTGCCGTTCCGTCGAGGACAGGCCGTAATCCTCCCTCCCTTGCTGAGTTGGACACTGGGATGGCACCAGTGCTTCACCTAGATGATGCTCAAGCCCCTAAGCAGACCGTTCACCCACAGTGCCGCCGTAATCGCCCGCCGGACTTATCCGTTCACGGCAACCGCCTCGGGCCGGCTATATATAGCCCCCCCGAGCTTGCTCTCGCCCCCGCACAACTCCACAACCTCACTAGACCCCGCCTAGCCACTGGAAGAGCCTCGAGGGGCCCTTCTTCCTCAACTCCGGCCACCTTCGTCCGCCTCGGGCTCCGGCAACGTTCTCTTCGGTGAGAACTCCTCTGCCGCCCTACTCTTGCCCGTAGCCTCGTACCACCACTAGGAGGCTAACCCCACTTCAATTCGACCCCCGCAGCTCTCTCCGGCAAGATCCACGACCACCCGAGCCACCGTCCGCCGGAGCAAGGGCTGCCGTCGATGTGGTGCTCATCGGCAACCTCTGCCACCACCCACAGACGCGGAAGAACGTGCTGATCACGAAGGTACCGTCTGATCCCCCTGCCTCGCCGTGGATCGCCGCCGGCAAACACCGCATCTCTCGGGCGTCGTCGCGCCTTGTTTCCTTCTTTTGAAAATTTAAACCTGACGGGTGGAGCCCGCCTGTCAGCCTCTCAGTCTTTTCTTTTAAACGAACCGTTTTCTGGACTTTTCCGCAGAACCCCCTGGAAGTTTTCTGTTTCATTACAGATGGGTCCTTGGACCAAAACTCTTATAACTTTTAAACAGAAAATGGTTTTTGATTGATTCTTTTTCTGTCATCTTTCTTTTTCTGTCTAGTTTTTTGTCATATTTATTTGAAAAATATTTGGAACACTTTCCTGTACACTCACGGTATTTACGTTACGTACGTATTTTTTTATACCGTAGATACCGGAGGAGGTGACGGAGCTGCGAACTTCACCCAGTTAGGCTCCGACTACTCCGAACCAGGCAAGCATGTTTGAACTCTTGATATGATGAGTGGTTGTTGCATGTTTGCATTTTGTATAGACATGGCATGTTTATGAACATTTCTTTGAATGTTATATTTCATGCACATAAGTGGAAAGTAAGTTTCGGAAAGCATTATGTTGTTGGATACATATTTGCATGGCCATGTGATGGCATGAGGATGGGTAAGATGGCAGTGTTGTGACATGCCAGTCTTATGCCAGATTATTTGACTTCCGTGTCATCGTGAAACAAATCACATTCCCACTCATTTCCTTCCTGTACTGTCACATGTTTTCCGAAAGGAATATGGCTTAGTAAGTTGCAAATCGTTTTCCTGGTACACACCAAATAGAGAGGCCGGGATGAGGGTTCCATGGCCCTGGATTAAAGCCCGTCATCCGTTCAGGGGGCATGGGTGTTTCCGGTTGGGACCGAGAGGGGGGCACCCCTTAGAGCGCGCGTATAGAAATTTGATCCCATGCTATTCAAGGTTGTGACCTCCCCGTCTCAAAGTTTTTCTTGGACGTTGTCCAGGGTGATTCCTGGCATCGTGAGGTGAAATGGGTGTGTACTAGTTAAATGTGTTTCTACCGAAATACCATAAATGGAACTAGTCCATTCGTGACTACGGAAATCCGTTGGTTGTGGTCAGTCAATACCAACTCTGCAGAGTCACAAATCTTTCAATCATCTTGTACATGTTCAAGTACTATATTCATCTTATCTTGTCAGGTATCAGCCTCAGTGACAAAACTCCGATGGAATACATGTGTGATAAATCCGGTTAAAAGATTATTCTTGTGGATGGACTAATCTTGTTATTCACATTTGTTACAAGCCCTGTCTGTGATGTCGCTCAGACGTCTGACGGTGGCATACTTGTTATTTGCATTTGTTACAAGCCCTGTCTATGATGTCGCTCAGACGTCCGACGGTGGCATACTTGTATTTACATTTATTGTAAGCCCTGTCTGTGGTGTCGCTCAGACGTTCGACGGTGGCATACTTGTATTTACATTTATTGTAAGCACTGTCTGCGATGTTGCTCAGATGTCCGACTGTGGCATTTCTTTTAAAGCCCTTTATGTGATGTCGCTCAGACGTCCGACTGTGGCATTTCTTTTCAAGCCCTGTCTGTGATGTCGCTCAGACGTCCGACTGTGGCATTTCTTTTCAAGCCCTGTCTGTGATGTCGCTCAGACGTCCGACTGAGGCATTTCTTTTCAAGCCCTTTATGTGGTGTCGCTTAGACGCCCGACTGCGGCATGAGTTTTATTTGTTTACCTTTCGAGGCATCGCTCCAGACACCCGATCGGTTTTCATTTATTTGTTTACTTATCAAGTCGTGCATAAATATTATTATTATTGAATGAGCATCATTATTTTTGTCCGGGACGCATTCATGCATACATTTGTTATATCTTTTGTCCGAACTGTCTTGCGAGTACTTTCAAAGTACTCACCTGGCTTGTTGATTTGGCCAGATGTTAATGAAGGCGATCTCATGGATGAAGAGTTCGATAGCGAGTTCGATGCCTAGAGGAGTCCCAATCAGTCCCGTGCGATCCTGTTTTGGTCACTATATCATATCCGCTTCCGCCACCCCAGAATAAATTCATCGAGCCTCACTTCGACGCTCGATGAGCTGCCAGTTAGGAGTCAAGTTATCCACCACCACTTTTTACCTCGAGCTAGTAGCATGCCACCTCACCCCTGTGTCATAACCGCCCTTAAGTAAGATATTGGCGAGTTTGTAATAATTTGTTGAGCAGCCTCAGCTCAACCCTGTAATATATTTAATGCTACTGGTCCTCTGTTCATCAAGTATTTGTTTACCAGTGAGGATGACCTTTCCTATACTGGGATCTAAAGATCTATTTTCTTAATAATTATTTTATTGAAAAACCGGTCGTGACAGACTTGGTAACCAGAGCCAGGCTGACTGTAGGAAGCCACTAGGTGCGATCGCTAATTGGTTATTAGCATGATAGAGTTTATTCATGTTTTTACAAATGTAGTCATTTTTCTGACAATCAGCATAAAATTTATGATCCGATCGCTCAGAATTTTTGCCTACTTTTGTAGATGGCCGGCAACGACTGCGACTCTCAAATGTTCGCCAACGTGCCTGAGGGGTTCGTCAAACTCCTCTCCTTCATCGTTCAGGTCGCGATGGGGCCATCCGTGCGCCCAGTCTTCACACTTTATCCACACAAGATCTACGATAGTCTGACCATGCACCAGGCCGCGGTGCAATTCAGGGGAGGGCGTGCTGAGTTACGCCGCTTCCGATTCTTGGGAAGAGCCATGCCTACTGAGAGGCATGTTATGCAGATGGCTGCCCGCGAGGCGATAGCTCGTCTTCGGGATGTCCTTCCTGCGACGAAGACCCGCCGCTACCGCTACCTTCCATGCCACGTGCCATACACCTGTCACTACTCTTTCTCTTGCCCCAGAGGAGAGCGAGACGAGGCCTTTGAGATGCTTGTCGAGTACCTCCAAGCCTTGGAGGCAGCCTTCGACAGCATGGTGGACGACCTTGTAGCTGCCCGCATGGACTCAGTCCATGGCTCTGCTGCTAATAGGAGGGAACTCCTACACACCGCTCCACCGCTGACGTTTATCTCGTCCTCAGCTTCTCATTCACCTACCATTCTCGCCACTGCACGTCGTTTTCCTACCACTGAGGAATTTAACTAAGCTATTGCACCCACTCCCGTTCGCGCTGCACCACTTTTTGCACCCACTCCCATACGTGCTACTCCACCTATTCCGCCCACTCTTATTTAGGTTACTCCGCCTATGGCACCTGCTCCATCAGCTCAGCGCAGCGTTCCTCGTCTGGAACCTATTAGCGAGGGGGAAGTTGATTCCCCAGCGTCACTGCGTCTCACCCTCGGCAGGCCAAGGGAGATCCTCACCATCTCTGACTGAGTACGCGTAGACGCCATGCGATGTACCGACTTGTGTAATATGTTTATATGTACATAGGTTGTGAGAAGTAGCCTGTTTGCGCATCATGTAGGATCTGGAGAAGTGCACTAGTTTAAATAACATGTCAGGATTATGTGCGCATATCCTGAGTGATGTAATATATAATTATGCTTGCGTGTAAGATATGTAATAGTCCTTCTCCGTGCGCAACCGTGTATTTTCAGATAATATCCTGGAGTTTTAAAATTTTTCTTTATGTGTGATTTTATTGACTTTTGCGACTCTCTTTCTTGTCTTACGAGTTTCACAAAATATATCCCCAGAGTGAAAGATGTCTCGTCCTTGGACGCGCTCCATGCCAAATCAGCCAGAGGAAAATTATGGCACACCGCAAAACCACAATTTCACTCAGGGACAGACAAGTCAACAGGACAGTGAAACAGCTTTTACACAAGTGTGTCGTCTGTATGAACAGAGTCAGCAACAACACCAGGAAATGATGAACCAATTCATCAATATGGGAAGTAACCGTGGTCAGTATCAGCAGCAATCCAAATTATCTGAGCTACAGAAGACGCGTCCTCCAACATTCTCTCACACTGACAAGCCTCTTGAGGCCGACGACTGGCTTCGAGACATGGAGAGGAAATTAATTATTGCACAGTGCTCAGACCGTGAAAAAGTATTGTATGCACCTCATTATCTCACCGGAGCAGCTGCATCGTGGTGGGAAAACTTCCTGCACATGCACCCCAACGAAAATGAAATAACCTGGGAGGATTTCAAAGAAGGTTTTCATGAGGCACACATTCCTAAGAGTGTTATGAAAATCAAGAAGCGAGAATTTGATGACCTCAAGCAAAGGACCATGACAGTGTCAGAATACAAACAGCCAATTTACTCTGCTGTCTCGCTACGCCAATGAAGAGCGCATGACTGAGAGCAAGAAGATGGAAAAATTCTTGGAAGGCCTGGCACCCTCCCTTAAATGCCAGCTGGTTGTGCATACCTTCTCAGATTTTAAAACACTGGTGGATAAGGCCATTACTCTAGAAAATGAGCGACGTAGCCTGGAAGATTTCCGCAAACGCAAAAGGGACCAGACTACTTTTGCTCGCAACCCCAGAAGCAAGACGGAATTTCAGAAGGGTGGAATACACAAAACCCCGACGGATAATTCACGCCCAATCAAGAATTTCCATGCAAGAGACAAGGAGTTCACCTATCGCCCAGGCGTTACTTGTTATGCTTGTGGAGAAGAAGGGCACTATGCCAAGCAGTGCCCCAAGCCAAGGAACTCAACCCCGAAGCCCAATAATGGTGGCAATAATTCAGCGCCAAAGCGAAGCAATTTCAACCCCAATAACAACCACCGGAAAGGTCACCTGAACCACGTGACCCGAGAGGAAGCACAGAACGCCCCAGATATCGTACTCGGTACGTACCCCGTCAACACAATACCTGCCATGGTTTTGTTTGATTCTGGAGCTTCTCACTCATTCATTTCGAAGAGTTTTGCTTTGCAAAATAATTTTTCGATGCTTCCCTTGGAAAAATCAATGATCATCAAGTCCCCTGGAATTAAGCAAGTGACCCAGAGTTACTGTCAAGGTGTGGTTATTGAATTTGAAGGATTGAAGTTTTTCGCCAACCTTATTGTATTGGAAAGCAAAGGACTGGATGTCATCCTAGGGATGGATTGGTTAACCACCAACAAAGGTTTTATTGACTGCTTCAACCGGACCGTGATTCTCACACACCATCACGGAAAGACAATAAAAGTTTCAGCCAAAGAGAGACAAATACCTCGGCAACCGAGATTAAACAAGGTGGACGTTTCTGAGCTGGACAAGGTTCCAGTAGTGTGTGAGTTTCCAGACGTATTCCCAGAAGAACTACCAGGCATGCCACCAGACAGAGAGATAGAATTCAGCATTGAGCTAGCACCCGGAACCGCTCCCATTTACAAGAAACCATACAGAATGGCACCATCCGAATTGGTAGAGTTGAAGAAGCAAATAAAAGAATTATTGGAGAAAGGATACATACGAGCCAGCTCCTCACCTTGGGGTTCTCCAATTTTATTTGCCAAGAAGAAGGATGGAACACTGAGGTTGTGTATTGACTATCGGGCTCTTAACATGGTCACAATCAAGAACAAATACCCAATGCCCCGAATAAATGATTTATTTGATCAGCTCGCACAGGCCAAAGTCTTCTCAAAAATTGACTTGAGATCAGGATACCACCAATTAAAAGTGCGAACAGAAGATATTCCCAAGACAGCCTTCACTTCCAGATATGGGCTGTATGAGTTCACAGTGATGCCATTCGGGCTAACCAACGCCCCCGCATATTTTGTTCACCTTATGAACAAAGTATTTATGAAGTATATGGACAAGTTTGTTGTGGTATTCATCGATGATATTCTGATATACTCCAAAACACCAGAAGAGCACGCCGAGCATCTCAGGATTGTACTCGGAGAACTCAGGAAACATCAACTGTACGCCAAATTCAGCAAATGTGAATTTTGGCTAAGACAGGTGGGTTTTCTGGGCCACGTACTCACCCAAGAAGGTATTGCAGTAGACCCGGAAAAGTCAAGGCCGTACTTGGCTGGAAACCACCAGCTAACGTAACGGACGTACGGAGTTTCTTGGGAATGGCAGGCTATTATCGGAGATTTATTGAAGGATTCTCCACCATAGCAAAGTCAATGACGCAGTTACTCAAGAAAGGCAAGAAGTTTGAATGGACGGAAGCATGTGAGAAAAGCTTCCAAGAGCTAAAAAGCAAATTAACAACGGCACCAGTATTAATTGTGCCAGATATACACAAGAATTTTGAAGTATATTGTGATGCATCCCGGAAAGGCCTCGGATGCGTATTGATGCAAGAAGGCAAGGTAGTTGCGTATGTCTCCAGACAACTTCGCAAACATGAGGAGAATTATCCCACCCATGACTTAGAATTGGCAGCAGTCATCCATGCACTCAAGGAATGGAGACATTTCCTACTTGGAAATCGTTGTGAGATATACACAGACCATAAGAGTCTTAAGTATATTTTCACATAGCCGGAACTTAATTTACGGCAACGACGCTGGTTGGAGTTGGTGAAAGATTATGATGTTGGGATCCACTATCATCCCGGAAAAGCAAATGTTGTGGCAGATGCCCTTAGTCGGAATCCCAGCACGGACGACGACAGTGTACCAAAGTTAAGGCCAGAATTTCAACAAGAATTTGCCAGACTCAATTTAATAATGGTTACCGAAGGCAGTGTGTCAAACCTGGAAATACAGCCTACTCTGATGGAAAAGATCAAGGAGGCTCAGCACGGACACCCCAGCATTGATGGCATAAAAAGGAAAGTGAGTTTGGGCAAAGCCTCAGAATTCAACATAGATGAGCAAGGAATATTGTGGTACGGAGAGAGACTATGCGTACCAAATATCAAGGACCTCAAACAACAGATTCTGGCTGAAAGTCACACAGCTCCGTATTCAATCCACCCTGGAGGAACAAAAATGTACAAAGACCTTCAGGAAAATTTTGGTGGCACGGTATGAAGAGAGATATAGCCACGTTCATTGCATGCTGTGACTCTTGTCAACGTATCAAGGCCGAGCACCAGAAACCAGCCGGGCTATTACAACCAAACAAGATACCCGAGTGGAAGTGGGACGAGATTGGAATGGACTTTATCGTTGGACTGCCACGGTCACGACACGGAAACGATGCCATATGGGTCATAACCGACAGATTAACCAAAGTGGCACATTTTATTCCGGTGAAGACAACTTACACCACTCAGAGACTGGCCAGACTTTATCTTGCCCGTATCGTCTGCCTACATGGAGTCCCAAAGACTATCATCTCCGATAGAGGCACACAGTTCGTCTCTAGATTTTGGGATCACCTACAACAGGCACTGGGAACCCAACTATCTTTCAGTACCGCGTACCATCCCCAGACTGATGGGCAAACTGAACGCGTAAACCAAATCCTTGAAGACATGCTGAGGGCCTGTGTCCTCACCTACGGAACCAGTTGGGAAGAAAGTTTGCCATATGCAGAGTTCGCATACAACAACAGTTATCAAGCCAGCTTGCAAATGGCACCCTTTGAAGCTCTGTATGGGAGAAGATGTCGTACCCCGCTAAATTGGTCAGAGACCGGAGACAGCCATATCTTCGGCCCAGATATGCTCAAGGAGGCCGAGGAGAAAGTTAAAACAATTAGAGATCGACTCAAAACAGCTCAGAGTCGGCAAAAGAGTTATTACGATCGAAAGCATCGGGAAATCAGTTTTGAACCCGGAGAATTGGTATACCTAAGAGTTTCTCCTATGAAGGGTCTGCAGCGATTCAGGATTAAGGGAAAGCTAGCACCAAGATTCATCGGACCATTTCATATAGTGGCCCGAAGAGGCACGGTAGCCTACCAGCTAGACCTACCCGGAGATTTATCCGGTATCCACAACGTGTTTCACATCTCGCAGTTGAGAAAGTACGTGAGCAACCCAGAGAAGCAAGTGTCACATGAAAAAATTGACGTATAACCAAACCTCTCCTACCGGGAGCACCCAATAAAAATATTAGAAGAGTCTGAGAGGAGGACCCGACAGAAAACCATCAAGTTTTTCAGAGTTCAGTGGAGCAATCACACCGAGAATGAAGCAACTTGGGAGAGCGAGGATTTTCTTCGGACAGAGCACCCACACCTGTTTAAGGATCAGCTGAAATCTCGGGGACGAGATTTTTCCTAAGGGGGTAGGTGCTGTGACACTCAAAAAATTTTGTGGTTTTTGTTTTCAGAAAGAGCCTTGCTTGGTTTGAAGAAGGTCATTTAAACCCTTCTTAAAAACCTCTCTTCTAAGTTTGCCCTCTAAAAATCTTTTCTTGGATCTAGTTTCTTCTAAAAAGGAAACCTTTTGGTTTTGGGCTTTTATTTGGTTTTGATCCATTCTTGTTTTACCATGCCTCCTATGGTAAAATTTCCCCAAAACCCCTCCTTCCACTTTGGTACAACCCAAACATTCTGTCCAAACTAATAAAATCCATTTTTGGATTTTATTCCAATTATTTCTTTTCCCAAAATAATTTGTCCTTTCTTTTGAGCCTAGGTGATTTGCAAAGCAAGTACCTTAATGCATTTGATTTTTGACCTCAACTCAACTCCTCTGGATAGTCCTTTGCACCCACAACCTAGAACCATCTTGATCCACTCTTCTTCTTTTCAAATATTTCAAAATTCACCCTCTGCAAGTTTGGACCAGATTTGCGAAATTTGGTGAAATTCATATCTACACTTCTCCAAAAATTCCACCAAAATTCAGGCAACCCCTAGCTGCAATGAGAGACCACTCCACCAAAAACCAGCTCAAGGAAAAATCCCTACATGCCAGAATCATTCTGTCGAACACTTGGCATGCACTGTTACTGTTCATATTCAGTGAAATTCAGATTTCAGTGTTGTTACTCCGTCAGAGTTTCAGTCACATGTCCACAGTGCACTTGGCATGTTGCTCGCAGCATCTCCTTCTTGTCCGGAGCTCCACACGCGTGCTTGGCGCGTTCCTGGCGTCAGTGGCACCCTGGCCCGCCTGCGCCGGCGTGCTTTGCGGCGTCAGAACCACCGTAACGGCCGACAGGGGACAACACTGCGGCATAACACCGTTCGGCACCACCCAATCCTCCTGGTAGCTCCGCGTGGCCATCACCTTGCCAGCGCACGCATGCAGCACCGTCGCCGTGGCCTGGCACGCGCAGAGCGTGTTTTCTGCAGCCGACGGGCCGTGCTGCCGTTCCGTCGAGGACAGGCCGTAATCCTCCCTTCCTTGCTGAGTTGGACACTGGGATGGCACCAGTGCTTCACCTAGATGATGCTCAAGCCCCTAAGCCGATCGTTCACCCACAGCCCCGCCGTAATCGCCCGCCGGACTTATCCGTTCATGGCAACCGCCTCGGGCCGCCTATATACCCCCCCCCCCCGAGCTTGCTCTCGCCCCCGCACAACTCCACCACCTCACCAGACCCCGCCTAGCCACTGGAAGAGCCTCTAGGGGCCCTTCTTCCTCAACTCCGGCCACCTCTGTCCGCCTCGGGCTCCGGCAATGTTCTCTTTGGTGAGAACTCCTCCGCCGCCCTACTCTTGCCCGTAGCCTCGTACCACCACTAGGAGGCTAACCCCCACTTCAATTTGACCCCCGCAGCTCTCTCCGGCAAGATCCACGACCACCCGAGCCACCGTCCATCGGAGCAACGGCCGCCGTCGACGTGGTGCTCGCTGGCGACCTCTACCACCACCCACAGACACGGAAGAACGTGCTGATCACGAAGGTACTGTCCGATCCCCCTGCCTCGCCGTGGATCGCCGCCGGCGACCACCGCATCTCTCGGGCGCCGTCACGCCCTGTTACCTTCATTTGAAAATTTAAACCTGACGGGTGGAGCCCGCCTGTCAGCCTCTCAGTCTTTTCTTTTAAACGAACCGTTTTCTGGACTTTTCCGCAGAACCCCCTGGAAGTTTTCTGTTTCATTACAGATGGGTCCTTGGACCAAAACTCTTATAACTTTTAAACAGAAAATGGTTTTTGATTGATTATTTTTCTGTCATCTTTGTTTTTCTATCTAGTTTTTTTCATATTTATTTGAAAAATATTTAGAACACTTTCCTGTACACTCACGGTAATTACGTTACGTACGTATTTTTTTATACCGTAGATACCGGAGGAGGTGACGGAGCTGCGAACTTCACCCAGTTAGGCTCCGACTACTCCGAACCAGGCAAGCATGTTTGAACTCTTGATATGATGAGTGGTTGTTGCATGTTTGCATTTTTGTATAGTCATGGCATGTTTATGAATATTTCTTTGAATGTTATATTTCATGCACATAAGTGGAAAGTAAGTTTCGGAAAGCATTATGTTGTTGGATACATATTTGCATGGCCATGTGATGGCATGAGGATGGGTAAGATGGCAGTGTTGTGACATGCCAGTCTTATGCCAGATTATTTGACTTCCCTGTCATCGTGAAACAAATCACATTCCCACTCATTTCCTTCCTGTACTGTCACATGTTTTCCGAAAGGAATATGGCTTAGTAAGTTGCAAATCGTTTTCCTGGTACACACCAAATAGAGAGGCCGGGATGAGGGTTCCATGGCCCTGGATTAAAGCCCGTCATCCGGTCAGGGGGCATGGGTGTTTCCGGTTGGGACCGAGAGGGGGCACCCCTTACAGCGCGCGTATAGAAATTTGATCCCATGCTATTCGAGGTTGTGACCTCCCCGTCTCAAAGTTTTTCTTGGACGTTGTCCAGGGTGATTCCTGGCATCGTGAGGTGAAATGGGTGTGTACTAGTTAAATGTGTTTCTACCGAAATACCATAAACGGAACTAGTCCATTCGTGACTACGGAAATCCGTTGGCTGTGGTCAGTCAATACCAACTCTGCAGAGTCACAAATCTTTCAATCATCTTGTACATGTTCAAGTACTATATTCATCTTATCTTGTCAGGTATCAGCCTCAGTGACAAAACTCCGGTGGAATACATGTGTGATAAATCCGGTTAAAAGATTATTCTTGTGGATGGACTAATCTTGTTATTCACATTTGTTACAAGCCCTGTCTGTGATGTCGCTCAGATGTCCGACGGTGGCATACTTGTTATTTACATTTGTTACAAGCCCTGTCTGTGATGTCGCTCAGACGTCCGACGGTGGCATACTTCTATTTACATTTATTGTAAGCCTTGTCTGTGATGTCGCTCAGACGTCCGACGTTGGCATACTTGTATTTACATTTATTGTAAGCACTGTCTACGATGTCGCTCAGACGTTTCACTGTGGCATTTCTTTTAAAGCCCTTTATGTGATGTCGCTCAGACGTCCGACTGTGGCATTTCTTTTCAAGCCCTGTCTGTGATGTCGCTCACACGTCCGACTGTGGCATTTCTTTTCAAGCCCTGTCTGTGACGTCGCTCAGACGTCCGACTAAGGCATTTCTTTTCAAGCCCTTTATGTGGTGTCGCTTAGACGCCCGACTGCGGCATGAGTTTTATTTGTTTACCTTTCGAGGCGTTGCTCCAGACACCCGATCGGTTTTCATTTATTTGTGTACTTATCAAGTCATGCATAAATATTATTATTATTGAATGAGCATCATTATTTTTGTTCAGGACGCATTCATGCATACGTTTGTTATATCTTTTGTCCGAACTGTCTTGCGAGTACTTTCAAAGTACTCACCTGGCTTGTTGATTTGGCCAGATGTTGATGAAGGCGATCTCATGGATGAAGAGTTCGATAGCGAGTTCGACGCCTAGAGGAGTCCCAGTCAGTCCCGTGCGATCCTGTTTTGGTCACTGTATCATATCCGCTTCCGCCACCCCAGAATAAATTCATCGAGCCTCACCTCGACGCTCGATGAGCTGCCAGTTAGGAGTCAAGTTATATCCACCACCACTTTTTACCTCGAGCTAGTAGCATGCCACCTCACCCCTATGTCATAACCGCCCTTATGTAAGATATTGGCGAGTTTGTAATAATTTGTTGAGCAGCCTCAGCTCAACCCTGTAATATATTTAATGCTACTGGTCCTCTGTTCATCAAGTATTTGTCTACCAGTGAGGATGACTTTTCCTATACTGGGATCTAAAGATCGATTTTCTCAATAATTATTTTATTGAAAAACCGGTCGTGACACTTAGTACACTACATGCATGCTGGATAGCGGTCAATGTGTGGAGTAATAGTAGTAGACGCAGGCAGGAGTCCATCTACTAATCTTGGACGTGATGCCTATATAATGATCATTGCCTCGATATCATCATGATTATTTGAAGTTCTATCAATTGCCCAACAGTAATTTGTTTACCCACCATATGCTATTTTTCTTGAGAGAAGCCACTAGTGAAATCTACGGCCCCAGGGTCTTTTCTTTATGATATTTGCCTTTGAGATATATTTTTATTCACTTTATTTTCAGATCTATTAATCCAAAAATACAAAAATACCTTGCTGCAATTTTTAGTTATTTATTCTATCTCGCGTTCCCGCAAGATCTATTTATCCAATCTACTACAATTTTGCCTATCTTTTTACCCGTGAGGTATTGACAACCCCTCTCTTACGTCGGGTCGCAAGTATTTATTCTTTGTGTGCAGGAGCTGTTTACTTGGTGTTGCATGGTTCTTCTACTGGTTCGATAACCTTGGTCTCATCACTGAGGGAAATACCTACCGTTGATGTGATGCATCATCCCTTCCTCTTTGGGGAAATACCGGTGTAGTTCAAGCCAACATCAATCACCGCCCAAACTTCTTTGTGTTCTACTCGTGCATGTCATCTAAGCATAGACCTGGAACAGATGCCACTATTGGGGAATATAGCAAGCAATTTCAGAAAAATTCCTACGCTCATGCAAGATCTATCTAGGAGATGCATAGCAACGAGGGGGATAGTGTGTCTATGTACCCTCGTTGACCGTAAGCGGAAGCGTTTCACAACGCGATTGATGTAGTCGAACTTTCTTCGCGATCCACCGGTCGAGTACCGAATGTACGACACCTCCGAGTTCTGCACACGTTCAGCTCGGTGACGTTCCTCTCCTTCTTGATCCAGCAAGATGTCGAGGTAGTAGATGAGTTTCGTCAGCACGACAGCATGGTGATGGTGACAGTTAAGTGATCTCCGCATGGCTTCACCTAAGCACTACGAAGTTATGACCGGACGCGTAAACTGTGGTGGGGGGCGCTGCACACGGCTAAGATAATGTCTGGGGTGTGCTAGGTGCTACCTCTTGAGCATGCGTTGGTTTTTCCCTGGAAGAGGAAAGGGTGATGCAGCAAAGTAGCGTAAGTATTTCCCTCAGATTTTGAGAACCAAGGTATCAATCCAGTATGAGGCTCCTCAAAAGTCCCACACACCTACACAAACAAACAAGAACCTAACAACCAACACGATAAAGGGGTTGTCAATCCCTTCACGGTAACTTGCGAAAGTGAGATCTGATAGAGATAATATGATAAGATAAATATTTTTGGTATTTTTATGATATAGATTGGAAAGTAAAAGATGCAAATAAAAATAAATGGAAAACTTATATGATAAAAGGTAGACCCGAGGGCCATAGGTTTCACTAGTGGATTCTCTCAAGATAGCATAAATATTATGATGGGTGAACAAATTGCTGTCGAGCAATTGATAGAAAAGTGCATAATTATGAGATTATCTAGGCATGATCATGTATATAGGCATCACGTCCGCAACAAGTAGACCGACTCCTACATGCATCTTCTACTATTACTCTACACATCGACCGACTCCTGCCTGCATCTAGAGTATTAAGTTCATAAGAACAAAGTAACGCATTAAGCAAGATGACATGATGTAGAGGCATAAACTCATGCAACATGATATAAACCCGATCTTTTTATCCTCGATGGCAACAATACAATACGTGCCTTGCTGCCCCTACTGTCACTGGGAAATGACACCACAAGATTGAACCCAAAGCTAAGCACTTCTCCCATGGCAAGAAAGATCAATCTAGTAGGCCAAACCAAACTAATAATTCAAAGAGACTTGCAAAGATAACCAATCATACATAAAAGAATTCAGAGGAGATTCAAATATTTCTCATAGATAAACTTGATCATAAACCCACAATTCATCGGATCTCGACAAACACACCGCAAAAAGAGTTACATCGAATAGATCTCCAAGAAGAAGAAGGAGAACTTTGTATTGAGATTCAAAGAAAGAGAAGAATCCATCTAGCTAATAACTATGGACCCGATGGTCTGTGGTAAACTACTCACAACTCATCGGAGAGGCCTTGGTGGTGATGGAGAGGCCCTCCATGGTCGATTCCCCCTCCGGTGGAGCGCCGACGAAGGCTCCAAGATGGGATCTCGCGGATACAGAAGGTTGCGGCGGTGGAAATAATTTCTCGTGGTGCTCCTGGATGTTTTCGGGGTATGTAGATATATATAGGCGAAGGAAGTCGGTCAGTGGAGGCACGAGGGGCCCACGAGGTAGGGGGCACGCCCACCCTTACTGGGCGTGCCGACCACCCTCGTGGCTGCCTCGGCTGCTTCTTGACGTCCACTCCAAGTCTCATGGATTGCGTTTGTTCCAAAAAGATTGCTCCCGAAGGTTTCATTCCGTTTGGACTCCGTTTGATATTCCTTTCCTTCGATATACTGAAATAGGCACAAAAACAGCAATTCGGGCTGGGCCTCCGGTTAGTAGGTTAGTCCCAAAAATGATATAAAAGTGTAAAGTAAAGCCCATTAACATCCAAAACAGGTAATATAATAGCATGGAACAATAAAAAAATTATAGATACATTGGAGACGTATCAAGCATCCCCAAGCTTATTTCCTGCTCGTCCACGAGTAGGTAAATGATAAAAATAGAATTTTTGATGTGGAATGCTACCTAGCAAAATAAAGCCACCACCGTGCTCTAGAAAATATTAGTGAAGCACATAGAGCAAAACTATCTAGCTCAAAAGATATAAGTGAAGCACATAGAGTATTCTAGTAAATTCTAGATCATGTGGGTTTCCAAAAGTGTGTACAGCAAGGATGATTGTAATAAAACAACAAGGATGATTGTAGTAAAACAACAAGCAAAGACTCATATCATACAAGACGCTCCAAGCAAAACACATATCATGTGGTAAATAAAAATATAGCTCCAAGTAAAGTTACCGATAGATGAGGACGAAAGAGGGGATGCCTTCCGGGGCATACACAAGCTTAGGCTTTTGGTTGTCCTTGAATATCTTGGGGTGCCATGGGCATACCCAAGCTTAGGCTTTTTCCACTCCTTATTCCATAGTCCATCAAATCTTTACCCAAAACTTGAAAACTTCATAACACAAAACTCAACAGGAAATCTTATAAGCACCGTTAGTGCAAGAAAGAAAAACCACCACATAAGATACTGTAATGAACTCATTATTTATTTATATTTGTGTTAAACGTACTGTATTCCAACTTCTCTATGGTTCATAACCCCCGATACTAGCCATAGATTCATCAAAATAAGCAAACAACACACGAAAAACAGAATCTGTCAAAAACAGAATAGTCTGTAGCAATCTGTAACTTTCGAATACTTATGGAACTTCAAAAATCCTACCAAAATAGGAATTCCTAGGTAATTTGTCTAATGATCTACAGAAAAAATAATCAACGCAAAATCACGTTTCTGTGATTTATTGAATTTTTTCTCGTGAGTGCAAAGTTTCTGTTTTTCAGCAGAATCAAATTAACTTTCACCCACGGCTGTCCTATAGGTTCTACTTGGCACAAACACTAATTAAAACATAAAAACACATCTAACCAGAGACTAAATAAATTATTTATTACTAAATAGGAACAAAAATCAAGGGAAAAAATAAAATTGGGTTGCCTCCCAACAAGCGCTATCGTTTAACGCCCCTAGCTTGGCATAAAAGCGAGAATAGATCTAAGTATTGCCATCTTTGGCATTCAATTCATAAGTGACTCGCATAATAGATTGATATGGTAATTTAATTTTCTTTCTAGGGAAGTGTTCCATGCCTTTCCTCAATGGAAATTGTAATCTAATATTCCCTTCCTTCATATCAATAATTGCACCAATCGTTCCAAGGAAAGGACTACCAAGAATAATAGGACACAAAAGATTGCAATCAATATCAAGAACGATAAAATCTACGGGCACATAATTCCTATTTGCAACAATAAGAACATCATTAATCCTTCCCATAGATTTCTTAATAGTGGAATCCACAAGGTGCAAGTTTAAAGAGCAATCATCAAATTCATGGAAACCTAGCACATCACATAAAGTTTTCGGAATCGTGGAAACACTAGCACCCAAATCACACAAAGCATAGCATTCATGATCTTTAAGTTTAATTTTTATTGTAGGTTTCCACTCATCATAAAGTTTTCTAGGTATAGAAACTTCCAAATTAAGTTTTTCCTCATAAGATTGCAGCAAGTATCAACGATATGTTTAGTAAAAGCGTTATTTTGGCTATAAGCATGAGGAGAATTCAACACGGATTGCAACAAGGAAATACAATCTATTAAAGAGCAATTATCATAATTAAATTCCTTGAAATCCAAAGGAGTGGGTTCATTACTATGTAAAGTTTTAATCTCTTCAATCCCACTTTTACCAATTTTAGCATTAATATCAAAATACTCCAAATCATTGGAACGCTTTTTAACTAAAGTTGATTCACTTCCAGTCCCATCATTATAATGATTCATATTGCAAAATAAAGATTTAATAGGGGACACATCAATAAATTTTAGATCTTCATCATTATTTTCTCCTAACCCTTCTAGTTTGGCAGCCATCTTATTAACTGAGGTGGCTTGCTTATCAGAAATTTGGGCTAAGGATTTTTTGATACGAGCAATTTGAGCATTTAAACCATGAAATTCCTTAGATAAATCATCAAGCTATTTATACATGAAACCCAGAAAATTCTTTTGCTCTTTAAGCTCGTTTCTAAGGAAATTATTATGCTCAAATTGTAAAGTCATAAAGCTTCTAATATTTGATTCAATCTCCTCTAACCTTTTAAGGTGAAGGTCAACGTTCTTAGGCAAAGCCATAAGGGCAAACGGGCACACAAGAGGAAGAGGCGAACGGAAAAGAGAGGGTGAATAAAACGGCAAGGGTGAAGTGGGGGAGAGGAAAATGAGAGGCAAATGGAAAATAATGTAATGCGAGGGAGATGAGTTTGTGATGGGTACTTGGTATGTCTTGACTTGAGCGAAGACCTCCCCGGCAACGGCGCCAGAAATCCTTCTCGATACCTCTTGAGCATGCGTTGGTTTTTCCCTTGAAGAGGAAAGGGTGATGCAGTAAAGTACCGTAAGTATTTCCCTCAGCTTTTGAGAACCAAGGTATCAATTGAGTAGGAGTCTCCTCAAAAGTCCCACACACCTACACAAACAAACAAGAACCTCGTAACCAACGCGATAAAGGAGTTGTCAATCCCTTCACGGTAACTTGCAAAAGTGAGATCTGATAGAGATAATATTTTTGGTATTTTTATGATATAGATTGGAAAGTAAAGATGCAAATAAAAGTAAATGGAAAACTTATATGATAAAAGATAGACCCGGGGGCCATAGGTTTCACTAGTGGCTTCTCTCAAGATAGCATAAATATGACGGTGGGTGAACAAATTATTGTCGAGCAATTGATAGAAAAGTGCATAGTTATGAGATTATCTAGGCATGACCATGTATATAGGCATCACATCCGCAACAAGTAGACCGACTCCTGCCTGCATCTACTACTATTACTCCACACATCGACCGAATCCTGCCTGCATCTAGAGTATTAAGTTCATAAGAACAGAGTAACGTATTAAGCAAGATGACATGATGTAGAGGTATAAACTCATGCAATATGATATAAACCCCATCTTTTTATCCTCGATGGCAACAATACAATACATGCCTTGCTGCCCCTACTGTCACTGGGAAAGGACACCGCAAGACTGAACCTAAAGCTAAGCACTTCTCCCATGGCAAGAAAGATCAATCTAGTAGGCCAAACCAAACTGATAATTCGAAGAGACTTGCAAAGATAACCGATCATACATAAAAGAATTTAGAGGAGATTCAAATATTTCTCATAGAAAAACTTGATCATAAACCCACAATTCATCGAATCTCGACAAATACACCGCAAAAAGAGTTACATCAAATAGATCTCCAAGAAGAAGAAGGAGAACTTTGTATTGAGATTCAAAGAGAGAGAAGAAGCCATCTAGCTAATAACAATGGACGCGAAGGTCTGTGGTAAACTAGTCACAACTCATGGGATAGGCCTTGGTGGTGATGGAGAGGCCCTCCATGGTCGATTCCCCCTCCGGCAGAGCACCGGCGAAGGCTCCAAGATGGGATCTTGCGGATACAGAAGGTTGTGGTGATGGAAATAATTTCTCGTGGTGCTCCTGGTTGTTTTCAGGGTACGTAGATATATATAGGAGAAGGAAGTTGGTCAAGGGAGCCACGAGGGGCCCACGAGGTAGGGGGGTGCACCCACCCTTACTGGGCGCGCCAGCCACCCTCGTGGCCGCCTCAGCTGCTTCTTGACGTCCATTCCAAGGCTCCTGGATTGCGTTTGTTCCAAAAAGATCGCTCCCAAAGGTTTCATTCTATTTGGACTCTGTTTGATATTCCTTTCCTTCGATATACTGAAATAGGCAAAAAACAGCAATTCGGGCTAGGCCTCTGGTTAGTAGGTTAGTCCCAAAAATGATATAAAAGTGTAAAGTAAAGCCCATTAACATCCAAAACAAGTAATATAATAGCATGGAACAATCAAAAATTATAGATACATTGCAGAGGTATCACTTGGCTCCCCCTCCCACATATATATAGGTGGGGGGAGGAGGAAGCAGCCAGGGGGCGCCCTAAGTAGGATCCAAATCCTACTTGGGGTTTCCCCACGTGGCGCCCCTGCCATTTTTTCATCGAAGACGAAGTGGAAGGGGAAGAGAGAGAGATAGGAAAGGGGGGCGACCTCCCTTTTTCCTTCTCCCAATCGGCCTCCTGCCATAGGCGAGGCGCGCCACCCCTTGTGGGCTGGTGTGCTCCCCTCTTATGGCCTATATGGCCCATATCTTCCTCCGGTACTCCGATAAATACCCAATACACTCTGGAACATTTCCGTTGTCCGAGTATCATCGTCCTATATATAGCAATCTTTATCTCTCGACCGTTTAGAGACTCCTCGTCATGTCCGTGATCACATCCGGGACTCCAAACAACATTCGGTCACCAAATCACATAACTTATGTAATACTATATCGTCAACGAACGTTAAGCGTGTGGACCCTACAGGTTCGAGAACTAAGCAGACATGACTGAGACACCTCTCCCGTCAATAACCAATAGCAGAACCTGGATTGGCTCCCACATATTCTACGAAGATCTTTTATCGGTCGAACCATTATGCCAACATATGTGATTCCCTTTGTCCATCAGTATGTTACTTGCCCGAGATTCGATCGTCGGTATCTTCATACCTAGTTCAATCCCATTACCGACAAGTCCCTTTACTAGTTCTGTAATACATCATCCTACAACTAACTCATTAGTCACTTTTCTTGCAAGGCTTCTTATGATGTGTATTACCAAGAGGGCCCAGAGATACCTCTTCGATACTCGGAGTGAAAATTCCTAATCTCAATCTATGCCAAATCAACAAACACCTTCGGATATACCTGTAGAGCTTCTTTATAATCACCCAGTTACGTTGTGACGCTTTATAGCACACAAGGCATTCCTTTGATATCCGGGAGTTGCATAATCTCATAGTCGAAGGAATATATTTCACATGAAGAAAGCAATAGCAATAAAACTTGAACAATCAATATGCTAAGCTAACGGATGGGTCTTGTCCATCACATCATTCTCCTAATGATGTGATCCCATCATCAAATAACAACGCATGTCTATGATTTGGAAACCTTAACCATCTTTGATCAACGAGCTAGTCAAGTAGAGGCTCACTAGGGACACAATGTTTGTCTATGTATTCACACATGTATTTAGGTTAACAATCAATACAATTCTAGCATGAATAATAAACATTTATCATGAATAAGGAAATATAAAATAATAACTTTATTATTGCCTCTAGGGCATATTTCCTTCAGTACATTTGGTCTAGTTGTTTCCTTTATTCCACTCACATTTGCTCTAGTCTTGTGATGGATAGGCAAAACGCACCTCCTTCGGTCTACAACAACAACGAGTTTGATTCCATGAAAAACAACTTGGACGCCAAGATGGATACTCAAATGGAGGAGATCAAAGCCCTCATCAAGGCCTACAAGCGATCTTCCTCAACTTCGAGAAGACACTCAAGTGCACATCCTTCCGAGCTACCATCTCCGGCAAGATCACATCGGCATCGACACCATCACCGACGAGAACGTGAAGGTCAAGAGCTCAACACCAATCACCGCTCGACGACTTCACCATCTACCTTGGCATCTTCGCCAAGCTACTTCAAGGCATTTTCGCCTTTGTACATGCGACATCTTCTCCTACAAGCACCTCAAGACTACGCTCAAGAGAACGTCCCCAAGATCAAGTCCCCGACTTCGACGAGCTACCATGAGGTTGACATCGACCACGAGATTCCTTTCTATGGAATTCAAGACCCCGAGGAGTATTTCAAGTGTGAGCGCAAGATGGACGACTACCTCAAGCTACTGTTGGGGTCTACGGTAGGGAGCGTCGTCTGCAAATTAAAATTCCTACATGCAGGACAACCAAGAACATGCTATGGGAGATGGATCACAGCTTGTTACCACTAGACGCGCAGTGCCGTGCAGCGGAAGTAGAGTTGAGGCAGCGCGTCCACGTGGATCGTCTCCTCCTCGTCCGATCTCCCTCGAACAGCCGGTCGTCCGATCCCACGTACAAGTCCGTCGGAGCGGCGCAAGTGCACTGCCTCTAACGGTATCTGCGCGTGCAGGAGGAACACCGTGTGGCGGAACGCTAGGTCCGATCACACAGTCGGCGGTGAGTGGAGGTGGCTATTCGCAACACATGCAAACCCTAGTCTCAACGCCGAAGTGATCAACCTATTGAGTGTTCCGCACCTCCACTTTATATAGGCTTCTGTCGCGGTCTCAACACTTGGGCCTCGCACGAACCCTAAAGCCCAAAGTCTACTCGGTCACGTTCCTAGTCCAGTTCGGATCACATCCGACCAGTGTCCTACGAACCGACCTTGTAGGTTCCTTCCCTTAAGCGCGCGACCCCTTAGGTTCAAGTCAGCTTGGTCACAGTTCGGATCCCCTCCGACCTGCACGGTTGGTAGCAGCCTCTAGCAAGGTGTGCTGACCACCAAGCATACTATGAAGCTGGTTAGGCGAACCTGTACAACGTGTCACACTTCTGTTCCCTTTGCCTCACGATATATGTTGGCGGGCTCAAGGCGAGTCTGTCATCCTTGTGGTAGCCCGACCTCTTTCTCGTTTCAGTGATACCAACCACTATCCGGATTATCTCACAATCCTTGTCGCATGGCAGTGCTTATCTTGCTCGGATCACACGAGGGGCCGAGAGTATATCTCTACTGATCGGAGGGGCAAATCCCATCTTGCTCGACCATGTCTCGCAGCATGGGACTGGACAAACCCGAAACCTACCTTTGTAACTACCCAGTCACCGAGTAGCGTTTGGTCGGCCCAAAGCAAGTCTGTCACCATCCCGAGTACATGCGTCAGCTCAGGTCTTAGGACATAGAATGTATGTTGTACTAGAGACTCACAGATGACATATCGCTGCGTCTCATAGTTGGGTCTGTCCAACTCGGACCTTATCTCGACTCGGATCCGACTACGTCGAATCCGACCAGACCTTTCCAAGTCCATATTATCCGGTTAGCATGCAATGCTCCATGGCTAGTGAGACCAAGCCATCGACCGTGTCATATGCTAGTCTAGTCGGTTGCGCGTCCACACAGCCCTTTCGACTAGGGACCTTTTAGGACAGTCATCATACAATGAATAGTCCCACAAACAAGTCACGTACTTGCTGATACACATCATTGATAATGTCCAAGGACTATCTTTATTCATAAACACATAGGAAATATCATCATACATGATTGCCTCTAGGGCATATCTCCAACAGTCTCCCACTTGCACTAGAGTCAATCAAATAGACATGGAATGCCCATAGCTCTAACGTGCCCCTCATGCTTGGGTTGTGGAAGCGGCTTAGTCAACGGATCTGCAACATTTGCATCCCTGTGAATCTTGCATAACTCTACATCACAATTCTTTATGATCTTTCGTATCAGGTGATATTTCCGATCTATATGTCTGACCTTGTGGTGATTCCTCAGCTCCTTGGCTTGTGCGATGGCACCAGAATTATCACAATAAAGGTCCAACGATTTCACCGATGCTGGGAAAATACCAAGATCATCCAGAAAATGCTGGATCCAAACACCTTCCTTTGCAGCTTCACAAGCCACAATGTATTCGGCTTCTGTGGTAGAATCGGCCACCGTATCCTGCTTGGAACTCATCCAGTGCACTGCTCCTCCGTTGTAACGCCCCGGATGTAACTTTCCATATTCATAACTCCAACTCTTGCCTTTTTCGATAGATGCGATATGATTTTACCTTCGTGGTTGGGTTTTGTCTTTTGTTTTGCATGTTGTTCATGTCTTGCATCTCATCTCATAGCATCATGCCCATTGCATCTGCATGTTTTTCATAAAACTTACACCTGTTCGTAGTTGCCGCGTCCCCCCTTGCCTTCGCTGACCGTTCCGAGACCAACCGTGTTTTTCGTTTCCCTCGTGTCAAACCACTTAACCTCTCTGCATAAGCACGCACCCCCTCTTGCGCGTGTCCGAAACTTGCCCGAACCCGACCCGCTCAGTCTTTACCGATGGACCCGGATCATCCCCAAACATCCCGAAAGTATCTTCGTTTCTTTGTTGGATTCTCCCTAGCCTATTTTTCTGTCCATCCGATTACGATCGTAGGGATGTGATATCCCCTAACCTAAATTCATCTGATATAAATATCGGGGCAACCCTAGACCCTAGCTGTCCCATCCACCCATTCCCATCCGCGCCGCCACTCCTCTTCCTCAGGATCCATCCCGAGCCAACCACCTCTCCACCTCCCCGATCCATCCACCAACCAGCATCGCCTCCGACCAAGTCCCTTGTTTTCCGCCGCCACCCAATCCGTCCATCCAGCCGCAGCAATGCCTCCCCTCGATGGCTCCCCATCGCTCATGCTCGAGCCCCTCTGCCTCGATCCACCAGGCGCCTAGCTCGTACTAGCAGCCAACGCATAGGAGAGGAGCTCCTCGTTCCCCTTGACCCCGACCTCCGCGCCTCACCTGCCCCGCTTCGTCGCCCGACGACCAACGCCGCTGCCGGCGACCACCACCAGGAACAGCGCTGCCCACCTCCTTTCCTTTCTTCTCTTTTTCCTTCGTCTCTCATCTCGCTTCTGACCTTGCAGAGACCTCCCAGGGAGCCCGCCATGGCGTCCAGGGGCTTCAAGCCCAGCAGCCGCCGGTTCAGATCCGTCGACCTCGAACCCATGACCTCCTCCGCGCCTCCCCATCATCATCTCCGGCGCCAAGCCGCCTCCAAGCTCTGCCTCGCCGGAGTTCCCGCATCGCCAGCTGCCGTCCCCTCCTTCACGAATGAGATGCAGGGCGCCGAGCCACCCAGCGCCGCTCCGCCGCCGCGCCAAGTTCCGTCGCCCCGTCCACGCCTTGACGGAGATGCCCCGCCAGATCCTTGTTGCCGGCCCCTCCTGGAGTCACGTCAAGCCCCTCGCCGCGCCGCTCCTCTGTTTCGTTCGAGCAGAGGAGCTCGAACCGCTCGCCTGCGTCGTTGACCCGTCGCCCAGCTGCCTGGGCCTCTCCAGCTGCAGCGCTCCAAGGCCAGCCCCGGCCTGCTAGCTCCACCACCAACCGGCCCATGCAGCCTGGTGAGCACCCAGATCCAGTGCCCCCTCCTGTACATTGTTGGCCCAGCCAGTTTCGGCCCATGTCTTGTTTTTTTCCCGCCTGCGAATTTGTCTAATTATCCAGTGTTTTACTGTTTTGCAGAAAAACCCTCATGATCATGCATTTAATAACTCCACAACCGTGCATCGGATTAAAATGTTTTAAACATGTAAAATGCTTAGAATTTTGTGTAGATTAACAATATCCCTTTTTCGTCCATGATTAAAATGTTTAAAATGCTGTTTGTTTAAATTTGTTTAAATGCCATGCTAAAATGATTTATTTCATAACTAAATAACCGTAACCCCAATTTTAATAAACTTTATATGTAAACGGGGTGGAAAAATGCATAGATTAACTTGGTGCACTTTGTTTTACTGTTTAACAACTCTAAAATTGTGTTTAGGGCAGAACAGTACCAAATTCATAATTTGCATATGGGGATTTTTCCGGAATTGTTATTTGTTGTTCCGGCCTCATTTAAACTTTCCTAGATAGGTAGTTTCATCATGCTTCACCTCTTGCCATGTTTAACAACATTTAATATTGTTGTGTACCTAAACGAGAGTGAACTAAATACTTGCATGTGGTGTTTTGTCAATATGCAACTCGTTGCATATTGAGCTCCTCTTAACTTGTAGTATTGTTTGTTGCATTTTGCCATGCCATGCCTCATTAAACCGGACATGCATCATACTTGTGTGTGCATCATGCCATGTTTATGCTTCTGCATTTACCATGTTGTTTGTTTCTTTCCGATGTTGATTCTTAGTTCCGGTAATGTTGCAATTGTGAGGATTCATCCGACTACTCCCGTTCGTCTTCTTCATGGACTCGTTCTTCTTCCTTGCGGGATTTCAGGCAAGATGACCGCTACCCTGGATCTCACTACTATCATTGCTATGATACTTGCTTCGTTCTATCGCTTTGCTGTGCTACCTGTCTTTTGCTCTTCAAGCCTCCAAAATTGCCATGAACCTCTAACCTTTGACACCTTTCCTAGCAAACCGTTGCTTGGCTATGTTACCGCTTTGCTCAGCCCCTCTTATAGCGTTGTTAGTTGCAGGTGAAGTTGAAGATTTCTCCATGGTGGACAGGATTTATGTTTGGGATATCACAATATCTCTTATATTATTAGTGCATCTATATATTTGGTAAAGGGTGGAAGACTCAGCTTTATGCCTGGTGTTTTGTTCCACTCTTGCCGCCCTAGTTTCCGTCATACCGGTGTTATGTTCCCAGATTTTGCGTTCCTAACGCGGTTGGGTGATTTATGGGACCCCCTTGACAGTTCGCTTTGAATAAAACTCCTCCAGCAAGGCCCAACCTTGGTTTTACCATTTGCCTCACCACCACCTATACCCTTCCCTTGGGTCGGCCAACCCAAGGGTCATCTTTATTTTAGCCCCCCTGGCAGTGCTTGTCTAAGTGTTGGTCCGAACCGGGCAGACTGCGGGGCCACCTCGGGGCAACTCTAGGTCTGGTTTTACTCGTAGGCTGACCTATCCGGTGTTGCCCTGAGAACGACATATGTGCAGCTCCTATCGGGATTGTCGGCGCATCGGGCGGCTTTGCTGGTTCTGTTTTACCATTGTTGAAATGTCTTGTAAACCGGGATTCCGAGTCTGATCAGGTCTTCCTGGGAGAAGGTATGTCCTTCGTTGATCGCGAGAGCTTGTCATGGGCTAAGTTGGGACACCCCTGCAGGGTATAATCTTTCGAAAGCCGTGCCTGCGGTTATAGGCAGATGGGAATTTGTTAATGTCCGGTTGTAGATAACTTGACACCAGATACGAATTAAAACGCATCAACCGTGTGTGTAGCCGTGATGGTCTCTTTTCGGTGGAGTCCGGGAAGTGAACACGGTTTTTGGGTTATGTTTGACGTAAGTAGGAGTTCAGGATCACTTCTTGATCATTGCTAGTTTCACGACCGTTCCTTTTGCTCTCTTTTCGCTCTTATTTGCGTATGCTAGCCACCATATATGCTTAGTCGCTGCTGCAACCTCACCACTTTACCCCTTCCATTCCCTTTAAGCTTTGCTAGTCTTGATACCCATGGTAATGGGATTGCTGAGTCCTCGTGGCTCATAGATTACTACAACAACAGTTGTAGGTACAGGTTGTGCGACGATCATGACGCGAGAGCGATGCTTGCTTGCGTTGAGTGCTTCTTCTGCTTCTTCTTCGATCAAGGGATATGTTCCAGGTCGGCAGCCTGGGCTAGCAGGGTGGATGTCGTTTGAGTTTCTGTTTGTGATTCATCCGTAGTCGGATGATGCTCTTATGTATTGTGATGTTGTATTCGAGTGGCATTGTATGCCTTATGAATGTATCCCCATCTATTATGTAATGTTGATGTAATGATATCCACCTTGCAAAAGCGTTTAAATATGCGGTTCTATCCTTGGTGGGACCTTCGAGTCTCTTTAGGATAGTATCGCATATTGGGCGTCACAAGTTGGTAATCAGAGCCTCCACCGACCATAGGAGCCCCCTTGATTGTTGGCCGTTGTTGAGTCTAGAAGAAAACTATTTTGAGTCTTAGGATTATATATATCGGAGAGTAGGATTCTTTTTACTCCTCAGCCCCTTCGTCGCTCTGGTGAGGACTCCTGACGTAGATGTTTTGTCTTTCCTCTCCTCAAATTTCACTAATTTTTTTTAGGATCACGCGGGTATCTTGGAATCGTTCCGATGGTTTTGTGACGAGAACATTGTTCTTGGTGCCTCCTGTCTATTATGTGGCATTGACCCGGGGAGTTGAGCTCCGAGGTGTTGTCGTCACAATTTTATCGTTGCAGTTCTGGAATACCTGAGTTTTGCCGACATCAAAAATCTCTTTTATGCAGTTGTTGGTGAGATAACCTCGACGCCACCCAGTACTGGGGAGTTTGGGAGTATTGCCATAACTTGTATAACGGATGCTTTTCGAAGGTTGAGGTACACGATTTCCAGAGTTTTCTTGGTTATGTGTTGACGGATGGATACAACTTGGATGTAGGTATTGTTAGTTTGGGTGAGATATATTGCTTCCCCTGTATCCCCAACACCATATTGCATAACCAGAAAGTTTCGGGAGTTTATAGGTGGGAATTCAAGTAGCTCCTAGAATATCTTTCCGACAGATGCATGATATGGGATTGGGTAAATCTCTATCATATGTATTTGTTCCGGCTTATTCTGCAAGCCAAATCCTTTGTTTTGTTTTATTTGTGGTATTCGAGTTGCTTCAAAGTCAAATGTTGAATCCCTACCTTTCCTATACGGTGTTCTCATATTGCTATGTGAATACTAATCCTTTTGATCATTGAGGTTGTCATGTTAATTCTTTTCCAACCGGTGCGCTTCTCTTCGAGATGATCCCATCATTCTCTCCATCCGCAAGATCAATTCTAAGTTTTCTCACCAGTGTTTGTTTCTTCCATCCCGAGTTGTCTTTGTTTTCGCCGCCCTCCCACCCTTTTTCTTCAAGGACTCAGATTTCTTAATCATGTATCCTTTTATTTGTGGGAAGTCTCTTCATTCTTTTCTTTCAATGTTCTTATCCGGTGATTTCCCATGAAGATGCTCAACAGTTTCAAGTTCATCATCCTTCATTGTTGTTTCTTCTCCGGTGGATCCAATTCAAGCTTTCGATATTCATCATATCCCTTTCCTTGTTTCAAATGTTTTTCCACATCGGTGCACCTCTTAATTGTTCACCTCTCTCTATTCTTATCCGGAGTGCTCAAGATATCTCAGAAGACTGGTGTTTCCATTCTCAATCCGTTCAAGATATTTCGAGGTTGTTATATCATTCAAGCCATTTAATTCAACCGGTGCAACCTCTCTTTAAAATTGTTTCAACGGTTTTCTCTTGAGTGGGCCCTAACCCACAGGTCTTTTCCCAGGATCCTACCTGACTCTTCTTATTTTCCCGGAGCCATTCCCAAAGTCTTTCGAAGTTTGACGTAAGAATGAATTTTCATCAGTCATATTGCTTCTCCAAGGTCGTTTTCAAATTCTTTTCATCTTTGGCTCAACCTTTCCTCTTTTAATTCTCCCGGAGTATCTCAACAATTCATGGTGGTTCCCATCATCATTCTCAACATGTGAAGACCGAAGAAGAGTTTCTCTTAAATCTTGGTCCTCTTGAAGATTCATGGTTCTAGCTTCATGCCATCCTAATAATTGTTTTTGATTGTGGATATTCTTTTCACCCATCCAGATCATTTCATGAGTTGTTTCCATTTCTTTCCTCCGAAGGCCATCATGTCATAATTCTTCATTCTCAGCGTGTGGCTATCCTTCTCCAAATCTTACCGGTGCAGCGTTCAAATATCCTCTAATCAGTTCATGATTTCTTCGTTCACTTGTATCTAAATCCCCTAAAGTATCTTCATTCGTTTTCTAATTCTTCCCGGTGAATTGTGCCCTTGCTACTCTCTTTTCCAATTTTTACGGTGGTTCGTTCAAGATTTCACTTCCTTTGTTCTCATATCAATTCATTCATTGTTTCCAAATCCCACCGGTGGTTCCATCAATACCTTCTCAAGTTTGCGCTATATCTCTCTTAATCCTTTTTTTTCAATGGGAATAAGTAGTATGACAAATCTGTTGCTTGTCATCAATTAAATTTGATGAAGGATAAGCATATAATAAATCTTATTCTTATTTCCTCGAGGTGATTCAATTCTTTTCTTCCGGAGATTGTTCATGATGAAGTAATTCACGGTTCTAATGTTTCATCTTTTCCTTTTTCGGAGTTCCAAGTTTTCTCTGTTACATCGTCGTGAAGCTCCATCTAAATCATTGCAAGGCTTCACCTTGTGTTTTCAACTTCTCTTTCTTTTTATCATCCTTTTTTACCGAAGTTCTTCAAGGAGGCTCAACATGGTGGTTCGTCAAGGATTCTTTTCATTCTGCAATTGTTCTTCAAGATTTCTCTCGAAGTTATGATCCGCAAAGCTACACTCTAAAATAAACATGGTGCTCAACACATGTTTTGTTTTGGGGAGTTCAAGTATTCTTCATCTTGCATTCCGAAGTGCAATCCTTTCTACCTTATCTTTTGAGATGGTGTTATGTCACTCTTGACAATTTCCTTCATGTTTCATGATTCATATGTTGTCAAGAATGAGGTATTTTAAATCCATCATTTTCTCTTTGTTCAAGAGATCTTTTCGACCAATCAACTTCTTCTTTGGATTTATCTTGTGTCAGATTTCACCTAAAGCCTTCCCTAAGGAATGTTGCTATTTGTGGTGCGTAGCTATGATCAAATTTTCTCCTTCTCATCTCGGTGAAGAAGTTTTTCATCTTTTGGTGCTCTCAATCAAATCAATGGTTTCCATTAGTGACCGGTTGTCACCTCATAATTTTGAGAAGTTTTCCATAAGCCCACTACAAGCTCATTCGTTTCGTTGTTGGTTTTCCAACAATTCTGTTCTAACCATCTTGGAAGGGTGCTTTCCAAGCTCATTTGTGGCACAAGTTGGCATTTTCTGCTCCATTCTTTTATTCCAATGGTCTATCTTCTATTCTTTCGTTACGGAGGCATTGTGATGTTGTGCTCTTCACCCATCATCTCGAATTGTGAGGATCAGGTTCCTTTTTATTGCTTATCCATTTAACCGGAGTGTTGTGTCTATCATTCCTCTTTTAACCGGAGTCTCATCCAAGTGTTTTCAGTTTGCCAAGTTCAAACTCTATTCCTTCCATGTCCAACCGGAGTGTTGTATCATCTCTTCAATATCTTTTCATCTCATCAAGTTTTTCTTTTCTTTTCTACTAGAGTGCTGTCCAAATTCTGTCATTCTTGTTCCTTGGCTATCTCATTATACCGAGGTGGTCATATTCTTTTCGTTCGTGAAGCTCTTATTTTCATGTCTTTGCAACCTTCAAGTTCTCGTAATGTCCTGTGTTCCTCGTTTCTAACGGAGTGTTTTCAACTTTATTCATCTTCGTTGTTTTCTTTCTTTCATTTTGCTCAACCTCTCAAGGTTCATGGTTTCACTCGTTTGTCGAAGAAGCAACTTAGTTTACCTCTTATCTTCCTCTTCCTTTTCCCTCCAATGCCATCCTAGATCTCGGGACAAGATCCTCTCGTAGTGGTGGAGTGTTGTAACGCCCGGGATGTAACTTTCCATATTCGTAACTCCAACTCTTGCCTTTTTCTGGAGATGCGATATGATTTTACTTTCGTGGTTGGGTTTTGTCTTTTGTTTTGCATGTTGTTCATGTCTTGCATCTCATCTCATAGCATCATGCGCATTGCACCTGCATGTTTTTCATAAAACTTGCACCCGTTTGTAGTTGCCGCGTCCCCCCTTGCCTTCGTTGACCGTTCCGAGACCAACCGTGTTTTTCATTTCCCTCGTTTCAAACCACTTAACCTCTCTGCATAAGCACCCACCCCCTCTTGCGCGTGTCCGAAACTTGCCCGAGCCCGACCCGCTCAGTCTTTACCGATGGACCCGGATCATCCCCAAACATCCCGAAAGTCTCTTCGTTTCTTTGTTGGATTCTCCCTAGCCTATTTTTCCGTCCGTCCGATTACGATCGTAGGGATGTGATATCCCCTAACCCAAATTCATCTGATATAAATATCGGGGCAACCCTAGACCCTAGCTGTCCCATCCACCCATTCCCATCCGCGCCGCCACTCCTCTTCCTCGGGATCCATCCAGAGCCAACCACCTCTCCACCTCCCCGATCCATCCACCAACCAGCATCGCCTCCGACCAAGTCCCTTGTTTTCCGCCGCCACCCAATCCGTCCATCCAGCCGCAGCAGTGCCTCCCCTCGATGGCTCCCCATCGCTCATGCTCGAGCCCCTCTGCCTCGATCCACCAGGCGCCTAGCTCGTACTAGCAGCCAACGCATAGGAGAGGAGCTCCTCGTTCCCCTTGACCCCGACCTCCGCGCCTCACCTGCCCCGCTTCGTCGCCCGACGACCAACGCCGCTGCCGGTGACCACCACCAGGAACAGCGCCGCCCCGCCTCCTTTCCTTTCTTCTCTTTTTCCTTCGTCTCTCATCTCGCTTCTGACCTCGCAGAGACCTCCCTGGGAGCCCGCCATGGCATCCAGGGGGCTTCAAGCCCAGCAGCCGCCGGTTCGGATCCGTCGACCTCGACCCCATGACCTCCTCCGCGCCTCCCCATCATCATCTCTGGCGCCAAGCCGCCTCCAAGCTCTGCCTCGCTGGAGTTCCCGCATCGCCAGCTGCAGTCCCCTCCTTCACGAATGAGATGCAGGGCGCCGAGCCACCCAGCGCCGCTCCGCCGCCGCGCCAAGTTCCGTTGCCCCGTCCACGCCTGGACGGAGATGCCCCGCTAGATCCGCGTTGCCGGACCCTCCCGGAGTCACGTCAAGCCCCTCGCCGCGCTGCTCCTCTGTTTCGTTCGAGTAGAGGAGCTCGAACCGCTCGCCCGTGTCGTTGACCCGTCGCCCTGCTGCCTGGGCCTCTCCAGCCGCAGCGCTCCAAGGCCAGCCCCGGCCTGCCAGCTCCACCACCAACCGGCCCATGCGGCCTGGTGAGCACCCAGATCCGGTGCCCCCTCCTGTACACTGTTCGCCCAGCCACTTTCGGCCCATGTCTTGTTTTTTCCCCGCCTGCGAATTTGTCTAATTATCCAGTGTTTTACTGTTTTGCAGAAAAACCCTCATGATCATGCATTTAATAACTCCACAACCGTGCATCGGATTAAAATGTTTTAAACATGTAAAATGCTTAGAATTTTGTGTAGATTAACAATATCCCTTTTTCATCCATGATTAAAATGTTTAAAATGCTATTTGTTTAAATTTGTTTAAAAGCCATGCTAAAATGATTTATTTCATAACTAAATAATCGTAACCCCAATTTTAATAAACTTTATATGTAAATGGGGTGGAAAAATGCATAGATTAACTTGGTGCACTTTGTTTTACTGTTTAACAACTCTAAAATTGTGTTCAGGGCAGAACAGTACCAAATTCATAATTTGCATATGGGGATTTTTCTGGAATTGTTATTTGTTGTTCCGGCCTCATTTAAACTTTCCTAGATAGGTAGTTTCATCATGCTTCACCTCTTGCCATGTTTTAAAACATTTAATATTGTTGTGTACCTAAATGAGACTGAACTAAATACTTGCATGTGGTGTTTTGTCAATATGCAACTCGTTGCATATTGAGCTCCACTTAACTTGTAGTATTGTTTGTTGCATTTTGCCATGCCATGCCTCATTAAACCGGACATGCATCATACTTGTTTGTGCATCATGCCATGTTTATGCTTGTGCATTTACCATGTTGTCTGTTTCTTTCCGGTGTTGCTTCTTAGTTCTGGTAATGTTGCGATTGTGAGGATTCATTTGACTACTCCCGTTCGTCTTTTTCATGGACTCGTTCTTCTTCCTTGCGGGATTTCAGGCAAGATGACCGCTACCCTGGATCTCACTACTATCATTGCTATGCTAGTTGCTTCGTTCTATCGCTTTGCTGCGCTACCTGTCTTTTGCTCTTCAAGCCTCCCAAATTGCCATGAACCTCTAACCTTTGATACCTTTCCTAGCAAACCATTGATTGGCTATGTTACCGCTTTGCTCTGCCCCTCTTATAGCGTTGTTAGTTGCAGGTGAAGTTGAAGATTTCTCCATGGTGGACAGGATTTATGTTTGGGATATCACAATATCTCTTATATTATTAATGCTTCTATATATTTGGTAAAGGGTGGAAGACTCGGCTTTATGCCTGGTGTTTTGTTCCACTCTTGCCGCCCTAGTTTCCGTCACACCGGTGTTATGTTCCCGGATTTTGCGTTCCTAATGCGGTTGGGTGATTTATGGGACCGCCTTGACAGTTCGCTTTGAATAAAACTCCTCCAGCAAGGCCCAACCTTGGTTTTACCATTTGCCTCACCACCACCTATACCCTTCCCTTGGGTCGGCCAACCCAAGGGTCATCTTTATTTTAGCCCCCCCCGGGCCAGTGCTTGTCTAAGTGTTGGTCCGAACCGGGCAGACTGCGGGGCCACCTCGGGGCAACTCAAGGTCTGGTTTTACTCGTAGGCTGACCTATCCGGTGTTGCCCTGAGAACAAGATATGTGCAGCTCCTATCGGGATTGTCGGCGCATCGGGCGGCTTTGCTGGTTCTATTTTACCATTGTCAAAACGTCTTGTAAACCGGGATTCCAAGTCTGATCGGGTCTTCCTGGGAGAAGATATATCCTTCGTTGATCGTGAGAGCTTGTCATGGGCTAAGTTGGGACACCCCTGCAGGGTATAATCTTTCGAAAGCCGTGCCTGCGGTTATAGGCAGATGGGAATTTGTTAATGTTTGGTTGTAGATAACTTGACACCAGATACGAATTAAAATGCATCAACCGTGTGTGTAGCCGTGATGGTCTCTTTTCGGCAGAGTCCGGGAAGTGAACGCGGTCTTTGGGTTATGTTTGACGTAAGTAGGAGTTCAGGATCACTTCTTGATCATTGCTAGTTTCACGACCGTTCCTTTTGCTCTCTTCTCGCTCTTATTTGCGTATGTTAGCCACCATATATGCTTAGTTGCTGCTGCAACCTCACCACTTTACCCCTTCCATTCCCTTTAAGCTTTTCTAGTCTTGATACCCATGGTAATGGGATTCCTGAGTCCTCGTGGCTCACAGATTACTACAACAACAGTTGTAGGTACAGGTTGTGCGACGATCATGACGCGAGAGCGATGCTTGCTTGCGTTGAGTTCTTCTTCTGCTTCTTCTTTGATCAGGGGATAGGTTCCAGGTCGGCAGCCTGGGCTAGCAGGGTGGATGTCGTTTGAGTTTCTGTTTGTGATTCATCCGTAGTCGGATGATGCTCTTATGTATTGTGATGTTGTATTCGAGTGGCATTGTATTCCTTATGAATGTATCCCCATCTATTATGTAATGTTGATGTAATGATATCCACCTTGCAAAAGCGTTTCAATATGCGGTTCTATCCTTGGTGGGACCTTCGAGTCTCTTTAGGATAGTATCGCATATTGGGCGTGACATCCGTTCAGGACATACACGAATCCAGACTGTGATCGACAATCATCTCTGTCGGTTTGGAAACTAGCATCGACGTAACCCCTTACGACGAGCTCTTCCTCACCTCCATAAACTAGGAACAACTCTTTAGTCCTTTTCAGGTACTTCAAAATAGTCTTTACCGCTGCCTAGTGACTCTCACCTGGGTTTTCCTGGTATCTACTTGTTAGGCTTATTGCAAAAGCAACATCAGGCGTTGTACATATCATGGCATACATGATGGATCCGATTGCCGAGGCATACGGATATCCCATGAATATGCATTTATCTGACTTGGGTGTAAGCTTGTCTGACATAAGTTGCTTGACAAATGCTTCACAACCCCAAATCTTTAGAAAAGACAAACTGGGACTCTTCCCGGTCCACATCTCATGTGGTGTCTTGTCTATAGATTTTGATGGTACCCTATTAAGTGTGAAAGCTGCAGTTTTTAGAGCGTATCCCCAGAATGACAAGGGTAAATCCGATTTGCTCATCATAGACCGGACCATGTCCAACAAGGTCCTATTCCTCCGTTCTGACACGCCGTTTCTCTGTGGTGTACCCGGAGGTGTGAGTTGAGGTACTATACCTCGACTTTTCAGATGATCATCAAACCCCTGGCTCATGTACTCACCTCTACGATCAGATCGCAGAAGCTTTATAGTCTTGCCGAGCTTATTCTCAACCTTGTTCTGAAACTCTTTGAACTTTTCGAAAGTTTCCGACTTGTGCCTCATCAAATAGATATATCCATATCTACTCAAGTCGTCGGTAAAAGTCACGAAGTACTGATAGCCACCTCTGGCAGTTGTGCTCATTGGACCACACACATCACTGTGTATAAGCTCCAACAACTCGGACGCCCTCTCGCAACTCTTTGCGAAAGGAGACTTAGTCATCTTGCCGAGCAAGCATGAATCACATGTCTCGAACGACCCGAAGTCGGACGAAGTTAGGAGCCCATCATCATGGAGCTTCTTCATGCGTTTCAGACTAATGTGTCCAAGCCGGCAATGCCAGAAGTATGTCGGATTTATCTCATTAGGCTTATGCCTCTTGACATTCACGTTATAGACCGGTTCCTGTTCTAGATTCAATATAAATAGCCCATCAACAATGGCTGCATAGCCGTGGAACATACCATTCAAAAATATCGAACAACCATTGTCCTTTAAATTGAATTCATAACCTTGACTCATCAAACATGAGGCAAAAATAATGTTCCGACTAAGTACAGGAATATAATAACAATTATTCAATTCCATAATGAATCCGAAAGGAAGCTAGAGCTGCATTGAGCCGACCTCCAACGCAGCAACTCTTGCTTTGTTGCTGACCCTGATGTCAATCTCCCCTTGTGCCACACGCCTAGTTCTTACCAGCCCCTGCATCGAGTTGCAAATATGAACAACCGATCCGGTATCAAATACCCAAGAGCTACTAGGTATGTCAGCAAGGTAAATGTCTATAACATATGCAACAAGTGTACCTTTGCCTGAAGCAGCATTCCCGGCGTTCTTGCCATGCTCTGCAAGCCACTTGCTACAGTTCCTCTTCCAATGACCAGTCTCCTTGCAGTGAAAGCAAACGGTCTTCGAGTCCGGTCCAGACTTTTGCGCAGCGGCGGAGGTTACTGTCTCCGTGCCCTTTGCCTTAGCCTTTTTCTTGGACCAACTCTTCTTGAACTTAGCCGATTTCTGCACCATCAACACTTGATGCGTGCCTATCTTAATATCCTGCTCTGCCACTTTGAGCATCCCATGCAATTAAGTGAGCTTCTTATCCATGCCATGCATATGATAGTTCGAGATGAACGTCCCATAGCTGGGCGGAAGAGAACCCAGAACAGCATCAGTAGCCAGCTCATCCAAGAGCGGGAAGCCCAAACGATCCAAAGCTTGCACATATCCGATCATCTTGATCACATGTGGGCTCAGTGAATCACCTTCCTTCAGCTTGCAATCCATCAAGGATCACCAGACGTTGAACCTTTCGGTCCTAGCCTGTGTCTGAAACATGCTCTTGAGACTCTCGATCATACCGTAAGCCTCAACATTTTTGAAATGCTGTTGCAAATCGGGCTCCATACAAGCCAGCATAAGACAGTTGATCTCCATTGATTCATCAACGAGTTTCTAGTAGGCATTCTTAGTTGTGGCATTAGCATTATCGGCAGGTTCCTCTGGAAGTGGATCCTCTAGAACATGTTCCTTTTTATCATGCTTGAGAACAATTCTCAGATTTCTATACCAGGTGGTAAAGTTTGTTCCATTCAGTTTATCCTTTTGCAGAATTGATTTCAATGCAAAGTTGGGTTGAGCAGGTGGTGCCATTGATCTACAACAGAAAATATGCAATCACTAAGAAATGTGTTTATGTAGAGTAATTCGCCTAAACAGAAATACTCCCACTGAAGTCAGCATCCCTCCGCAAACTCTAAGTGATTCAGGATCCGACTAGCGCATGCGGCTAGTGAGCTTTAGCATCACTGCTAGCCAACATACCTATCTGATAAGAAACTCCTTGCTAATCGTATCTCTATACGACTCCTGTCGGTCGGGAAGGTATCTCATACCCCGGCTCCCAACCTTCTTTGCCACAAGGCCCAAAACCGTTTTGATAGCCTTGTCAAGTTAACCTCATGCAGTGCATGTCCGTGTCCGACACGAACCCTTCAGTTCAAGGACACCCAGTAGCACCCCAATTTTATGAGCCCACTACTAGACGCACTTGACATGCGAAGGTGCAACATCGGGGATGGCAATTCGCTTGATATTCATGAGGGATCATTCTACAATACTAATCATGCATAGAATCAAAGAAGCATAACAATCACATATAAACATATATTGTGAAATAGTATGGCTCCTTCATGGATGTTCTTCCAGGTCGGGTCCGACTCTGATGACCATCAAAGAACTCCATCTTGTTTATCACGCCGGGACGCCAAGCCACCAACCTGATCTCTATTATCCAACTACTACAACTAGTAATGAATTTACATAGAGTCACAAGTCGACACGCAGGTCGTTATACAATATAATGACAGCTCTTTGGCTCCTGCCGGCTGACAAACATGACACGCATGCCACGTATAAATTACACACATGCATCACATACACATGAGCCATACTATTCACATCAAACCTGCAAAACAAAGTTATGCATAGAATCGCATTCTACCGGTTTGTGTGTCGGGTATGAAATACATGGCGCTAGGCACATGTTTTCGGAAATCAAAGATCGCATCTGAACTCCGTTCACGCCGAATTTTCTGATTTGACCGATCATATCGATCATCGCGAATCCGAATCGGATTTACGTTTCACAGTTAACCCCGATGGCGGATGACCGACCGGTAGGGGTAGATCATGTCACGACCTCATCGATCCCGATTGACAGAAAACATAGCCTCAATGATCCCCATGTGCAGTTGATCACATGAAACCGTGCACATAGCCGATCTTATCAACGATAACAGATCTCATCTGCCGCCTCCACATATCTAATATCCATACGATCTGAAACCAAATCCTATAGTAGAGGCTCTAATACCACTGTTGGGGTCTACGGTAGGGTGCGTCGACTGCAAATTAAAATTCCTACATGCAGGACAACCAAGAACATCCTATGGGAGATGAATCACAGTTCGTTACCACTAGACGCGCAGTGCTATGCAGCGAAAGTAGAGTTGAGGCAGCGCGTCCGCGTGGATCGTCTCCTCCTTGTCCGATCTCCCTCAAACAGCCGGTCGTACGATCCCACGTACAAGTTCGCCAAAGCGGCACAAGTGCACCGCCTCTAACAGTATCTACGCATGCAGGAGGAACATCGTTTGGCGGACTGCTAGGTCCGATCACACAGTCGGCGGCGAGTGGAGGTGGCTATTCGCAACACATGCAAACCCTAGTCGCAACGCCGAAGCGATCAACCTATTGAGTGTGCCGCAGCTCCACTTTATATAGGCGTCTGTCACGGGCTCAACACTTGGGCCTCGCACGAACCCTAAAGCTCAAAGTCTACTCGGTCACGTTCCTAGTCCAGTTCGGATCACATCCGACCAGTGTCCTACGAACCGACCTCGTAGGTTCCTTCCCTTAAGCGCGCGACCCCTTAGGTTCAAGTAGGCTTGGTCACAGTTCGGATCACCTCCGACCTGCACGGTTGGTAGCGGCCTCTAGCAAGGCGTGCCGACCACCAAGCATACTATGAAGCTGGTTAGGCGAACCTGTACAACGTGTCACACTTCTGTTCCCTTTGCCTCACGATATATGTTGTCGGGCTCAAGGCGAGTCTGTCATCCTTGTGGTAGCCCGACCTCTTTCTCGTTCCAGTGATACCGACCACTATCCAGATTATCTCATAATCCTTGTCGCATGGCCATGCTTATCCTGGTCGGATCACACGAGGGGCCTAGAGTATATCTCTCCTGATCGGAGGGGCAAATCCCATCTTGCTCGACCATGTCTCGTAGCATGGGACTGGACAAACCCAAAACCTACCTTTGTAACTACCTAGTCACGGAGTAGCGTTCGGTCGGCCCAAAGCAAGTCTGTCACCATCCTAAGTACATGCGTCAGCTCAGGTCTTAGGACATAGAATGTATGTTGTACTAGAGACTCACAGATGACATATCGCTGCATCTCATAGTTGGGTCTGTCCGACTCGGACCTTATCTCGACTCGGATCCGACTATGTCGAATCCGACCAGACCTTTCCAAGTCCATATTATCCGGTTAGCATCCAATGCTCCATGGCTAGTGAGACCAAGCCATCGACCATGTCATATGCTAGTCTAGTCGGCTACGCGTCCACACAGCCCTTTCGACTAGGGACCTTTTAGGACAGTCATCATACAATGCATAGTCCCACAAACAAGTGACGTACTTGCTGATACACATCATTGATAATGTCCAAGGACTATCTTTATTCATAAACACATAGGAAATATCATCATACATGATTGCCTCTAGGGCATATCTCCAACAGCTACATCAAGTCCCTTCCGAATATCAAGTGAAGTGCACCACAAGTAACTTCCACATCTATGCGTCGACAAGGTGGCTTCACAGACTTTCGAAGACATTCAACATGATTTGGGCCAGGACGAAGAAAGCTATGCGGAGAGTTTTTTCTTCCACGTACACGGAACATCTTCAACGCCAATTGGAGAATATCATCGAAGGATCCAAGTCCATCGATGAGTACTTCAAGGAGATGAACAAAGCCTTGAGATGAGCCGACGTGTTCGACCCCATTTCAATGAAGTTCCACTTCATGCTGGGATTGAACAACAACATCTACAAGACTATCTTCCGCGAGAACTACACGTCCCTCAATGACAACTACTTTGGTGCTCTCATGGTGGAAAAAGAATTCATGAAGGCCAAGGCTTCTTCCCCCAAAGCTCACTTCACGATGACAAACTCCGTGGCAATGAGCATGAGGATAGTACCACCAAGATGTCCAAGCCTAACAAGCTCCAAGAAGACGCTCCCAAGTTCAATGTCACCGCCATCCTTCTTTGTGGCATTGATGATGCCGAGTATACCACATGCGATGATTTGCCCATTTATGATGAGTTTGATGATTGACATGTGGAGTCTATTAGTTGTGATGCCATGTTGCACATGATTTCCTGTGACAATTCTTTAGGTCACATCATGTTTGATAATCCGATTGGACTTGTCATATGCTATGCATGAGATCAACCATATGTAATATTTGCAATCTCATTGTAGTGACTATGCATATGGCATTAAAATAAAACCAATTTGCACATATGACATAGATGATAAGCCCATGGTTATTTGCATTTGTTTTTCTTGCGTTGATATTGATATGCTTCCTTTGCATCATTCCTTTCATATGCCATGCCATGACTACCTAGCTTTGAATATGCATTGTTTTGAATGTTGTTCATATTATCCATATGATGTTTACGATATTGCTCATGAGGATACCCACATAGTTTCCTCATACATGTTAGGAGATTTTGATCAATCCCATTCATTGCATGATCTTAATAATTGTGTGCACGATATGCTTCCCATGAATGAAAATCCTATTGATGTGTCCTATACTTGTATGCCCAATTTGTGTCCCCATCATATCATACATAACAATTATTCTTTCATGATGGATGGCATGTTTTTATACTATGCCTCGAATTTCTTTGAGCATTGTCTATATTGTGCTAACTCACACGTGCACATACATATCATGATGGATGGTGTGTACATTTACCATGCACACAATTTGTATCGTTTGTCTCTTTGTTGTGTAGGTCCCCATCCTTACTCGTCTACCTCGCAAGCGCACGAGTTGATGAAATGAGCTTTAGAGAGCAAGGATGACTTGGGAACCCGTGATATGTTTCACCCATCATTTCCTCCACGTAATGACTTCCCGCATTTCTTCTACACGACCCTCACATGGTTATGGGTTATTGTCCATTACATATTATATGCCCGTCTTGCCATGTTCACTTTGCTTGATATGCTTATTCCTATGCCTTTGCCATGCATTTGTGACCCATGCTTTGGATTTTACATGATTCATGATTCTACTACTTGTATGTGTATTTGCAAGCTTGGTGGAGATATCACTTGTTATTGCCATGTTCCATTTGTGACTCATACCTATGATGATACTTTGACCATGATTTTGTTTCGTGCTTGCGATATGTCATGTGCATTGTCTATGCCTACTATTTTCTCACATGACATGATTGCCATGATTTCCTCTAGTGTGTTGCATCTTCGCTCCACTAGTTTGCACGACTTGATTACTATGCTTGCTTTGTGTAGTGCATCACCCATGATTCATACTTGCTCATTTCGTGCGGTTGATAGCCACTATTGCCATGCTCTGCACATGATTGCTATTACTTGTTGTCATATGTCTCCATATTTTGCCTCTCTCGTACTAGATAATTATCCATGTATTGAGTGCAACAATGATTTTAACCTTGCTAATGAGATTGCCCCCATCGCACTCTCACATATATTTGGAGATTTTGACACAATTCTTGTGAAGCATGCTTATCTTCCTTCTTTGCACCATATGCCTAGTGCCATGAACATAAAGATTGTTGCATCATATTCTTCATGCACTTTAGCTACTAATGATTATGTGCAAGAGATGAGAACCATCACAATGGATGATGTGTTTATCTACCATGCGCATACGTTCTTTGTTTTGTTGTGTGCATGTGTAGGATACTTGGACTTCGTGTCGACTTCCACTTCACGTGATTTGACCATCCAAGCTCTTGAGAGCGAGCCTCATACATTCATGATGGAAATATGCCCTAGAGGCAATATTAAAGTTGTTATTATTATATTTCCTTATTCATGATAAATGTTTATTATTCATCCTAGAATTGTATTGACCGGAAACTTAAATACATGTGTGCATACATAAAAAATACCGTGTCCCTAGTGAGCCTCTACTAGACTATCTCATTGATGAAAAGATGGTTAAGGTTTCCTAATCAAAGACATGAGTTGTCATTTGACGGGATCACATCATTAGGAGAATGATGTGATGGACAAGACCCAACCGTTAGCATAGCATATGATCATTTAGTTTATTGCTACTTCTATGTCAAATACATGTTTCTTTGACCATGCGATCATGCAACTACTGGACTCCAGAGGAATGCCTTGTGTGCCGTCAAACATCACAACATAACTGGGTGATCATAAAGGTGCTCTATAGGTATCTCCCAAGGCGTCTATTGAGTTGGCATCGATCGAGACTGGGATTTGTCACTTCGTATAACGGAGAGGTATCTCCGGGCCCTCTCAGTAATACAACATCACAAGAAGCTTGCAAGCAAAGTGACTAAGGAGTTAGTTATAGGATGATGTATTACAGAACGAGTAAAGAGACTTGCCGGTAACGAGATCAAACTAGGTATGGAGATACTGATGATCGAATCTTGGGAAAGTAACATACCGACAGACAAAGTGAATTACGTATGCTGTCAAAGGTTTAACCGATAAAGATCTTCATAGAATGTGTCGGAACCAATATGGGCATCCAAGTCCTGCTATTGGCTATTGACCGGAGAAGCGTCTCGGTCATGTCTACATCATTCTTGTACCCGTAGGGTCCGCACGCTTAACGTAAGTTTATGATATAGTATTATATGTTGTTCGGAGTCTCGAATGAGATTACGAACATGACGAAGATCTCCAGAATGGTCCGGGGGTAAAGATTGATATATAGGATGATATGGCACGCTTAACCGAAAGATTGGTTTGTTCGTCCTACAAAATCCCAACCAATTCGGGGGCTAATGATGTGGTCACCTATTACAGGTAGGACCAAGGACCCATCATTTGGTACCAACAGGGGGCCCATCACCATCATAGGTAGGTCTTTGGACCATGTCAGCTTTCGGATGATACATTAGGAAGATCACTCGGATGGCTCTGCAGCACTCGGTCAACCACGCGTCACTCGACGGATGAACTACCACTTGGACGTACATGAGAAGAAGGCATCATGGGAGCTGGAACGGTCGAAGAATCCTAAGTCATCCACTAAATAGAGTTATAGCTAACGCTACCTATAATTGCTGTAGTAGAGGCTCATTATACTAATAACTGCCTCATTCAATGGCATTAATTGCCCCGGCGGCGTGGGGAACATGGGGCTGCAGCGCACTCAATGTAAGCCGCTACCCTCCCCCTGGCCGGGGACGTTCACTCTCTGTAACTATACCCATCAAATCAAAGCAAGCCTCAGGGCTCGAGACGTAGGGCTTTTACCTCCACCAAGTGAGGGGCGTGAACTCGTTAAACACTGAGTTTTACACCTATGTCGTAGCTAGTCTCTGCCCCTTATGTGTACCCCTAGTAATCATTTTCATGATCATAACCCCGACAGTCGAGGCCCATGGCGTCTGGGCTAGATGCCGAGGACTGTGGCATGTGGTCCTGGAGTCCGAGAAGGACTTTTGCCTTGCGGGCAAAACCAACTTTGAGGAGGCTCTTTCTCCAAGAAATGACAAGGCTCAACATATAAATAGAGGGGCAGGGATAGCACCCAGAACACATCAAGATTCACCAAGTCGTGTGCCGGCAAGAACACCCCCTCTAGTTTACCCTCCATCATAGTTTTCGTTGTGCTTGGAAAATCCCTGCAGAGATTGTTCTTCACTACCACCATCACCACACCATCATGCTGCCAGAACTCATCTACTACTTCGCCCCTCTTGCTAGATCAAGAAGGCGAGGACGTCATCGAACTGAACATGTGCTGAACACGGAGGTGCCGTACGTTCGGTACTTGATTGGGACAGATCATGAAGGTATACGACTACATCAACTGTGTTGATAAACGCTTCCACTTTGCAATCAAGGGTATGAAGATGCTCTCCCCCTCTCGTAGCTATGCATCTCCATGGATAGATCTTGCGTATCTGTAGAATATTTTTGTTTTACATGCAACGTTCCCCAACAGTGGCATCATGAGCCAGGTCTATGCGTAGATGATATGCATGAGTAGAACCCAAAGGAGCTGTGGGCGGTGATTTTCATATTGCTTACCACCAACGTCTTATTTTGATTCGACGGTATTGCGGGATGAAGCGGCCTGGACCAACCTTACATGTCCACGAACATGAGACCGTTTCCACAGACTAATGCAACTTGTTTTTCATAAGGTGGCTGGCGGCCGGTGTTTGTTTCTCTCACTTTAGTTGAATCGAATATGACTACGGCCGGTCCTTGCAGAAGGTTAAAACAGCAAACTTGATAAACACCGTTGTGGTTTTGCATAGGTAAGAACAGTTCTTGCTAATTACCCATAGAAGGCACACAAAACTTGCAACAACCAAGTAGAAGACATCTAACTTGTTTTTGCAGGGAATGTTGAGATGTGATATGGTAAAGACGTGATGTGATATACGTTGCTGTATGAGATGATCATGTTTTGTAATACCGACAATCAACATGAGCCTTAGGGTTGTCTTTTAATTATTGTATGGCCTGCATGTCAATCATTAAGTGCCATGTAGTTGCTTTACTTTATCGCTATGCGTTAGCAATAGTTGTAGAAGCAATAGTTGGCGAGACGACCCCGGCGCAATGATGGAGATCAAGGTGTCACGACGGTGATGATGGAGATCATGACATTGCTTTGGAGATGGAGATCAAAAGCATAAGATGATGGTGGCCATATCATGTCACATATTTTGATTGCATGTGATGTTTATCCTTTATGCATCTGATTTTGCTTAGAACAATGGTAGCATTATAAGATGATCCCTTCACTTAATTTCAAGATTAAAGTGTTCTCCCCGAGTATGCACCGTTGCTAAAGTTCGTCGTTTCTAAGCACCTCGTGATGATCGGGTGTGATAGATTCTATGTTCACATACAACGGGTGTAAGCCAGTTTTGCACAAGCATAATACTTGGGTTAAACTTGACAAGCCTAGCATGTCCAAACATGGTCTCGGAACACTGGAGACCGAAAGGTCGAACATGAGTCATATAGTAGATATGATCAACATGAATATGTTCACCATTAAGGACTACTCCATCTGACGTGATGATCGGACATGATTTAGTTGATTTGGATCATGTATCACTTAGATAACTTGAAGGATGTTAATTTAAGTGGGAGTTCATTAGTAATTTGATTAATTGAACTTAATTTATCATGAACTTAGTCCTGGTAGTCTTTGCAAATCTATGTTGTAGATAAATGGCCTGCGCTACTGTTTCGTTGAATTTTAATGCGTTCCTAGAGAAAGCTAAGTTGAAAGATGATGGTAGCAATTACATGGACTAGGTCCGTAACTTGAGGACTATCCTCATTGCTCCACAGAAGAATTATGTTCTTGGTTCACCGCTAAGTGACAGACCTGCTGCCACCAAGCTACAAAGGCTTCGTGATGAACTATAATATGCAAGGAATGACGAAAATGATTTCCGAGCTCTTCGCGATGCTGAAATCGGCGGAGGTAGAAATCAAGAAAGAGCATCAAGTGTTGATGGTTAACAAGAACACCCATTTCAAGAAAAAAGGCAAGGGAAAGAAAGGGAACTTCAAGAAGAACGGCAATCAAGTTGCCGCTTCCATGAAGAAACCCAAAGCTGGATCCAAGCGTGAGACTGGGTGCTTTTACTGCAAGGGTAATGGTCACTGGAAGCGGAACCACCCCAAATATTTGGCGGATAAGAAGGATGGCAAAGTGAACAAAGGTTGATATACATGTTATTGATGTGTTCCTTGCTAGTGCTCGTAGTAGCGCCTGGGTATTTGATAATGGTTCGGTTGCTCATATTTGTAACTCGAAATAGGAGCTATGGAATAAATGAAGATTAGCTAAGGACGAGGTAACGATGCGCGTCAAAAATGGTTCCAAGGTTGATGTCATCTCCGTCGGCACGCTACCTCTACATCTACCTTCAGGATTAGTTTTAGACCTTAATAAATGTTAGTTGATGCCAGTGTTGAGCATGAAAATTATATCTAGATCTTTTTTATTGTGAGACGGTTATTCATTTAAGTCAGACAATAATGGTTGTTCTATTTATATGAGTGACATCTTTTATGGTCATGCACCCTTAGTGAATGGTCTATTCTTGTTGAATATTGATTGTAGTGATACACATATTCATAATATTGATGCCAAAATATGCCAAATTGATAATGATAGTGCAACATACTTGTGGCACTGCCGTTTAGGTCATATTGGTGTAAAGCGCATGAAGAAACTCCATGCGGATGGACTTTTGGAATCACTTGATTATGAATCTTTTGATACTTGTGAACCATGCCTCATGAGCAAGATGACCAAAACTCTGTTCTTCGGAATAATGGAGCGAGCTAATGACCTATTGGAAATAATACATACCGATGTATGCGGTCCGATGAGTGCTGAAGCACACGGCGGGTATCATTATTTTCTCACCTTCACAGATGATTTGAGTAGGTATGGGTATATCTACTTGATGAACCACAAGTCTGAAACGTTTGAAAAGTTCAAAGAATTTTAGAGTGAAGTGGGGAATCATCATAACAAGAAAATAAAGTTTCTACGATCTGATCGCGGAGGCAAATATTTGAGTTACGAGTTTGGCCTTCATTTAAGACAATATGGAATAGTTTCACAACTCACGCCACCTAGAATACCACGTTGTAATGGTGTGTCCGAACATCGTAACAATACTTTATTAGACATGGTGAGTTCTATGATGTCTCTTACCAATTTACAACTATCGTTTTGGGGTTATGCATCAGAGACAACCGCATTCACATTAAATAGGGCACGATCTAAATCCATTCAGACGACACCATGTGAACTGTAGTTTGGTAAGGAACCTAAGTTGTCGTTTCTTAAAGTTTGGGGATCCGACACTTATGTCAAAAGACTACAGCCTGATAAGCTCGAACCCAAAGCGGAGAAGTGTGTCTTTGTAGGATACCCAAAAGAAACTATTGGGTATACCTTCTACCACATATCCAAAGGCAAAATCTTTGTTGCTAAGAATGGGTCCTTTCTGGAGAAGGAGTTTCTCTCGAAAGAAGTGAGTGGGAGGAAAGTAGAATTTGAAGAGGCAGTTGTACCTTCTCTCGAGTTGGAAAGCAGCACATAAGAGAAAACCATTCCCGTGATGCCTACATCAACTTGAGAGGAAGCAAATGATGATGATCATGAAACTTTAGATCAAGTTACTATTGGACCTCGTAGGTCGACCAGAACACGCTCTGCACTAGAGTGGTACGATAATCTTGTCCTGGAAGTAATGTTGTTGGACAACGACAAACCTATGAACTATGAAGAAGCTATGACAAGCCCAGATTCTGACGAGTTCAAGGGGTTGAATATGATGAGACTTTCTCACCCATAGCGATGCATAAGTCTGTCCGAATTATGTTAGCAATTGTTGCATTTTATGATTATGAAATTTGGCCAATGGATGTCAAAACTGCATTCCTTAATAGGTTTCTTAAAGAAGAGTTGTATATGATGCAACCAGAAGGTTTTGTCGATCCTAAAGGTGCTAACGAAGTGTGCAAGGTCCAACGATCCATCTATGGGCTGGTGCAAGCATCTCGGAGTTGGAATAAACACTTTGATGAGGTGATCAAAGCATTTGGTTTTATACAGACTTATGGTGAAGCTTATATTTACAAGAAAGTGAGTGGGAGCTTTGTAGATTTTCTAATATTATATGTGGATGGCATATTGCTGATTGGAAATGATATAGTATTTCTGGATAACATAAAAGGATATCTGAATAAGAATTTTTCAATGAAAGACCTCGGTGAAGCCGCTTACATATTGGGCATCAAGATCTATAGGGATAGACCGAGACGCTTAATAGGACTTTCACAAAGCACATACCTTGACAAAGTTATGAAGAAGTTCAAGATGGAATAGTCAAAGAAAGGGTTCTTGCCTGTGTTGCAAGGTGTGAAATTGAGTAAGACTCAAAGCCCGACCACAGCAGAAAATAGAGAGAGAATGAAATTCATTCCCTATGCCTCAGCCATAGGTTCTATAATGTATGCCATGTTGTGTACCAAACCTAATGTGTGCATTGCCATAAGTTTGGCAAGGAGGTACCATAGTAATCCAGGAGTGGATCACTGACAGCGGTCAAGAATATTCTGAAGTACCTGAAAACGACTAAGGATATGTTTCTCATTTATGGAAGTGACGAAGATCTCATCATAAAGGGTTATGTCGATACTAGCTTCGGCACAAATCCTGATGACTCTAAGTCACAAACCGGATACATGTTTATATTAAATGGTGGAGCTATCAGTTGGTGCAGTTTTAATTAGAGCGTCATGGTCGGATCTACGTGTGAAGCGGAGTACATAGCTGCTTCAGAAGCAGCGCATGAAGGAGTCTGGAATAAGGAGTTCATATCTGATCTAGGGGTAATATCCAATGCGAGTCCAATGACAATCTTTTGTGACAACACTGGAGCAATTGCCTTAGCGAAGGAATCTAGGTTTCACAAGAGAACCAAATACATCAAGCGACGCTTCAACTCCATTCACGAATATGTGGAAGATGGAGAAATAGAAATTTGTAAAGTGCATACGGATCTGAATTAGCAGACCCGTTGACTAAGTGTCTTCCATGAGCAAAACATGATCAGAACCAAGACTCCATGGGAGTTAGATTCATTACATTGTAATCTAGATTATTGACTCTAGTGCAAGAGGGAGACTGATGGAAATATGCCCTAGAGGCAATAATAAAGTTGTTGTTATTATATTTCCTTATTCATGATAAAGGTTTATTATTCATGTGGGAATTGTATTGACCGGAAACTTAAATACATGTGTGGATACATAAACAAATACCGTGTCCCTAGTGAGCCTGTACTAGACTAGCTCGTTGATCAAATGATGGTTAAGGTTTCCTAACCATAGACATGAGTTGTCATTTGATAACGGGATATCATTAGGAGAATGATGTGATGTACAAGACCCAACCATTAGCATAGCATATGATCATTCAGTTTATTGCTACTGCTTTCTTAATGTCAAATATGTGTTTCTTCGACCATGAGATCATGCAACTCCCAGACTCCGGAGGAATGCCTTGTGTGCCATCAAACGTCACAATGTAACTGGGTGATCATAAAGGTGCTCTACAGGTATCTCCGAAGGTGTCTGTTGAGTTGGCATGGATCTAGACTGGGATTTGTTACTCTGTATGATGGAGAGGTATCTCTGGGCCCTCTCGGTAATATAGCATCACAAGAAGCTTGCAAGCAATGTGACTAAGGAGTTAGTTATGGAAGAAGTAAAGAGACTTGGCGGTAACAAGATTGAACTAGGTATGGAGATACCAACAATCGAATCTCTGACAAGTAACATACTGATAGACAAAGGGAACTACGCATGATGTCATAAAGGTTTGACCGATAAAGATCTTTCTAGAATATGTAGGAACCAATATGGGCATCCAGGTCCCGCTATTGGCTATTGACCGGAGAAGTGTCTCGGTCATGTCTACATCATTCTCGAACCCATAGGGTCTGCACGTTTAATGTTCGTTGTCGATATAGTATTATATGAGTTATGTATGTTGGTGATCGAATGTTGCTCAGGGACCCAGATGAGATCACGGACATGACAGGAGCTCCAGAATGGTCTAGAGTTTTAGATTGATATATAGGATGATATGGTTAGGCCAAGGGGTAAGGCCCACAGGGCTTTAGGTCGGCGCAAAAGGAAGTTTTGCAGAGGTCGGGGACGAGACGCCAGGGACCCTGGCATCTGGCCCAGATGATGTGGTCACCTATTACCGGCAGGGTCAAGGACCCATCATTTGGGACCCACAGGGGGCCCAACACCATCATAGTTAGGTCTTTGGATCGTGTCAACATTGGGATTATACATCATGAGGATCACTCGGACGGCTCTGCAGCACTCGGATAACCACACGTCACTCAGTGGATGAACTACCACTCAGACGTACAAGATAGGAAGGCGTCATGGGAGCTAAAACAGTCGAAGAATCCTAAGTCATCCACTAAATAGAGTTATAACTACTGTTACTTGTAACTGCTGTAGTAGAGGCTCATTATACTAATAACTGTCTCATTCAATGGCATTAATTGCCCCGACGGCGTGGGGAACATGGGGCTACAATGCACTCTATATTAGCCGCTCCCCTCCCCCTGGCTGGGCCCGTTCACTCTCTATAACTATACCCATCAAATCAAAGCAAGTCTTAGGGCACGAGATGTAGGGATTTTACCTCCACTGAGTGAGGGGTCTGGAGTCGTTAAACACCGACTAGTACACCTACGCCATAGCTAGTATCTGCCCCTTATAAGTACCCCTAGTACTCATTGTCAAGATCATAACCCAGACAGTTGACGCCCACCGTGGGGCTAGGCGTCTAGAAAAATTTCATGGTGTAGGTGGATTTTCTTCATCATCATCATGTCAGTCGGCGGCGAAATCCGCTTTGGGGCGATCTCCTTCGTCGCCGGAGTGGCTACATGAGGCCCCGTTGGATGTGGAGGCATTCCCTGTCCGTGGCATGATGCACTTCCGTGCTTTCTCCTATAGAGTCCTTCTTCGATAGCCCTCGGCCCTGTACCGAGTGGTTGACCATTGCACCGTTGTGCGCCATCACAAGCGCTCCGGGCGTTCGCGGCTGCAACACTAGATCAAGCACATTGTCGCCACTCAGGCGGCAGCGGAACAAGTGGCGGCCATCGAGTTTGACGAGCCCACCCTCGACCTCTCCGATGGATCACTCAGCAATTCCTCAGAGGAGTCTGAGTCTGAAAGCATCGAGTCGACTGCCGAGATTCTCATGGCAGATAACTCTGAGCACCACGTACCCTCGGGTTAGATAAAGCCCAAAGATGACCATTGGGGTACATCCCATGCCAACACCAACGGCGGCTTCCGGGCCACGAGCCGTATGTACCACAGGCTCACACCCGGGAGCAGCGGGATGAGCTCCATCGCAGGAACGACCAGCTCCTAAACACTCCCATTACCGGGACAACTCCTGAGGCGCTAGCCATGGAGTCGACTCGCCTGACACTCTAGACAAGCGCGATCACCTCGAGCGGCTCCAGAGGGAGTTGGATGAACACGAGCGTCATCAACCCAATTCTAGTCGACACAAATGCCGGCTCTACTTGAGTGAGCAACCTCGTAAGTATCAAGTCCTCAGTACTCTAGTTCAAACTCTAGTAGCCGCCACTCGGATTGCATATTTCTTCCAACCCTCTGGCTCTTTGGCCGGAGAAGGGATTCGTCAGATCTAGGCGCTCCTCAAGACAACACTATTGTAGAACGTGGCAGTATCCCAGTCCAGAGACCGGATCCATAGTGCATCCATGCGCGTGGAGACCGTCCAGTCAGCTCATAGCCCACTCGGCTCGGGCAGGCGCCAAGCTACTTCTTCCTCTAGAGATCACCACGAATATCGAAGGCGCGACCGAGTTGCATCGCCCTGGCGTAACAACGAATATGATCGTGCCCTGATGGCTCCACCAAGGGATTTCGCGTATGGGCGCCAACCCTACAACGACAGATGGACTCACGGTGCTGATCGCGGGCCGAGTCCTACTCGTCCGTCGAGGGACACTCAAGACCCGCTATTCAAAGCAAGATCCGTTCTCGCTCAGAACCTGGTCGATGGAGGTCAGGCCCTATGAGAGGGCCAAGATCATGATGTACCGAGTGGTTCAGTACCGTTAGGTCCCGAGTGCTTCAACCGTTACATACGAGCGACTGAGATTCCAAACAACTTTAGGTTGTACACGGGGATCAGCAAGTTCACCTACGAATCCAAGCTGGAAATTTGGCTAGAAGATTACCGAGTGGCAGTTCAGATTGGCGGCGGCAACGATAATGTGGCTAACACAGCTCCCGCCGGGTAGCATTTTCTGTTGGGACGATCTGGCGAAGGTGTTCGTCAAGGCCTTTGAAGGCACATACAAGAGAGCAGGAGGTCTGACCGAGTTGCAGCACTGCATGTAGAAGCAGAATGAGACTCTCCGGGAGTATATTCAGTGGTGGACCACTCTGCACAATACAATGGAGAGCGTCACCGAGCGTCGGGAGCTGAATATGAAGTTCGGCCGAACTGAGATCTTGTCTCTTAGTCGGGCTATGGAGAGAGCCAATAGGTATGCCAACGGTGAAGAGGAATACCGACTGAGGAGTGGCAAGAGCCGAGCCGGCAATGCGCATCAGTCGGAGAACAAGGGCAAGAAGCACAAGCGAAAAGTAGATGCCTGAGGGACTGCCGAGGCTGCGGCTCTAGCTAGCCAAGGCAAGAAGAGCTCCCAAAAGTAGAAAAGGGATTGGAAAGGGAAAAAGCAAGTCTCCATGAAGAGCGACATCCTCGACCAACCTTGCCAGATCCATACAAAGAAAGATGAGGAGGCCAATTTGATTTTTCCCAAACACACCACACAGGGGACTCTGGAAGCAAGAGATGCGGCAAGATTCCTTTGGAGAAGGGTACTTTGGGTACCCCAGCATAGAGAATGTCTTGATGATCTTTGCTGACATCGAGAGTAAGAGTCACCTCAAACTCATCAATCGAGAAGTCAACATGGAAGTTCCGACTGTCACCGAATTTCTCGACTGGGCAAAGATGCTAGTAACCTTTGATCACTCAGATCACCCTCTCACATATCGACCCCCCGGCAGCAGGCCTTGGTGGTAGATCTAGTCATGGGAGGAGTTTGACTGTGCAAAGTCCTAATGGACGACGACAGCGGGCTTAATATCATTTACGCCAACATATTGGAGGCGGTGGGCATCCCGATGACTCGGCTCAGCAAGAGCAACATGCAGTTCCACGGGGTAATCCATGAGAAGAAGGCAAAATCACTCGGTTAGATTGCCCTTGACGTCGTATTCGGTGAGGAGAAGAACTTTAGATAGGAACAACTGACTTTTGATGTGGTGGACTTCCGAAGTGCTTATCACGCCATCCTGGGTAGGCCTGCCTACGCACGTTTTATGGCCCCTCCATGTTATGTGTATCTTAAGCTTAAGATGCTAGGGCCGAAAGGCGTGATCACCATCACAGGCAATCAGAAGTTTGCCCCGACCAACATCTCCACCACCATGGACAACAAATAGGAATCCGTGCTCATCCAGTTCCTTCGTGAGAATTGGGACATCTTTCATGGACGACTTCTGACATGCCGGGTGTTCCCAGGGAGCCGATCGAGCACAGATAACTTGTCGATTCAATGATGAAGCCTTTCAAATAGCACCTTCAGAGATCCTCCACCGAGAAGCACAAGGCCATTAGCGAGGAGATAGCATGGCTCTTAGCCATCCAGTTCATCCAAGAGGTGTACCACTCCGAGTGGCTCGCCAACGTCGTCTTGGTGCCGAAGAAAGACAAGTCTATCTGAATGTGGGTAGATTTTAGGCATATCAATCAGGCCTACCCGAAAGATCATTTCCCTATCCCTCACATAGATCATATAGTAGAGTCTACTACGGGATGTGAGCTATTGTCATTTCTGGATGCGTACTCCGTGTACCACCAAATCTGACTATACGACCCTGATGAAATAAAAACAATGTTCATCACCCCATTTGGGTGTTTCTATTATATCACGATGCCATTTGGGTTAAAAAACGTTGGGGCCACATTTCAGCGTATGATCCAGAAGTGCCTACGAAAGTAGATCAGTCGGAACATGGAAGCTTATATGGATGACGTCGTGGTTAAGTCCAGGAAAGGTTTCGACCTCCTGACCGACCTCACCGAGACTTTTGCGAATTTACGCTCTTTTGGCATCAAGCTCAACCCAACCAAGTGTAGGTTAGGTGTACCAGCAGGCAAGTTACTCGGTTTCCTTGTTTCCAAACATGGGATCGATGCCAATCCTGAGAAGATCGGGACCATCATCCGGATGAAGCAACTAGAGCGTCTCCACGACGTACAACACCTCATAGGTTGCCTGGCAGCCTTGAGCCGATTCATCTCAAGACTCGGTGAAAAAGCCCCCCGTTTTACCAATTGATGAAGAAGTCTGATAGGTTTGAGTGGACTCCCGAAGCGCAGGCTACGTTCCAGGAACTCAAAACCCCGCTTTCTACCCATCCGGTGCTAGCTGCTCCGAGCGCAAAGAGCCTTTGCTCTTATACATCACGGCCACGAGCCAAGTCGTTAGCACGGTCCTCACTGTGGAACGGGAAGAACAAGGCAAAGCCTTCAAGGTACAATGACCGGTATACTACATCTCTGAAGTCCTTACACCTTCCAAGGAAAGGTATCCGCATTATCAGAAGCTAGTATATGGAATCTATCTAACTACAAAGAAGGTGGCACATTATTTCCAAGAACACTTGGTCACAGTGATAAGTGACGCTCCTCTGTCTGAGATCATGAACAATAGATATGTCACTGGCTGAGTAGCCAAGTGGGCCATTGAGCTCCTCCCGCTGGACATCAGGTTTGAAGCTAAGAAGGCCATCAAGTCACAAGCCCTGGTAGATTTCCTGGCCGAATGGATTGAGCAAGAGCAGCCTTTCCCGAGTGTTCCTAAACACTGGACGATGTTTTTCGATGGCTCCAAGATGCTCCATGGCTCCGGAGCCGGAGTTATATTTGTGTCTCCTAACGGCGATCGACTCAGCTACGTACTTCAAATCCACTTCGACTCCTACAACAATGAAGCTGAGTATGAGGCTCTCATATATGGACTGCGAATGGCAATTTCTATGGGAATTCGCCGACTAATGGTCTATGGAGATTCAGACCTAGTGGTGAATCAAGTCGTGAAGGAATGGGATATCCATAGCCCTGCGATGTCCGATTATTGCAATGCTGTCAGTAAACTAGAAAAACACTTTGAAGGGTTGGAGCTCCATCATGTACCATGACTCAAAAACCAAGCGGTTGATGACCTGTCCAAGATGGGTTCCACTCGAAAGGCAGTACCCAAGAATGTGTTCCTGGAACACTTGCACTCGCCCACGATCAAGCAAGACCCCTTCATGGAAGATCCCCCGCAACCAGTCGGGCCATCGAATCCGACTGAAGTAGACATTCCCGCAATAATTGATTTCGTCCAAGAGATACCGGTCATAACTCCCGAGTGGTCTGAGTCAAACCTAGAATACCTGCTCCAGCAGGAGCTCCCAGAGGATGAATATGAAGCCCGCCAGATCATCCACCTATCCAAGGTCTTCATAGTCATGGGAGATCAACTGTACAAGTAAAGTACGAGTGGATTCACTCAACGGTGCATATCTTCGGGGGAAGGACAACAAATACTTCAAGAGATTCACTCAGGAACATGTGGGCATCATGCATCCTCTTGGACCTTGGTCGCCGAAGCATTTAGAGCCAGATTCTAGCGGCCCCGAGCCAATGAGCCTTCCCTGAAGACTATCCCTCTCACTTGGTCGTTCACCATTTGGGGACTTGACATGGCCGGCCCTCTCCGGACTGGGGCGAGTGGCTTCACACACCTGTTGGTAGTAGTAGACATGTTCACCAACTGGATCGAGGCCAAGCCCATAAATAAGCAGGATTCAGCCACTGCAATTCAATTCATCAGGGAGATTATCTTTAGATTCGGAGTCCCGCACAACATCATCATCAATAACGGGTCGAACTTCGACTCGGATGAGTTCCGTGAGTTTTATTACACCCAGGGCACTCGGGTCGAATACGCCTCTTTGGTTCACCCATAGTAGAATAGGCAAGCCGAGAGAGCAAATGGGCTCATACTTTAAGGATTGAAGCATCAACTCATGCGTGATCTGACCCACAAAGCAAGAGCCTGGGTGATCGATTTGCCATTGGTCCACTGGGGCCTACGAACAACTCTGAATCGAAACATGAACCGCACCCATTCTTTATGGCGTACGGGTCAGAAGCGGTCTTGCCGAGTGATTTGCTCCGTAACTCTCCCCGAGTGGATCTTTACTCAGAATCCGAAGTCAAGGAAGCAAGGCGGGATGGCCTAGACCTTTTAGATGAAGAACGTGAGCTAGCGCTTAGAAGATTGACGTTGTACCAGCAAGACTTGCATCGCTACCATGATAGGCACGTTAGAGGACGTGCTTTCTAGGAAGGAGACCTGATCCTCGGAGTGGATCAACAAAAACCTCACAAGCTGGCACCCCCCTAGGAGGGACAATTATCCATATCCAAGGTCCTACATAATGGAGCATACATGTTGTACAACTTCACCAAAGGAATAAAAGAGCCCAGAGCTTGGAATGCAGATTTGCTGCGCAAGTTTTATACTTAGAATAAAATTTCTCCCTTGTAATAGTTAGTCCGAATGAATTTAGATGAATAAAAGTCTTGCTTTTTCCCATATATCGTCTAGTTCGACCTATGGTCGCATTTCACTCAGGTGACTAACCGCATTCAGAAACTAACACACCTCCAGTGGGTGTAGAGGTGAGAAAGCTTAGTCGCGAACCAGCTTTTGCCTAAGTTCAAAAATAATCCGAGTTTGGATCTGCTCCACACTCAGGGGATTATCCGTGAACTAACTTTCTCGTTAGTTAAAAAATAACCCAAGTGAGGATCTGCTCCACACTCCGGGGCTTAGCCGCGAACCAGCTTTCGCTGAAGTTCAAAAATAATCCGAGTGAGGATCTGCTCCACACTCGGGGGCTTAGCCGCGAACCAGCTTTCGCCTAAGTTCAAAAATAATTTGAGTGATGATCTCCTCCACACTTGGGGGCTTAGCCAAGAACCAGCTTTCGGCTAAGTTAAAAAATAATCCAAGTGAGGATCTCCTCCACACTCGGGGGCTTAATTAGCCATGAACCAGTTTTCGCCTAAGTACAAAAATATTCCGAGTGAGGATCTGCTCCACACCCCGGGGCTTAGCCGCGAACTAGCCTTCGCTTAAGTTCAAAATATTCCGATCTGCTCCACACTCAGGGGGGAGGGGTGTTGGAAATATGCCCTAGAGGCAATAATAAATTGGTTATTATTATTATATTTCCTTGTTCATGATAATCGTTTATTATCCATGCTATAATTGTATTGATAGGAAACTCAGATGCATGTGTGGGTACATAGACAACACCATGTCCCTAGTAAGCCTCTAGTTGACTAGCTCGTTGATCAATAGATGGTTACGGTTTCCTGACCATGGACATTGGATGTCATTGATAACGGGATCACATCATTAGGAGAATGATGTGATGGACAAGACCCAATCCTAAGACTAGCACAAAGATCGTGTAGTTCGTATGCTAAAGCTTTTCTAATGTCAAGTATCTTTTCCTTAGACCATGAGATTGTGCAACTCTCGGATACTGTAAGAATTCTTTGGGTGTACCAAACGTCACAACGTAACTGGGTGGCTATAAAGGTGCACTACAGGTATCTCCGAAAGTGTCTGTTGGGTTGGCATGAATCGAGACTGGGATTTGTCACTCCGTGTAAACGGAGAGGTATCTCTGGGCCCACTCGGTAGGACATCATCATAATGTGCACAATGTGACCAAGGAGTTGATCACGGGATGATGTGTTACGGAACGAGTAAACAGACTTACCGTTAACGAGATTGAACAAGGTATCGGTATACCGACGATCGAATCTCGGGCAAGTACAATACCGCTAGACAAAGGGATTTGTATACGGGATCGATTGAGTCCTTGACATCGTGGTTCATCCGATGAGATCATCGTGGAACATGTGGGAGACAACATGGGTATCCAGATCCCGCTATTGGTTATTGACCGGAGAATGTCTCGGTCATGTCTGCATGGTTCCCGAACCCGTAGGGTCTACACACTTAAGGTTCGATGACGCTAGGGTTATAAAGGAAGTTTGTATGTGGTTACCGAATGTTGTTCGGAGTCTCGGATGAGATCCCGGATGTCATGAGGAGTTCCGGAATGGTACGGAGGTAAAGATTTATATATGGGAAGTCCTGTTTTGGTCACCGGAAAAGTTTCGGGTTTTATCGGTAACGTACCGGGACCACCGGGAGGGTCCCGGGGGTCCACCAAGTGGGGCCACTGGCCCCGGAGGGCTGCATGGGCCAAGTGTGGGAGGGGACCAGCCCCAGGTGGGCTGGTGCGCCCCCCACAAGGGCCCAAGGCGCCTAGGGTTTGGGGAGGGGTGCTTCCACCTAACTTGGGAGGCAAGTTTCCCCCCTCTCCCCCCTTGGCCGCCACCCTTAGATGGGATTGGGGCTGCCGCACCCCTTGGGGTGGAAACCCTAGAGGGGGCGCACCCTCCTCCCTCTCCCCTATATATACTTGAGGGTTTTGGGGCTGCCAACACATGAGTTTTACCTCTCCCAGGCGCAGCCCTACCTCTCTCCCTTCTCCTCTCCCGCGGTGCTTGGCGAAGCCCTGCAGGATTGCCACGCTCCTCCACCGCCACCATGTCGTTGTGCTGCTGCTGGACGGAGTCTTCCTCAACCTCTCCCTCTCTCCTTGCTGGATCAAGGCGTGGGAGACATCACCGGGCTGTACGTGTGTTGAACGCGGAGGTGCCGTCTGTTCGGCACTAGGATCTCCGGTGATTTGGATCACGACGAGTACGACTCCTTCAACCCCGTTCTCTTGAATGATTCCGCTTAGCGATCTACAAGGGTATGTAGAAGCACTCTCCTTCCCCTCGTTGTTGGTTTCTCCATAGATAGATCTTGGTGACACGTAGGAAAATTTTGAATTTCTGCTACGTTCCCCAACAGTGGCATCATGAGCTAGGTCTATTGCGTAGATTCTTTGCACGAGTAGAACACAAAGTAGTTGTGGGCGTTGATGTTGTTCAATATGCTTACCGTTACTAGTCCAATCTTTATTCGGCGGCATCGTGGGATGAAGCGGCCCAGACCGACCTTACACGTACTCTTACATGAGACAGGTTCCACCGATTGACATGCACTTGTTGCATAAGGTGGCTAGCGGGTGCCAGTATCTCCCACTTTAGTCGGATCTGATTCGATGAAAAGGGTCCTTATGAAGGGTAAATAGCAATTGACATATCACGTTGTGGTTTTTGTGTTGGTAAGAAACGTTCTTGCTAGAAACCCATAGCAGTCTCGTAAAACATGCAAACAACAATTAGAGGACGTCTAACTTGTTTTTGCAGGGTATGCTATGTGATGTGATATGGCCAAGAAGAATGTGATGAATGATATGTGATGTATGAGATTGATCATGTTCTTGTAATAGGAATCACGACTTGCATGTCGATGGGTATGACAACCGGCAGGAGCCATAGGAGTTGTCTTTATTTATTGTATGACCTGCGTGTCATTGAACAACACCATGTAATTACTTTACTTTATTGCTAACCGGTAGCCATAGTAGTAGAAGTAATAAGTTGGCGAGACAACTTCATGGAGACACGATGATGGAGATCATGATGATGGAGATCATGGTGTCATGCCGGTGACGATGATGATCATGGAGCCCCGAAGATGGAGATCAAAAGGAGCAAAATGATATTGGCCATATCATGTCACTATTTGATTGCATGTGATGTTTATCATGTTTATACATCTTATTTGCTTAGAACGACGGTAGTAAATAAGATGATCCCTCATTAAAATTTCAAGAAAGTGTTCCCCCTAACTGTGCACCGTTGCGAAAGTTCGTCGTTTCGAAGCACCACGTGATGATCGGGTGTGATAGATTCTTACGTTCACATACAATGGGTGTAAGCCAGATTTACACACGCGAAACACTTAGGTTAACTTGACGAGCCTAGCATGTACAGACATGGCCTCGGAACACAAGAGACCGAAAGGTCGAGCATGAGTCGTATAGTAGATACGATCAACATGAAGATGTTCACCGATGATGACTAGTCCGTCTCACGTGATGATCGGACACGGCCTAGTTGACTCGGATCATGTAATCACTTAGATGACTAGAGGGATGTCTATCTGAGTGGGAGTTCATAAGATGAACTTAATTATCCTGAACATAGTCAAAAGATCTTTGCAAATTATGTCGTAAGCTCGCGCTTTAGTTCCACTGTTTAGATATGTTCCTAGAGAAAATATAGTTGAAAGTTGACAGTAGCGATTATGCGGACAGTAGAAAGCTTATGTCCTTAATGCACCGCTCAGTGTGCAGAACCCCAAACGTCGTCTGTGGATGTTGCGAACATCGGACATACATGTTTTGATAACTACGTGATAGTTCAGTTAAACGGTTTAGAGTTGAGGCACCAAAGACGTTTTCAAAACGTCGCGGAACATATGAGATGTTTCGAGGGATGAAATTTGGGATTTCAGGCTCGTGCTCACGTCAAGAGGTATAAGACCTCCGACGATTCTCTTAGCCTACAAACTAAGGGAGAAAAGCTCAATCGTTGAGCTTGTGCTTAGATTGTCTGAGTGCAACAATCACTCGAATCGAGTGGGAGTTGATCTTCCAAATGAGATAGTGATGTTTCTCCAAAGTCATTGCCACCGAGCTGCTAGAGCTTCGTGATGAACTATAACATATCAGGGATAGATATGATGATCCTTGAGGTATTCACGATGTTTGACACCGCGAAAGTAGAAATTAAGAAGGAGCATCAATTGTTGATGGTTGGTGAAACCACTAGTTTCAAGAAGGGCAAGGGTAAGAAGGGACACTTCATGAAACGGAAAATCAGTTGCTGCTCCAGTGAAGAAACCCAAGGTTGAACCCAAACCCGAGACTAAGTGCTTATGTAATAAGGGGAACAGCCACTGGAGCAGAATTACCCTAGATACTTGGTAGATAAGAAGGCTGGCAAGGTCGATAGAAGTATATTGGATATACATTATGTTAATGTGTACTTTACTAGTACTCCTAGTAGCACCAGGGTATTAGATACCGGTTCGGTTGCTAAGTGTTAGTAACTCGAAATAAAAGCTAGGGAATAAATGAAGACTTGCTAAAGGTGAGCTGACGATACGTGTTGGAGGTGTTTCCAAGGTTGATGTGATCAAGCATCGACGCTCCCTCTACCATCGAGATAGGTGTTAAACCTAAATAATTGTCATTTGGTGTTTGCGTTGAGCATAGACATGATTGGATTATGTCTATCGCAATACGGTTATTCATTTAAGGAGAATAATGGTTACTCTGTTTATTTGAATAATACCTTCAATGGTCTTGCACCTGAAACGAATGGTTTATTGAATCTCGATCATAGTGATACACATTTTCATGCCAAAAGATATAAGATAGAAATGATAGTACCGCTTACTTGTGGCACTGCCATGTAAGTCATATTGGTACGCATGAAGAAGCTCCATGTTGATGGATCTTTGGACTCACTCGTTTTTTGAAAAGTTTGAGACATGCGAACCATGTCTATTGGTGTATACGCATGAAGAAACTCCATGCAGATGGATTGTTTGGACTCACTTGATTTTGAATCACTTGAGATATGCAAATCATACCACATGGGCAAGATGACTAAAAAGCCTCGTTTTTCAGTAAAATGGAACAAGATAGAAACTTGTTGGAACTAACACATTTTGATGTGTGCAGTCCAATGAATGCTGAGGCATGCAGTGAATATCGTTATGTTCTTACTTCACAGATGATTCGAGTAGATGTTGAGTATATTTACTTGATGAAACACAAGTCTGAATTATTGAATGGTTCAAGTAATTTCAGAGTGAAGTTGAAGATCGTCGTGACAAGAGGATAAAATGTCTATGATAGGATCATAGAGATGAATATTTGAGTTACGAGCTTTGGCACACAATTAAGACATTGTGGAAATTGTTTCACAATTAATACCGCCTGGAACACCATAGTGTGATGGTGTGTCCGAACATCATAGTTGCACCCTATTGGATATGGTGCGTACCATGATGTCTCTTATCGAATTACCACTATCGTTCATGGGTTAGGCATTAGAGACAACCACACTCACTTTAATAGGGCACCACGTAATTCCGTTGAGACGACACCATTTAAACTATGGTTTGGAGAAACCTAAGTTGTCGTTTCTTAAAAGTTTGGGGCTACGACGCTTATGTGAAAAAGTTTCATCGTGATAAGCTCGAACCCAAAACGGATAAATACATCTTCATAGGATACCCAAAATGGTTGGGTATACCTCCTATCTCAGATCCGGAAGCAAAAGTGATTGTTTCTAGAAACGGGTCCTTTCTCGAGGAAAAGTTTCTCTCGAAAGAATTGAGTGGGAGGATGGTGGAGACTTGATGAGGTTATTGAACCGTCACTTCAACTAGTGTGTAGCAGGGCACATGAAGTTGTTCCCATGGCGCCTACACCAATTGAAGTAGAAGCTTATGATAGTGATCATGAAGTTTCGGATCAAGTCACTACCGTACCTCGTAGGGTGACAAGGATGCGTACTACTTCAGAGTGTTACGCAGTCCTGCCTTAGAGGTCATGTTGCTAGACAACAATGAACCTACGAGCTATGGAGAAACGATGGTGGGCCCGGATTCCGACGAATGGCTCGAGGCAATAAAATCCGAGAAAGGATCCATGACTTTGGAAGAAATACTTGATGGTCGTAAGGCCATTGGGTACAGATGGATTTTAAAAGGAAGACAGACAATGATGGTAAGAATCACCATTAAGAAAGCTCGACTTGTCGTTAAGATGTTTTCCGACAAGTTCAAGGAGTTGACTATGGTGAGGCTTTCTCACTCGTAGCGATGCTAAGAGTCTGTTGGAATTGGATTAGCAGTTACTGCATTATTTATGAAATCTTGCAGATAGGAATGTCAAAAACATTGTTTCCTCGACAGTTTTCTTGAGGAAAGGTTGTATGTGATACAACCAGAAGGTCTTTGACAATCCTGAAAGACGCTAACAAATATGCAAAGCTCCAGCAATCCTTCTAAGGACTGGAGTAAGCATCTCGGAGTTGGAATGTACGCTTTGATGAGATGATCAAAGATTTTGGGTTTATACAAAGTTTGTGAGAAACTTGTATTTCCAAAGAAGTGAGTGGGAGCACTATGGAATTTTTGATGAGTATATGTTGTTGACATATTGTTGATCAGAAATGATGTAGAATTTCTAGAAAGCATATAGGGTTATTTGAAAAGTGTTTTTCAATGGAAAACCTGGATTAGGCTACTTGAACAATAAGCATCAAGATCTATAAGATAGATCAAAATGCTTAATAATACTTTCAAATGAGCACATACCTTGACATGATCTTGAAGGTGTTCAAGATGGATCAGTCAAAGAAGGAGTTCTTGCCTGAGTTGTAAGGTATGAAGTTAAGAGTTAAAGCTCGACCACGGCAGAAGAGAGACAAAGGATGAAGGTCGTCCCCTATGCTTCAGAAGTAGGCTCTATAGTATGCTCTGCTGTGTACCGCACCGGAAGTGTGCCTTGCCATGAGTCAGTCAAGGGGTACAAGAATGATCCAGGAACGGATCATTGGACAGCGGTCAAAATTATCCTTAGAAGAATAAGGAAATGTTTCTCGATTATGGAGGTGATAAAGAGTTCGGCGTAAAGGGTTACGTCGATGCAAGCTTTAACACCTATCCGAATGATTCTGAGTAGCAAACCGGATATGTATAGTGGAGCAACCATTTGGAATAGCTTCAAGTGGAGCGTGGAAGCAGCATTTACAATATGACATAGAGAATTGCGAAGTACATACGGATCTGAATATTGCAGAATCGTTGACTAAAACCTCTCTCACAAGCAAAACATGGTCAAACCCCAGAACTCACTGAGTCTTAATCACATGGTGATGTTAACTAGTTTAGTGACACTAGTAAACTCTTTGGATGTTGATCACATGGCGATGTGACCTATCAGTGTTAATCACATAGCGATGTGAACTAGATTATTGACTCTAGTGCAAGTGGGAGACTGTTGGAAATATGCCCTAGAGGCAATAATAAATTGGCTATTATTATTATATTTCCTTGTTCATGATAATCATTTATTATCCATGCTATAATTGTATTGATAGGAAACTCAGATACATGTGTGGGTACATAGACAACACCATGTCCCTAGTAAGCCTCTAGTTGACTAGCTCGTTGATCAATAGATGGTTACAGTTTCCTGACCATGGACATTGGATGTCGTTGATAGCGGGATCACATCATTAGGAGAATGATGTGATGGACAAGACCCAATCCTAAGCCTAGCACAAAGATCGTGTAGTTCGTATGCTAAAGCTTTTCTAATGTCAAGTATATTTTCCTTAGACCATGAGATTGTGCAACTCCCGGATACCGTAGGAATGCTTTGGGTGTACCAAACGTCACAACGTAACTGGGTGGCTATAAAGGTGCACTACAGGTATCTCCGAAAGTGTCTGTTGGGTTGGCATGAATCGAGACTGGGATTTGTCACTCCGTGTAAACGGAGAGGTATCTCTGGGCCCACTCGGTAGGACATCATCGTAATGTGCACAATGTGACCAAGGGGTTGATCACGGGATGATGTGTTACGAAACGAGTAAATAGACTTGCCGGTAACAAGATTGAACAAGGTATCGGTATATCGACGATCGAATCTCGGGCAAGTACAATACCGCTAGACAAAGGGATTTGTATACGGGATCGATTGAGTCCTTGACATCGTGGTTCATCCGATGAGATCATCGTGGAACATGTGGGAGCCAACATGGGTATCCAGATCCCGCTGTTGGTTATTGACCGTAGAACGTCTCGGTCATGTCTGCATGGTTCCCGAACCCGTAGGGTCTACACACTTAAGGTTCGATGACGCTAGGGTTATAAAGGAAGTTTGTATGTGGTTACCGAATGTTCTTCGGAGTCCCGGATGAGATCCTGGACGTCACGAGGAGTTCCGGAATGGTCCGGAGGTAAAGATTTATATATGGGAAGTCCTGTTTTGGTCACCGGAAAAGTTTCGGGTTTTATCGGTAACGTACCGGGACCACCGGGAGGGTCCCGGGGGTCCACCAAGTGGGGCCACCGGCCCCGGAGGGCTGCATGGGCCAAGTGTGGGAGGGGACCAGCCCCAGGTGGGCTGGTGCACCCCCCCCCCCCCACAAGGGCCCAAGGCGCTTAGGGTTTGGGGAGGGGGTGCTTCCACCTAACTTGGGAGGCAAGTTTCCCCCCTCTCCCCCCTTGGCCGCCACCCTTAGATGGGATTGGGGCTGCCGCACCCCTTGGGGTGGAAACCCTAGAGGGGGAGCACCCTCCTCCCTCTCCCCTATATATACTCGAGGGTTTTGGGGCTGCCAACACATGAGTTTGACCTCTCCCAGGCGCATCCCTACCTCTCTCCCTTCTCCTCTCCCGCGGTGCTTGGCGAAGCCTTGCAGGATTGCCACGCTCCTCCACCGCCACCACGCCGTTGTGCTGCTGCTAGACGGAGTCTTCCTCAACCTCTCCCTCTCTCCTTGCTGGACCAAGGCGTGGGAGACATCACCGGGCTGTACGTGTGTTGAACGCGGAGGTGCCGTCCGTTTGGCACTAGGATCTCCGGTGATTTGGATCACGACGAGTACGACTCCTTCAACCCCGTTCTCTTGAACGCTTCCGCTTAGCGATCTACAAGGGTATGTAGAAGCACTCTCCTTCCCCTCGTTGTTGGTTTCTCCATAGATAGATCTTGGTGACACGTAGGAAAATTTTGAATTTCTGCTACGTTCCCCAACAAGGGGGGCTTAGCTGTGAACCAGCTTCCGCTTAAGTTTGAGAACAATTTGAGTGGGTATCTGGTCCACACTCGGGGGCCTAGATGCGAACCAGCTTTTGCCTAAAGTCAAATAAAACATGAGAAGCAAATAGAAGCGAAATTTTTCAAATTAAGGATTCATCCGTTTGAATGTCTCTGAGATAAAATGAGCCCAAGGCTCGGCAAAGTATTTCATTACAGCTACCACCCGACATTCCGGGGCAAATACGATCAACTGTTTTTCAAGCCTCAGGCGGAGGACTAGCCAGCTCAACGAAGGTCTCCAGGTCAATCCCGTCGGCGATGCGAGTAGCAGCTTCAGCAAAGATCTCCATGAAATCCTCAAACTTGAGGTTCTTCTTTTCCATCACTAGGAGGTTCTTTAGATTTTCCTCGTCCACGTTCTTTCAATGAACGCGGACGAGTGACAACGCCACATCAGCACACCCGAGTAGGGACTTCATTCAGCCGCGTCAACACCGACTCCAGGTCCTTCGAGGTCTCCACTACCGGCTGTAGCTCCTCATGAGTCTGACCCGCAACACCCTTTGACCGAGTGATATAGCCCAACACATTCTCCAAGCGGTCTTCAAGCCGAAGCATGGCAATTGATGCTTTGTCAATGAAGAATGAACGAGAAGGGTCCAGGTCCCTCTCTATCCTCTACAGCTCAAGTTCCTTGTTGTAGCAATGCTCTGGTTGGAAGAAGATAGTGCATGAGTGAATGACTGAGAAAGATTTGGTCGCATACGGGATTCACTCGGTTGAGAAGAACTTACCGAAGAGCTTCTCCCTAAACTCCTCGCACACCTCCTACATATGTGCCCCTAGCGCATCCTTCTTTTCAGTCAACTGGGTGACCTTCTCCTCCAGCTTGACCTTCTCCTGAGTGAAGACCTTGGCTGCAGCCTTGAGGTTCTTGATCTCCTCCTCCAACCTGCTGACTGAAGCCAACTTCTCATCGGCAAGTTTGGCCTTGGTCCTTGCTTCCTTCTGGGCCAGCGCCAGATCTTTATCCTTGTTCTCAAGTGCCTGCGTCATGGTTCCTAAAGAAATAGAAGTCCCGAGCCTCATTACGAGTTTGGGATTCTTGCTACGAACATCTGTCGGAGCGAAATGCTTCGGATCAAGAGGGAAGAACAGTATTTAGCTACCAGTCGGAGGAAATAGCTTACCTCCCAGGGCCTTCTTCTCTTGTTCCAGTCGGGCGCTCTTGAGCTTTTCAGCCTCTAGATCAAGATGAAGGGATGTCACCTCATTCTCCATCACGGCATAGTGGGACCCCATCTCACAAGTCCTTTGCAACATGCAAAAAATAGTCAGTCAAAAGACTCAAAGAAGAAACCAAAGGAGTAACTCACAAGCACCCGAGTAGGCACCACTGGAAGGAACAAGATCGACCAATACTAGATCCTGAAGTACCCTCTGACTACCGAGTGGGCTTCTCACTCGGTCGTACTCCCCTCGGGAGGAACAAGCTTGACCAATACAAAATTCTCAAGTACGTTTTGGTTATCGAGTAAACCATGCACTACCGAGTAGAACAAGCCCGACCAATACCAGATCCTGAAGTACCCTATGATCTATCGTGGATGTCGCCTAGAGGGGGGGTGAATAGGCGCTTTAAAATGATTATGGTTTAGGCTTGAACAAATGCAGAATAAAACTAGCAGTTAATTTGTTAAGCACAAAACCTAAAATGACTAGGCTCACCTATGTGCACCAACAACTTATGCTAAGCAAGATAAACAACTAGGTGATAGCAAGATATATGACAAGAGACAATATGGCTATCACAAAGTAAAGTTCATAAGTAAAGGGCTCGGGTAAGAGATAACCGAGGCACGTGGAGATGATGATGTATCCCGAAGCTCACACCCTTGCGGATACTAATCTCCGTTTGGAGCGGTGTGGAGGCACAATGCTCCCCAAGAAGCCACTAGGGCCACCGTAATCTCCTCACGCCCTCGCACAATGCAAGGTGTCATGATTCCACTAAGGGACCCTTGAGGGCGATCACCGAACCCGTACAAATGGATACCCTCGGGGGCGGTCACCGGAACTGTCGGGGATATACCCCGCGGTATGACCCGGTCGGAAGTATGACCTGGCCAAACTTGGTGGCTCACTAGTCACCCGCCCGAAGACTGGCGACTCACTAAGTGACCCACCCAGATCTCTCCACTCACTAATGACGCGGCCGGGCCTGGTAACTCATTTGGTGACCCAGCAGGTGGGTCAGAGCCTAGAAGGTGGCTTATGAGAAGACCGACTCAAGGAGCGTGTCCGGTGGGCTGGCTTAAGAGGAAAGCATAAGGAATATTCCCTTACAAAGGAAGCAATACTAGGACTCCACTTGTAATAAAGTAATCCTAATCTTACTAGGACTAGTCATGTAACCCGCCCCTCCAACTTATATAAGGAGGGATAGGGCACCCCAAGAGGGACAAGATTCACAAGTTGAGACAGAGAAATCAATAGCTCTCGATATAGAGGTAGCGAAAGAGCACCCTTGTAATCATCATCATCATCATCAATATCAATGAAGCAGGATGTAGGCTCTTACCTCCACTGTGAGGGGCCGAACCTAGGTAAAAACCTCGCATCTCTCGTCCGTCTCAACCCCTCTCAAGCTACCACATAGATGCATTGGCCTCACGACTAAGTCTCACACTAAGGACATCTACCGTGACAAACAGGAACCCTTACACTTTGGCAACTCTTGGGGGCGGTCATCGGAACCCGTCAAATTGCTCGGGGGAAACTCCACAACCTAATTGGAGACCCCGATGCTTGCCCGGAGATTTACACCACAATGATTGAGCTCCGAACACCACAAACCGTCTAGGGCACCCAAGCACCCAAGAGTAATAAGCTTCTCAACTTGTAACTTCCACATATCACAGTGGTGAACTCAAACCGATGCACCAAATGCAATGGCAAGGGCAACGGAGTGCCCAAGTCCTTCTCTCCCAAATCCCACCAAAACAACTAATTCTAGGAAGGAAAATGAGAGGAAGAACAAGAAGGAGAACACCAAGAACTCCAAGATCTAGATCCAAGGGGTTCCCCTCATATAGAGGAGAGAGTGATTGGTGGAAATGTGGATCTAGATCTAATCTCTCTTTTCCCCCAAAACAAGCAAGAATCCATGGAGGGTTTGAGAGATACCAAGATCAAATAAGGTCAATAATGGGGGAAGAACACAAGCTTTGTTTTTGTAAATATGATTAGCTATTCGTTCCTGATTCAGCCTATTATGAGTAAACATGTTTGCAATGACAATTAGAGATTATAGTTGCTTATGTCATGGTTAATTAGCTAGGAGCTTATAATGGTTTACCTTGTGTGCCAACATGCTATTAAAATGGTTGTGATGTGGTATGATAGGGTGGTATCCTCCTTTGAATGATTTGAGTGACTCGACTTGGCACATGTTCACGCATGTAGTTGAAACAAAATCAACATAGCCTTCACGATATTTATGTTCATGGTGGATTATATCCTACTCATGCTTGCACTCGGTGTTGATTAATTTTAATGCATGTTCATGACTGTTGTCGCTCTCTCAGTTGGTCGCTTCCCAATCTCTTGCTAGCCTTCACCTGTACTAAGCGGGAATACTGCTTGTGCATCCAAACTCCATAAACCCCAAAGTTATTCCATATGAGTCCACCATACCTTCCTATATGCGGTATCTACCTGCCATTCCAAGTAAATTTGTATGTACCAAACTCCAAACCTTCAAATAAAATTCTGTTTTGTATGCTCGAACAGCTCATGTATCAACTAGGGCTTTCTGTATCTTCCATGTTAGGCGGGTTAGTCTCAAGAGGAGTGGACTCCGCTCCTCATTCACGAGAAAATGGCTGGTCATCGGGATGCCCAATCCCATGCTCAACTCAAATCAAATAATTAAACAAAACTCCCACGGGATTGTTGTTAGTTGGAGGCACCCGTTTTTTCGGGCAAGCCATGGATTGGTGGTTGTTGGTGGTGGGGGAGTATAAACTTTACCATTCTGTTTGGGAACCGCCTATAATATGTGTAGCATGGAAGATATCGAGATCACTCAGTTGTTATGTTGACAATGAAAGTATACCGCCCAAAATATTATTATCTCTGTTTAAAAAATCGAGCTCTGGCACCTCTGCAAATCCCTGCTTCCCTCTGCGAAGGGCCTATCTATTTACTTTTACGTTGAGTCATCACCCTCTTATTAAAAAGCACCCGCTGGAGAGCACCGCTGTCATTTCCATGCATTACTATTAGTTTATATTGGGTATGACTATGACTGGATCTCTTTTACCATGAATTACAATGTTTAGTCAGTCCTTGATCTTTAAAGGTGCTCTGCATTTATGTTTTGCGGTCTCAGAACGGGCTAGCTAGATACCATCTTGTTATATCATATTATGATTGTTTTGAGAAAGTGTTGTCATCCGAGTTTTATTATTATTGCTTGCTAGTTGATTATGCTATTGATATGAGTAAACATGAGACCTAAGTGTTATTGTGAATATGGTTAGTTCATAATCTTTGCTGAAAACTAGAATGCTGGCTTTACATATTTACAACAAGAGCAAACAGAGTTTGTAAAAGTTTTTCTTTATCACTTTTAGTTTATCAACTGAATTGCTTGAGGACAAGCAAAGGTTTAAGCTTGGGGGAGTTGATACGTCTCCGTCGTATCTACTTTTCCAAACACTTTTGCCCTTGTTTTGGACTCTAACTTGCATGATTTGAATGTAACTAACCCGGACTAACGCTGTTTTCAGCAGAACTGTCATGGTGTTATTTTTGTACAGAAATAAAAGTTCTCGGAATGACCTGCAAATCCACGGAGCAACTTTTCAAAATTAATAAAAAATACTGGCGAAAGAATCAGTGTCAGGGGGCCCACACCCTATTCACGAGGGTGGGGGGTGTGCCCCCTGCCTCGTGGGCCCCCTGGACATCCACCGACCTCAGCTCCAACTCCATATATTTGCTTTCACAGAGAAAAAAATAAAAGAAGAAGGGTTTATCACGTTTTACGATACGGAGCCGCCGCCAAGCCCTAAAACCTCTCGGGAGGGCTAATCTGGAGTCTGTTCGGGGCTCCAGAGAGGGGAATCCGTCGCCGTCGTCATCATCAACCATGCTCCATCACCAATTTCATGATGCTCACCGCCGTGCATGAGTAATTCCATCATAGGATTGCTGGACAATGATGGGTTGGATGAGATTTACCATGTAATCGAGTTAGTTTTGTTAGGGTTTGATCCCTAATGTCCACTTTGTTCTGAGATTGATGTTGCTATGACTTCGCTATGCTTAATGCTTGTCACTAGGGCCCGAGTGCCATGATTTCAGATATTAACCTATTATATTTTTATGAATATATATGAGTTCTTGATCCTATCTTGCAAGTCTATAGTCACCTATTATGTGTTATGATCCGTTAACCCCAAAGTGACAATAATCGAGATACTTACCGGTGATAACTGTAGTTTGAGGAGTTCATGTATTCACTAAGTGTTAATGCTTTGGTCCGTTTCTCTATTAAAAGGAGGCCTTAATATCCCTAAGTTTCCATTAGGACCCCGCTCCCACGGGAGGGTAGGACAAAAGATGTCATGCAAGTTCTTTTCCATAAGCACGTATGACTATATTCAGAATACATGCCTACATTTCATTGATGAACTGGAGCTAGTTCTGTGTCACCCTATGTTATAACTATTACATGAGGAATCGCATCCGACATAATTATCCATCACCTATCCATTGCCTACGAGCTTTTCACATATTGTTCTTTGCTTAGTTACTTTGTTGTTGCCACTGTTACCATTACTACAAAACTGCTACCGTTACTTTTGCTACTGTTACCGTTACTTCCATACTACTTTGCTGCAGATACTAAGTTATCCAGGTATGGTTGAATTGACAACTCAACTGCTAATACTTGAGAATATTCTTTGGCTCCCCTTGTGTCGAATCAATAAATTTGGGTTGAATACTCTACCCTCAAAAACTGTTGCGATCCCCTATACTTGTGGGTTATCAGTCTGCTGAAGCCATCGATGTGTCATTGTTGCGAAGGTTAGAGAACACTCAACCCCCTTTGTCATCGGTATGTTACTTGCCCGAGATTTGATCATCGGTATCTTCATACCTAGTTCGGTCTTGTTACCTGCAAGTATCTTTACTCGTTCCATAATGCATCATCCTGCAACTAACTCATTAGTTACTTTGCTTGCAAGGCTTCTTATGATGTGCATTACCGAGAGGGCCCAGAGATACCTCTCTGATACACGGAGTAACAAATCCTAATCTCGATCTATGCCAACCCAACAAACACCTTCGGAGATACCTGTAGAGCATCTTTATAATCACCCAGTTAAGTTGTGACGTTTTGTACCACATAAGGCATTTCTCTGGTATCCAGGAGTTGCATAATATCATAGTCGGAGGAATATGTATTTGACATGAAGAAAGCAATAGCAATAAAACTAAAATATCATTATGCTAAGCTAACAGATGGGTCTTGTCCATCACATCATTCTCTAATGATGTGATCCCATTCATCAAATGACAACATATGCCTATGGTTAGGAAACTTAACCATCTTTGATTAACGAGCTAGTCTAGTAGAGGCTTACTAGGGACATAGTATTTTGTCTATGTATTCACACATGTATCAAGTTTCCGGTTAATACAATTCTAGCATGAATAATAAACATTTATCATGAAATAAGGAAATATAAGATAACAACTTTATTATTGCCTCTTGGGCATATTTCCTTCAGTCTCCCACTTGCACTAGAGTCAATAATCTAGTTCACATTGCCATGTGATTTAACACCACTAGTTCACATCGTCATGTGATTAACACCCATAGTTCACATCGCCATGTGACCAACACCCAAAAGGTTTACTAGAGTCAATAATCTAGTTCACATCGCCATGTGATTAATACCTAAAGAGTACTAAGGTGTGGTCATGTTTTGCTTGTGACAGAAGTTTAGTCAACGGATCTGCCACATTCAGATCCGTATGTATTTTGCAAATTTCTGTGTCTACAATGCTCTGCATGGAGCTACTCTAGCTAATTGCTCACACATTCAATACGTATCTAGATTTAGACTTAGAGTCATCTAGATCAGTGTCAAAGCTTGCATCGACATAACTCTTTACGACTAACTCTTTGTCACCTTCATAACTAAGAAACATTTCCTTAGTCCTCTTTAAGGTAATTAAGGATAATTTTGGCTGTTATCTAGTGATCTACTCCCGGATCACTATTGTAGCCGCTTGCCAAACTCATGGCAAAGTACACAACATGTTTGGTAGATAGCATGGCATACTTTATAGAACCTATAGCTGAGGCATAGGGAATTTCATTCTCTCTCTATCTTCTGCCGTGGTCGGGTTTTTTTAAACTTAATTTCACACCGTGCAACACAGGCTAGAACCCTTTCTTTGTCTGATCCATTTGAACTTCTTAAAAATCTTGTCAAGGTATGTACTTTGTGAAAGTCCTATAAAGTGTCTCGATCTGTCCCCTATAGATCTTGATGCCCAATATATAAGTAGCTTCACCAAGGTCTTTTATTGAAAACTCTTATTCAGGTATCCTTTTATGCTATCTAGAAATTCTATATCATTTCCAATCAACAATATGTCATCCACATATAATATCAGAAATGCTACAGAGCTCCCACTCACTTTCTTGTAAATACAGGCTTCTCCGTAAGTCTGTATAAAACCATATGCTTTGATCACCTCATCAAAGCGTATATTGCAACTCCGAGATGCTTGCACTAGTCCATAGATGGATCGCTGGAGATTCCACACTTTTTGAGCACCTTTAGGATCGACAAAACCTTCTGGTTGCATTATATACAACCTTCTTTTAGAAATCCATTAAGGAATGCAGTTTTCACGTCCATTTGCCAGATTTCATAATCATAAAATGCGGCAATTGCTAACATGATTCGGACAGACTTAAACATCGCTATAAGGAGCTTCTTCATAGTTCGTAGGTTCGCCATGGTCTAGCCACTCTAGTGCGGATCGTGCTCTAGTTGACCTATGAAATTTAGTAGTAACATGATCTGAAGTTTCATGATCATTGCTACGTCTTGAGCTTGCGTTGGTTTTCCTTGAAGAGGAAAGGGTGATGCAGCACAGTAGCATAAGTATTTCCCGCAGTTTTTGAGAACCAAGGTATCAATCCAGTAGGAGGCTCCTCACAAGTCCCACGAACCTACACAAACAAACAAAGAACTCGCAACCAACATGATAAAGGGGTTGTCAATCCCTTCATGGCCACTTGCAAAAGTGAGATCTGATAGAGATAATATGATAAGATAAATATATTTTTGGTATTTTATAATATAGATGCAGAAAATAAAGATGCAAATAAAAGTAGATTGGAAACTTATATGATAAAAGATAGACCCGGGGGCCATAGGTTTCACTAGAGGCTTCTCTCAAGATAGCATAAGTATTATGGTGGGTGAACAAATTACTGTCGAGCATTGATAGAAAAGCGAATAATTATGAGATTATCTAGGAATGATAATGTATATAGGCATCACGTCTGTAACAAGTAGACCGACTCCTGCCTACATCTACTACTATTACTCCACACATCGACTGCTATCCAGCATGCATCTAGAGTATTAAGTTCATAAGAACAGAGTAACGCATTAACTAAGATGACATGATGTAGAGGGATAAACTCAAACAATATGACATAAACCCCATCTTTTTATCCTCGATGGCAACAATACAATATGTGCCTTGCAACCCTTTCTGTCACTGGGTAAGGATACCACAAGATTGAACCCAAGGCTAAGCACTTCTCCCGTGGCAAGAAAGATCAATCTAGTAGGCCAAACCAAATCGATAATTCGAAGAGACTTGCAAAGATAACTCAATCATACATAAAAGAATTCAGAGAAGATTCAAATATTATTCATAGATAAACTTGATCATAAACCCACAATTCATCGGATCTCGACAAACACACCGCAAAAAGAGATTACATCGAACAGATCTCCACAAGAGAGAGGGAGAACATTGTATTGAGATCCAAAAAGAGAGAATAAGCCATCTAGCTAATAAATATGGACCCGAAGGTCTGTGGTAAACTACTCACAACTCATTGGAGGGGCTATGGTGTTGATGTAGAAGCCCTCCGTGGTGGATTCCCCCTCCGGCAAAACGCCGGCGATGGCTCCAAGATGGGATCTTGCGGATACAGAAGGTTACGATGGTGGAAATATTTCTTCGGTGGCTCCCTGGATGTTTTCGGGGTATGTAGGCTTATATAGGAGGAAGAAGTACGTCGGTGGCTGCCTGAGGGGCCCACGAGATAGGGGGCGCGCCCAGGAGGGGTGGGCGCGCCCTCCTATCTCATGGCCGCCTCGGCTGCTTCTTGGCTTGCACTCCAAGTCCTCTGGATCACATTCGTTCCAAAAATCATGCTCCCGAAGGTTTCATTCCATTTGGACTCCATTTGATATTCCTTTTCTTCAAAATACTGAAATAGGCAAAAAAAAACAATACGGGTTGGGCCTCCGGTTAGTAGTTTAGTCCCAAAAATGATATAAATGTGTAAAATAAAGCCCATAGACATCCAAAACAGGTAATATAATAGCATGGAACAGTCAAAAATTATAGATACGTTGGAGACGTATCAAGCATCCCCAAGTTTAATTCCTGCTTGTCCTCGAGTAGGTAAATGATAAAAACAGAATTTTTGATGTGGAATGCTACCTAGCATAATTCTCAATGTAATTTCTCTTTATTGTGGCATGAATGTTCAGATCCAAGTGATTCAAAATAAAAGTTCATATTGACAAAATAAATAGTAACACTTCAAGCATACTATTAAAAGCAATCATGTCTTCTCAAAATAACATGGCTAATGAAAGTGCATCCCTCCAAAATCATATAGTTAGGCTATGCTTCACTTTCATCACACAAAGATGTTCCCAACTTCTATACCCCCGATGACAAGCCAAGCAATTGTTTCATACTTAAATAATCTCAAACTTTTTCAACCTTCACGCAATACATGAGCGTGAGCCATGGACATAGCACTATGGATGGAATAGAATAATGATTGGGGATTGTGTGGATAAGACAAAAAGGAGAAAGTCTCACATTGACGAGGATAATAAACGGGCTATGGGAACGCCCATCAATTGATGTCAACATGAGGAGTAGGGATTGCCATGCAACGGATGCACTAGAGCTATAAATGAATGAAAGCTCAACAAAAGAAAACTAGTGGGTGTGCATCCAAATTGCTTGCTCACGAAGACCTAGGGCATTTGAGGAAGCCCATCGTAGGAATATACAAGCCAAGTTCTATAATGAAAAATTCCCACTAGTATATGAAAGTGACAACCTATGAGACTCTCTACATGAAAACATGGTGCTACTTTGAAGCACAATATATGAGACACACTACATGAAGAACAAGGTGCTACTTTGAAGCACAAGTGTGGAAAAAGAGATAGTAGCATTGCCCCTTTATTTATTTTCTTTTTTTCTTTTCTTTTTCTTTTCTTTTTTTCCTTTTTCTTTTTTTCTTTAGCCTTTTCTTTTTTTCTTTTGGACTTTCCTTTTTTTGAGCAATGCTCTAATAATGATGATCATCACACTTTTATTGAATACAACACATGAATTACAACTCGAAACTAGAACAAGATATGACTCTATATGAATGCCTCCGGTGGTGTACCGGGATGGTGCAATGAATCAAGAGTGACATGTATAAAAATTATGCATGGTGGCTTTGCCACAAATACGATGTCAACTACATGATCATGCAATGGCAATATGACAAAAGTAATGTATGTCATGATGATGATGAACGAAATGATGGAAAGTTGCATGGCAATATATCTCGGAATGGCTATGGAAATGCCATAAATAGGTAGGTATGGTGGCTGTTTTGAGGAAGATATAAGGAGGTTTATGTGTGATAGAGCGTATCATATCACGGGGTTTGGATGCACCGGCGAAGTTTGCACCAACTCTCAAGATGAGAAAGGGCAATGCACGGTATCAAAGAGGCTAGCAATGATGGAAAGGTAAAAGTGCGTATAATCCATGGACTCAACATTAGTCAAAAGAACTCATATACTTATTGCAAAAATTTAGAAGTCATCAAAAACCAAGCACTACGCGCATGCTCCTAGGGGGATAGATTGGTAGGAAAAGACCATCGCTCGCCCCCGACCGCCACTCATAAGGATGCACAAGCCAGGTACACTTCATGCTTCAAATTTGTTACACAACTTTAACCATACGTGCATGCTACGGGACTTGCTGACTTCAACACAAGCATTCTTTTCATAATCACCCAACTAGCATGACTTTAATATCACTACCTCCCTATCTCAAAACAATTATCAAGTATCAAGTTGATCATAGCATCCAATTCACTTCCTATGATAGTTTTTATTATACTCAACTTGGATGATCATCATTCTAGGACCAATTTATAACCATAGCAAATACCATGCTGTTATAAAAGACTCTCAAAATAATATAAGTGAAGCATGAGAGATCAACAATTTCTTCAAAATTAATCCACCTCCGTGCTCTAAAAGATATAAGTGAAGCACTAGAGCAAAAACTAGCTAGCTCAAAAGATATAAGTGAAGCACATAGAGTATTCTAATAAATTTCAATCAAGTAGGCTTCTCCCAAAGGGTGTGTTACAGCAAGGATGATTGTGGTAAACTAAAACGCAAAGACTAATATAATACACGACACTCCAAGCAAAACACATATCATGTGGCGAATAAAAATATAGCTCCAAGTAAAGTTACCAATGAACGAAGACGAAAGAGGGGATGCCTTCCGGGGGCATCCCCAAGCTTAGGATTTTGGCTATTCTTGAATATCTTGGGGTGCCTTGGGCATCCCCAAGCTTAGGATTTTGCCACCCTTCATTCCATAGTCCATCAAAGCTCTACCCAAAACTTGAAAACTTCACAACACAAAACTCAACAGGAAATCTCATAAGCTCCGTTAGTGAAAGAAAACAAAACCACCACATAAGGTACTGTAATGAACTAATTCTTTATTTATATTGGTGTTAAACCTACTGTATTCCAAGTTCTCTATGGTTCATACCCTTACATACTAGCCATAGATGCATCAAAATAAACAAACAACACACGAAAAACAGAATCTGTCAAAAACAGAACAGTCTGAAGCAATCTGTAACTAACGCAAAATTCTGGAACTTTAAAACTCCTACCAAAATAAGAAGTCCTAAAAAATTTGTTTATTGAACAGAAGCAAAAAGAATCAATGCAAAATCTCGTTTCTGTGATTTATTGAATTTTTTCTCGTGAGCGCAAAGTTTCTGATTTTCAGCAGAATCAAATCAACTCATATCATAGGTTATCCTATAGGTTCTACTTGGCACAAACACTAAATAAAACAAGAAAACACATCTAAACAGAAAGTAATTGCAAAATTTATTACTCCCTCCATTCGGAATTACTTGTCACGAAAATGATGCATCTAGACGTATTTTAGTTCTAGATACATCCATTTTCGAGACAAATAATTCCGAACAGAGGGAGTACTAAACAGGAACAAAAACAAGAAACACAAAGAAAATTGGGTTGCCTCCCAACTAGTGCTATCGTTTAACGCCCCTAGCTAGGCATAAAAGCGAAGATAGATCTAAGTAGTGCCATCTTTGGCACTTGATTCATAGGTAGCTCGCATGATAGATTCGTAAGGTAATTTGACTTTCTTTCTTGGAAAGTGCTCCATGCCTTTCTTTAATGGAAATTGGAATATAATATTCCCTTCCTTCATATCAATAATCTGTAACGCCCCGGATACAACTTTCCATATTCGTAACTCCAACTCTTGCCTTTTCCGGAGATGTGATATGATATTTCCTTCGTGGTTGGTGTTTTTGTCGTTTGTTTTGCATTTTGTTCATGTCTTGCATTTCATCTCATAGCATCATGCGCTTTGCATCTGCATGTTTTCTTAAAACGTGCATCCGTTGTTAGTTGCTGCTTCTCCCTCGCCTCCGTTGACGTTTCTCAGACCAATCGTTCTTTTGTTGTCCGACCGTTTGGGCCTTTCTGCACAGTGCACTGACCCCTCGCGCGTCCGAAACTTACCCGACCCTCTCTGTCATCACCGTTGGGTCCGGATCATCCCCTAACTTCCCTAGATCATCATCGGTTCCTCGTTGGACTCTCCTAGCATATTTTTCTCAGACCGTCTGATTTCGATCAGAGGGACTAGATCGCCCCTAATCTAACCCACTCACTATATAACTAGCCTAACCCTAGATACTAGGAGGGCTGTCCCATCCAATCCTTCTCTCCGCCGCCACTCCTCTCCCACCTTGGGATCCTCCCGATGCATCCATCCACCGGCCAGCCGCTCCTGATCTTCCTCGCCTTCCGTGCCCTACCAACCACCGCACACCACCAGTCAGATCCATCCAACCACCACGCCCGAAGCCTCGCTCCCAGCCTCCCGCAAGCAGAGGCCCCGCGAACCTCTTGCTCCCCGTGCTCCTCTACCTCGCCTTCGTCGTCCGGCACCAGCGCTGCCACCAGTGACCAACAGCCGCTCCAGGCCTCTCCCTCATCCCTCTGCTTCTCCTTCCCTGCTCTCTCCATCTCTCTCTCTAACCCCCTGCTCTTCCTCTCTTGTCCTGGACAGGAACAGCGACGCCATGGCGCCCGGAGCTCGAGCTCGTCCGGCACCACCGTCCAGACCCACCTCCGGGGACCGGATTAGCGCCCCGTCATCCATCCAAGCCGATGCATCGCCTCTGCATCGAGCGCCGCTTGACCCCGTGTTGACCCGCCGCCCCGCAAGTACATGGAGCCGCCGCCTTGATCCCCTTCGGCAGTAGCCGTCGCCGTCGGCCTCCTCCACGCCGAACCCCATCGCCCTCCTCCCGTGCTTCCCGTGCGCCTCGTCCGCCCCGCCGCAGGCTGACCGAACCAGCAGGAACTGCCTCCTCCCGAATCTGCTCCTCCTCGCCTCTACCGGACCGGAGCAACACCGGACCAGCAGGTCCACTCGCCCCTTGCCCCGTGCCTTCCCTTTCTTCTTTTTCTTCCTCCTGCAGTTCTTCCTCCCCGTCCCTCTCTCTGAACTCTCTGTCGTTTTTTCCAACAGCAGCTCCTGCTGCAGCTGCGGCTCGCTCGATCCCCTGCCTCGAGCGTGTTGACCGTGCCCCTCCTCATCGCCATGGATCCGCGCCAAGCTCCACCTCCCCGCGTCTCGCCAAGACCCTCTTCACTCGGATCCCGTCGCCGGCAGTCATTCCCGCCCTCCGTCGCTCTGAACCTGCTGCTGCTGTCGCGGTTCTTCAGTAACGAAGAAGGAGCAGCCCGCTTGCCTCGCTCCCGTTGACCAGCGCGCATGGCCAGCCTCCTGGGCCGCTAGCTCCAAGGCCCAGCTCGCCCTCCATCCCCCTCCCGGCCAGGCCCAGCCAACCTCCACCACCGACCGGGCCAAGAGCCCATAGTGAGACCCCAGCCCAGCAGATCTGGCCCATGTTTGTTTTTTTAAAGTTCTGCGAATTTTGCTTTATCCAGAAATTTAACTGTTTTACAGAAAAACCCTCCTAGTTCATGCATTTAATTACTCACAAACCATGCATCTTTTGTAAATAATTTATACATGTAAAATGTTTAGAATTTTGTGTAGATTAATAATATGCCACTTTCATCCATGTTTAAAATGTTTAACTTGCTGTTTGTTTAAATTTGCTAATATGCCATGTTTAAATGATTTATTTCATAACTAAATAACCGTAGCTCGGTTTTAAATAAACTTTATATGTAAATGGGGTGGAAAAAATGCCTAGTTTAACATGGTCCACTTTATTTTCCTATTTAACAACCTTAAAATATGGTTTAGGGCAGAATAGTACCAAAACTAAAATATGGACATGAGGATTTTCCGGAATTGTTGTTTGTTGTTCCGGCCTCATTTAAACTTGCCTAGATATATTATGCTTCACCTCTTGCCATGTTTAACAACATTTAATATTGTTGGGTACATAAACAAGATTAAACTAAATATGTCAATGTGGTGTTTTGTCAATATGCAACTCGTTGCATATTGAGCTCCACTTAACTTGTAGTGTTGTTTATTGCATTTTTCCATGCCATGCCTCATTAAACCGGACATGCATCATACATTATTGTGCATCATGCCATGATTATGCTTGTGTGTTTACCATGTTGTTTGCTTCTTTCCGGTTTGCTTCTCTCGGTAGCTTCGGTTTCGTTCCGGAGTTGTGAGGATTCGTTCGACTTCGTCCATTTGTCTTCTTCATGGACTCGTTCTTCTTCCTAGCGGGATTTCAGACAAGATGACCGCTACCCTGGATCTCACTACTATCATTGCTATGCTAGTTGCTTTGTTCTATCGCTTTGCTACGCTACCTATCTTTTGCTCATCAAGCCTCCCAAATTGCCATGAACCTCTAACCTTTGACACCCTTCCTAGGAAACCATTGTTTGGCTTTGTTACCGCTTTGCTCAGCCCCTCTTATAGCGTTGTTAGTTGCAGGTGAAGTTGAAGATTTCTCCATGATGGACAGGATTATGTTGGGATATCACAATATCTCTTATTTAATTAATGCATCTATATACTTGGTAAAGGGTGGAAGACTCAGCCTTATGCTTGGTGTTTTGTTCCACTCTTGCCGCCCTAGTTTCCGTCATACCGGTGTTATGTTCCCGGATTTTGCGTTCCTTGCGCGGTTGGGTGATTTATGGGACCCCCTTGACAGTTCGCTTTGAATAAAACTCCTCCAGCAAGGCCCAACATTGGTTTTACCATTTTACTCACCTACCCCTTTTATTCCCTTGGGTTTCCAGAGCCCGAGGGTCATCTTTATTTTAGCCCGCCCTGGGCCAATGCTTGTATAAGTGTTGGTCCAAACCGAGCAATGTCCAGCGCCCCCTGGGCAACCAGGGTCTATGCCAACCCGTCGTCTGGCTCATCCGGTGTGCCCTGAGAATGAGATATGTGCAGCTCCTATCGGGATTTGTCGGCACATCCGGGCGGTCTTGCTGGTCTTGTTTTACCATTGTCGAAATGTCTTGTAAACCAGGATTCCGAGTCTGATCGGGTCTTCCTGGGAGAAGGTATATCCTTTGTTGATCGCGAGAGCTTATCATGGGCTAAGTTGGGACACCCCTGCAGGGTATAAACTTTCGAAAGCCGTGCCCGCGGTTATGTGGCAGATGGGGATTTGTTAATGTCCGGTTGTAGATAACTTGACACCAGATCCGAATTAAAACGCATCTACCGTGTGTGTAGCCGTGATGGTCTCTTTTCGGCGGAGTCCGGGAAGTGAACACGGTTTTTGGGTTATGTTTGACGTAAGTAGGAGTTCAGGATCACTTCTTGATCATTGCTAGCTTCACGACCATTCCATTTGCTCTCTTGTCGCTCTTATTTGCGTATGTTAGCCACCATATATGCCTAGTCGCTGCTGCAGCCTCACCACTTTACCCCTTCCTTTCCCATTAAGCTTTGCTAGTCTTGATACCCATGGTAATGGGATTGCTGAGTCCTCGTGGCTCACAGATTACTACAACAACAGTTGCAGGTACAGGTTATGCGATGATCATGACGCGAGAGCGAAGTTTACTTGTATTGGAGTTCTTCTTTTGCTTCTTCTTCAATCAGGGGATAGGTTCCAGGTCGGCAGCCTGGGCTAGCAGGGTGGATGTCGTTTGAGTTTCTGTTTGTGTTTCATCTGTAGTCGGATGATGCTATTATGTATTGTGATGTTGTATTCGTGTGGCATTGTATGCCTTATGTATGTATCCCCATCTATTATGTAATATTGATGTAATGATATCCACCTTGCAAAGCATTTCAATATGCGGTTCTATCATTGGTGGGACCTTCGAGTCTCTTTAGGATAGTATCGCATATTGGGCGTGACATAATCGCACCAATCATTCTAAGGAAAGGTCTACCAAGAATAATAGGGCAAGAAAGATTGCAATCTATATCAAGAAAGATAAAATCAAAGGGCACCAAATTTCTATTAGCAACAATTAGAACATCATTGATCCTTCCCATTGGCTTTTTAATGGTGGAATCCGCAAGGTATAAATTTAAAGAGCATCATCAAGATCATGGAAACCTACAATATCACATAAAGTTTTCGGAATCATGGAAACACTAGCACCCAAATCACACAAGTCAAAATACTCATAATCTTTAATTTTAATCTTTATAGTAGGTTCCCACTCATCATTAAGTTTTCTAGGTATAGAAACTTCCAAATTAAGTTTTTCATCGAAAGATTGCATCAAGGCATCAACAAATATGTTTGCTAAAAGCTTTATTCTGACTATAAGCATGAGGAGAATTAACAAAGGATTGCAACAAGGAAATACAACTTTCTAAAGAACAATTATCATAATCAAAATCCTTGAAATCCGAGATAGTGGGTTCAATACTATTTAAAGTCATGACCTCTCCAATCCCACTTTTACCAAGTTTAGCATCAAGATCTAAAAACTCTGAATTCTTGGGGCGCCTTCTAAATAAAGTTCACTGATCTCCAGTCCCATTATTATCAAGATTCATATTGCAAAATAAATATCTAATAGGGTACACATCAATAACTTTAAGATCTTCATCATTATTTTCATGGAAACTAGAAGAACACGCTTTTATAAAGCAATCTTTCTTAGCACGCAATCTAGCAGTTCTTTCTTTGCATTCGTCAATGGAACTTCTCATAGCTTTGAGAGACTCGTTGATATCATGCTTAGGAGAATAAGATCTAAGTTTGAGAGAATCAACATAAAGCGAAAGTCTATCAACGTTCCTAGTCAAATCATCAACTTTGAGTAATTTTTCTTCAAGCAAAGCATTAAAATTCTTTTGAGAGATCATAAATTCTTTCACACTATTTTCAAAATCACAGGGAATCTTATTAAAATTACCATAATAATTATTGTAGGAATTTCCATAATTATTAGAGGAATTGCTAGGGAACGGTCTAGGATTAAAGTTTCCTCTATATGCATTGTTTCCAAAATTATTCCTACCAACAAAATTTACATCCATAGATTCATTATTATTCTCAATCAACATAGATAAAGGCATATCATTGGGATCAATAGAAGAACTCTTAGTAGCAAACAATCTCATAAGCTCATCCATCTTTCCACTCAAAACATTAATTTCTTCTATAGCATGCACTTTTTTACTAGTAGATCGTTCGGTGTGCCATTGAGAATAATTAGCCATAATATTATCAAGAAGTTTTGTAGCATCTCCTAACATGATTTCCATAGACGTGCCTTTGGCGGCCGAATCTAAAAGATTTCTAGAAGCAAAATTCAATCCGGCATAAAAAATTTGTATGATCATCCATAAATTCAAACCATGAGTAGGGCAATTGTGAATCATCAATTTCATTCTTTCCCAAGATTGGGCAACATGCTCATGATCAAGTTTTTTAAAATTCATAATATCGTTCCTAAGCGAGATGATCTTAGCGGGAGGAAAATACTTAGAGATAAAAACATCTTTGCACTTGTTCCAAGAATCAATACTATTTTTAGGCAAAGACGAAAACGAAACTTTAGCACAATCTCTAAGTGAAAATGGAAATAACTTCAACTTAACAATATTATTTTCCATATCTTTTTTCTTTTGCATCTCACAGAAATCAACAAAGTTATTTAGATGAGTAGCGGCATCTTCACTAGGAAGGCCGGAGAATTGATCTTTCATAAAAAGATTCGGTAAAGCAGCATTGATTTCACAAGACTGATACGTCTCCATCGTATTTATAATTTTTGATTGTTCCATGCCAATATTCTACAACTTTCATAGACTTTTGGCAACTTTTTATATTATTTTTGAGACTAACAAATTGATCCAGTGCCCAGTGCCAGTTCATGTCTGTTGCATGTTTTATGTTTCGTAGAAAACCAATATCAAATGGAGTCCAAATGGGATAAAAATGGACGGAGAATTAGTTTGGAATATTTGGGATTTTTCGAAGGAAGAATCAATGCGAAACGGTGTCCGGGGTGGCCACGAGACAGGGGGCGCCCCCTCCCCCCTGGGTGCGCCCTAGACACTCATGGGCCCCCCGTGAGGCGGTTGACGCTCTTCTTTTGCCGCAAGAAAGCTAATTTTACAAGAAAAATCTGGGCGAAAGATTCACCCCAATCGTAGTTACGGATCTCCAGATATAAAGGAAACGGTGAAGGGGCAGAAACAGAGAAGGCAGAAACAGAGAGATAGATCCAATCTCGGAGGGGCTCTCGCCCCTCCCAAGCCATGGGAGCCAAGGACCAGAGGGGAAACCCTTCTCCCATCTAGGGAGGAGGTCAAGGAAGAAGAAGAAGAAGAAGGGCCTCTCTCCCCCTTGCTTCCGGTGGCGCCGGAGCGCTGCCGGGGGCCATCATCATCACCGCGATCTTTACCAACACCGCCGTCATCTTCACCAACATCTCCATCACCTTCCCCCATCTATATCCACCGGTCCACTCTCCCGCAACACGTTGTACCCTCTACCTGAACATGGTGCTTTATGCTTCATATTATTTTCCAATGATGTGTTGCCATCCTATAATGTCTGAGTAGATTTTCGTTGTCCTATCGGTGATTAATGAATTGCTATGATTGGTTTGAGTTGCATGTTTTATTATTGGTGTTGCCTATTGTGCCCTCCGTGTCGCGCAAGCGTGAGGGCTTCCCGCTGTAGGGTGTTGCAATGCGTTCATGATTCGCTTATAGTGGGTTGCATGAGTAACTGAAACACAAACCCGAGTAAGTAGGTTGTTGCGTATGGGATAAAGAGGACTTGATGCTTTAATGCTATGGTTGGGTTTTACCTTAATGAATCTTTAGTAGTTGCGGATGCTTGCTAGAGTTCCAACCATAAGTGCATATGATCCAAGAAGAGAAAGTATGTTAGCTTATGCCTCTCCCTCAAATAGAATTGCAATAGTGATTACCGGTCTAGTAACGTAGTCAATTGCCTAGGGACAATTTCACAACTCCTACCACCACTTTTCCACACTCGCTATATTTACTTTATTGTTTCTTTATCTAAACAGCCCCTAGTTTATATTTATGTGCTCTTTATTATCTTGCAAACATATCCAACAACACCTACAAAGTACTTCTAGTTTCATACTTGTTTTAGGTAAAGCGAACACTAAGCGTGCGTAGAGTTGTATCAGTGGTCGATAAAACTTGAGGGAATATTTATTCTACCTTTAGCTCCTCGTTGGTTTAGACATTCTTACTTATTGAAAATTATTGCGATCCCCTACACTTGTGGGTTATTAAGACCTTTTTCTGGCGCAGTTGCCGGGGAGTCATAGCGTGGGGTGAATATTCTCGTGTGTGCTTGTTTGCTTTATCACTAAGTAATTTTTATTTGCTGTTCTTAGTTGTTCTCTATCTTTAGTTATGGATATGGAACACGAAATACCAAAAAAATTAGGTGTACTTGCTACTCATGTAGATGGGTAACTCCTAAAACCCCCGATTCTCATTATGTGAAAGATATTATGTACTACTTTGATAATCCTGAGAAAACCACATTCAACTTTATAATGGGAGACACATTGGATCAACGTGAATACTTTAGGGATTATCGCTCGACACAAAAAGGGAAACTATTATGGGATCAATTTATTATGCTGCTTTGGTATGCCCGGGATCTATGCTTGAGATATTATATTACTTGTTGCTCTAGGATGAAGGCTCCACACCTTCCCTTTTCATGCAAATTTAATGATAATGAAACCTTAGATTCTTATGCTAATGGTATATATGATTACTATGATGTGGAACAAATAGAAGAATTTGTGCTTTTAAGGCTGCTTATGAAATTGAATCTTTGTTTGAAAAGCATGAAGCTTTTGATGATGATGGTGTTTATAGGCCTAAAAATCTTGCTATACTTAGATATTGCTATGAAAATTATGAATACAATTACTATATTAATGCTTTTATGGAGAAAGTCTCCGCTGTCCAAGAAGAGACTAATATTTTTCAGGAATCTATGGAAGAAGAAAGTGATGAAATTGTGAGCTCATTGGATGAAAAAGATGATGAGGAGAGCGAAGAACAAAAAGAGGAAGAGCTAATTGATCACCCATGCCCACCTTCTAATGAGAGTAACTCTTCAACTCATACATTGTTCAATTCCCCTTCATGCTTACCGAAGGATGATTGCTATGATGATTGCTATGATCCCGTTGATTCTCTTGAAATATCCCTTTTTGATGATAATTGCTATGCTTGTGGCCAAGATGCCAATATGAATTATGCTTATGAAGATGAACTTGATATAGTTCCTTGTGTTAAACATGAAATTGTTGCTATTGCACCCACGCATGATAGTCCTATTATCTTTTTGAATTCTCCCTACTACACTATATCGGAAAAGTTTGTGCTTATTAAGGATTATATTGATGGGTTGCCTTTTACCATTGCACATGATGATTTTGATGAGTATAATATGCATGTGCTTGCTGCTCCTACTTGCAATTATTATGAGAGAGGAACTATATCTCTGCCTCTTTAAGTTTCCAATATGATAAAATTGCAAGAAACTGCTTATACTATGCATTGGCCTTTACTTGGTGTGCATGAATTGTTCTTTTATGACATGCCGATGCATAGGAAGAGAGTTAGACTTCGTTGTTGCATGATATATGTTACTTTGTGTTCACTACTAAATTACAAATCATTGTTAATTAAAATTGGCTTTGATATACCTTGGGATCCGGGTGGATCCATTACTTGAGCACTATATGCCTAGCTTAATGGCTTTAAAGAAAGCACTGCCAGGGAGACAACCCGGAAGTTTTAGAGAGTCATTTATTTCTGCTGAGTGCTTTTATATAGTTTAAAAACAAAAAAATAAAGAGGGGAACCAAAAAACTTTTCAAAAAGGAAAGTGAAAGTGAGAGAGACAAGCATTGTTGAAGTGGGAGAGCTCCTTGAACTTTGTTCATGCTCACGGAAACTTAGTGAATCTTGATTACAGAAACTTTTCAATAAAAATAATTACCCCCTTGTACAATTCCATTGTATTATAAAAATAATATGCCAAGGTTTGCCTTTAGGATGTTTACAATGCTTGTTGGTTTGTACGGTGCAGGACAGAAACTTTGGCTGTAGTGCGCGATTTTACATTTTTTAACTGGAACGTCAAGTGGGTCTGATTCCTTTTGCACTGTCTTTCTATGCAACTTGTTTATTTTTCCTAATTTTGGTAGAATGTTTGGGGTACCATAAGTATGGTGGATGTTCATATTGCTACAGACTATTCTGTTTTTGACAGATTCTGTTTTTGATGCATAGTTTGCTTGTTTTGATGAATCTATCAATTTATATTAGTTGATTAAGCCATGAAAAAGTTATAATACAGTAGACACAATGCAAAAACAAAATATGAATTGGTTTGCTACAGTACTTAGAGTGGTGATTGATTTGCTTTATTGTACTAACAGATCTTACCGAGTTTTCTGTTGAAGTTTTGTGTGGATGAAGTGTGTAAACGAGGAGGTCTCGATATGAGGAAAAGGAAGAGAGGCAAGAGCTCAAGCTTGGGGATGCCCAAGGCACCCCAAGTAAATATTCAAGTAGACTCAAGCGTCTAAGCTTGGGGATGCCCCGGAAGGCATCCCCTCTTTCTTCAACAAGTACCAATATGTTTTCGTATTCGTTTCGTTTATGCGTTATGTGCAAGTCTTGGAGCGTCTTTTGCATTTAGTTTTCACTTCTCTTTTATACACCATGCTGGTATGAGATAGTCCTTGGTTGATTATAGAATTCTCATTACACTTCACTTAAATCTTTTGAGTATGGCTTTATAGAATGCTTCATATGCTTCACTTATATCATTTGAAGTTTGGATTGCCTGTTTCTCTTCACATAGAAAACCGCCGTTTGTAGAATGCTCTTTTCCTTCACTTATATTTGTTAGAGCGTGGGAATATCTTTTGTAGAAAGAATTAAACTCTCTTGCTTCACTTATATCAATTTAGAGAGATGACAGGAATTGGTCAATCACATGGTTAGTCATAAAATCCTACATAAACTTGTAGATCGCTGAATATGATATGTTTGATTCCTTGCAACAGTTTTGCGATATAAAGATGGTGATATTAGAGTTATGATAGTGGGTGGTTGTGGATTGTAGATACAATTGTGTTGAGGTTTGCAAGTCCCATAGCATGCATGTATGGTAACCGTTGAGTGACAAATTTGAAGCATGGGGTGTTTCTTTGATTGTCTTCCTTATGAGTGGCAGTCGGGGACGAGCGATGGTCTTTTCCTACCAATATATCCCCCTAGGGGCATGCGTAGTAGTACTTTTCTTCGAGGGCTAAAAACTTTTGCAATAAGTATATGAGTTCTTTATGACTAATGTGAGTCCATGGATTATACGAACTTTTACCTTTCCATCATTGCTAGCCTCTTCGGTACCGTGCATTGCCCTTTCTCACCTTGAGAGTTGGTGCAAACTTTGCCGGTGCATCCAAACCCCGTGATACGATACGCTCTATCACACATAAGCCTCATTATATCTTCCTCAAAACAGCCACCATACCTACCTATCATGGCATTTCCATATCCATTCCGAGATATATTGCCATGGCCAACTTCCGTCATCATCATTACATGACTTGAGCATTTAATTGTCATATTGCTTTGCATGATCGTAAGATAGCTAGCATGCTGTTTTCATGGATTGTCCGTTTTTTGATGTCATTGCTACGCTAGATCATTGCACATCCCGGTACACCGCCGAAGGCATTCATATAGAGTCATATCTTTGTTCTAGTATCGAGTTGTAATATTGAGTTGTAAGTAAATAAAAGTGCGATGATCATCATTATAGAGCATTGCCCCATAAAAAAGAAAAAAGAAAAAAAGAAAAAAAAGGAAAGGCCAAAGAAGCCTAAATAAGAAAAGGGGCCAAAAAAGCCCACAGAAAAAATTTAAAAAAAAGAAAAAAAAAGAAAAAAAAAAGAAAAGAAAAGGCGGCAATGTTACTATCCTTTTTCCACACTTGTGCTACAAAGTAGCACCATGTTCTTCATATAGATTGTCTCCTATGTTGTCACTTTCATATACTAGTGGGAATTTTCATTATAGAACTTGGCTTGTATATTCCAACGATGGGCTTCCTCAAATGCCCTTGGTCTTCATGAGCAAGCAAGTTGGATGCACACCCACTTAGTTTCAGTTTGAGCTTTCGTACACTTATAGCTCTAGTGCATCTGTTGCATGGCAATCCCTACTCCTCGCATTGATATCAATTAATGGGCATCTCCATAGCCCGTTGATTAGCCGCGCCGATGTGAGACTTTCTCCCTTTTTGTCTTCTCCACATAACCTCCATCATTATATTCTATTCCACCTATAGTGTTGTATCCATGGCTTGCGCTCATGTATTGCGTGAGGGTTGAAAAAGCTGAAGCGTGTTAAAAAGTATGAACCAATTGCTCAGCTCGTCATCGGGGTTGTGCATGATGGGAACATTTTTGTGTGACGAAAATGAAGCATGGCCAAATTGTATGATTTTGTAGGGATAAGCTTGCTTTGGCCTTGTTGTTTTGAAAAGACATGATTGCCTTATTGGTACGCTCGAAGTATTATTGTTTTTATGTCAAATGATAGACTATTGATTTGAATCACTCGTATCTTAATATTCATGCCATGATTAGACACATGATCAAGATTATGCTAGGTAGCATTCTACATCAAAAATTATCTTTTTTATCATTTACCTACTCGAGGACGAGTAGGAATTAAGCTTGGGGATGCTAATACATCTCCATCGTATCTATAATTTTTTATTGTTCCATGCCAATATTCTACAACTTTCATATACTTTTGGCAACTTTTTATATTATTTTTGGGACTAACATATTGATCCAGTGCCCAGTGCCAGTTCCTGTCTGTTGCATGTTTTATGTTTCGTAGAAAACCAATATCAAATGGAGTCCAAATGGGATAAAAATGGACGGAGAATTAGTTTGGAATATTTGGGATTTTTCGAAGGAAGAATCAATGCGAAACGGTGTCCGGGGTGGCCACGAGACAGGGGGCGCCCCCTCCCCCCTGGGTGCGCCCTAGACACTCATGGGTCCCCCGTGAGGCGGTTGACGCTCTTCTTTTGCCGCAAGAAAGCTAATTTTACAAGAAAAATCTGGGCGAAAGATTCACCCCAATCGTAGTTACGGATCTCCAGATATAAAGGAAACGGTGAAGGGGCAGAAACAGAGAAGGCAGAAACAGAGAGATAGATCCAATCTCGGAGGGGCTCTCACCCCTCCCAAGCCATGGGAGCCAAGGACCAGAGGGGAAACCCTTCTCCCATCTAGGGAGGAGGTCAAGGAAGAAGAAGAAGAAGAAGGGCCTCTCTCCCCCTTGCTTCCGGTGGCGCCGGAGCGCTGCCGGGGGCCATCATCATCACCGCGATCTTTACCAACACCGCCGTCATCTTCACCAACATCTCCATCACCTTCCCCCATCTATATCCAGCGGTCCACTCTCCCGCAACACGTTGTACCCTCTACCTGAACATGGTGCTTTATGCTTCATATTATTTTCCAATGATGTGTTGCCATCCTATAATGTCTGAGTAGATTTTCGTTGTCCTATCGGTGATTAATGAATTGCTATGATTGGTTTGAGTTGCATGTTTTATTATTGGTGTTGCCTATTGTGCCCTCCGTGTCGCGCAAGCGTGAGGGCTTCCCGCTGTAGGGTGTTGCAATGCGTTCATGATTCGCTTATAGTGGGTTGCATGAGTAACTGAAACACAAACCCGAGTAAGTAGGTTGTTGCGTATGGGATAAAGAGGACTTGATGCTTTAATGCTATGGTTGGGTTTTACCTTAATGAATCTTTAGTAGTTGCGGATGCTTGCTAGAGTTCCAATCATAAGTGCATATGATCCAAGAAGAGAAAGTATGTTAGCTTATGCCTCTCCCTCGAATAGAATTGTAATAGTGATTACCGGTCTAGTAACATAGTCAATTGCCTAGGGACAATTTCACAACTCCTACCACCACTTTTCCACACTCGCTATATTTACTTTATTGTTTATTTATCTAAACAGCCTCTAGTTTATATTTACGTGCTCTTTATTATCTTGCAAACCTATCCAACAACACCTACAAAGTACTTCTAGTTTCATAATTGTTTTAGCTAAAGCGAACACTAAGCGTGCGTAGAGTTGTATCGGTGGTCGATAAAACTTGAGGGAATATCTATTCTACCTTTAGCTCCTCGTTGGGTTCGACACTCCTACTTATCAAAAATTATTGCGATCCCCTACACTTGTGGGTTATCAAAGACTCAACATCATTAAGAGGAGCAATCGGAGTACTAAGGAAATCATTATTATAGGTATTGGAGAAATCACACAATTTGGTATTATCTTGCGCCATGGCGACAAGTAATCCAACACACAAGCAAACAGAAAAAGGCAAGCGAAAGAGAGAGGAATAAGAAGGCAAGCGGAAAAGAGAGGAGATTGGGAAAGGGAGGGAGAATAAAACGGCAAGGGTGAAGTGGGGGAGAGGAAAACGAGAGGCAAATGGCAAATAATGTAAATGCGAGGGAGATGAGTTTGTGATGGGTACTAGGTATGTCTTGACTTGAGCGAAGACCTCCCCGGCAACGGCGCCAGAAATCCTTCTTGCTACGTCTTGAGCTTGCGTTGGTTTTCCTTGAAGAGGAAAGGGTGATGCAGCACAGTAGCGTAAGTATTTCCCTCAGTTTTTGAGAACCAAGGTATCAATCCTATAGGAGGCTCCTCACAAGTCCCACGAACCTACACAAACAAACAAAAAACTCGCAACCAACGCGATAAAGGGGTTGTCAATCCCTTCACGGCCACTTGCGAAAGTGAGATCTGATAGAGATAATATGATAAGATAAATATATTTTTGGTATTTTATAATATAGATGCAGAAAATAAAGATGCAAATAAAAGTAGATTGGAAACTTATATGATAAAAGATAGACCCGGGGGCCATAGGTTTCACTAGAGGCTTCTCTCAAGATAGCATAAGTATTACGGTGGGTGAACAAATTACTGTCGAGCAATTGATAGAAAAGCGAATAATTATGAGATTATCTAGGCATGATCATGTATATAGGCATCATGTCCGTAACAAGTAGACCGACTCCTGCCTGCACCTACTACTATTACTCCACACATCGACCGCTATCCAGCATGCATCTAGAGTATTAAGTTCATAAGAACAGAGTAACGCATTAAGTAAGATGACATGATGTAGAGGGATAAACTCAAGCAATATGATATAAACCCCATCTTTTTATCCTCGATGGCAACAATACAATACGTGCCTTGCAACCCTTTCTATCACTGGGTAAGGACACCGCAAGATTGAACCCAAAGCTAAGCACTTCTACCATGGCAAGAAAGATCAATCTAGTAGGCCAAACCAAATCGATAATTCTAAGAGACTTGCAAAGATAACTCAATCATACATAAAAGAATTCAGAGAAGATTCAAATATTATTCATAGATAAACTTGATCATAAACCCACAATTCATCGGATCTCGACAAACACACCACAAAAAGAGATTACATCGAATAGATCTCCACAAGAGAGGGGGAGAACATTGTATTGAGATCCAAAAAGAGAGAAGAAGCCATCTAGATAATAACTATGGACTCGAAGGTCTGTGGTAAACTACTCACAACTCATTGGAGGGGCTATGGTGTTGATATAGAAGCCCTCCATGGTGGATTCCCCCTCCGGCAGAACACCGGCGACGGCTCCAAGATGGGATCTCGCGGATACAGAAGGTTACCGTGGTGGAAATATTTCTTCGGTGGCTCCCTGGATGTTTCCGGGGTATGTACGATTATATAGGAGGAAGAAGTACGTCGGTGGCCTCCTGAGGGGCCCACGAGACAGGGGGCGCGCCCAGGAGGGGTGGGCGCGCCCTCCTATCTCGTGGCTGCCTCGGCTGCTTCTTGGCTTGCACTCCAAGTCCTGTGGATCACATTCGTTCCAAAAATCACGCTCCCGAAGGTTTCATTCCGCTTGGACTCCGTTTGATATTCCTTTTCTTCGAAATACTGAAATAGGCAAAAACAACAGCAATACGGGCTGGGCCTTCGGTTATTAGGTTAGTCCCAAAAATGATATAAATGTGTAAAATAAAGCCCATAGACATCCAAAACAGGTAATATAATAGCATGGAACAATCAAAAATTATAGATACGTTGGAGACGTATCAATCATCATCATTAGCTTCCTCTCTAGTTGGTGTAGGCATCACGGGAATAGTTTTATCTATTGTACTACTTTCCAATTTGAGAGAAGGTACATTTACCTCATAAAGTTCTACTTTCCTCCCACTCACTTCTTTCGAGAGAAATTCCTTCTCTAGAAAGGACCCATTCTCAGCAACAAAGATCTTGCCTTTGGATCCGTGATGGAATGTGTACCCAATTGTTTCCTTAGGGTATCCTATGAAGACACACTTCTCCGATTTGGGTTTGATCTTATCAGGCTGAAGCCTTTTGACATAAGTGTCGCAACCCCAAATTTTAAGAAACGATAGCTTAGGTTTATTGCCAAACCATAGTTCCTATGGTGTCGTCTGCACGGATTTAGATGGTGCCCTATTTAACGTGAATGCAGCTATCTCTAATGCATAACCCCAAAACGATAGTGGTAAATCGGTAAGAGACATCATAGATCGCACGATATCTAATAAAGTACGGTTATGATGTTCGGACACACCATTACGCTGTGGTGTTCTAGGTGGCGTGACTTGTGAAACTATTCGCCTCCGCGATCAGATCGTAGAAACTTTATTTTCTTGTTATGATAATTCTCCACTTCACTCTGAAATTCTTTGAACTTTTCAAATATTTCAGACTTGTGTTTCATTAAGTAGATATACCCGTATCTGCTCAAATCATCTATAAAGGTCAGAAAATAATGATACCCACCATGTGAGGGAGTCCTGGATAAGGGGGTATCCAGACAGCCGGACTATATACATCGTCCGGACTATAGAAGCGTCAAGATACAAGACTCAAGACTTCGGCTCGTGTCCGGATGGGACTCTCCTTTGCGTGGAAGACAAGCTTGGCGGTCCGGATATTATGTTTCCTTCCTTGTAAACTAACTCCATGTAAACCTTAGCTCTCCGGTGTCTATATAAACCGGAGAGCATGGTCCTTAGAAGGCCGATCACAATTACAATCATACCATCATAGGCTAGCTCTTAGGGTTTAGCCTCTACGATCTCATGGTAGATCTACTCTTGTATTCCACATACCTTCAATATTAATCAAGTAGGAAGTAGGGTTTTACCTCCACCGAGAGGGCCCGAACATGGGTAAACATTGTGTCCCTTGCTTCCTGTTACCATCAGCCTAAGACACACAGATCGGGACCCCCTACCCGAGATCCGCCGGTTTTGACACCGACGTTGCTGCTTTCATTGAGAGTTCCTCTATGTCGCCGCCTCGAGGCTTGATGGCGCCTTCAATCGTCAACAACACGGTCCAGGGTGAGACTTTCCTCCCCGGACAGATCTTCGTGTTCGGTGGCTTCGCACTGCGGGCCAATTCGCTTGGCCAGTTGGAGCAGATCGACAGCTTCGCCCCCGGCCACCAGAGCAGGTTCGCAAACTTGAACTACACGGCAGATGTCCATAGAGACTTGATCTTCGACGGATTCGAGCCTGCGCCGAGAGCGCCGAACAGCCACGACGAGCATGGCCTAGACCTGCTGTTGGACAATGCCCGAGACATCATCCCCGAGGCAGCCGGGATCTAAATCCAGGGCAGGTTGCGTTGCTTACGGACAGAAGGTTGGACCCCGCCCCGCAGGCCACACACTTATCGGCGGTGGAGCCGAACACGGGTCTCACCTCTCTGGAGGCCTGTAACCCTGGGCCCCCGAACTCATATCCGGTTGTTGGCCCTGGTCCGCTCACTCTCGAGAGAGCCGAGCCAGGCTGGGCTCCGGTAATGGAGTTTACCGCTGCGGACATCTTTCAGCACTCGCCTTTTGGCGACATGCTGAACTCATTAAAGTCTCTCTCTCTCTCTCTGTCAGGAGGCTCTGAGCCGAACTATGTCCGGCTTGAGTGGGAAGTAGGCGACAAAGGAATTCGCTGCCCACCCACCACCCACTTCGTCGCCACGATCGATGATTTAACCGACGTGCTCGACTTTGACTTCGAAGACATCGACGGTATGGACGACGATGCAGGAGACATATAGGAGCCACCGCTCACAGGGCGGTGGACAACCACCTCTTCATATGATATATATATGGTGGACACTCTGAAAGAAACCAGCGGCGATGAGGCAACGGAGGAAAACCCCTCTAAGAAGAAGGCAAAGCATGGGTGTCGCCAGCGCCGCTCCAAGCCCCGCCAAGGCAATACCAGCACCGAAGACAATAATAATCCGGATGGTGCCGACGATGAATACAACCCCGAACAGCCCGCCTTCGAGCAGGCCGAACAGGAAGACGGGCATGACAGCCCAGATGAACAGGCGACGGACGGGTATCCGGAGGAGGACAACTACATGCCCCTCTGCGAAGATGAGATTAGCCTTGGCGACGACGAGTTAAGCGTACCCGAAGACCCCACAAAGCAGGAGCACTTCAAGCGCCGGCTTATTGCCACTGCAAGAAGCCTGAAGAAGAAGCAGCAGCAGCTCCGAGCTGATCAAGATCTGCTCATAGACAGATGGACAGAAGTCCTGGCAGCCAAGGAATACAGACTCGAGCGCCCCACGGCTGACCGACCGCCTCGAGGTCGGGACAAAATGGCATATCAGCCGAAATACCAGCCCGTACCCCCGCGCCGGTTTACTACGGCCCGGGGCAATACTCAGGACCTGCGCGATAAACTGGATGACGTCGCAGGACAACCAAGATTGATCTACGGATCGCGGGGGCGCGCCGAAGCACATGACGATGACCGTCATACCGGATACACCAACAGCAAATCCGGCCGGGCCAAATACAACCAGTCAGATGCAGCCGGACTGTGCCGCGACATAGCCCGACATAGAGGCGCCGCACACCCCCTATGCTTCACTGATGAAGTGATGGATCATGAATTCCTAGAAGGGTTTAAACCCGTAAACATCGAATCATACGATGGCACCACAGACCCGACGGTATGGATAGAGGATTTCCTTCTCCACATTCACATGGCCCGCGGAGATGATCTACATGCCACCAAATATCTTCCCCTTAAGCTCAAAGGACCTGCCCGGCACTGGCTCAACAGCCTGCCCGCAAATTCCATTGGCAGTTGGGAAAATCTGGAAGATGCATTCCTTGACAACTTCCAGGGCACATATGTGCGACCTCCGGATGCCGATGACTTGAGCCACATTACTCAACAGCCCGGAGAATCAGCCAAGAAATTCTGGACTCGGTTCCTTACTAAAAAGAACCAAATAGTCGACTGTCCGGACGTCGAAGCCCTGGCGGCTTTCAAGCATAATATCCATGACGAGTGGCTCGCCAGACACCTCGGCCAGGAGTAACCCAGGTCCATGGCAGCTCTTAAGACACTAATGACCCGCTTTTGCGTGGGCGAGGACAGCTGGTTGGCTTGCAGTAGCACTATGCCACATTCTGGAACTTCAGATGTCCGGGACAATAATGGCAAGCCACGGTGCAACAGACACAAGCGACGAAACAACACGACAACACCGAGGATACGGCGGTCAATGCCGAATTCAGCGGATCCAAATCCGGTCAGCGGAAGAAGCCATTCAAGCGTAACAATCAAGGACCGTCCAGTATGGACCGTATACTAGAGCGCTCGCCAAATCCATGGCACCCCGGACAAGCCAGCCAACCACACCAACAGAGACTGCTGGGTATTTACACAGGCCGGCAAAATAAACGCCGAAAACAAGGACAAGGGGCTGCACAGCGACAATGACGATGAGCCCCAGCGTCCGAACATGGGGAGATAGAAGAAATTTCCCCCCAGGTGAAAACAGTCAACATGATCTACGTCACCCACATCCCCAAGCGGGAACGGAAGTGAGCACTACGGGACGTATATGCGATGGAGCCAGTCGTCCCCAAATTCAACCCAGGTCAGCTTGTCTGATCACCTTTGATCGTAGGGATCATCCTATCGGCATCCGTCACGGCGGCTCAGCCGCATTGGTTTTAGACCCAATTATAGACGGATTTCACCTCACAAGAGTCCTTATGGACGGAGGCAGCAGCCTGAACCTGCTTTATCAAGACACAGTGCGCAAAATGGGCATCGATCCTTCAAGGATTAAGCCCACCAAGACCACCTTTAAGGGTGTCATTCCTGGAGTAGAGGCCCGCTGTACGGGCTCTATAACATTAGAAGTGGTCTTCGGATCTCCGGATAACTTTCGAAGCGAAGAGCTAATCTTCGATATCGTCCTTTCCGCAGTGGTTACCATGCCCTACTCGGACGAACCTCATTTGCTAGATTCAATGCGGTACCACTCTATGCATACCTCAAGCTCAAGATGCCAGACCCGCGCGAGGTCATAACAGTCAACGGGAATATGGACCGCTCTCTTCGTACAAAAGAACATATTGTGGCCCTTGCGGCAAAAGTACAATGCGGCCTCCTCCGGCAAATCACCAATTCGGCAACGACATTTTCAAGCTCCGTTAGGTGAGGGCGGAACACCCCGCAGCAAGATCAGCAGGCACGACAAGAGCAGGACTAGCAGTCCGGCTTCCGCTCAAATCCCATCAAAGCAGCATTCGTGCCACGCGTACACAATTACGCACTCAAAATACCATGGGCACAGGCGGAGGCGTATCAGGGGCTCAGCCAACAGTACGGTATCACTTCATAACCTTTCCATTCACCCTTAAGGACATTGCTTTAGTGCAACTTCTCCAGAATAGCCGGATTGTCGGACTTACATAGGAGAGGAAACCCAGGAGGCAACAGGCTTTGGGCACAGCAGGAAACACTCAGGTGGAATCTATTTGCGATTGTTATTCCTGCTTTATCTATCTGTATGTAGCCTGCCTCTGGATAGGATATGTCAAATAATCCTATTTCGTCTCTGCTTAATGCATACATTGTAAACATACGCTTAAACGTATTATTCATCAATGGGAGACCACAAATAGCGTCAGCTTACTTATTTTTATTTGAGCATTTTTTATAAATGTCTATTTAATTTTGCATCCGTACACTTTGGTACGTGTAGTTTGCCAGGCGCTTCTTATGGTACCCCATAATACGGCAAGTCAAGTCCGAACACTTTCAACAGTGCGGCACCCCGAACTTATAGCATTATATGCACCAGCTCCGAATCATGTCTTGGGTTACGGTTGGGATAGCCCGGCTCCCTTGCTTTGGTGCCTTACGTTCCGTTAATTCGGCTAAGGTACCGCAGGGAGAACTACTGGGATTGTGCCCTGGTTCTGCCGGACGAGCACCTCAGTAGAGAAAGCGCAAAACTGTCTGACATGATGTGGCGAGAGACTGGTCGCTGTTTGAGAGGTCTTAAAATCCTTAAAGAATTTTCCGCTTTAGGCGTTAATTCGGCTTTGTCCGATATAGGCGTGTATAGCGCCCCAATTCGGCCTTCCGGATTCTAGGGGCTTCGCCAAAATTTAAAATCATAGACTTCTATGGCTAAGTGAAGGTTATAAAGCCGTATAGTCCGATTGCCTGGTTCGCTGCGCTGGACACCTCCTTAAGGGACCAAACATTTGGATAAAGAGTGTCCGGGTTTTCCACGAACACCCCAGTACTAGTTACACGGGGGCGGAAGCCGACTGGCCTACTTCAGAATTGATAAACAGCCGCACAGAAGGTAATATTTTAAATTACAAAAGCGCTACATAGCGCAAGTAACTTCGTCTTTAAATTACAAACATGACAGAAGTGAATTCATTCAAAAATTATGTCTTTGCTACATTCATCGGCCACGAGGCAAGCACCCTTCATAACACCATCATAATACTTCTCAGGGACGCGATGCGGCTTGCCCTCCGGCGGCCCGTCCTTCACCAGCTTCTCCGCATCCAGCTTGCCCCAATGCACCTTGGCGCGGCCAAGGGCCCGGCGGGCACCCTCAATGCAAACAGATCGCTTGATGACTTCCAGTCGCGGACAGGAATCCACCATCATCTTGATTAGGCCGAAGTAGCTGGTGGGCAGAAGCTCGCCAGGCCATATCCGGACTATGAGATCTTTCATAGCCACTTAGGCCGCCTTGTGGAGTTCAACCAACTGCTTCAGTTGGTCACTCAGAGGCGTCGCATGCTCGGCCCCAGCATACTGGGACCAGAACAACTTCTCCGTTGAGCTCCCCTCCTGGGCACGGTAGAACTCCGTGGCATCTGATACGCTGCATGGCACGTCTGCGAATGCCCCTGGAGAGCTCTGGATTCGAGTAAGTAAAAGAAATGCCTCCTCCACATGTTTGCTTTGCATAAAAAATTTCTTACCCGCCGCTATTTTCTTGGCCTCCTGGATCTCTTGCTGAGCCCTCTCGGCTTCAGCCTTGGCATCTTTTGTATTTGTAAGGGCCTTCGCAAGCTCGGCCTCCTTTGCTTTAAGCTCCCGCTCCGCAGACTTGAGCTTCTTGCCGAGCTCCTGGAGCTCTTCCTGCACCTCGCCCACTCGGGCCTCTTGCTTTTTGCACTCATTGAGTTCCAAGGCCGCTTTGTGTTCGGCCTCGGACAGCGCCTTCTTGAGAGACGCCACTTCGGTGGTGGCCTCTGTTACCACATCACGACGTCTCGTCGTTAGCATAATCAAATTTTATTTACTATTTATTATATGAGAAAGGGGAATCATTCACCTTTGTTCTCTTCGAGATGCCTCCTCGCGAGGCCGAGCTCTCCCTGTGCCCACTCTAAATCCTGCGTTAGGCCGGCGATTTCGGTTGTGCGAGCAGCAGCGGCCAGTAGCACAGCCTGTTTATTTACATTCACACTTATTGTTAGACTCCTGCGGATTATAATTGACCCTCCGTTTGGTTTTTCTTTCCAAACACCAAACAAAGTATCAGGGGCTACTACCTATCAGGTGGTGATTTTACACATTTTTACTGCTTACCTCAAAGCCTGTTAGGAGGCTGGTGCAGGCTTCGGTTAGTCCGCTCTTGGCGGACGAAACCTTCTGAATTACCGCACTCATGAGAGTACGGTGCTCTTCATCTAGGGAAGCGCCTCAAAGCGCTTCCAGCAGACAATCCGGCGCCTGGGGCGCAACGGAAGTCCTTGATATAGACGGCCCTCCCTCCATAATGAGGGGCTGCCCGCCTAAGTCCGGAACCAATGAAGGCTCCGGAACAGTGTTCGGCTGAGAGCCTGGCTTGCCGTGGCTCTCATCGACACGATCCGTGGGGACCTTGAACCCCGCGAGTCCGACGCCTGGGACGCCGCCTTGAGGCGCCTCCAGGGCCACCTCCGCCATTGTCGGGAGCCTTCGGGACAACACCTCCGTGTCATCCGCAGGACGAGGATATGTGGCCGTCGGGAGTGAGTTCATTGCTGACTCACTCAGGGACCCGCCCGATGACGACACTCCCGGATGGGCCCTGGCCGGACTGTATACAAGTTCGGCATTATAAACAAAATTATGAAGCGAAAATTACGATTGAGTGCGGATACTTACAACCGCACGAGGGCCTTCTTCCTGGGCAGCCACCCTTCCTCGCTATCGGCGGCAGTGGCAGAGTAGTCCGGAAGGGATGATTTTCCCTTCTTGGACCTCCCAGTCTCCCCCACCGGGGCGGCCTTCCTCTTCTTCCCTCCCCCGACACGGGGAGGTGGTGTTTCTCCTTGTTCCTCCCCGCCTCCGCGGGAGGAATCCGCCTCATCGTCATCAGACGACAAGGGTATGCCGGCCTTACGCCAGGGGCCTCTCCTGGCCCCCTGATTCACCGTCTCAGGCCCCCCATCCTTCCCAGACGGGGCGGCCTCTTCTTCTTCTTCTTCCCCTTCAGGGGAGGAGTGCGCCTCGTCATCTTCGGACGAGGCTTGCGCAACCTTACTTCGGAGACCCTTTTGGGTCCCAGGGCCTTCTTCTCCGGCCCCTTATAGGGCAACGGGACCAGCATCTTCGTCAGAAGATCATTGGCTGGGCTTTCCGGCAACGGAGCCGAACTGTCGATCCGCTCCGCTGTCTCCACATACTCCTAAAACAAATATGCACAATCACTTAGGGATTCCCCATGAGTACATTGGGAAGAACCGAACCCGGTGGCAGCCTGAGAACTCACCTGGGTAGGTTGCCGTGCGGCATGGAGCCCGCGGTCCTCGGTTATGGGAAGAGGTACCTCGGTGGCCTTGAACAACGCCTTCCACGCGTTCTTGTGCTTCATGCCATAGAGCCTCTGGAGCGTCCGGTGTTCGGCCGGGATGAATTCCCACAGATTGAATGCCCGCCTTTGGCACGGCAGTATCAGGCGAATGAGCATGACTTGGATCACGTTGACGAGCTTGATGTTCTTGTCCTTCATGCCCTTGACGCAGTTGATGAGTCCGGTCAGCTCTGCAGATTCACCCCATAACAGGCCCTTCTGTTCCCAGGAGGTGAGCTGCATAGGGTTTCCAGATCAGAACTCGGGGGCCGGCGCCCAGTTGGCGTCACGTGGCTCGGTGATGTAGAACCACCCCAATTGCCACCCCTTCACGGTTTCCGCAAAGGAGCCTTTAGGCCAGGTGACATTAGGCATTTTGCCCACCATGGCTCCTCCACACTCCGCTTGCTAGCCGCTTACAATCTTCGGCTTCATGCAGAAGGTTTGGAGCCACAAGCCGAAATGAGGCTTGATGCGGAGGAAAGCCTCGCACACGACGATGAACGCCGAGATGTTGAGGACGAAGTTTGGAGCTAGATCATGAAATTCTAGCCCGTAGTAGAACATAAGCCCGCAGACGAAGGGGTGGAGTGGAAACCCCAGTCCACGGACGAAGTGGGCAAGGAACACGACCCTCTCGCGGGGTCCTGGAGTTGGAATGACCTGCCCCTCATCTGGTAGCCGGTGCGCTATGTCTGCGGCCAAGTATCCGGCCGCCCGGAGATTCGTGATCTTCTTCTCCGTCGTGGTGGAAGCCACCCACTTGCCTCCTGCTCTGGACATGACTAACTGTGCAGAGAAGACCTGGACTATGGCGCTGGAGCTCGAGGGGTCAAGAGTATGCAAGGGGAGGAAGAAGGCGTGGGTAAAAACGAGGAACTCTTATCCCTTTATAGAGGCGACGAAAGCGGTGCGCCTCCCCACTAGCCTGTTGAGAATCGCTTACTTCCCAAGCGCCACGATTGATGGCACGGGGGGATTACCCATACCCGTATTGATGAGAATCCCGCGATAAGGGGACATTGTCACGCCCAATATGCGATACTATCCTAAAGAGACTCGAAGGTCCCACCAAGGATAGAACCGCATATTGAAACGCTTTTGCAAGGTGGATATCATTACATCAACATTACATAATAGATGGTGATACATACAAGAGGCATACAATGCCACACGAATACAACATCACAATACATTAGAGCATCATCCGGCTACGGATGAAACACAAACAGAAACTCAAATGACAACCACCCTGCTAGCCCAGGCTGCCGACTTGGAACCTATCCCCTGATCGAAGAAGAAGCAGAAGAAAAACTCCAAAACAAGCAAACATCACTCTCGCATCATGATCATCAGACAACCTGTACCTGCAACTGTTGTTGTAGTAATCTATGAGCCACGAGGACTCAGCAATCCCATTACCATGGGTATTAAGACTAGCAAAGCTTAAAGGGAAAGGAAGGGGTAAAGTGGTGAGGTTGCAGCAGCGACTAAGCATATATGGTGGCTAACATACGCAAATAAGAGCGAGAAGAGAGCAAATGTAACGGCCGTGAAGCTAGCAATGATCAAGAAGTGATCCTGAACTCCTACTTACGTCAAACATAACCCAAAAACCATGTTCACTTCCCGGACTCCGCCGAAAAGAGACCATCACGGCTACACACGAGGTTGATGCATTTTAATTCAGATCTGGTGTCAAGTTATCTACAACCAGACATTAACAAATTCCCATCTGCCACATAACCGCGGGCACGTCTTTCGAAAGTTTATACCCTGCAGGGGTGTCCCAACTTAGCCCATGATAAGCTCTCCCGATCAACGAAGGATATACCTTCTCCCAGGAAGACCCGATCAGACTCAGAATCCCGGTTTACAAGACATTTCGACAATGGTAAAACAAGACCAGCAAAGCTGCCCGATGTATTGACAAATCCCGATAGGAGCTGCACATATCTCGTTCTCAGGGCAACACCGGATGAGACTAGCTACGAGTAAAACCAGACTTCGAGTTTCCCCGAGGTGGCCCCGCAGGTAGCTCAGTTCGGACCAACACTCAAGGGGTTCCCATAAATCACCCAACCGCGTAAGGAACGCAAAATCCGGGAACATAACACGGTATGACAGAAACTAGGGCGGCAAGAGTGGAACAAAACACCAGGCATAAGGACGAGTCTTCCACCCTTTACCAAGTATATAGATGCATTAATTAAATAAGAGATATTGTGATATCCCAACATAATCCTGTCCACCATGGAGCAATCTTCAACTTCACCTACAACTAACAATGCTATAAGAGGGCTGAGCAAAAGCGGTAACATACTCAAGCAACAGTTTGCTAGGAAGGGTGAAAAGGTTAGGGGCTGACATGGCAATTGGGAGGCTTGATAAACAGGTGATAGGTAGGCGGCATAGCGATAGAACGAAGCAACTACCATAGCAATGATAGTAGTGAGATCCAGGGTAGCGGTCATCTTGCCTGAAATCCCGCTAGGAAGAAGAATGAGTCCATGAAGAAGACGAACGGATGAAGCCGAACCAAGAGTAGACGAACGAATCCTCACGATCGCAACGAAACAGGGAACTATCGAGAAGAAGCACACAACATGGTAAACACACCACACATATACAAGACATGATGCACAACCAAGCATGATGCATGACAAGACTACATGAAGCTACTCGTGGCAAGAGATGATGCAAACAAGAACAACACATCAAGGCAAGTTTAAATGAGGCCTGGAACAGCATATAACAATTCCGGTAAGTCCTCATATGCAAATTTCGAAATTGGTCCAGATCTGAACAACCTTATGTTAAGGTTGTTAAACAGCAAGTTAAGATGCACCAAGATGATCTACACGAGATTCTAGTCAAGTTACATATAAAGTTCATTTAGTTCGGAGCTACGGCCTAGAAGATATGAGCAAAACAAGTTAACCATGGCATTGATGCAAAATGCATACAAACATCAAGCAAACACCTCAAAACATGGATGCAACATGATAGGATGAAACTACATGCAAAATCAAGCAAGTTTCATATAGAGCACACTCAAAACGGAGCAACGGTTCCACACATACACTCTAAACAAGATATAATAACAATCTGTCCAAAACAGCAACTAGGCATCTAGCAAGTATCAAAACAATATGCTACATCATCTCAACATAATAACAAAAGGCATGGACATGATGTATAGGTAAATTATGAGAAAACATGAACACTGAGCTAACTCCAGAAATCACTAGAACATGCTCAAAAAGACATGGCAAGATTGCAAATAATAACAGTTTCAGACTTTGCAGAAATAACATCAGGTTGCAATGTTTAGAGCTATCAAACAACATGTTACAAGAACTTATCATAGAAACTTAAGGCATGGAATGATACTACTAAAAGAATAGAACAAAAGTCCTTTACTGACCATGAGCCAAAAAGGATCAGAAGATATGATGGCACCCATGTAAACATGGCAAATGATATGACAGATTCAAACATGGCAGGAACAACGATAAGTAGGCATGTTGGTGAGCTTGTACCACTCACCACAGAGCAATACATGGCATGACAAGGCAACCAGCAGTAAGAAGACACATTTATTAAGCTAAGCATGGCGAGAACAAGTTCATAGGGTGCATGGATCACTAGAAAAGCTCATGGCAAAACTGATCTTAATGTTAAGAGGCCGACAACAACATTATTTAGCAACTTTGGAGCAAGAATACAACAAGCTCCAGCAGGCTATAAATGCAACCAGGGGCGTGGATCGATAGAGCATGACATGTAGAACAAAACATCCTTAGTGAACATCTCCAGATTATGCATGGAATGACTTGTAGAAGCAGGTTTACATAGCATCACCAAATAACAGATTCAGCCTAGCAAAACAGTAACACCAAGTACACTACTTCACGAGCTTGATGCACTCAGTATAAGACTCACAAAAATACATGGATTGCACCTATGTAAAGATGGCATGTCATAGTTCAAAACACCTGCAGAGCTCATTCTCATAGGATGCACACATCAAAATGCAACGAAAAAGACAAATCACCAAGTTATAACAGTTTCAGCAGATTAACATCATATAGCACTCTTGCAACGATGATACATGCATCAAGATGAACTCAAATGAACATGGCACATCGGAATTAAATGTGGAGCATCTAATGACGAACATTTTGATATGCTACACGCAAAAAACAGAGCAGTATGCACAGCGTTATGATGGGATGAACAGGGCATGAAAAAGTCAAAATATCAGGGACTTAGGGAAAATTCGGGGTCAACCTCTTTGGATCATATCTAGGGTTCGGCGCGACTCCCAAGGTCGGCTGGACCTCGCCGGTGCGGACGGGGACGGTGGTCAGGGAAGGAGGCCCCGGGGGCCGGGGCGATGGCGGGGCGGCGCCGGCCGAGGAGGACGGCGGCGGGGCGCCCAGGCGGAGCTCGGGCGAGCGGCGGCGCGGGGCGCCGGGCCAGGCGCGGCTAGGCGGCGCGGCGGCGGCCCAGGCCGACGCGGGAGGCGACGTGGAGGCCGGCGGAGGCGGCGGCGGGGCAGGAGGAGCCGCGGGGCTCGGGCGCGGGGCTCCCGCGGTCGGCGGCGGCGGCGGTTCGGGCCCTGCGGGCCAGATTTGGGCTCGCGGGCCCGCGGCGGCGCGCGGTGGGAAACGGCGGCGGTGGGGACACGTGTCGCGCTGCGGTTGGCCGGGCGGGGGCGGGCGGACGTGTTCGGCAGTCGTGGACGCGTCCGGCGGTGGAGGATGGGAAATTTAGGGTTTGGGGGGAGAGTTCATCCGCGAAATTCGGGGGGAGGGGCTAATTTATAGATTCTGGGAGCTAGGAGAGTCCAAATGAGGAGCGGTTTTCGCCCACACGATCGTGATCGAACAACCGAGAGCATGGAGGGGAGTTTTCTGGGTTAGTGGGCTGATTTGGAGGGTTGCTGGGCTGCAAGAGAAAAGGGTGTTTCGGGCTGCGCGGTTAACTATTGGAGTATCAAACGGACTCCAAATGGCACGAAACTTGACAGGCGGTCTACCGGTGCTATACCAAGGCCGCTTGGCAAACCTCAATCCATTCCGAGAATGTTTAACACCCGCTCGACAACAAGAGACAAAAGGGGGACGCCGGAGGACATAAGAGTGCCGGATTGCAAAACGGACAACAAGAAAAATGCTCAGATGCAAGAAACAAACACATATGCAAAATGAAATGCACATGATGACATGGCAATATGCAACATGCAAGCAAATGACATGGCAACTACGGCAAAAAACTGGCAGACACCTGGCGCATCGAATCCGGGGCGTTACAGACATGATCTCTGCTTTGACAGGACGTGTCAAGGAAACCGCCTCGCAATATGCGTTGTGGCTGGTTGTGAAAAAACGGTTCGAGTAATGACCTAGCCCTAATGGCATGTCACGTCATCTAAAAGTTGTCAGCTGGAGTATCATTCTCTCTATGGTGGTATGTGAAGATCATTTTGCAGATCTGGACACGGTCTACGTGTTCGATGATAACCTTGGAGTATTCGGAGGAGGGACCCGCCTTGCAATGCCGAAAACAAGACTGCGCGTCGGACTCATCATCATTGAAGCCTGGTTCAGGGGTTATTGAGGGAGTCCTGGATAAGGGGGTATCCGGACAGCCGGACTATATACATCGTCCGGACTATAGAAGCGTCAATATACAAGACTCAAGACTTCGGCTCGTGTTCGGATGGGACTCTCCTTTGCGTGGAAGACAAGCTTGGCGATCCAGATATTATGTTTCCTTCCTTATAAACTGACTCCATGTAAACCCTAGCTCTCTGGTGTCTATATAAACCGGAGAGCATGGTCCTTAGAAGGCTGATCACAATTACAATCATACCATCATAGGCTAGCTCTTAGGGTTTACCCTCCACGATCTCGTGGTAGATCTACTCTTGTATTCCACATACCTTCAATATTAATCAAGCAGGAAGTAGGGTTTTACCTCCACCGAGAGGGCCCGAACCTGGGTAAACATTGTGTCCCTTGCTTCCTGTTACCATCAGCCTAAGACGCACAGATCGGGACCCCCTACCCGAGATCCACCGGTTTTGACACCGACACCGCGTGCCTCAACACTCATCGAACCGCATACATTGGTATGTATTATTTACAATTAGTCATTGGCTCGCTCTATTGTTCTGGAGAATGGAGTCTTAGTCATCTTACCCATGAGGCATGGTTCACAAGTATCAAATGATTCACAATCAAGTGATTACAAAAGCCCATCAGCATGGAGTTTCTTCATGCGCTTTACACCAATATGACCTAAACGGCATTGCCACAAGTATGTTGCACTATCATTATCAACTCTGCATCTTTTGGCATCAATATTATGAATATGTGTATCACTACAATCGAGATTCAATAAACCATTAACATTGGGTGTATGATGATGGAAGGTTTTATTCATGTAAACAGAATAACAATTATTAACCATATTGCAAAAACATGATCCTATCTTGTTCATGCTCAACGCAAACACCAAATAACATTTATTTAGGTTCAACACTAATCCCAAAAGTATAGGGAGTGTGTGATGATGATCATATCAATCTTGGAATCACTTCCAATACACATCATTACTTTACCCTCAACTAGTCTTCATTTATTCCTGTTTTGAGTTACTAATCTTAGCAACTGAACAGGTATCAAATACCCCGGGGCTATTATAAGCACTAGTAAGATACACATCAATAACATGCATATCAAATATACCTTTGTTCATGTTGCCATCCTTCTTATCCGCCAAATATTTGGGGTAGTTCCGCTTCTAGTGACCATTTCCTTTGCAGTAGAAGCACTTAGTTTCAGGCTTAGGTCTAGCTTTGGGCTTCTTCATGGGAGTGACAACTTGCTTGCCATTCTTCTTGAAGTTCCCTTTCTTTCCCTTGCCCTTTTTCTTGAAACTAGTGGTCTTGTTAACCATCAACACTTGATCCTCTTTCTCGATTTCTACCTTCACCGATTTCAGCATTGCGAAAAGCTCGAGAATCGTTTTCATCATCCCTTGCATATTATAGTTCATCACTAAGTTCTAGTAGCTTGGTGATACTGACTCGAGAACTTTGTCAATCACTATATTATCTGGAAGATTAACTCCCACTTGATTCAAGCGATTGTAGTGCCCAGCCATTCTGAGCACATGCTCACTAGCTGAGCTATTCTCCTCCATGTTGTAGGCAAAGTACTTGCCAGAGGTCTCATACCTCTCGACACGGGCATGAGTCTGAAATACCAATTTCAGCTCTTGGAGCATCTCATATGCTCCGGGGCGTTCAAAACGTCTTTGAAGCCCTGATTCTTAGCCTTAAAGCATGGTGTATTAACTATCAATTAGTCATCATATCGAGCTTGCCAAACGTTCATAATGTCTGCATCTGCTCCTACAATAGGTCTGTCACCTAGCGGTGTATCACCGACATAGTTCTTCTGTGCGGCAATGAGGATAATCCTCAGAGCACGGACCCAGTCCACATCATTGCTACTATCATCTTTCAACTTAGTTTTCTCTAGGAACATATCAAAAAACATAGGGGAGCTACAACGCGAGTTATTGGTCTACAACATAGATATGCAAAAACTATCAGGACTAAGTTCATGATAAATTAAGTTTAATTAATCATATTACTTAAGAACTCCCACCTAGATTGACATCCCTCAAGTCATCTAAATGATACGTGATCCAAATAAACTAAAACATGTCCGATCATCACGTGAGATGGAGTAGTCATCAATGGTGAACATCTCTATGTTGATCATATCTACTATATGATTCATGTTCGACCTTTCGGTCTCTAGTGTTCCGAGGCCATATCTGTACATGCTAGGCTCGTCAAGTTTAACCTGAGTATTCTGCATGTGCAAAACTGTCTTGCACCTGTTGTATGTGAATTTAGAGCCTATCACACCCGATCATCGCGTGGTGTCTCAACACAAAGAACTTTCGCAATGGTGCGTACTCAGGGAGAACACATATACCTTGAAATTTTACTTAATGGATCATCTTATAATGCTACCGTCGTAATAAGAAAAATAAGATGCATAAAAGATAAACATCACATGCAATCAAAATATGTGACATGATATGGCCATCATCATCTTGTGCTTTTGATCTCCATCACCAAAGCATCGTCATGATCTTCATCGTCACCGGCTCGACACCTTGATCTCCATCATAGCATTATGGTCGTCTCGCCAACTATTGCTTCTACAACTGTCACTGCCGCTTAGAGATAAAGTAAAGCAATTACATGGCATTTGCATTTCATACAATAAAGCGACAACCATAAGGCTCCTGCCAGTTGCCGATAACTGTTACAAAACATGATCATCTCATACAACAACGTATATCACATCATCCCTTGGATCATATCACATCACAACATGCCCTGCAAAAACAAGTTAGACGTCCTCTACTTTGTTGTTGCATGTTTTACGTGGCTGCTACGGGATTTTAGCAGGAACCATTCTTACCTACGGTACAAAACCACAATGGTGATTTATCAAGTTTGCTGTTTTAACCTTCAACAAGGACCGGCCGCAGTCAAATTTGATTCAACTAAAGTTTGAGAAAGAGACACCCGCCAGCCACCTTTATGCAAAACTAGTTGCGTGTCTGTCGGTGGAACGGTGTCATAAACGTGGTCGTGTAAGGTTGGTCCAGGCCGCTTTACCAACAATACCACCGAATCAAAATAAGAAATTGGTGGTAAGCAGTATGACAATCACCGCCCACAACTCTTTGTGTTCTACTTGTGCATATCATCTACGCATAGACCTGGCTCAGATGCCACTGTTGTGAAATATAGCATGGAATTTCAAAAAGTTTCCTATGCTCACGCAAGATCTATCTAGGAGATGCATATCAATGAGAGGGCGAGAGTGTGTCCATGTACCCTTGTAGACCAAAAGCGTAAGCGTTTGCCAACATGGATGATGTAGTTGAACTTCTTCTTGTTCCAAGTGATCAAGTACCGGACGTACAACACCTCTGAGTTCTGCACACATTCAGCTCGATGACGTCCCTCGAACTCTTGATCCAACAGAGTTTCGAGGAAGTAGATGAGTTCCGTCAGCACGACGGCGTGGTGACGGTGATGGTGAAGTTATCTGCGCAGGGCTTCGCCTAAGGACTACGTGAAAATGACTGGGGTGTAAACTGTGGAGGGGGGCGCCGCACACGGCTAACAATCGTTGGTGTGTGTTCTAGGTGCCTCCCCCTTCATATATATAGGTGGGAGTGAGAGGGAGGAGCCAAGGGGGCGCCCAAGTAGGAGGAATCCTACTTGGCACTACTAGGGAAAAGCCTAGCAGCAGCGCGGGTTTTGGGCCTATCAGTAGCGCGGGCAGGAGCGCTACTGATAAGGCGCTACAGCTAATGCTTAGCAATAGCGCGTCTTGGCCCACGCTACTGCTAAATTGACTTAGTAGCAGCGCTTCATCAGAACATCGCTACTGGTAACTAGTAGTAGCGCTTCTCCTTAGCCGCGCTACTACTATTTTTTAGTATTTTATTTCTTTTCTTTATCTTTTCATGTTGTATTCATACACCTTTACACAAGTTTTCATACAACAGGAATTTAGAGATTGTTTTTACATCATAATGAGTTATTACATCATGGGGTGAAAGAACCGTGGACTAGTTTCAAGTGGATGTCCATCCACTTGAAACTAATCCGCGGTTCTTTCACCCAATGATATAATAATATCATCATCATCATCATATCATTAACAACTTAGCATCATAATACATCATTGTCATATAACACCTCCTCAATATCATCGTTTTTATCATTGACATCACATAACACCTCCTCAAGATCATCATTATCAACTCTAACACATTACCACATAATAAACATATTGTACCTCATAGGACCTATTACATTCGATTAAGACCTACTACATTTTCTAAGGTAAAATAACAAAAAACAAGATAGCCCCTGACTCTCCATTATGGAGAATGGAGATTAGCCTGTCTCCAATTCTTGCCTTTCGCTGAATGTTACTTCCAAGAACCTCCTTGCGAATGTCCATACATTTCTTCCATTCTCTGATGATCATGTGTTCACGGGTTTTAGAAATCCGATATGCACAGGTGAGCTCCGTAGATTTACCTGGCAGTATGTTCAGAACTGAGAGGCGACCATGCAGAGACATCAGATGAGGCACACAATCCATCGGGAGTTTCTGTTGAAAAACATAATAATAACTTCGTAGTTAGCAATGATGTACTAGTTTTAGAAGTATGCAAAAGATGCACGGATGTCGTAATAGTAAAAAATCTTACCAGGGTATCTCCAGAGAAGTTATCGTTGTTCAACACATGCACTAGTGGCACGTATTCACCATAATTTGGAGGAGTTCGATAATAGTCATTGTAATTCTCAAGAAGAGTACAAAATGCGATCAGATGATTTTTCTCCTTATACGTTAATTGGGTGCCTTCGGTGTAGTGGGTTTTATCTACCATCTTCCGCACAGTCTTTGAAGAATCAAAATAAGCTGTCAATGGAAATAAGCTATCAACTATTTTGAAATAAACAATATAAATTAGTTAATAACTATGTTTGAGAAACTCACATAGCGGTACAATCGGAAGCGTATCAACAAGGACCCAAATGTCCATATTGTCTTCCTCGCTGTCAGGATCACCAAGATCCATGGTGACAATCATACCCTCATAAAAACCATACATTTTGCAAAGTGCTTCCCAATTTTGGCAACCAAAATGGGTTACGCTCTGAGCATTGCACAGATTTACTTCAAAATCCATATCATGATGGGTCCTTAGGTGTATTTTCTTTGTTTCGAAATTTTCATGGTCTTCAAAACCCATCCTCTCCAAGACATAGCGTCTTGCATGGCATGGGATAAGCTAGTCGAATTGTAAAATATGAAAATTAGACGTTGAAATAGTTGAAGTCATGCTTAATGGAGAAAAAAACACTTGTCGTTGTTGCGTACCGTTTCACAATCGAAGGTCTCCTCGAGCTTAATGCTGAAGCGCCGATCTTCGTCCAGCCGAACGAACCTGTCGCACATACCTCGATCGTCGTGGCACCAGCTACACTCCCCCGGGAGACCGTCGTCGTCCGAGTACGACATTTCCTACAATCATAATTCAAAGATTAAACTTGTACATATTCTAGCACAAGTCATGCCAGAATTCACGACAAAATCCGGCATGACCTTTGCTAAAAAAGGACATATCGAGCGCCTGAAATTTGCCGGAACGGAAATTAATCAACACTCCGGCAAAACATAGGCCACTCGGAGATGTAAACTGAACATGAACGGCCACTTGGGCAACCACATATCCTATTTGAGCAACAACACAAGATATACAAGGATATTTGGCTGGTCTCACCTCGATGTCGGAGGGGGTCGGTGACTGGGACGACGGCGGGGATGTCGGAGGGGGTCGGTGACGGGGACGACGGAGGTCACCTGAAACCATATAAGTTATCACTAACAACAAACATGACATGTTCAACTAGTTTTATTAATTCAACTAGTTCTTACTAAATATAAACTTACTATAAATAGAAAAAAAACTAGTTCTTTCTAAAAATAAAGTAGTTCAACTAGTTATATTAATTATCTTACTAAAAATAGATTAGTTCTGTTAATTCAACTAGTTCAACTAGTTTATTAATTTACTTACTAAACTAGTTCAACTACAACTAAAGTAGTTCAACTACCACTACTACTACTAAAAATCTAGTACTAACTAAGCAACTTCTAGTACTAGCTAACCCTTAATTAACATCTACTACTACTAAATCTAGTACTAACTAGTGGCAGGGGTGGGGGCGATGGAGAGGTAGCTAGGGGCGGCGAGGTCGAGGGCGGTGGGAGGAGGGCTGCCGGCGGAGGAGGGAGGAGGGGCGGCCGTAGGCGGAGGGAGGAGGGCGGCGGCGGAGGAGGGAGGGGCGGCCGCAGGAGGAGGGAGGATGTGCGAGGAGGATGGAGGAGGGACGGAAGGAGGGAGTACCTCAGCGGCGGACGGACGAAGGCGGCGGTGGCGGCGACGCACGACGACGGTTTACGCGGGCGAGAGTGAGAGTGTGAGTGAGAGGGCCGGTCGTGCGCGTGGGGATAAGGTAGGGATAGTTGTAGCGCGTTTCCCGAACGTGCTACAGCTAACCTGAATAGCAGTAGCGCTCTATAGTAAAGTGCGCTACTGCTATAGCTAGCGGGGGGGCGAGGTCATGGCAACTATAGCAGTAGCGCTGTATGCGGTGCACGCGCTACTGCTATTTCCAAGTCAGCAGCGCGTTTCGGTCACACGGGCTACTGCTAAGTAGCAGTAGTGTGGTATTTTGAAGAGCGCTGCTGGTAAGATTCTATGTATAGGCTTTTCCCTAGTAGTGTGGGGCCCTAGTCCTATTCGCCCCCTTACCATAATTACCGGAGGGGTAAGGAAGGAGGGAGGAGGGAAGGAAGGGTGAGGCCGAATCCCTCCCCTTACTTTCTCTCTTCCCCTCTTTCCTTCCCTTCTAGGTTCGGCCTATATGGGGAGCACAGCAGCCCATGCTGGCTGCTGCATTTCCCTTCTTGGCCCATTAGGCCCATATCTTTGCGAGGGTTGCCCGGAACCCCTTTCCGGTGACCCGATACGTACCCGGTACCCCCGGAACACTTCAAGTGTCCGAATACTATCGTCCTATATATAAATATTTACCTCTCGGCCATTTAGAGACTCCTTGTCATGTCCGTGATCTCACCCGGGACTGCGAACAACAGTCGGTCACCAAATCATATAACTCATATAATACAAAATCGTCATCGAACGTTAAGCGTGCAGACCCTACGGGTTCGAGAATTATGTAGACATGACCGAGACACCTCTCCGGTAAATAACCAATACCGGAACCTGGATGCTCATATTGGCTCCCACATATTCTACGAAGATCTTTATCGGTCGAACCGTTATAACAACATATGTTATTCCTTTTGTCATCGGTATGTTACTTGTCCGAGATTTGATCGTCAGTATCTTCATACCAAGTTCAATATCGTTACCGGCATGTCTCTTTACTCGTTCTGTAATGCATCATCCTGCAACTAACTCATTAGTTACTGTGCTTGCAAGGTTTCTTATGATGTGCATTACTGAGAGGGCCCAGAGATACCTCTCCAATACTCGGAGTGACAAATCCTAATCTCGATCTATGCCAACCCAACAAACACCTTCAGAGATACCTGTAGAGCATCTTTATAATCACCTAGTTACGTTGTGACGTTTGATAGCACACAAGGCATTCCTCCGATATCCGGGAGTTGCATAATCTCATAGTCGGAGGAATATGTATTTGACATGAAGAAAGCAATAGCAATAAAATGGAATGATCATTATGCTAAGCTAACGGATGGGTCTTGTCCATCACATCATTCTCTAATGATGTGATCCCATTCATCAAATGACAACACATGTCTATGGTTAGGAAACTTAACCATCTTTGATTAACGAGCTAGTCTAGTAGAGGCTTACTAGGGACAAAGTATTTTGTCTATGTATTCACACATGTATCAAGTTTCCGGTTAATACAATTCTAGCATGAATAATAAACATTTATCATGAAATAATGAAATATAAAATAACAACTTTATTATTGCCTCTACGGCATATTTCCTTCACTTCCGCTAGCTCCTAGAGTCGCCGAGCGGTGACGCGCGATGGGAGCCAGTCCCCCGCTGCGCCGCCGGCCGCCACACCCGAGTTGGAGGAAGCAACCTTTCCTGCCTTCTTTGCCTTCTCTGCCTTGGCCTTGGAGTCGCTCGCCATGGCCGTGCACTCGGGTGGAAGAGAGAAACAGAGGAGTCGGGTGAAGAGAAAGGGGACCTGAGAACAAGAGCTCTGCCGCCAAACCTTTTATATCACCAGACAAAATATCTAAACGGATCTCTCACTGTGAATCCCTAGATCAATGACCCATGTGGCAAGGCTTTGCAGAGGACAGGTGCATCATGTGGCGGGGATCATGAGCGCAAATCGAGGAGCCATGCCTCCCACTTTCCCACCAACGCACGATGTTATCGCTTCAGCGCGCGAACACACAAATTCAAATCTCCAGATTTCCGGGACAAATCAATCCAATTGATTACCAACGATCTATTTCCTAAAGGGCGCACATTAGTCCGATTGACCACCCTTCGCAGGGATCCGTGCACTCGGCCACGTTAAACACCCGACTGAAGTCTTCTTAGGGATCATTATGTGACGAGCTTGACGCCCCTCGGCGAGTTCACTTGGCCCTCTTGATAGGCTCCAAGGTGCATGACTCGTAAACCTGGACTCGTAGGAGGCCCGCGTTGGAGTTCCCCTGGGATAAGGAGTGGCATCTCCCTGGAGAGTCAGACCACGCGCCAGCGTCGCCACTCGAGTTGTCATGGCATGCCCTCACTCGGGCCCCTAGTCTATCTCCTCCGAGGGACAAAACGAATGCCACCGGGTTTTTTATCGCCGATCAGCAACACCCAGTCATCTGGGTAAAACTAAAGTTCAGAATCCGTTGTGTTTTCGTCCAAGGAACAACAAAACATGGTCCGAAAACATATTTTGAGTGTCCCTGTGGCACTCGGACCCAACCGAAAGATTGGTTTGTTTGTCCTAGAAAATCCCAACCGATTCGGGGTCTAATGATGTGGTCACCTATTACAGGTAGGATCAAGGACCCATCATTTGGGACCAACAAGGGGCCCATCACCATCATAGGTAGGTCTTTGGACCATGTCAGCATTCGGATGATACATCAGGAAGATCACTCGGATGGCTCTACAACACTCGGACAAGCACATGTCACTCGGCAGACAAACTACAACTTGGACATGCATGACAAGAAGGCATCATGGGAGCTGCAACGGTCGAAGAATCCTAAGTGATCCACTAAATAGAGTTATAGCTAACGTTACCTATAACTGCTATAGTAGAGGCTCACTAAACTAATAAATGGCTCATTCAATGGCATTAATTGCCCTGGCGGCGTGGGGAACATGGGGTTGCAGTGCACTCAATATAAGTTTCTCCCCTCCCCCTGGTCGGGCACGTTCACTCTCTGTAAATATACCCATCAAATCAAAGCAAGCCTCAGGGCATGAGATGTACGGCTTTTACCTCCACCGAGTGAGGGGCCTGAACTCGTTAAACACCGACTTTTACACCTACGCCGTAGCTAGTCTCTGCCACTTATGTGTACCCCTAGTAATCATTGTCAGGATCATAACCCCGACAGTCGAGGCCCATGGCGTCTGGGCTAGATGCCGAGGGCTGTGGCATCTGGTCCTGGAGTTCGAGAAGGACTCTTGCCTTGCGGGCAAAACCAACTTTGAGGAGGCTATTTCTCCAAGATACGACCACGGGGCTCAACATATAAATAGAGGGGCAGGGCTAGCACCCGGAACACATCAAGATTCACCAAGTCGTGTGTTGGCAACCCCGCACCCTCTAGTTTATCCTCCATCATAGTTTCCATTGTGCTTGGTGAAGCCCCGGAGATTGTTCTTCACCACCACCTTCACCACGCCGTCGTGCTGCCGGAACTCATCTACTACTTCGCCCATCTTGCTGGATCAAGAAGGTGAGGACGTCATCAAACTAAACTGTGCTGAACACGGAGGTGTTGTATGTTCTGTACTTGATCGGGATCGATTGTGAAGGTGTACGACTACATCAACCGTGTTGATAAACGCTTACGCTTAGCGATCTTCAAGGGTATGAAGATGCTCTCCCCCTCTCGTAGCTATGCATCTCCATGGATAGATCTTGTGTGTGCATAGAAATTTTTTGTTTTCCATGTAACGTTCCCCAATAATTCGACCACAATCGCTTCTACACCACATTTCCTACCACTTTAGCATTGTGAAGGATGCACAAGGACACGCCTTCAATGTGACATCTTTCTTGAGCATGGATATTGCGGATCATACTACTTGTGTTGCTTGCACCATGAGACTTATTGGTCATCTTGGACTACGTGATTGCGCATATGTTAGAGATCTTGCTTCGACTTGTCATTTTCACATTTCCATGCCTCATGATATATATATGCCTTGTGTGTTGCATCAAACTTGTTGAGTTCTTTCTCCTATCATATGGTTGGTTGCACCAATGTCATTTCCTCACATATGCCCATGTCTCATTGATTTCTACATGCTTGTATTGATTGCCTCGCACATGTTGAACAATTTCTCTTTGTATTGCGTTGAGTGCCACACTATATTCACTACACCATATGCACATTATGCTTGGATTGTCTTGCACTTGACCCATGTGATTTAGACACTTCATTTTATTTGGTGTTGTGAATGATTCCTATGCCTAACACAGAACTTTCATTGAGCGCTTTGTGAATGCTTGCTATAAATTTGAGGTAGGTGCTTATTCTCTTGTCACACATATTTGCATCACTACCTCAGAATTGCATATTTGTCCCCAAGATATCTTTGCTTGTGCTCATTTGATATGCTTAGATGCCATGTCACAATCCTTTGTCACACCATATGCTTTGCATGATGACGACACTTGTTGGGTGAATCACCTCTTGAATGCTTGGTTTTTCACTAACGCTAACCACATTTGTTTTTCCAAGTGTTTGTTGTTCTTGCTTCTTTTGAAGGAACCACAAGACGGTGCGCCATTGGAGAGTGCCCATTTCAAGCTTGAAGATGATGAGTACTTGGTGAACGTCCACTTCTACATGGCAAAGCCATCTCTTTCCCATGGTGATTTGGTTTTCGATCCGAGGTCGGATCTTTCCCAAGGAGGGGGGGGGATGATGCGGAGCATCCTACGGACATCACCATGTCAAGAGCCCATTTGGCGAGTGACACGTGCGACATCTACTTCACATACCCAAAGGTGAATCATCTCCTTTACATGTGCTCACTTGACCCCTTCGATGATGGTATACTACTTGACACTCCACTCGTGTGCATACATAGGTATTGGCGGAGCACCAAAGACGACGAGGAGGAGTGCAAGCGCAAGTGTACAACTACATCATCCACGAGGGAAGTCCGGAAGCAGAGACGGAAGAAGACGATGTTGCTGAAGCTACATCGGTCGGACATCCGGGCCAGAGGCGGACATCCGGTGCCTGTGTAGCAGCCCAACAGCTGCACCAACGGACGATCAAAAAAGCTTTATCGGTCGGACATCCGGCGCTCTGGCATGACCCCGGACATCCGGCGCCTCGCCACCACCCGAACATCCGGCCCTTCCCCGGAAATCTGGCATCGACAATAGAATGCATCAGAAGTTTGGCCACCTTCGGGCCGGACATCCGGCCAGTGCCCCGGACATACGGCGTCCCGCGAAGACCCAGACATCCGTCCCCTAGCCCGGATATCCGGCGCTAGCCTACGCGCATGGACAGGGCCTGAGGCCCATGTATTCCCCCTCTCACTTACCCCTTCATGGACTAGCCTATATATACTCCTCCCCCTTCCTCTAGCTAGCTAGGGTTAGCAAATGATAGCATATTTGTATGTGAGCTTTGCTCCTACCTACTCTTCTCTTTAGAGAGAGAGACCACTCCCATGGAGTTCAATACCTCCATCTGAGAAGATCCCTAGTGGATTCAAGACCCCATGGGAAGATCCTCCAGGATTAAAGACCTCAACTCCTTCAAGGATTGGGATGAACTAGTTACCTCTTCTATCTTCTTGTGTTGGATTTGGACATGTGTCACCTCTTTGTGTATATAGATTTAGCATAGGTGTAATCCGATCTCGTTGATTTGAGTGTTTCCCCTCTCTTGTGTTCATCGTTTTCTTCGGGAATCCCCCTCCGAATCGTCAAAGATCGCCCCCTAGGGTTACACCCTACTTGGGCCTTGGTGGCCCAAGTTGCCTTCCATCACTTGGCACTTTTAGGCCTATTGATATTAAATTAATTATAAAAGCCCTCTAACAATTACTAGAGCATATTATTGAGGGATGCTAGGCGTAAGCCGGCTGATAGCTCGCAGCTATAAGCCGCCTTGATAACCGTCCGATGGTGCATATGATAGTTGTTCGTTTTGTGTCCCGTGGATCGGAATTCGCCTCGATGCATACCAGTACAGGAACCACCATCCAACACCCATGGTCGCCCTCCAAGCACACCCAACAGCATGGAGGCAGCAGCTGCGATCTCATCATAGCTGCAATGCAGTAGTGCCGGAGCTGTGATGCCGCAGTCGTCGGAGCAGCGATGCAGCGACGCCACCGGAGCTGCATGTAGTGGTGCCAGAGCTACGATGCAGCAGTCATCGACGCCACCGGAGCTTCGATGCAGCGGTTGTCGACGCCGCTAGAGCTGCAATTTACTGGTGCCAGAGCTGTGATACGATGGTCGCCAGAGCTTCGATGCAGCAGTCGTCGACGCCACCGGAGCTGCGATGCAACGGTCGTCAACACTGCCGGCGTTGTGATGCATCGGCCGTCGACACCGCCGGAGCTGCGATGCAACGATCGTCGACGCTGTCGGAGCTGTGATGTAGCGGTCACCGACGTCGCCGGAGCTGCGATGCTGTGGTGCCGGAGCTATGATGGAGCGGTCGCCAGAGTTGCGATGTAGCGACCCTTGATGCCGCCGACGAGATCCGGCGGCAACACCTAGGTCACAACACTATGTGTATTGCTATGCAGCTCCGCCGACGGCGAGACCCTAGTCGCAGCACAACGAGCGTTACATTGCAGCTCCTCTGCCGGTGAGATCCGGGTTGCAGTAGCAGGGGCGTTTCATTGAAGCTCCGCCGGGGACGAGATCCACAGGGGTGTTGCAACTGGTCCGTTGCATGGAAGCAACCCGCCCCCGGAGATCCACGGTTGGAGCCGTTGGAACCTCCACACATGTTGGATGCTGGTGGTGTTCTTGCATCTAGGGAGGAGAGAAGCTGGGAGGAAAGAAAGACAAAGTTGGTTGCAGCAGTAGCGGAGGCGGTGGTGGCATGGTTGAGGCAGCTGTCGGCGGCCTACCGCCGAACATGGCGAGTAGCAGCTTGTACGGCAGTGGTCGCCGTTGACGAGAGAGAGAGAGAGAGAGAGAGAGAGAGAGAGAGAGAGAGAGAGAGAGACGGGGAAGGAAACAGAAATCAGGGGAGATGGGAGGGACCGTGACTCTTCTGGAGAGGGAGATGTGGGCCGCATGTCATGTGGAAAGCGATGGACGCGATTTACGAAATCTATGGGATCAGTCGGTCTAAATAGAACGTTTCCCATAGATCTATGGGCTTTTTCGCAAAAAAAATTAATTCGAGGATGATTCGTGTAATTTTCCCGCAGCTTGTGTTTGAGCCCAAGCAGTTGGCTCCTCTGCCTTCGGAAAAGAGCAGAAAACATAGGGTTGTTTGGGTTGTGACTATCTTTGCCATATATTGTCACACTTACCTAACTTGAGTTGCTCAAATTGTTAGCCACATTTTGCTTTGCCTAAAGGAATCTTGCCACACTTTTTCTGTTTATGACATGCAGGGTTCACTATTCTTAAAAATATTCTTGCCTTAGTTGTGGCTAGAACCAAACACATACTCCCTCCGTCCCAAAGTAACTATCTCAAGTTTAGTATAATTTTATACTAAAACTAGTATAAAGTTAAGACACATATTTTGGGACAGAGGAAGTACCTAATTTGATGCAATAAGGTAAGTTGTGGCCAAATGTGACAAGGTGCGGCGGCGCCCGCAGCATCGAAGGGAGGGATGCCCCTTCCTCTTTCTTCCGCCCCAAGAAGGCGAGCCGCCTGTTTCCTCCGCCGGTTTGCCCTCCTCCGCCCTCCCCATATAACCGCCCGTCTCAAACCTCAGGCGCATCGCGCACACCAAAAAAAAGTGAAAACCACAGCCTCCCTCCCTCTGATCCGCCGCCCGGCCCGACCAATGGCTCCCAGGAAGTTCTTCGTCGGCGGCAACTGGAAATGCGTAAGCTCTCCCACCCGCCCCGCCCACCACCCGTTTCGTCTCAAGCTTGAAGGTTTTGATCTGTAATAATGGCGTCTCCCGCGGCACTTGCAGAACGGGACCGGAGACGACGTGAAGAAGATCGTCACCGTCCTCAACGAGGCCGAGGTGCCCTCCGAGGACGCCGTCGGTGAGCGCCGCCTGCACTGCGGACCGTTGTTTCCGTCGAGGGCTCTGTTTCCCTTCGGGGTCGGCTCGATTTGGTGTGCTGAGCTGCTGATGTGTTGCAGTGTTTGGTTTTGGATGCAGAGGTGGTGGTGAGCCCGCCGTTCGTGTTCCTGCAGCAGGCCACGGGGCTGCTGCGACCCGACTTCGCCGTCGCCGCGCAGAACTGCTGGGTGCGCAAGGGCGGCGCCTTCACCGGCGAGATCAGGTGAAGCGCCTCTTTTAGCTCTGCCCCCCTTCGCTTCCCCTTTTGTTCGATTCCGCAATGGGGGCGGATGTGGCCGAATCTAAGGGTTTGGGAGCGCCCAAATTTCCACTTTCAGTGTTGCGTATGTCACGTTAGAGTTGCCAGTGAGTAGGTTTACTTCGGGGAAATATAATTTCGTGCTGCTTTCTAGATAAAGTTACACAGTATTGGAACTGTGAATGAGAAAACTTCTCTGTGCGTGCCAAGTCTCTGACGTACGTATGTCATCTTTTCATTGCAGTGCTGAGATGCTGGTGAACCTGCAGGTGCCTTGGGTCATTTTGGGGCACTCTGAGAGGAGAGCACTGTTGAATGAATCAAGTGATGTGAGTGCTTTTTAATTCTACCTTGTTTTTTCAACTAATATTACTTGGTTGATCAGTTGTCTTTGATGTCCAGTTTCTTTGGTTACCAGTAGGTAGGCCGGGAATTTTCGTCAAATTAATTTATATGAAATTCCGTGTTTTATGTTTGGAGAACTACTTGCCAGATGCCAATCCCCTTCCTTTCGAGGCAAAACTAGGCCAGACCAGATGGGTTTTGATTTTATTTTCACCATTTGTCTAACATTGTGAAATTGCATTTAGTCCAGGGAAAATTGGCCCTGACCAATTGATAAAAGTTTTTAACATGAAGCCAGCAAGTTTGTCAAATATAACCAGTTTCTGAACCTTTTTTGCAATTAGTTCTCAATCAAGATGTCTGAACCATTGTTTTCATTTTATTTTGTACTTCATCAGAAGTCCTTTAGTATTGTTTTAGTAACAGCTTTATTATTTCATGACAGTTTGTTGCTGATAAAGTGGCTTACGCACTCGCCCAAGGACTCAAGGTAATTGCTTGCATTGGTGAAACCCTTGAACAGAGAGAAGCAGGGACGACAATGGAAGTCGTTGCTGCTCAGACTAAAGCTATTGCAGGTAACTTTTACTCACTGATATTCAAGGAGATTTTGATACATTGATAACTTCTATCACCAGTTCATGGAAAATGGATATGGTGCTTTGCTTACCATCTGTGTTAAGAATTTTTGTTTTGAGAAATGTGTTGAGACTTCAGAGTATTAATCTAGTATATATGTATGGCCTTAGGCCCATATCATATCTAGGCCTATGAGGCCCATAACTGTTGCATATGTTGTTTTGGTCATGGAATACAGAAATGATTTGGACATTATTCCTAATTATCAAAAAAAAAGATGGCTGATTAATTCCTACTAATGACATATATGCTTCATTGTGCAAATCCTCTTCCATTGTTTTATTACCTTAATATTAAAATAGCCAAAATTGTAATATATATATACAGTATATCCTTGTAACCTCTTCCCTTGAAGATTAGTACAGCATATTAGGCAACAGAATACCTTGATAGAAGTCTGAAAACTATTTGCTGTTTATGTGCGGTATTCATAAATGCTAATGCTGTAGTAAATTAGCACTGGATCTATAACTTGAACTTTTTTTTTTTAGAGAAAAGGCCAGAGCCCGACTTTATAAATAAAGCCACACGGCAGCGTCATGACAACAAACAGGAACGAGACCAGCTAGCGGAACAACTTAAACAGTGCACCGAGCAAATAGTTTGAGACCAGCAAAAAGAGGGAATACAGGCATCCTGCCAAACACGGCGCGCAGGCCGGGAGGGAGAAACCTAAAATCCGCCAACAGCAACACCAAGATTAGACGACGGGATCCTGCCCGGAGATGAGGGATGCCGAAGCCCGAATTTTGTCGATGAGCAGATCCAGGGCATCCCGATCTTCCTCCTTAGTCAATGATCTCCACTGCTGCAATAGCGAACTAGGCTAGGTCATGCAAGCAAACAGATAGTAAACTATACTTCTGAACTTTATTAGTATACCCAAGGAATAAATATTTATTGAATCCATCTATAGCTTAGCTGTACTGTGCATTTTGTGCAATAAATTGAAATGGAGGGATTCTTACCTTTCGTCTGTTTCACTTTTGTTTTCGTCTTATTTTTTCAGAGAAAATATCAGACTGGACAAACGTTGTGCTAACATATGAACCAGTTTGGGCCATTGGAACCGGCAAGGTTGCTTCCCCTGCTCAAGCACAGGAGATATACTGTCTTCAATAAGAGCAATAAGCACTTATTTTCACAGGTTGCTGTTTCTACAAGACATTTTGTTCCAATGGTACTAGGTTCATGATGGTCTGAGGAAGTGGCTCCAAGCTAATGTTGGTCCTGCAGTTGCTGAATCTACCAGGATTATCTATGGAGGTACTACTGCCTGCAATAGATTTACATTCTGCTGCGAAACTGACAGTGAATCATGAACTGAATTTCACTGGAATGCCGATTTCTTCGTACAATATTCCATTCTACCTCGTACTGCTGTAAACTGGACCTCACCCTTTACGTTCTCCTCGAATGTCTTTCCAGGCTCTGTAAATGGGGCAAACTGCAAAGAGCTTGCGGCTCAACCTGATCTTGATGGGTTCCTTGTTGGCGGCGCTTCACTGAAGGTCTTAATCCGTATTCCTAATAAATAATTAACTACACGTGACATTTTATTCAAATGAAGTCAATATAGGACATTATGTCAAAGCTCAATTGGCTAAGGTTATGGATCATGACCTTTACTTTTTTGTATGTTTGTGCAGCCTGAGTTTGTGGACATCATCAAGTCTGCCACCGTGAAGTCTGCTTCTGCTTAGTTGTTTTTGAGATGGACGCAGTTGCTTGTAGGAGTGAAGTCTGCTTATTATCTTTATAAGACTGTTCGACCATCTTGTTCAAATTCGAGTGCACTGTCATGTCGTATTGACCATCTTATCTTTACGGTGATGCATGCTTATGTTTGCTTGTTTTGGCATGGATGTGTATATTCGAAAACTCTGTTACCTGATGCCTTTTCTAAAGTTCTTGCTTAAACCAGGTGAAGTAACATAACTCTTGACGGTACCTTCTCTATATAGTTAGTAGCAACAAGTAGTCGTCTTGTCAGAGAAGAAAAATCAGTAATCCGATGAAGCAGCTTGTGAAGCAGCATCCACGTTTAAATATCTTGCGAGTGTTAGCCTACACGAAACTCGCATGACTTTTCGATTGACATCACTACCTGTTTGAATAGTACACTTTTGCCATTCATTTGAATTTCAATTGCCCCCCGTGTATGTATGTTTGATGCCAACAAATCGCTTTCAGCCGTGCCATCAACCTTACGTAATGACAGCATTCAGGCCGAGGTCAGAGGCAAGTATAAATCAATCAATCTAGAACCTAAAAAACGTGACCATGACCCAGACTTGAGAAACCGGGTCTCCTCCTCATCTCCCGTCGCAGTCCACGAACTAGATTACTTCTTCTTTCCATCTCATCGCGTCGGGATGTTTCATGGACGTCCGTCAGCCAACAATTTCCAAAACGCGCTAGAGTTTGACTTTGGCAGGCATCTAGACTCCCAGCAGATACGCGTCGCTGTCGACCATCATGGTGGCACAAGCCGCAGATGGGAATCCAGAGCGAACCATCCAATCGGCACGATTAATTGTTAGTCCTGAACTGGGACTGGGAGGAATCAAACCATGTTCGTGCTAGCGATGACTAGTTCCACTATGCTGGCGAGTGGCCAACTAACATGACTGGCACCTATAGTTAGCGCCGTTTCCTAGGGAGGAAAACGTTGGTAATAGCCTTGTTTCCAGGAAGACGTCGATCAAAGGTGTAAGAGCAGGGCGCTGCAGACAGAACTACTGGTGCAGAAAAAAGAATGACCAGTTGCGTTGGTGGGATAAAAGAAACGGAGATGGCTCCACCTTCTTTCCGTGTGGGTGTGGGAAGTGAAGGAGAGAGGAAGCGTGGGAAGAGCCGTGAACCGGTCCGGTCCAAACAGGAGCTTTCTCCACCGGCAGGCATCCCTTTCTCACGCTGGCGACCGCTGCAGAGCTTTGACCTGCCTGCCTATGCTCGAGCGGCCAGCCAAGGCAGCGAATGCGTACAAATACATACGGTAGGCAGGTAGGAGGCGGCAGCGGTATCTTGCTTCCAAACGCGACCTCATCAGAGCAAGACCCGGAGGAAACAAGGAGAGGCCAGAGCGGCCTGTCACAAGGCAAAGGACAGAGGAGGTGCTTGTTCAGGTCTCCTGCTAGATCCGGAGGCGATGGGCAGGGGCGTGCTGGAGGTGCATCTCGTCGACGCCAAGGGCCTCTTCGGCAGCGATTTCCTAGGTGAGTACCCCCTCCTTGTCGAATTGTAAGAAGGAACTGGTGGTGTGGTACCTTCTTGGTTTGCTTGGCTTCGATTTGCTCCGCTCTTGCGTTCCATTGTGGGTGGAGACTGATTGATCTTTGTGTTGACCTGTATGTGCGTGCAGGGAAGATCGACCCGTATGTAATCGTGCAATACCGGAGCCAGGAGCGCAAGAGCAGCACCTCCAGAGGTCAGCTCTCTGGTTTTGTTTTCCTCTTCATGATTTTTGTTGCTGCAAATGATGATACTCCTGGTTGGATGTCGGAACGGAGCAACGAACGGCCGTTGACTCTGGCAAAATAGATCCAAGAGCCATCCGTTCCCTGCGAGGCTGTGACTCACCGTGTGCTGTAAAATGATGCAGATGAGGGGAGGAACCCGAGCTGGAACGAGGTGTTCCGGTTCCAGATCAACTCCTCTGCGGCCAACGGGCAGCACAAGCTCTTCCTCCGGATCATGGACCACGACAACTTCTCCAGCGACGACTTCCTCGGCCAAGCGACGTGAGTGCTCCTCACCTCCTAGTTGTGTAGGATCTTCATGAAAATAATTATGATTTTTTCTTCTTTCTGTAATGACTTTTTGAATCATAAGGCTAGAATTGTCAAATTCCTATGTGGAATGCAACACTATGCACCCCATCATGAGCTCATACCTGTAATTTATTTTCATTTCAACAAGTCAAATGCAGTCACTTTCTATCTCTTTCAACTCTCTTTCATCATTCTTATAAGGGAAACACTTGAATTTTTTTTTCATATTTTCCGAGATCCGGCACATTGTTGTTGTGTTTTTTCTTAGTTCCTAGTTCATGCTATCTAAACCTCGAAACCATCTGCGATGCAGGATCAACGTGACCGATCTGATCAGCACCGGCATGGAGAGCGGCGCGTCGCAGCTGAACGCGGCAAAGTACAGCGTTGTGTCCGCTGATAACTCATACCACGGCGAGATCAGAGTAGGCCTCACGTTCACCGCCACCAAGGTAAAGACTAAAGACTAAGAGAAGAGATGCAAGCATGATTTCGTACGGTGACTGGCCTCCATTGATTTCTCGTGACTCACCCTCGATGCCCATTTCCAGGTTGAAGAAGACGGAGGGCAGGTCGGAGGCTGGACGCACAGCTCTCGCGAGTAGAGCATGTAACGTCCTTGCCCTTCGCTCGTAGCTTTAGTGTTGGATGCTATGATGTCCGTGACTGAATGATGTGATTCCAAGTGTATGTACGTTGCACCTGTAGTAGCTTTTTAGAAGATGTATATGTACTAGTAGCCAGAAGTCAGAACTCGTAGCAGGCTAGAGGCGTCAATTCCGTTAATTAATTGTCGATTTGTGGTTCTTATTTTAGGGGGAATTGTGATTCTGGATGCGAACAACAGAAACTTTACCGTCGCTGAATGCTTGCTGGTGCCTTGATGGACAGATAGCTTGTTTTACTCATTCTGGTTTTGTCTAGTGCATGGCTTTCATTCATCCCTTGGAGGCTTGGAGCAGCCTTCGTCTGCTCGATCGACGCTACTCCTCCACAGAACGGAGGTGATCGGAGAAAGAAAGGTGGCGTTGCTAGTCACGACTCCGGGACAGGCGGACAGCAAGGTCGCCTGTTCGACAAAAAGAATGGCAAATTACCAGACTGAAACTGCGGGGCCGAACGGGCCGCGGGACGCCATGCCGTTGGGACCGAGCCGAGCACGAATGACGCATGCGCGGAGCTGCCGCCAATATATCTGGAGGTGCGGCGGGCGTGACGCACTGTCACACCTCCGGGGCCAAGCAGTGATGTGCCTGACGAAACTGATGATGTTGCTGTGATGTCGAAGGGAACGGGGGAAGCGGAAAAAAAGGAAAGGCGTCAGCGCCGTAGAAGGGTCGGAGCAATAGCCGATCCAGCCGGGCGCTTCAAACCGGCGCCAAACATGGCCAAATTTCGTGTTTTGACCCATTTCGGATAGAAATTCAGGATCTGACCCCGGTTTGAATTTTTTGGGGGATTTGACCCTTTTGCCTATCTCCAGGGCCTTTGGTAATTTGCCCTGACGGTAGGCTGTATAACCCTACCGCCAGAGGCCCTAGCGGTAGGCTCCGGGCAGTTATTTCCCCGAGACCCCCCTCCCCCTCCCCCCCCCCCCCCCCCCCCGTCAGTAGTTTCCTTTTTCTCCCCCAAGTCGCCCCTCTTTCCCTCTCTCATCTCCTCCACTCCCCCCCTCGGATCTTCACCGATTCTTCACTGTTTTGGCGGATCAAGATGGCCCCAAAGAGAGAATCGTAAGCTCCTCCGATCCCTCCAATTAGTTTTTGCAAACTTGCTTTCGTTTCGACGCATTATTTGCTTCAAATCCCTCACTTTTTTGAACTTAGATTGGATTTTTTTTGCCTAAAATTGTTTTAGCTTGATTCTAGTTCTAATTCTTAGTTCTTTACTAAGTAGTGGTAATGAATATGAACTCTAATCAATAGTTCATATGTTAGTGTGAAGATGAACCCTAGTTCCTAATATTTTTTATTAAAAAAATTATGATGTAATGCATGTGGGAGGAATTGATTGTAGGGTGATGATGCATGTTGATATGATGATATGAAGATGTTGGAGGATTTTCTTTGTTTACAAATATGATGATACGATGCATGTTGGAGGATTTTTTTGTTTAAAAATATGATGATATGATGCATGTTGGACTGATGATGCATGTTGATATGATGATATGAAGATGTTGTTTGGAGATAATACATTGAAGATTATTGTTGGATGATTTTTTTTGTGATATGATGCATGTTGATATGATTAAAGAGGGGAAGGAATTTTTTTATATGAGTAATGTTGATATGATTTGATCCATCATGGTGACATGATGCATGGTGATATGATGCATGGTGATATGATTTGATTTTTTTTGTGATATGATGCATGGTGATATGATTTTGATATGATGTGCTTACGATGTTTTTGTCCACGCAGCTCTGACAGCTCTGATTGACCGGTGGCGACCGGAGACCCATTCTTTCCATCTCCCATGCGAGGAGATGACGGTGACCCTCGAGGATTGGTCGATGATTACTGCAATGCCGCTCGATGGTCATGGACTGACCGGGCGAGTGGAGAGGACCAACTGGCAGGAGAGGGTTACCACCCTCATCGGCGGCTGCGCCGATGCTAAGGGTAACCGTACATCCGGTGTGCCGTTGTCATGGCTCTTGGAGCACCGGAAGACATGCCCCGAAGACGCCGATGAGACGACTGTGGAGTGGTACGCGAGGGCCTACCTATGGTATCTTCTCACGGAGGTCGTGTTTCCAGACGCATCCGGGAACTCTGTCAACTGGTACTATCTGTTATTCCTAGCCGACTGGGATGCAGGGTACAGTTGGGGGACCGCGTCTCTCGCCTACCTATACCGTTCGGTAAGAGATTATCTAATTGCCTACCTACGAAAGTATGTCCATGCCATTTTGTTATATCTCACTCTCATTTGATTTTTTGCAGCTTGACGACGCAACGCAGAGGACGGGAGACAAGTCCAATATGGGTGGCTTTGTCTGGGCCTTCTCCATTTGGATGTGGGAGCAGCTGCCGGTGGGGCGTCCTGAGAAGCTGCCAAGACGCCCATAGGGTGCCTATAGCAAAGACGGCGACGAGGCTCGACACCCCACCATAGCTTACGAGTGGGACATTTTCAAACTCTACATGAGCCTAAATAAGACTTCGTACAAGACCTACACCAATGAGTTGGACGCTTTGACGCATTCGTAGGTATATGAACTCGCTAAACACATTTCTCTTTGATTCCACTTTTGACCGAGAGTGGCAACTTACCACCGTATATGTAATAGGTAACCTGGTGGCCATATCATGACCGAGAGTGGGACTTTGATTTGAACGTGATGTGCGATGAGGAGCATGGTCTCTGGCGGTGCATCGTGCCCATGATCTGTGTGTACGCCGTCGAGTGGCACTTGCCACAACGTGTGGCCACGCAGTTTGGGATTTTTCAACATACCCCACCGGGCCAGTCCACCGATACCGGCGGCCACGCGCTCCACTTGTGAGTGCCCGCACTTGTTCTTCGTGCCCATGAATTCATTGCGTTCGACTTTGTTATGATCTTTCTTGTTGCTAATGCCTTGCAGGATGAGTGGGCAGAAGAATCAGTCGATCACAGACTGGGGAGAGCATCATAAAAAACATGTGACGGAGTGGAACCGATGGAGGTACCGGAAAGACGGGGAGAGGAGGGTGACTGACTGGGATGCTTACCTGAACCGACACATGAAGTGATACGATGATGGCCAGAAGCATCGTCTTTGTCTCAGGCCTCGATGGACGGTGGAAGACATCGCGGAGCTGGATAAGGATGACCCCGAGGAAGAGGCCTACCAGAACGGCATCCGAGACATGCACAGTGGATTTAGGGCGTTTGCCCCCCTTATCAACAGAGTGGTAAGTTTGAACCAAGAGGTTATATTTAAATTATTGTATTCGTCAACGTGACTGACTTATGCCGTTGCAGTCTGGTGAGCTGAACAGATGCATCTTTGATGCCTCAGATGCACTAGGTGATGCCCCCGGGACCGTCCAATCTGAGAACAAAATGAGGGGGACAATGAAGGTACAATTTCAGCCTCCTCGGAACAGATGCATCTCTTCTTCACTTGAAATCATAAACATGATACTTATTATGCCCTTGTTTCATTGTGAGTGCAGAAGTTCGTGAAGCGTTGTCGCATGCTGGTAGGGCTGCTTGGGTGTGCTGGAGCTGGGTCGGTTGAAGCTTATCAGCCTGTAGCCATACAGGGTCACATCGCCTCATTGAGCCATGCTCCCTCGTCGTCTAGGTTGGTTGAGGATGAGGAGGAGGAGGAAGAGGAGGAGGAGGAGGCCACATATGAAGAAATGGAGGAGGAGGGGGATGAGAGCAATGGGGAGGATGAGTACGATGAAGATTATGGACCTCCAACAACTCAATCATCTCAAGCATCTCAGCTGCCGCCGAAGAGGAATCCGAAGAAGAAGGATTTGCTGAGTCCGGACCCTTTCCAAAGACCGGTTCCTCGACGGCCCAAGAAGAAGACTGAAGAGCTTCGTTCAAAGAGTAACGAGGACCGTACCTCCAAGAGAGGAAGGAGCAAGTGATTATGCTCTTCGATAGTTGGCTCTTGTAGTTGGGTTGTCTATGTGTTTGCTATCTGGTTGAACTTCGTTTGGTTGAACTTGTCTAGTGGTTGTGAAACTACGTGGAACTATGTGTTTCCTATTTGTGGATCTATGTGTTTGCTATTTGTGAAACTATGTGGAACTCCGTTTACTAATTAGTTGAAGTTCGTTTGAAATGTTCTATGCACTTCAAGTTTTGTTAATGTGTATGTGATGCCCAAGTTTAATTGTTTAAGATCTGTGTCATTTTTGTGAAACTTGTTGTGATATTGCTGTCATATTGAATTTGAAAAGAAGCAAGCAAATCAACTTAAACCAATAAAGCACAGGACCCTACCGCCAGGGCCTCTGGTGGTAGGGTCACACAGCCTACCGCCGCCCCCGTGGCGGTAGGGTGAACCTACCGCCAGGGCCCCTGCATATTTCGTTACAGTAGGTTTGCACGGCAAAACCAAGCCACACCCTAGCGCCAGGGGCCCTGGCGGCAGGGTTAGACATCCTACCGCCAGGTGGGGCGGCGGTAGGATACTTATCCACGTCAGCACAGGCAAACGGCCGCCGTCCCCCTCCGTCGCACCCTACCGCCAGGGCTCCTAGCAGTAGGCTGTATAACCCTACCGCCAGAGGCCCTAGCGGCATGCAAAAGGGTCAAATCCCATAAAAATTTCAAACCGGGGTCAGATCCTGAATTTCTATCGGAAAAGGGTCAAAACACGAAATTTTGCCGCCAAACGTTCAGATTGTCTTGCATCCCTCATATCCAGTTCAAATTTGAGACAGACATGGGGGGCCTATGCTCGTCCGGGCTCGTCTGTCACGTCAGTCCGGCACATGTCGTCCCACCCCGACACCGCTTTGTCCACACTAAATTCCCACATGAAGCAAACCCTAACTCACTTTACTCTCGCTCCACCTCTGTCTCTTCTGCTCCCAATCCCCATTCGATCTCCTCCTCTCCGTCTACCATGCATGTCCAGCTCCGACAAAGACGGAGGTGACAGACCCAGCGACGATTGGGATGCCTTCTTCCACGATGTGGAGAACGACGATGATGAGATGGCCCTTTGCACGCACTGCAGTGCTCACGGGTGGACACATGCGGTAGCTCCGGCTCTGAGCAGGCCCGTCACGCACCAGACACATCTCTGTGTGATGCACCTGCTCTATGCTGATCGCCTGCCGCCCTCCTAACCCTTCAGTTGCTGCTGCTCAAGGGTAGCAGTGGACGTTAGTGCCTGTTCTACCGGACCATGGACCCGCACGCCCGAATCCGAGGGGCATGCCACCTGCCGCGAGAAGCAGCGAGCTAGGGAGAGGGCAGCGGAGGAGGCGATCGCACAGTCCTCCCGCCGCTGTCGTGAGTAGCTAGTGGTGCCCCATGAGGACGAGGGCTCCTCGCCTGGGTCTACGGCCGCTCACTTACGACAGTGGAGAGGGACGCCCGCCGGCTCCGTCAGAAAAATGTGAAGGTGCTCCGGCTAGGTCTGGAGCAGTCAGCGTGCAAGGCGGTGGAGAGGGCGGCAGAGGCCGCGAGAACGACGATGCTCAAGAGGCAGCAGGACCGCACAGTCCGGAGGATGGTCGGCTTCATCAACTCCTCCTCCTCCTCCTCCAACATCACTAACGACACCAATGACCCACCTCCTATCGCTGACGCCTACCCGGATGCCTATAGTTTCAGTGATGACTGTAAGGGCAAAGGGTCTGCGAAGAAGTGGTGAAGAAGCTCGACCCTCTCTCCGTGTTTATTTATGTTTTTATTAATATTATGTCCATCGGCTGAACTTGTGGTGCTCTTTTGGTTGATGACTACATGGATTATGTGTATTTCTATGTTCGTTTGCTATCGATTTCTATGTCCGCTCGTTGAATGTCCGTCTGTTTCGTTGATGATCTACGTAGTTTAGTTTCATGATGTATACTTAGTATAGATATAGGGTCACATATATGAGATACATGACTGTGGATGTGGCGATTTGAGGATTGACGTGTCACTGTCTGTAGACATGTCCGGGTGCGTCCGCGGACATATAGGGTGTCGGGTGTGTAATGTATGGTTGTAGCTAGATGCTCCTAGGTGTCTGGTGCCGGTGGCAACTGGGTTGGCAAATACATATTACTTTTGACAAGGGGTTTGGTAATTTTGTACCTAGTAGTTCTGCAGTGGTATCCTGAATGACTCCCACGTCACCCCCATCGGCGACATGGGAGCCCCTCCCTTGGCTCACTCCCACGTCGCCGCGGGAGAGGTGGCAGGCAACACCGCACCTGGCCCTGGGATGGTGGCAGCGGGGTGATTTTCGACTCCCCTGCATGTTGCCCCTCCCCCTCCTCCCTCCACCGAGATCCGCTCTCACGTGGTGTGGGTGCCTCACAGTTACTGCCCCCACCTTCTAGCCTGGTAGGCACCGTGGCCTGGCTTTGGCCATGGATGCTCTCCTCTATGACCTTCCCCCTCCCTGCATGTGGATGAAGTCATGACTCTGCTGGTGTGGATGTGTGTCCACCCTCCACCCCTTCCTCAAGCTATAGTTATGGCGTCAATGGAGGTGTCCAAGGGTTGCTTCGGTGGTTGTCCGGTGGCAACTATCTCTTGGAGCACGTTGACTAGGAGGCACGGCAGGCGCACATGTTCCCCTTGGTGTCCTGCTCCCCCTCGCAAGTGTGCTCCAGCTCCAGCGACCATGGACCTGCGCCTCTACTATCTCCATGGTCGGCCCGCGCCCACGTTGGCGTGGCTTTGGCCCTGGCGTGCCCTAGGAGCTACATCTCCTTCCAGTTCCTTTAGCTTGTCGACATGCCGGCAACTCTGGCCCTGGCGGCCCAGATCTGCGTTCCTCTCCAGATTCGGACTCATATCCCAGGAGCTGCGTCACTGACCTCCCATGCATCCCCTGCGTCCTTTCTCTCCCCACCCAACCCCATCCACCTATGTGCCTCGCATGTTCTCCCGCTAGATATGTAGTTGCGCATCCGATAGTGGATGATGTCTCCTTTGACAGTGGACATTGCTCCCCTTCATGCAATGGTGGTTCCGGCCTGTGTCTCGACTTCCTCTTCTCCGAAGTCTACCCCGGTGGCTTGGATTGGTCAGACTAAGGCCAGGGCGAAATCCCTGGTCGACTTGCCGTTGCTGGCAGCAGCCACACCTGCAGGTGTCATACCCTTTACTAGAGGCGTTGCCATGGCCTTCATATGTGCCCCCTTCGAGCATGAGGGGAAATCCTAGGTCCGATTATTCAAACTAGACAGCGACGATGTCTCGACGTAGCTCCTCTTCGTGAAGGCATTGTCTTGTTCGCTCATGGCGTCCTCGTTGATGGAATTGGAGACGTTGGTTATGTTGGTTTGGTTTGGGTTGCTTCTTAGGGATAGGCGAGGTGTTGGCCAAGCATTCCATGTTATTTCCTCTGATTTGGCCAAGCATCCCATGTATTTCTACTCCGGGCACCATGTCCACACCTTCTTGTGTTCATGTCATGTGTTGTACCATCCCTGGTGCTCACTCTTTCTTCTTCTATCAATGGAAAGATACACAAGCTTTGCATATTCAAGAAACAAAGGTTTTGTACCTGTCCTGATGATATAGCCCATGCCATAAATATGAGATTCCCCGCAGGTGAAAGCTCTACCCCACTGCTTCCAGAGCCGGCAATGTCAGTGCCCCAGGATGATGTTTCTTTCTCGTAGGCATCCTCTTGGAGATCCATATCTCTCTTAAACTGGATGCATGTTTCTTGGGTGAAAGCCTTGGATCCGGCTTGCCAAAACGCATGATAGTGACGTGTCTCACGTCGCTACATCCATGGAGGGGAAATAGCAGGTTCTTGTGCGGGAGCCTTCCTCCCATGCTCTACAACATGCTCCTAGGGAATCTGAGGAGCTCTCGCAAATTTGTGAAAACCCCTAAAATTCATGTAATTACGCGCATATACAGAAACTACGTCCATAATTTTCTGATTTTAGATCCACCCGGTGGTCATATCATGGGAGCACCTTATATTTCATCTCCTTGGAGCATCATCTTAGTAGAAATCCATCTGTTCATGCATTACTTTGTGCTAGATCCGTGTGACATCGTGGTTGGCAGAAGGCCACGTAGCGATTGTGTGGTGGCCTGTGTGGCAATGATGGTGGTGATGTGCGATGTTTCGATCGCGGCAAATGCTTTGTAGTCATCTCTATGGCACGTACGACAGGTCCTAGCGCTCTGTCTTGTTGTGTCAAGGTATACTCAAAGTTATCATGGTGTTGCCTAGGTCATGAAACTAACGTTATGACAAACAGATGGATAGCAACAGATTAGACTGATGTAAGCTTTGCCCATCTTTTCTTCGGATCTCATCATCAAAATCGATATGTCGCTTTTGTTTGCATATGTTGTGGGTAGATTGTATGGGCTCTTTGCATCCGTCGATGCGTCAAGTTTTTGTTTTCGTGATTGTGCTAGTTGGTGATGTCCTTGATTTAACTTAGGTGGAATATGTATGGTTGTAACTGTGGTTTGAGCCTAGTTTTTCAGGATTAATCAAACATCATTCTTCCAAATTAATGAATAGGCAAAGGTGCAAAGCTTTTGCCTCATTTCAATGATAAATGATCATGGGCATATGAAGGAAATATGCCCTAGAGGCAATAATAAAGCTGTTAATTTATATTTCCTTATTCATGATAAAGGTTTATTATTCATGCTAGAATTGTATTGATCAGTGTCGGTGTCAAAACCGGCAGATCTCGGGTAAGGGGGCCCAAGCTGTGCGTCTAAGGATCAATGGTAATAATGGACAATGGGACACAATGTTTACCCAGGTTCGGGCCCTCTTAAAGGAGGTAAAACCCTACGTCCTGCTTGATTGTATTCAATGAGTATAGGGGGTACAAGAGTTGATCTACCTCGAGATCGTAATGGCTAAACCCTAGATGTCTAGCCTATGAATATTCTGATTGCCCCTGTGGACTAAACCCTTCAGTTTATATAGACACCGAAGGGACCTAGGGTTGTACAGAGCCGGTATACAAGGAAGGGAAATAGAATATTCGAACACCAATCTTGCCATCCACGCATATAGGAGTCCTACCCAGACACGGGGGATGATCTTCTGCTTTATCTTCACGACCCATCAGTCCGACCCATATAGAATAGACCGAACACCCGAGGACCCCCTAATCAAGGACTCCCTCAGTAGCCCCTGAACCGGTCTTCAATGACGATGTGTTCGGCACGCGGATTGTCTTCGACATTGCAAGGCGGGTTCCTTCCCTTGAATATCATACGCCAGCTCCCCTTACAAAGGAACTATGTCCGACTCTGCATAGTTAATACAACCTTTAGCCACGAAGGCAATATCTCAAAACAGGCACATTGCCTTTACTGACAACTTTTTTCGGCGAAGCGTCACACTTGACCCTTCAGCATTTCAAACCATTTTCACACCTCTCGTTTCGTGTTTCGAGGTCGAGCCTCCATTGGCACATATTGTCAAAACAGAGATCGTGCCCGCTTATTACGGGATTCTCATCAATGGGATTTGGGTAACCCAACGGCGCCTTACGCATGATCTCATTGGGAACAAGCGAGTTTAAGGCTTAAGAAGGGGACAATTGGCATTTTTACCGTCTATAAGAGGACAAAGATTCCTCCTTTCTTCCCCATGCCTTCCCCCAGCCCCTGTGTTCCAATATCCAAGCTCTAGCGCCCGAAAAGATCCAATCTTTCCCACCGCCACCTCCCTCCCAAGCCATGGCCGGGTCCGTCTGCAAGGGCAAGTGGGAAGCCTCCTCCATCACTTAAAAGGACGTGAAGGATCTCTGAAGCGCAGGCTATCTGTCGGCAAATATCACACACAGGCTCCTCGACAAGGACCAGGTCATCCCCACTCCGGCGCCCGGCGAGAGGGTTGTGTTCATCCCTCATTTCCTCAAGGGCCTAGGGTTTCCCCTCCACTCCTTTGTCCGAAGCCTTATGTTGTACTACGGGCTAGATTTCCATGATCTAGCCCCGAATTACTTCCTCCACTTATCGGCGTTCATCATCGTGTGTGAGGCTCTGCTCCGTATCCCGCCACACTTCGGCTTATGGCTAAAGGTTTTCAATCTGAAGCTGAAGGTGGTCGACGGACAGCACGTGGATTGCAGTGGGTCCATGGTAAGCAAGCTGCCCAACGCCACATGGCCCAAGGGGGCATTCATCGAGACCGTCAAGGTGTTGCAGCATGAGTGGTTCTACATCACCGAACCTCGCCTTGCAAACTGGGTGGCCATAACTGAGTTCAGATCTGGACCCCCCACGAGACTCACCTCATGGACCGCCAAGGACCTTGATTGGGGGTCCCAGACGGAGGTGAAGATGCTATAGAAGCGCATCACCAATGTGCTGGGTACGAACATCGGCCTCACGAACGTGTTTCAAATAATGCTCTTCCGCCATGTCCTTCCCTGCCAACGCCGGGCCTCCCCCATGTGGGAGTTCAATCTGGGGGGGGGGGCACGGACCCTGAAGCACTTCTTCGGCACCACACGTGAAGACATATGGAAGATGCTTTTCAAGGCCCAAAAGAGCTAGCCAATGAAGACTGAGGACATCGGGCTCGACATCGAGAACCCAGCCTCAGAGGTAAGCATTAGTTTTTTCGAAGACCAATTTGGCTGATGTTTTAATCAATAGAGGTTTTATCATCTGCCTTCCGCATAGGACTGGACAACAAACGCGGAGCGGATCGACTGTCCGGCTCCGCTGCTGGAGGACCTAGCCACTCCCCAGCTAACGGAGATGCTGGTCCCGGCGCCCTATCAGGCGCCGGAAAAGAGGGGCAAGAAGAAGGGCAAGGAAGCCAAGGGCAGCCTCCGCCACAGAGGTCCTTCGGACACTATGTTCGGAGAGACCGAAATCCTCTCCTCCCATGAGGGAGACAAGGAAGAAGAAGAGGAGGTGGTGGAAAGCGACTTCCACCACAAGGGGAGGAGGAAGAAGAGGAATGCCTCCAAAGACCCGGAGGGGGAGGTGCCGAATAGAGGGAAGATAACCCTCTCGGACAGTTCAGACTCAGAGTCCGAACACGTCCCCAAGAGACCTCCCAGGGTGAAGCCCCTGGACGAATCATAAGTATTAACAATCTTATTGTTCGTCTTCAGTTTGCCTACCTCTGTTATGTGAGTTGTATTGTTATTTGCCTTGCAGCCCTCCCCGTGAGGTTCCGCACACTCCCCTATCGGAGGGGCACTCCCTGCTGCCTGAGCAGGAGGAGAGCGATACACCACCACGAGCCTCCTCGCCTATCACCCTGGAGGACACCAAAGTGTTGTCCCGAAGGACCTCTCCTGGCCGAGGAGGGGCAGACGAGGCCGTCGAGAAGGTGCGTGAGGTTAATACCTCGGTCGCCAAAGACTTGGGGGAGCGACCCCCATGACAACCAACAGTGGGTAGCCCCATCAATCCGGGCCCCCACTGAACACCATTCCGGAGACCAACGTGGCTCCAGGATTGGGCGCGCAGCCCCCTTCGAGGGAGGCGAGAGGAGCAGCAGCTCCATCAGCAGCCTCCGTTAATCCGGGGTGGCTCATGCTCTAGAGGAAGTACTACAAAGTGCTTCCATCATGGAGGAGCGCGGTTATGTAAAAGGTTCAGTCTGCTAAAAGCGGACTGAATGAAGCCTTCTACAACCTACTAACAGGCTTTGAGGTATGCGACGTAATATTCTAAAAACTTTTCATATGAAAGGATAGACCTATGTATAGACAGTAGCCCCTGATGATCTCTCCGGATTAGAAAAAAATAGGACAAAGGGTCCACCTAATAATCCGGATAACAATATACTATGCTACTTTTGTAACAGGCATCCATGTTGGCGTCTACCGCCCAACCCACAGAGGTTTCCGAACTCAATCAGAAGCTTCAACTAGCCGATGAGGAACTCGACAAGCGGTTTGAGGAAACACAAGGTATGCGTAAATTTTGAAGACGGGATTTGTTTCCATATCAGAAGTGAAATGTATATTGAGTAGTTTAACTCATGGAATTTTTTATTATGATTATAGTTGGCGCAGCCGAGGTCGAGTCCCTCGAAGGCAAGCTTTCCCGAGCCAAGAAGGAGGTAGAGGCGAATAAGGCAGCCACTGACAAAGCAGCTGCGGAGCTAGAGGCAAAGCAGACTGCACGCTACCAACATGAGGCTAGGGTGGCCGAAGTCGAGCAAGAGTTGAAGGACGCCATCCGCAAATGCGAGACCTTGGAGCAGAAGACTTCGGACCAGTCGTCCGAGCTTGCCAAGGCTCTCTAAGATGCCAAAGAAGTGAGGGTTGAGTCCCGGAGTGCTCGCGAGGAGATCCAGCAGGCGAGACAGATAGTGGCTGGTAAGGCGTTTCCTTTACAAAGTAGCTTTGGAGGTAATAGGTATATCTTTCTTACCCAAATTTGGAGTTCTCTAGGCACATTTGCGGATCTTGTGAGGCGTCATCGATATCGCACAATTTTCCCGAGCCCAAGAGGGGAATTGAACCGAGAAGCTGTTCTGGTCGCAATATCTCGCGCCGGAGCATCCGACGCCTCTAAGCGACCAGATGAAGCAGCTGACGGAGCTACATAGGGTGGCCGGCTTGACCATGAAGGACCTATCACTCCAACTCTGGCCAACCAAACCCATCCCCGGTAGCTACTTTGGCTTAGTGAAGCGGCTCATCGATGCGCGGCCTCGGATTGATGCTATAAAGCGTTCAGCTTGCGTAGAGGGTGCCCGAATGGCCTTTGCCCGCTTCAAGATGCAATGGGCGAAGATGAAGGCCACTGAAGTGGCGACTGCAGGCCCGCCCGAAGGCAAGAATCATCGGAAGCCGGAGAGGTATTTCGATGACGTCCTCGAAGGAGCCCGAATAGTAAAGGGCCAATGTTCAAAGGACGTCATGTTTGATTAAATGTATTCGGGTTGTACAAACTATGTTATGAACTCGTGTTATGCTTGTGCCTTTTGTTTTCGTTAATTTATCCTCCTGTGTGGCTATTTATTGTTTATATTTGTGAAAGTTACCAGTCGTCGGCTTCTGCCCCCATGTAGATGTTACAGGGGTGTTCTACATAACGCATGACCGCACTTTATCCAATGTCTTGTTCCGTAAAGGAGGCTTCCGCGGGGTGAGCCAGGCAATCGGACTATGCGGCTTTATTACTTTCACTTAACAATAGGAGTCTAATGGTGGGGATAAGCACTAGCCCCTATTGCGTGTGCGGCTATCCGGACTATGGTGCCTTTGCAACGCGGCTGGACGAAGACCAGCCCCTCGTGTGACACAGTGAAAATCGCTAACGATTTGTAGTGTAATACTAAGTCACCGGATTGCTGACCAGCTCTCACTTATCATGACGGTCAGTTTTCGGCTTTCTCTACCGAGGTACTTAACCGGACGAACCAGAAATACAATTACAGTAGTTCTCCCTTTACTACCTTAGCCGAACGGGCGAAATGTAAGGTGGTAAGCACCGGAGCCGGGCAACCCAACTATGGACCAAAGACATGATTCTGAGCCGATGCATATAGTGCAATATCTGAGATGCTGAAGAGATCCCTATAAGTGTTCGGACTTTAGGATGTGCAGGTCGATTGCAGCCCCGGCGTTAAGGCCGGACTAAAGCACATGTGGCAGTCTGAAGTAGGGATGGAATACAGGTGGAAATATAGCATAAGTACCGAACAAAAGTAGTGATTAGTTGCTTCCTTTATACCCTGATTAATACGTCGAGATGTGTTTCAAGAGATAATGCCATAAATATAGTGGTCATGTTACATGCCAAAAAAGTTTACATAAGGGAAAGGTTTACATATGGCCTAGAAGTAGTTGTTTGAAGATCATAATGGCGCCCTGCCGCACGTCTGCGCCTTTTCTCCTTGGAAGGGAGTCCTTTAAGAGGAAGAGTTGATGGTTGACTGCAATGAGAAAATATATTTAAGGTCCAAATAGGGTCAAGTCGTACTATGGACTTTCTCCGCAGTGTGCCTCCGGCGTTTGCCCAAGGTATTTCAAGTGCATAGTTACATACACGTGGTACGAACGCCGCCACCTTATGGGGTAGTCGACAGAGGCCAAATTGCTATTCGAGCTCCGGATCCGCCGAGCTATTGCATTGAGACGCGGACCGGACTCGCTTAGTAATGTCGCCAGTCTTGATCACCGATAATTTGTTCGGCTTGATGAGGCCGCCATGTACTTCGGCTGCTAGATCTGTGCTCCTCGGTTCGGAGGGAGCGCTCCATATTTCCATTTACCATAATGACGCCACGTGGTCGAGGCATTTTGAGCTTCAGATAAGCATAGTGCGGGACCGCATTAAAGCCGGCGAAAGCAGTTCGTCTGAGCAATGCGTGATAGCTGCTGCGAAAAGGGACAATATTGAAGATAGTTCTTCACTTTGGAAGTTGTCTGGAGAGCCGAATACCACTTCCGGTGTTAAGGAGCCCGTGCAGCGGGCCTCCACGCCGGGTATTACTCCTTTAAAGGTAGTGGTACTAGGCTTGATTCTTGACGGGTCAATACCCATTTTACGGATAGTATCTTGATAGATCAAGTTAAGGCTGCTGCCGCCGTCCATAAGGACTCTAGTAAGATGGTATCCGTCGATGATAGGATCAAGTACTAGGGTAGCCGAACCTCCGTGACGGATACTGGTTGGGTGGTCCCTGTGATCAAAGGTGATCGGACAAGCCAACCATGGGTTGAATTTTGGGGCGATGGGCTCTACGGCGTAGACATCCCTCAATGCGCGCTTGCGCTCCCTCTTGGGATATGGGTGACATAGATCATGTTCACTCTTTTCACCTCAGGGGGAAACTGCTTCTGCCCCCCCGGTGTTCGGCTGACAGGGCTCATCATCGTCCTCGCTTGGAGGGCCTTTCCCTTTGTGTTCGGTATTTAATTTACCGGCCTGCTTGAAAACCCAACAATTTCTATTGGTGTGGTTGGCAGGCCTGTCGGGAATGCCATGAATCTCGTAGGGCCTCTCAAGGATTTTTTTCCAAGTTGGATGGACCGTCTTTGTTTCCCTTGAAAGGTTTCTTCCGCTGACCGGGTTTGGAACCACAAAATCCGCCGTTAACTGCCATATCTTCTGTGCCGTCGTTATTGTTCTGACGCTTGTTTTTATTGCAGCGTGGTCTACCATTCTCGTCCCTAGACTCAGAGGTGACAGGGTCGCTGGAACTGTTGCTTCTACGAGCTAACCAGCTATCTTTGCCTGCACAGAAGCGGGTCATGAGTGTTGTAAGGGCTGCCATGGTCTTCAGCTTTTCCTGCCCGAGGTGTCGGGCGAGCCATTCAACACAAACGCTGTGTTTGAAGGCCACTAAGGCTTCAACGTCTGGACAATCCACGATTTGGTTCTTTTTAATTAGGAACCGATTCCAAAGTTTGTGAGCTGATACGTCTCCAACGTATCTATAATTTTTGATTGTTCCATGCTATTATATTATCTGTTTTGAATGATTATGGACTTTATTATACACTTTATATTACTTTTGGGACTAACCTATTAACCGGAGGCCCAGCCCATATTGTTGTTTTATTGCCTGTTTCAGTATTTTGAAGAAAAGGAATATCAAACGGAGTCCAAATGGAATGAAACCTTCGGCAGCGTGATTTTTTGGAAGAATATCACCCAGGAGACTTGGAGTTCACGTCAGAAGAGCCTCAAGGAGGCCAGGAGATAGGAGAGCGCGCCCCCCCCCTGCTGGGCGCCCCCCTATCTCATTGGCCCCTCGAGCACCTCCCGACCGACTTCTTTCGCCTATATAGTCCCACGTACCCTAAAAACATCCACGGAGAAGATAGATCGGGAGTTCCTCCGCCGCAAGCCTCTGTAGCCACCAAAAACCTCTCGGGAGCCCGTTTCGGCACCCTGCTGGAGGGGGGAACCCATCACCGGTGGCCATCTTCATCATCCCAGCGCTCTCCATGACGAGGAGGGAGTAGTTCACCCTCGGGGCTGAGGGTATGTACTAGTAGCTATGTGTTTGATCTCTCTCTCTCTCTCTCTCTCTCGTGTTCTCTCTATGGCACGACTTGATGTATCGCGAGCTTTGCTATTATAGTTGGATCTTATGATGTTTCTCTCCCTCTGTCGGTGTCAAAACCGGTGGATCTCGGGTAGGGGGTCCCGAACTATGCGTCTAAGGCTAATGGTGATAGGAGGCTGCGGACATGATGTTTACCCAGGTTCGGGCCCTCTCGATGGAGGTAATACCCTACTTCCTGCTTGATTGATCTTGATGATATGAGTATTACAAGAGTTGGTCTGCCACGAGATCTGAGAGGCTAAACCCTAGAAGCTAGCCTATGGTATGATTGTTGTTGTGTCCTAAGGACTAAACCCTCCGGTTTATATAGACACGGAGAGGGCTAGGGTTACACAGAGTCGGTTTACAGAGGAGGAGATCTACATACGAATCGCCAAGCTTGCCTTCCACGCCAAGGAGAGTCCCATACGGATACGGGATGAAGTCTTCAATCTTGTATCTTCATAATCCAACAGTCTGGCCAAAGCATATAGTCCGGCTGTCCGGATACCCCCTTATCCAGGACTCCCTCAGTAGCCCCTGAACCAAGCTTCAATGACGATGAGTCCGGCGCGTAGATTGTCTTCGGCATTGAGAGGCGGGTTCCACCTCCGAATACTTCAAGATAAATTCCAAACACAAGGGACGTGTCCGGCTCTTGACATACCGCCGTAGAGAGAACAATAATCCACGAATCTAATCTACTAACAGTTCTTCATAGCATAACAGCATGCCGTGGCCTGGTAATTATTCGAACCGTTTTTCACATCAGGCTCCCACACACATCGCGAGGCGGTTTCCTTGGCACATCTTGCCAAAGTAGAGATCGTGTCCCCTGATCACGTGATGTCCATCAATACGGGTATGGGTAACCCAACTAGCGCCATCAATCGAGGCGCTTGGAAAATAAATGATTTAGAGAGGCAAGTGGGGAGGCGCACATTCTGCATCGCCTTTATAAAAGGACAAGGATCCCCTGTTTTTACCCACGCCTTCTTTCTCCTTTGCTCATCCATTCTCGCAGCCTCGAGCTCCAGCGCCCAAGTTCTCACCTTCTCCGTAGGACCGCAGCATGTCCGGAGCGGGAGGCAAGTGGATGGCCTCCTCCGTCACAGAGAAGGACATCACCATGCTTCGGGAGGCCGGATACCTGGCCGAGAGCATCGCGCACAGGCTTCCGGCAGAGGGACAGATCACCCCCACCCCAAAGTCTCGGGAAAGAGTAGTATTTCTACCTCATTTTGTCTGCGGACTAAGATTTCCACTCCACCCATTTGTCTGCGGGCTCATGTATCACTACGGGCTAGATTTTCATGATCTAGCCCCAAATTTTGTCCTGAACATCTTGGCATTCATCATCGTGTGTGAGGCCTTCCTCCGCATCAAGCCTCACTTCGGCCTATGGCTGAAAATCTTCTGCGTGAAGCCGAAGATCGTGAGCGGCCAACAGGTGGAGTGCGGAGGCGCCATGGTGGGCAAGATGCCCAACGTCACATGGCTTGACGGCTCCTTCGTGGAGACCATAAAAGGGTGGCAATCAGGGTGGTTCTACATCACCGAGCTGCGTGACGCCAACTGGGTGGCGGCCCCCAAATTCAGATCCGGAATCCCCATGCGGCTCACTTCTTGGGAGAAGAAGGGCCTGGCCTGGGGCAAACCCCACAGAGCTGACCGGACTTGAGACCTGCATCAAAAGTATGAGGGACAGGAAGATCAAGCTCATCAACATGGTCCAGGTCATGCTCATTCGCCGGATTCTCCCATGTCAAAGACGGGCATTTGATATGTGGGAGTTCGACCCGGCCGAACACCAGATGCTGCTAGAGCTCTTCGACACAACGCACAAAGAAATCTGGAAGGTGCTGTTCAAGACCGGCGAAGTTCCTCCTCCCCTTTCTGAGGACCGTGGGCTCAGCACAAAGTGCCTCGCCAGTCCGGTAAGTCCTCTGATTATTACAAGATGTTCCCTTCCTAGTACATTCATGGGAGGATTTTTAAGTCACCATGCTGACTAAACAGGATTGGGTGGAGATGGTGGAGCGGATTGACTGTCCGGCTCCATTGCCTAAGGACCCAGTAGACGCACTCCTGGCAGAGATGCTGGTTCCGGCGCCTTACAAGGTGCCGGTGAAAAAGGCTGAAAAGAAGGCCGCGGGGACCCGGAAGGGTCTCCGGCGCGAGGCTGCACCAGACGCCTCGCCAGAAGATGACGAGGCGCACTCCTCCCACGAAGGGGAGGAGAGAACGAGGAAGGCCGCCTCAACTGAGGGGGCCGAAGGGTCCAAGACGGTGGCCGCGGGGACCAGAAAAGGTCTCCGGCGCAATGCCATAATAGAATCGTCATTCGAAGATGACGAGGAAGATCCCCCCCCCAAAAGACGGGGGAAAACATGAAGAAATGCCCCCTCCCCGTACTAGGTAGGAGAAGAAAAGGAAGGCCGCCCCGTCGGGGGAGGCCGGGACGCCGAAGAAGGGAAAAGCGTCCCTTCCCGATCACTCCTCAACTGCTGCTTATAGCGACGAGGAGTGGCTGCCCAGGGGCAAGCCCCAGGCAAGGTCGTAAGTATCCACATTCTTTAATATTCTTTTGGTGCGGTTTTGACCTCACAGCTTTCAATAACGCCGAACACATATATGCAGTCCGGCCGGGTCCAATCTCGGGATGTCCTCTTCGGAGGAGTCTTTGGGCGAGTCAGAGATGAATTCATTCCCGACGACCACCTCCCCGCGACCTGCGGATGACACCAAGGTGTTGTCCCCACTACTAGGGAAAAGCCTAGCAGCAGCGCGGGTTTTAGGCCTATCAGTAGCGCGGGCAGGAGCGCTACCGATAAGGCGCTACAGCTAATGCTTAGCAATAGCGCGCCTCGACCCACGCTACTGGTAAATTGACTTAGTAGTAGCGCTCCTTCAGAACAACGCTACTGGTAATTAGTAGTAGCGCTTCTCTTCTCCTGCGCTACTACTATTATTTAGTATTTTATTTCTTTTTTATTTCATGTTGTATTCATACACCTTTACACAAGTTTTCATACAACAAGAATTTAGAGATTGTTTTTACATAATAATGAGTTATTACATCATGGGGTGAAAGAACCATGGACTAGTTTCAAGTGGATGTCCATCCACTTGAAACTAATCCGCGGTTCTTTCACCCAATGATATAATAATATCATCATCATCATCATATCATTAACAACTTATCATCATAATACATCATTGTCATATAACACCTCCTCAAGATCATCGTTTTCATCATTGACATCACATAATACCTCCTCAAGATCATCATTATCAACTCTAACACATTACCACATAATAAACATATTGTACCTCATAGGACCTATTACATTCGATTAAGACCTACTACATTTTCTAAGGTAAAATGGCAAAAAACAAGATAGCCCCTGACTCTCCATTATGGAGAATGGAGATTAGCCTGTCTCCAGTTCTTGCCTTTTGCTAAATGTTACTTCCAAGAACCTCCTTGCGAATGTCCATACATTTCTTCCATTCTTTGATGAACATGTGTTCACGGGTTTTAGAAATCCGATATGCACAGGTGAGCTCCGTAGATTTACCTGGCAGTATGTTCAGAACTGAGAGGGGACCATGCAGAGACATCAGATGAGGCACACAATCCATCGGGAGTTTCTGTTGAAAAACATAATAATAACTTCGTAGTTAGCAATGATCTACTAGTTTTAGAAGTATGCAAAAGATGCACGGATGTCGTAATAGTAAAAAATCTTACCAGGGTATCTCCAGAGAAGTTACCATGGTTCAACACATGCACTAGTGGCACGTATTCACCATAATTTGGAGGAGTTCGATAATAGTTATTGTAATTCTCAAGAAGAGTACAAAATGCAATCAGATGATTTTTCTCCTTATACGTTAATTCGGTGCCATCGGTGTAGTGGGTTTTATCTACCATCTTCCGCACAGTCTTTGAATAATCAAAATAAACTGTCAATGGAAATAAGCTATCAACTATTTTGAAATAAACAATATAAATTAGTTAATAACTATGTTTGAGAAACTCACATAGCGGTACAATCGGAAGCGTATCAACAAGGACCCAAATGTCCATATTGTCTTGCTCGATGTCAGGATCACCAAGATCCATGGTGACAATCATACCCTCATAAAAACCATACATTTTGCAAAGTGCTTCCCAATTTTGGCAACCAAAATGGGTTACTCTCTGAGCATTGCACAGATTTATTTCAAAATCCATATCATGATGGGTCCTTAGGTGTATTTTCTTTGTTTCGAAATTTTCATGGTCTTCAAAACCCATCCTCTCCAAGACATAGCATCTTGCATGGCATGGGATAAGCTAGTCGAATTGTAAAATATGAAAATTAGACGTTGAAATAGTTGAAGTCATGCTTAATTACGAAAAAAACACTTGTCGTTGTTGCGTACCATTTCACAATCGAAGGTCTCCTCGAGCTTAATGCTGAAGCGCCTGAAATTTGCCGGAACGGAAATTAATCAACACTCCGGCAAAACATAGGTCACTCGGAGATGTAAACTAAACATGAACGGCCACTTGGGCAACCACATATCCTATTTGAGCAACAACACAAGATATACAAGGATATTTGGCTGGTCTCACCTCGATGTCGGAGGGGGTCGGTGACTGGACGACGACGGGGATGTCGGAGGGGGTCGGTGACGGGGACGACGGTGGTCACCTGAAACCATATAAGTTATCACTAATACATCCCGAATAATTGCTTAAACTAAAAAATAACAACAAATATGACATGTTCAACTAGTTTTATTAATTCAACTAGTTCTTACTAAATATAAACTTACTATAAATAGAAAAAAAACTAGTTCTTTCTAAAAATAAAGTAGTTCAACTAGTTATATTAATTATCTTACTAAAAATACATTAGTTCTATTAATTCAACTAGTTCAACTAGTTTATTAATTTATTTACTAAACTAGTTCAACTACAACTAAAGTAGTTCAACTACCACTACTACTACTAAAAATCTAGTACTAACTAAGCAACATCTAGTACTAGCTATGAACCCTAAATTAACATCTACTACTACTAAATCTAGTACTAACTAGTGGCAGGGGGTGGGGGGCGACGGAGAGGTAGCTAGGGGCGGCGAGGTCGAGGGCGGTGGGAGGAGGGCTGCCGGTGGAGGAGGGAGGAGGGGCGGCCGCAGGAGGAGGGGGGAGGGCGGCGGCAGAGGAGGGAGGGGCGGCCACAGGCAGAGGGAGGAGGGAGGAGGAGGAAGGAGGGACGGAAGGAGGGGAGTACCTCGGCGGCGGACGGACGAAGGCGGCGGCGGCGGTGGCGACGCACGACGACGGTTATCGGCACGCGGGCGAGAGTGAGATCAGTGTGAGTGAGGGCCGGTCGTGCGCGTGGGGATAAGGTAGGGATAGTTGTAGCGCGTTTGTCAAAACGCGCTACAGCTAATCTGAATAGCAGTAGCGCTTTGCATATAAACCGCTACTGCTAAGTGTAACTATACAAAAAATACATCAATGCAAAAATACATTGGCCATCAATGATCTTTTTGTGTACAATCTGAATTGTCAATATGAGTCCCCTCCAGTAGGAACCGGAGAGGACTCATATTGCGGCCACAAATTTTACACATAGAGTTCAGTGAAGACCAACTGGTTGTGGTAGTTTCAGAAATAACAAATTTAAGGTGGTAAACACCCTGTTCACGAAGCGAGGTGGGACTAAACTTGTGGGCTGATCTTAGCAGTAGCGGTTTTCCTAGAAGCGCGCTGCTGCTAACTTCTATAGCAGTAGTGCTGTTCTGTGTAGAGCGCTACTGCTATAACTAGCGCGGGGGGGGGGGGGGGAGGTCATGGCAATTATAGCAGTAGCGCGGTTTGTGGTGGACGCGCTACTGATATTTTCCTTTCAGCAGCGGGTTTTGGTGAAACGCGTTGCTGCTAAATAGCAGTAGCGTGGTATTTTGAGGAGCGCTGCTGGTAAGATTCTGTGTATAGGCTTTTCCCTAGTAGTGCTCGAAGGATACCCGAGCAGGAGGCGACGGCTCCGGAGACGCCCCAAGGCGAGATCCCAGACGCTGGGCGCATGGGGGGTAAGACCCCCATGGATTATGCTGACGGGAGCCATAGCAAGTCTGGCTCCCAGCCGGTTACTATGCCAGAGCCTCCAATGGTTCCGGATTCCAGAAGGCAGCCCCTCACGAAGGAGAGCGAGCCGGCCGTGCCGATGACCTCCGCCCATCCGGAGGCATCGGATAATTTGTTGGAAGTGCTTCGAGGCGCTTCCATTGATGATGAGCACCGTACTCTTGTGAGTGTGGTGATTGAAAAGGTTTGGTCCGCCAAGAGCGGATTGACCGAAGCCTGCACCAGCCTACTAACAGGCTTTGAGGTAAGTAACGAAAGAGTGTGAGGAAATATCACCCGATAGACAGTAGCCCCTGATACTCCAGTTGGTGTTAGGGAGAAAAATCCAAACGGAGGGTCAACTAAAAAACCTCAGGAAGCTAATAGTACTTGTCGTTGTGAACAAACAGGCATTGCTGCTGACCGCCGCTGCACGCATGGCTGAGTTTGCCGGACTCAAGCGCGAACTAGGGCAGGCCGAAGAAGAGCTCGACCTCATGAAGAAGCAGCTCAAGGAGAACAAAGGTAAGTGAAACCCTGTCTGCGTGTCATATAGAGGAGAAAAAAGTAATGATGCTAACAAAAAGCATCATGGTTTTCGATAGGAGCCACGACCGAAGTGGAGGCCCTGAAGAAAGCGCTGTCGGCGGCCAAAGACAAGGCGGCTACGGAGCGCACCGAGCGCGAGAAGCAAGACGCTCGGGTGGGAGAGGTACAGCAAGAGCTCCAGGAGCTCGGCAAGAAGTTCGAGTCCTTGGAGCATGACTTCAAGACACAAGAGTCTAAGCTTGCGAAGGCCCTCCAGAGTGCGACAGACGCCAAGGCCGAAGCCCAAAAGGCCCTGTAGGAGATCCAGGTGGCCAAGAAGATAGCGGAGGGTAAGGCATTCTTTATGCAAAGCAAGCATGTGGAGGAGTCATTTTTGTTACTTACACGAATTCGGAGCTCTCCAGGAGCTTTCGCAGATCTGCCATGCAGCATTTCGGATGCCGCGGAGTTCTATCCTGCTGAAGAGGGGAGCTCAACAGAGAAGCTTTTTTGGTCCCAATACCTTGGAACCGAACACCCGATGCCTCTAATCAACCAACTGAAGCAACTGGTCGAACTCCACAATGTGGCTGAACGGGCCATGAAGGACCTCATAGTCCGGATGTGGCTTGGCGAGCCCCTACCCCGCAGCTATTTTGGCCTGATAAAGCAGATGGTGAATGCCTGTCCATGGCTAGAAGTTATCAAGCAGTCCGTCTGTATTAAAGGTGCCCGGCAGGCCTTTGCCCGCGCGAAGGTGCATTGGGCCAAACTGGATGCTGAGAAGCTCGTGAAGGATGGACCCCCGGAGGGTAAGGAGCATTGCTACCCTGAGAAATATTATGATGGCGTTATGAAAGGCGCTCGGCTTGTGGCAAATGAATGTCCTAAGAACATAATTTTTGAGTGAATGTACTCATGTTGTCCTTGTAACATGAGAACGGGTTTGTTTGTGCTATATAACACTTTGGTTGATTTAAAATATTACCTTCTCTGCGGCCGTTTATCAAAATCTGAAAGTAGGCCACTCGTCGGTTTCTGCCCCCTTGTAACTAGTACTGGGGTGTTCGTGGAAACCCAAACACTCTTTATCCAAATTCTTGGTCCTTTAAGGAGGTGTTTAGCACAGCGAACAAGGCAATCGGACTATTCGGCTTTATAACTCTCACTTGGCTATAGAAGTCTATAATTTTAAATTTTGGTGAAGCCCCTAGTATTTGGAAGGCCGAACTGGGGCGCTATACACGCCTAAATCGGGCAAGGCCGATTCCTCGCCTTAAGCGGAAAAAATCTCTAAGGATTTAGTACCTCGCGAACAGCGACCAGCTCGCCGCATCATGACGGTCAGTTTTCGGCTTTCTCTACTGAGGTGCTCGTCTGGAAGAACCGGGACACAGTCGCAGTAGTTCACCATGTGCTACCTTAGCCGATATAACGGAACGTAAGGTACAAAAACAAGGGAGCCGGGCTAACTCAACTATTGACCCAAGACATGATTCGGAGCTGATGCATATAATGCTATATGTTCGGGGTGCCACAATGTCGAAAGTGTTTGGACTTTTCTTGCCATGTTATGGGGCTCGAAAAGAAGCCCCTGGCAAATTGAGCGTACCAAAATGTACGGATGCAATATTAAATAAATATTCCAGGGAAAATATGAAGATATTAGTAAGAAGCTGACGCTGGTATATCGTTTCCCATTGTTATTTGTATAATACGTTGAGGCGTATGTTTACAATTAATGCATTAAGCGAAAACAAATAGGGCCATTTGACATGTCCTATCCAAGGGCAGGCTGCATGCAGGTGCGTAAAACAGGTATAACGATCATTAACAGAGATCACCTGGGTACTCCCTTGTGTGCAAAGCCGCTTGCCTCCTTGGTGTTCCCACCTATGATGAGTCCGGTTATCCAATCTCTCTGAAGGGCCTGCCCGAAAGTAGGGTCCTGAAAGAAAGAAAGAAAAATGGTGTGCGGGCCTCATGGCGGCTGAACCGCACTGCATGCCACATGGTCGTCTCGCCTCGACCTATGCCCATGGTATTTTAAGCGCGTATTTGTGTACGCGTGGCACGAATGCTGCCTGAATGGGGCTGGGGTGGAGGCCGGATTGCTAATCGAGCTCCTGGCATGCCGGACGGTCCTGTTGCGGGGGTGCTCCGGACTCACTTGACAGTGTTCGGGGTTGTTGTTACCGAATTGGTTGTTTGTCGAAGGAGGCTGCTTTGTACTTCTGCCGCGAGGGCCGCAGTGTGCTCTTCCGTACGGAGGGAGTGGTCTGTGTTTCCATTGACTGTTATGACCCCGCGAGGTCCTGGCATTTTGAGCTTGAGGTATGCATAGTGTGGTAGCGCATTGAATCGAGCAAACGCGGTTCGTCCTAGTAGTGCATGATAGCCACTACGGAAGGGGACGATATCGAAGATTAACTCCTTGCTTCGGAAGTTATCCGGAGATCCGAAGACCACTTCCAGTGTTGTTGAGCCCGTGCAGCGGGCCTCTACCCCTGGAATTACACCTTTGAAGGTGGTTTTGGTGGGTTTGATCCATGACAGATCGATCCCCATTTTGCGCACTGTGTCCTGATAAAGCAGGTTCAGGCTGCTGCCACCGTCCACGAGGACTCGCGTGAGGTGGAATCCGTCGATGATTGGGTCGAGGACCAATGCGTATGAGCCGCCATGACGGATGCTGGTAGGATGGTCCCTACGATCAAAGGTGATCGGGCAGGATGACCATGGGTTGAACTTTGGGGCGACGGGCTCCATCGCATAGACGTCCCTAAGTGCATGCTTTCGTTCCCGTTTGGGGATGTGAGTGGCATAGATCATGTTCACCATTTTCACCTGGGGGGGGGGGGATTTCTTCTGTCCCCCAGTGTTCGGACGTCGGGGCTCCTCGTCATCATCGCTGTGCAACCCCTTGTCCTTGTTCTCGGCATTTATCTTGTCGGCTTGTTTGAACACCCAGCAATCTCTATTAATGTGATTGGCTGGTTTATCGGGGGTGCCATGAATCTGGCACGAGCGGTCGAGTATGCGGTCCAGACTAGACGACCCCGAATTGTTTCTTTTGAACGGCTTCTTTCGCTGACCGGATTTGGAGTTGCTAAATCCGGCATTGACTGCCGTATCCTCAGCATTGTCGCCATTGTTTCGGCGCTTGTGTCTGTTGCGCCGTGGCTTTTCGTTACTGTCACGAATATCTGAAGTGCTTGAGTTTCCTGGCGAGGTGTTACTGTGAGCCAGCCAGCTATCCTCGCCTGCACAAAAGCGGGTCATTAGTGTCGTGAGGGCTGCCATGGACTTCGGTTTTTCTTGGCCGAGGTGTCGGGCAAGCCACTCGTCGCAGATATTATGCTTAAAGGACGCCAAGGCCTCGGCGTCCGGACAGTCGACAATTTGGTTCTTTTTAGTTAGGAACCGAGTCCAAAACTTCCTGGCTAACTCTCCGGCTATTGGGTGATGTGACTTAAGTCATCAGCATCCGGTGGTCATACGTAGGTGCCCTGGAAGTTATCGAGGAATGCGTCCTCAAGATTTTCCCAACTGTCAATGGAGTTTGCTGGCAGGCTATTCAGCCAATGTCTGGCTGGCCCTTTAAGCTTGAGTGGGAGATACTTGATGGCGTGTAGGTCATCACCATGGGCCATGTGAATGTGGAGAAGAAAATCTTCGGTCCACACCACGGGGTCTGTTTTGCCACCGTATGACTCGATGTTGACGGGTTTAAACTCTTCTGGAATTCATGTTCCATTACTTCATCAGTGAAGCAGAGGGGGTGTGCGGCACCTCTGTGCCGGGCAATGTCGCGGCACAGTCCGATTAGGTCTGGTCGGTTGTGTTCGGCCCGGCCAGATTTATCAGTATTATATCTGGCATAGTGATCAGTGGCGCGCCCCCGTGATCCGTAGATCAATCTTGGTTGTCCTGCGTTGTTTTCCAATATGTCTCGCATGTCTTGAGTATTGTCCTGGGCCGTAGTGAACCGGCATGGGGGTGCGGGCTGGTATCCGGCCTTATATGACGTTTTATCCCGGCCATGGGGTGGCTGGTCAGCCTCATCTTGCGCTGGAAGTTCAGGCTCTTCGGCCTCTTCTTCTAGTGATTTGTGCTTTGGGTATCCCCTGATAGGGGGCTCGAGTCAGTATTCCTTGGCCGCCAGGACCTCGGTCCATCTGCCTGCGAGCAGATTTTGATCAACTTGGAGCTGCTGCTGCTCTTTTTCCAGGCTTCTTGCAGGGGCTATAAGCCGGCGCTTGAAGCGCTCCTGCTCTATAGGATCCTCTGGTACGCCGAATTCGTCGTCACCGAGGTTCACCTCGTCTTCGGAGGGAGGCATATAGTTGTCGTCCTCGAAGCATCCGTCCGTCGCCTGTTCGTCTGGGCTGACCCGCCCATGTTCCTGATCGGCCTGCTCGAAGGGGGGCTGATCAGGATTGTATTCCTCTTTGGCACCATCTGGATTTTCTTTTCCAGTGCCGGTGTTACTGTGGCGGGGCTTGGAGTGGCCCCGATGACGCCCATGCTTTGATTTCGTCCCTGAGGGGTTATCTCCTATTGGCTCATCGCCATTGGTTTCTTTGGGAGTATCCACCATATATATATATATATATATATATATATATATATATATATATATATATATCATATGAAGAGGTGGCAGTCCAGCGCCCTGTGGGCGGTGGTTCCTATTCTCCTCGCGCATCGTCGTCTACACCGTTGATGTCTTCAGAGTCAAAGTTAAGCACGTCAGTCAAATCATCGACCGTGGCTATTAAGTGGGAGGTGGGTGGGTAACGAATTTCTTCGTCGCCAGCTTCCCATTCAAGCCGGACATAGTTCGGCCAGGAGTCTCTTGACAGAGAGAGAGACCTTAATGAATCTAGCACGTCTCCGAAGGGTGAGTGCTGAAATATATCCACGGCGGTGAACTCCATAACTGGAGCCCAGTTAGACTCGATGGGCACGGATGCGCACGGTCAAGAATGTATGGCCGGAGACAAGTCCAGGGGTCCGGAGATACAGATTTCCTTAAGAGAGGAGTCTGTGTTCGGCTCCAACACCGATGAGTGTGCGGCCCTCGGGGCGGGGTCCAACCACCCGCCCTCGGAAGGCACGACCTGCTCTGGAGCGAAGTCCGGAGCTGTAGCAGGTGCGATGTTCCGAATACTGTCCGACTGCAGATCTAGATCATGCAAGTCGTGATCGTTCGACGCTCCTGACATGGGCCCGAATTCGTCGAAGATCAAGTCTCCGCGGATGTCGACAGTGTAGTTTAGGTTTCCAAACCTGACCTGATGGCCAGGAGCGTAGCTATCGATCTGCTCCAGATGGCCAAGCGAGTTGGCCCGCAGTGCGAAGCCGCCGAACACGAAGATCTGTCCGGGGAGAAAAGTCTCACCCAGAACGGCGTTGTTGAAGGTTGGAGACGACGACACAAAGGAACTCCCAATGAAAGCACCAATGTCGGTGTCAAAACCGGCGGATCTCGGGTAGGGGGTCCCAAACTGTGCGTCTAAGGCTAATGGTAACAGGAGGCGGGGGACATGATGTTTACCCAGGTTCGGGCCCTCTCGATGGAGGTAATACCCTACTTCCTGCTTGATTGATCTTGATGATATGAGTATTACAAGAGTTGATCTACCACGAGATCAGAGAGGCTAAACCCTAGAAGATAGCCTATGGTATGATTGTTGTTGTGTCCTACGGACTAAACCCTCCGGTTTATATAGACACGGAGGGGGCTAGGGTTACACAGAGTCGGTTTACCGAGGAGGAGATCTACATCCGAATCGCCAAGCTTTCCATCCACGCCAAGGAGAGTCCCATGTGGACACGGGACGAAGTCTTCAATCTTGTATCTTCATAATCCAACAGTCCGGCCAAAGAATATAGTCCGGCTGTCCGGATACCCCCTTATCCAGGACTCCCTCACCCTCTACTCTCTTGTGATGAATTGAGTTTTCCTCTTGAAGTTATCTTATCGGATTGAGTCTTTAAGGATTTGAGAACACTTGATGTATGTCTTGCCGTGCTTATCTATGGTGACAATGGGATATCATGTGCCACTTGATGTATATTTTGGTGACCAACTTGCGAGTTTCGCCCATGAACCTATGCATAGGGGTTGGCACACGAATTCGTCTTGACTCTCCGGTAGAAACTTTGGGGCACTCTTTGAAGTACTTTGTGTTGGTTGAATAGATGAATCTGAGATTGTGTGATGCATATCGTATAATCATGCCCATAGATACTTGAGGTGACAATGGAGTATCTAGGTGACATTAGGGTTTTGGTTGATTTGTGTCTTAAGGTGTTATTCTAGTATGAACTCTATGATGGATTGAGCGGAAAGAATAGCTTCATGTTATTTTACTACGAACTCTTGAATAGATAGAACAGAAAGGATAACTTTGAGGTGGTTTCATACCCTACCATAATCTCTTCATTCGTTCTCCTCTATAAGTGTCTTTTGAGTGACTCTTAGTTGCATGTTGAGGGATTGTTATATGATCTATCTGTTATTATTGTTGAGAGAACTTGCACTAGTGAAAGTATGAACCCTAGGCCTTGTTTCCTACCATTGCAGTACCATTTAGCTCACTTTTATCATTAGTTACCTTGCTGTTTTTATAATTTCAGTTTACAATTACCTTTATCTACTATCCATATTGCACTTGTATCACCATCTCTTCGCCGAACTAGTGCACCTATACAATTTGCCATTGTATTGTGTGTGTTGGGGACACAAGAGACTCTTTGTTATTTGGTTGCAGGGTTGTTTGAGAGAGACCATCTTCATCCTACGCCTCCCACGGGTTGATAAACCTTAGGTCATCCACTTGAGGGAAATTTGCTACTGTCCTACAAACCTGTGCACTTGCAGTCCCAACAACGTCTACAAGAAGAAGGTTGTCTAGTAGACATCAAGCTCTTTTCTGGCGCTGTTGCCGGGGAGGTGAGTGCTTGAAGGTATATCTTTAGATCTTGCAATCGAATCTTTTTGTTTCTTGTTTTATCACTAGTTTAGTTTATAAAAGAAAACTACCAAAAAAATGGATTTGAGTTTGTGTCGGGGAAACTGATCCACGAACACCTATGGGGCCGGCGGACCGTGGCCCCTTTCGGTTCGGCGGGGGGGGGGGGGGGGGCGGAGGTCGCACAAAGAGCAGATCGAGGCGAAGCACACGAGCAGTTTACCCAGCTTCGGAGCTCTCCGGAGAGATAATACTCCTACTGCTGCTTGTCTGATTGTATTGTCTTCTTGCTCGAGAGACCTAAGTGTTTTTCTGGCTTCCGAATGAGTCGAACCTCCTCCATGTTGCGCATGGGCCTCCTTTTATACGCTAAAGGGGTCACCGATAGGTGGCAACGTGGACAAGGGTAAAAATGTAAAAAGAGAGGTGGTTGGTACAACTACTTGTACAATGTATCCTACCTAACCCTGACAGTAGGGGACAAGGGCATTAAATGCCCGTCTGTGTCGCCCAAACAGTGCAGAAAGGTACCGTCAGGGACGCCACCGCTCACCACGATGGCAGTCTTGTCAGCTTCGCATGCCACCGCGCACCGCTGGCTGCACAGCCTCCCGCCACGCGCGCCTGGAAAGGCCCACAGAGCGACACGTTGGTGGATGTGCTGGAGCGTGGGTACAGCGTGGCCGCCTGCCGCGGCAAGCGCCTTGCCCCGTCCGTTGTCTTGTCGGGTCCGGAAAGCTTATCGCTCACCGTGCCTTGCCGGGACGCGCGGCGCGTCGCGGCAAGTTCCTTGAAAATGCCTTGGTTGGCCTTCCCGGCAAGCTCCTCTTGCCGGGGCCTTGTCTCCTGAGCTTGAATACTTTGTTCTTGAATGGCTCCAAAGGAACCACGGAGGACCTTGGTGGTCGCCCGGCAAGCCTTGCCGCGGGGTGCTGCAACTGCCCGTGCACAAGTTCGGGGTACTAGGGTACCCCTATTCTAGTACACCGACAGGAGCCCCCAGGCCTGGGCCATACACGGTGCCGAGCGCTGTTGGGCCAGGCCCAAAACAGGGCACGGGCACACGCGGCCTGGGTTACGCCGAATCTTGCTCCATATCCATCGCACCCTCCCCTAACGGCACGCGTTGAATGCGGCGTCGTGGGAGAGATCGTGGGTGGTTTCTTTATTCGGAAGGGCAAAACGTCCGCCCCCTCCCTTTTTATAAGCAGGGGAAACAGGGGCAGTTCGCCCATCTTTTCGTGTCTTCTTGCTCTTCGGGAAGTTCTCCTGTCTGAAGGAAATGGAAAATCTGATGTGCCCATGCTGGAGCTTGTGGCTCGACAACAAGGACTAAAGGCACATCTACTGCTGCGGGAACATCCACTTCTACGGCAAGAACCTGTGGCTCCGCCGGAGCTTGATGTTCCCCGGCAAGCTTGCCGGAGCAAAACTTGTCGGGAGCGTCTGCTTCAACGGAACAAGCACTAAGACTTGCCGGAGCAAACTGCTCCTCAGCATCCTTGGTGTTGATTTTGGGGACCTTCTTGGCGGCGGCTTCGGGGAGCTCTGCCGGAAAGTAGTCGCCAGAAATCAACTTCCTCTTCTTGCTCTGTCCAGTTGATGGCGTTACAGACGGTTGAGTCAGCTTGAGCACAAAGATCCCTGGTTCCACAGGCAACTTTAGTGCGGCGCACTTCGATAGGCCATCAGCTATGTCATTCTGAGCTCTTGGAACATGTTCCATCTGCAGGCCGTCAAAGTGCTCTTCTAGCTTCCTCACTTCATCAACATATGCTTCCATCAACGGACTCTGATAGTCTTGTTCACTTGGCGGACGACAAGCTGTGAGTCACCCCTGACAATGAGTTTCTTGATCCCAAGGTCCGCTGCAATCCTAAGACCGGCAAGCAATCCTTCATACTCTGCAGTATTGTTCGTTGCTTGCTCCTTGGGAAAGTGCATCTGGACTACGTACTTGAGGTGCTCTCTGGTGGGTGCAACAAGTAGCACGCCCGCACCGGCGCCTTGCAGCGAGAAGGCACCATCAAAGTACATCAGCCACTCTTTGCTCGCTTCCTTGACGGGGATGCTCGTCTCTGGAATTTCTTCATCTTGTGTTGGCGTCCACTCTGCTATGAACTCTGCCAATGCTCTTCTTTGGATAGTTGAAGTACTTTCAAACTTGAGGCCAAAACTTGACAGTTCCAGCGCCCACTCGACAATCCTGCCTGTCGCTTCTGGATTTTGCAGTATCCTCTTCAGCGGAAAACGAGTGACGACTGTGATCTCATGTGCTTGGAAGTAATGGCGCAGCTTTCTCGAGGCCATGAGAAGGCCGAAAAGAAATTTCTACACACCAGAGTACCTTGACCTAGCCCCCTGCAGAAGGGAACTGACAAAGTAAACTGGACGCTGCACCATTCTCTTCTGCATCTTATTACGCTCCTGCGCAGATCCATCCTTGTCGGGACCAGAGCTTGTCGGCGAAGCCCCCTGCTTGTCGCTGGATGCATCTGCCGTGGTTGCTGGCTCATCATCTGCCTCCCTCTCCGCTACTAACACTGCACTAACCACTTGATTGGTTGCCGCTATATACAGCAGCAACTTCTCTTGTGGCTTAGGTGCGACAAGTGTTGGAGTGGAGGACAGGTATCTCTTCAAGTCCTACAGTGCGGCCTCCGCCTCCGGAGTCCATTTCATTGGACCTGCCCTTTTCAATATTTTGAAAAACGGCAGGGCGCGCTCAGCAGACCTAGAGATAAACCTACTGAGAGCAGCCACGCAACCGGCAAGCCTTCGTACATCCTTGACGCGCTTTGGTGCTTCGATCTGCTCAATGGCCTTGATCTTGTCGGGATTGGCTTCAATTCCCCGCTGAGACACAAAGAACCTGAGAAGCTTGCCGGAGGGTACTCCAAACACGCACTTCTCGGGGTTAAGCTTGAGGTTGATCTTGCGCAGATTTGCAAATGTTTCGTCCAAATCTTGAATCAGGGTCGCCCTGTCCTTGCTCTTGACCACTATGTCATCCATGTAGGCTTCCACATTTCTGTGCATCTGCGGCTCAAAAGCGTGGTGGGCTACCCTTGCAAATGTTGAACCAGCATTCTTCAAACCGAAAGGCATCCGTACGAAACAGTACGTGCCACACGGGGTGACGAATGCGGTCTTCTCCTCATCCTCTTCTGCCATGAAGATCTGATGGTATCCTGAGTATGCATCAAGAAATGAAAGCAAATCACATCCGGCCGTGGAGTCAACAATCTGGTCGATGCGCGGCAAAGGAAATGGGTCTTTGGGACAAGCTTTATTAACATCGGTAAAGTCGATACAAAGCCTCCATTTCCCGTTTGCCTTGCGCATGACTACAGGATTGGCCAACCACGTAGGATGGAGCACCCCTCTGACAAGGCCTGCTGCTTCCAACTTCTTGATTTCTTCTGCGATGAATTCTTGGCGCTCCACTGCCTGTTTCCTGACTTCCTACTTGACGGGCCGCGCATGAGGACATACGGCAAGGTGGTGCTCAGTTACTTTCCTGGGAACACCGGGGATGTCGGACGGTTGCCACGCAAACACGTCGACGTTCGCCCACAGGAAAGCAACGAGCGCGCTTTCCTATTTGGGGTCGAGAGTGGCATTAATGGTGAAGGTACCACCAGTGCCGTCCTCCTTGGCGGACACCTTCTTGGTCTCTGGTGGGGCTGCCATTGTCTTCTTACACTTGCCGGTGGAGCTCGATGGTGCGTCCTCGACAGTAGCGCAGCACTCCGAAGAGGTGCGCTTGCCAGAGTGGGCATCAGAGCTCTTGCCATACTTGGTCTTCTTCTTCGCCCCGGGAGCTTCAGCGGCAAGTGACTTGCGGTCTGTTGCGGCTGCTGCTTCCCGGTAAATCTTGTCGGCGCAGATAAGGGCATCCTTCTTGTCGCCAGGGACAGAGATGACACTTATCGGGCCTGGCATCTTCAGTACATTGTATGCATAATGAGAGGATGCCATGAACTTGGCGAGTGCTGGACGTCCAAGTATCCCATTGTAAGGCAATGGAAAGTCAGCAACGTCAAAAGTGACCCTCTCAGTCCTGAAGTTCAACTCGCTACCAAATGTTACCGGCAACGTGATCTTTCCCTTCGGCTTGCTCCTTCCTGGATTGATTTCTTGAAATGTGCCGGTTTCTTCGAGCTCGCTGTCAGGGATCTGGAGTTTCTGGAGCACCGCGGAAGAGATCAGGTTCAAGCCGGCCCCGCCGTCAACTAACATCTTAGTGACCTTGAGGTTACGGATAGTTGGTGAAACCAACATCGGCAAGCACCCGACCGCAGTTATGTGATCAGGGTGGTCCTCAATATCAAAGATGATAGGCGCGCTGGACCATTTCAGAGGCTTGCGTGACTCGACGGGTGGTTCTGCTGCATTAACTTCCCGCACCCACTGCTTGAGCTGGCGGTGTGAAGTATGCAGAGAAGCACCGCCGTCAACGCACATGACCTCTGTGGCTTTCTGGAACTCCTGCTCATCAGTCTCCTCATCATCCATGTCTTCATCGTCGTCGTCATCTTCACCCTTGTCGCGGCCGCGAGGAGGTCTGTCTCCTTGCCGCTGCTTGGCCTTGCCGCGGCGTCCTCCTCGGCCGGGACCTTTCTTGCCGGATCCTCCAGCACCTTCCTGGGCTTTCTCCTTGTCGCGCCGCTCATATTCAGCTTTCTGTTGCTCAACAAGCTGCTCGACCTTCTTGCAGCTCTGGAGGTCATGGCCCTTGGTGCGGTGGATCTTGCAGTATTGCTTGTTGGTGCTGTCCTGCTTGTCGGCGACCGCCACAGCCTCTGCGGTAATCTCCTTGCCGGAGTCACCAGCTTTGGCTTTCTTGGCGCCACCACCGTTGCCGGACTGCTCGACGACTAGCACCTCTTTTCCTTTCTTCTTCCTGTTGTTCCGCCGCCGGTTTTTCTTTGCCGGGGCAGCATCCTCACTGTCAGACCCTCCTGCTCCTATATTCTCTCCGGGGAGTCTCCTCCCTTCCTCAGCACGTGCACACTTGTCAGCCAGGGCATATAGCTCACTGACATCTCTGATCTTGCACATCGCTATTTCCTCCCGCATCCTGCGGTTTCGCACGTTCTGATGGAACGCGCTGATCACCGCGGCAGGGTGGATGTCTGGGATGTTGTGCTGTACATTGCTGAATCTCTGAATGTACTTGCGTAGGGGTTCTCCTTCCTTCTGGGCGAGCAGATGAAGGTCACTCTCTTGTCCATGAGACTTGTGGCCGCCTGTGAAGGCGCCGACAAACTGATGGCATAGATCGGCCCAAGAGGATATGGAGTTGTCCGGCAAGTGCATGAGCCAGGATCTGACGTTGGGCTTGAGCACCAGCGGGAAGTAGTTGGCAAGGATCTTGTCGTCCCGTCCCCCGGCAGCCTGCACCGCAATGGTGTAGATGCTGAGGAACTCCGACGGATGTGTCTTGCCGTCGTACTTCTCCGGTACGTCTGGCTTAAAGTTCTTCGTGCTGGGCCACTGGACTTGCCGCAGCTCACGAGTGAGCGCAGGGCAACCTACCGCATACGGCAAGTTGCCTGGTTCCCCTGGCGCATGCATGTCAACAGAGGGCCCAGCGCGCTTGTCGGATTGATGTTGCGCTTCTCTTCGGCGCTCGATGCGAGTACGAGTGTCTTCTTGCTGTCGATCGTGAAGAACTCGGCGCTGATCGCGACGAGCTCGTGGATCCGACGATGCAGTGGAGTCGCTGTTGAAGTGGATCCGGCGAGTCGGCGATCTTGGCCTTTGGGGTGGAGAGTGCATGGTGGTTGCACCCCCACCGGTTTCGTCGCCACCGGCTCGTGCCTGGCAGTCCTGCCGCGGCCGCGATGCACTTGGCTGCCACGGAGTGTCGCCGTTGGCAAAGCCGATGAGACTTTGAATGGTGGCCCTCCATTGGTCGATCTTGTCTTCCGCTGGAGGGTAATCCAGGAGCAGTTGAGCTCGCGCCAAAGCTTCTGCTGGAGTGGTGGGCGGCAGTGGCGAACGGTGCGAGGAGCGGGATATGCTCGGACTTCTAACTATGTTAGAAGGAGCAGTATCCCGTCCAGGCGACCGTGTCTCTCTTGTGCCAGCACGTTGGCGTGCATGCTGGTCTTGAGCACCTCGAGATCCACCAGCTCGATCTTGTCCCAACGAACGTATGGTACTGCGAATACCATGACGCTGTCGGTCCTGCGCCTCCTGAGATGGGCGCGGTACATGTATGGACGCCGAGGTCTGCGCGGCCTTGTCCTTGGACCTCGCAGCATCGTGAGCTTCCTCGTCGATGTCCGTTCTTCCGCCGGCGCCTACTCCACCACCCGTTTGCTCCGGCGGTGATGGAAGTGACGTGGACAGAGCAGCTGCCGCCGAAGTCTTCTTCTTCGGTGGCATGTCGATGAACGCCGGATCCGGTTCACGTAATCTCGACGCCCCCTACCTGGCGCGCCAAAGATGTCGGGGAAACTGATCCACGAACACCTATGGGACCGGGGACCGTGGCCCCTTTCGGTTCGGCGGGGGGGGGGGGGGGGGGGGGGGGGGCAGAGGTCGCACAAAGAGCAGATCGAGGCGAAGCACACGAGCAGTTTACCCAGCTTCGGAGCTCTCCGGAGAGATAATACTCCTACTGCTGCTTGTCTGATTGTATTGTCTTCCTGCTCGAGAGAGCTAAGTGTTTTTCTGGCTTCCGAATGAGTCGAACCTCCTCCACGTTGCGCATGGGCCTCCTTTTCTACGCTAAAGGGGTCACCGACAGGTGGTAATGTGGACAAGGGTAAAAATGTAAAAAGAGAGGTGGTTGGTACAACTACCTGTACAGTGTATCCTACCTAACCCTGATGGCAGGGGACAAGGGCATTAAATGCCCGTCTGTGTCGCCCAAACAGTGCAGAAAGGTACCGTCAGGGACGCCACCGCTCGCCATGATGGCAGTCTTGTCAGCTTTGCATGCCACCACGCACCGCTGGCTGCACAGCCTCCCGCCATGCGCGCCTGGAAAGGCCCCCAGAGCGACATGTTGGTGGATGTGCTGGAGCGTGGGTATAGAGTGGCCGCCTGCCGCGGCAAGCGCCTTGCCGCGGCCGTTGTCTTGTCGGGTCCGGAAAGCTTATCGCTCACCGTGCCTTTCCGGGACGCGCGGCGCGTCGCGGCAAGCTCCTTGAAAATGCCTTGGTTGGCATTCCCGGCAAGCTCCTCTTGCCGGGGCCTTGTCTCCTGAGCTTGAATACTTTGTTCTTGAATGGCTCCAAAGGAACCACGGAGGACCTTGGTGGTCGCCCGGCAAGCCTTGCCGCGGGGTGCTGCAACTGCCCGTGCACAAGTTCGGGGTACTAGGGTACCCCTATTCTAGTACACCGACAATTTGTCTCATACGCTTCGTCGTTTTAATATCTTTCGTGAGTTTGATGGAAAGGAAAATTGTGCTCAAGTGCTAGAAGAAGAATGCATTAAAATGCTTGGTACTAAACCTTTGAGTGATGAGCATGATTGCAATGTTGTTAGTATGAACTCCTTGAATATCCATAGTACTAATGATGATTGCTCTAGTCATGATGAAAATGTCTCTCATAAGCTTGTCAACTTTTGTGGAGTGCATGTTTGCATGAACACACCAAATAGCGAAGATATATATTGCAAGAGGCATAAGCATTTAGAAACTAAATGGTTGCAAGAAAGGCTAAATGTGAGTGCTAAAAATTTAATTTTCCTTTGCCGTACTTGTGAACTTTGCAATGAACTTGGTCATTTACATCTCCTATGCAAATTATTTCATGATCGAATCGTGTCCAAAAATTCTGATGATTTGATTTCCCTTGCACATTATAATGAACTTAGTTTGCTTTTGGGTTATGAAGAATTTAAACGTTTAACTAAGGATCTTCCAGATTTTTCCCTTAAGAAATTCCTTGATATTGATCTAGAGAAGATTTATTTGTATTGTACGGTGAATTGCATTGAAAATGCTTATATTGCCAATCACCTAAAGAAAAGAAAACAAATAGAAGATGAAGAGAATACTAATGAAAGGGAAGAGACTTCCCATTATCCTCCTATTATTTTTTATGATGAATCAGGTATCGAGGAGGAGCCTTCTATTCAACCAATCTCATCAATAAGGAGCTCAAAGAAGATGGTTGAACCCACACATAATGTGAAGAAGAAAAGAAAGAGAAGGAGCAACAAATGTAAAAAGGTATCCCTCCCAAAGGATGTTGCTCCTACTACTCATTGTGATGATGATAATTGCTATACTATTGGTGCTATCCATACTACTAATGATGAGAATGATTATGCTTATGATATGATAAGGCCCAAGCTTTGGGAAGCTATGTTTGATGAGTATGAAATATTTGAGAATATATTTGCTGAAATTAATGTTTGTCCCAAGCTTGGGGATGCTATGTTTAATGAAGATGATATTTTTAGCATCCCAAGTTTTGATATGCAAAGTTGTTATGATGATATCATGCCTCTTACCTATGATGATTATATTGATGAAAGTGGGTTTGGAAGAGTTTCAACTTTAGGAAGTAGTGATCCCACTATTTTGGCGGATGTTGAATTTTATTGTGATGAATACGAAAGTGGATTTGGAAGAGTGTCAACTTTATTTATTAGTTCCACTATCTTGGGAGAGGTTTCAATCGATTATGATGAGAACGAAGTTACTACTTATGATGATTATTGTGATGAAACTTATGCTATAAAAAGTAGTGATGATTATATTTATAAATCTTGTCGTGATTATGATTACCCTTTTTCTGAACATTACTCTTTTAATGTGGAAACAATTTTTAGTGTTCAAGTCTCTTATGATACTCTCACTATTCCGAATGAGAAGAATTTTGCTTATGTGGAGAGTAATAAATTTTATATGCTTGTAGATCATGAAAAGAATTCTTTAGGTGCTGGTTATATTGTTGAATTCATTCATGATTCTACTGAAAATTATTATGAGGGAGGAACTTATTCTTGTAGGAATTGCAATAAATGTCAAGTTTCCTCCCTATGTGTTGAAAATCTTGAAGTTATGCTTGTTGTGCCATCCTATGCTAGTTGATTATTGTTCCCATAATTTGTTTGCTCACAAAATACCTATGCATAGGAAGTGGGTTAGACTTAAATGTGTTAGTCATATGCTTCATGATGCTCCCGTTATGTTTCAATTCTTATCTTTTATGTGAGCATCATTGCCATCATCATGCATAGCTAAAAAGGCATTAAAGAAAAGCGCTTGTTGGGAGACAACCCAATATTTATCCCTACTGTTTGTGTGTGTTCACATGATTATGCTACTGTAGTAATCATGTTTTATAGCTTTTGTTTCAATAAAGTGCCAAGTAGAACCTTTGGGAAGACTTGGGTGAAGTTTATGTGATCTTGCTGTAAACAAACAGAAACTTTTGCGCTCACGAGATTAGCTGCCATTGTTTACTGGATAGTGATTTTAGGTTGATTCTTTTTGAATATGATTAATAGACAAATTACTCAGGTCCAACAATTTATTTCAGAATTTGTTGTGTTACATAAGTATACGTTTGGTACAAATTACACAGACTGTTCTGTTTTTGACAGATTCTGTTTTCTATGTGTTGTTTGCTTATTTTGATGAATCTATGAGTAGTATCGGAGGGTATGAACCATAGATAAGTTAGAATACAGTAGATATTACACCAATATGAATTTAGAATGATTTAATTACAGTACCTAAGTGGTGGATTTGTTTTCTTATACTAACGGAGCTTACGAGTTTTGTTTTGAGTTTTGTGTGGTTGAAGTTTGCAAGTTTTGGGTAATGAATTGATGGACTATGGAATAAGGAGTGGCAAGAGCCTAAGATTGGGGATGACCAAGGCACCCCAAGGTAAATTCAAGGATGACCAAGAGCCTAAGCTTGGGGATGCCCCGGAAGGCATCTCCTCTTTCGTCTTCGTTCATCGGTAACTTTACTTGGAGCTATATTTTTATTCGCCACATGATATGTGTTTTGCTTGGAGCGTCATTTTATTTTGTTAGTATTTGATTTCTGTTATTTAGAATAATGTTTTTCATCTTTAGTTTCAATAAAAATGTCAAGGATAGCCTTTACCATGCTTATTTTGCTAGTATACATGTTGCTGTTTGAAAACAGAAAGTTTACTGCTGTTGCAAAAATTCCCTATAAAAGTAAGAGAATGGTATAATGTTGAATATTTTTGAATATTGAGCTCTGATAAATCTTATACAGATTAGTAGTTTTCTCATAATTTTTGGAGTTAGGGAAGTATTGATACTCTTGCACTCTTTACAGACTGTACTGTTTTGGTAGATTGCTGTTATGGTTGCATTGTTTGCATACGTTTGCTTGTTTAATGATTCTATTTGAGGATAGGAGTATTAAATATGCAGAGACATTTAGTATGCAATGTTGAATAATAATTTTAGTGATATGTTACAGTAGAAAATGATAAGGTTTTGCATTGTTTTATACTAACCTATCTCACGAGTTCTTGTTGAGTTTGGTGTGGATGAAGCTTTTGATAAAAAGAGAAACCATGATATGAGAGGAATTAAGGAGACATAAAAGCTCAATCTTGGGGATGCGGAAGGCACCCCAAGATGATATTTCAAGAAGACTCAAGTATCTAAGCTTGGGTATGCCCCGGTAGGCATCCAACCTTTCCTCTTCAACAACTATCGGTTAGTATCGGTTGAGCCTAAGTTTTTGCTTCTTCACATGAGTTGTGCTATCCTTGCAATGTCATTTTATTTTGTTTTGCTTGCTGTTTGAATACAATACCAAGATCTGAAATTCTTTAATGAGAGAGAGTCTTCACATAGTTATGTAATTATTTAGCTACTCATTGATCTTCACTTATATCTTGTTGGAGTAGTTTGTCATTTGCTCTAGTGCTTCACTTATATCTTTTAGAGCATGGCGGTGGTTTTATTTTGTAGAAATTAATGAACTCTCATGCTTCACTTATATTATTTTGAGAGTCTTAAACAACATGGTTATTTGAATGAAAACTATCATAGGAAGTGAATTGGATGCTATGATCAATTTGATACTTGATAATTGTTTTGAGATGTGGAAGTAGTGATATTAAAGTCATGATAGTTGGGTGATTATAAATTTAAAGAATACTTGTGTTGAAGTTAGCAAGTCCTGTAGCATGCACGTATGGTTAAAGTTGTTTAACAAATTTGAAACATGAAGTGTGCCTGGCTTGTGCATCCTTATGAGTGGCAGTCGGGGATGAGCGATGGTCGTTTCCTACCAATCTATCCCCCTAGGAGCCTGCGCGTAGTGCTTGGTTTTGGATGACTTCTAAATTTTTGCAATAAGTATATGAGTTCTTTTGACTAATGTTGAGTCCATGGATTATACGTACTTTTACCTTTCCACCATTGCTAGCCTCTTCGGTACCGTGCATTGCCCTTTCTCACCTCGAGAGTTGGTGCAAACTTCGCCGGTGCATCCAAACCCCGTGATTTGATACGCTCTATCACACATAAACCTCCTTATATCTTCCTCAAAACAGCCACCATACCTACCTATTATGGCATTTCCATAGCCATTCCGAGATATATTGCCATGCAACTTTCCACCGTTCTGTTCATCATCATCATGACATACTTTACTTTTGTCATATTATCATTGCATGATCATGTAGTTGATATCGTATTTGTGGCAAAGCCACCATGCATTATTTTTCATACATGTCACTCTTGATTCATTGCACCATCCCGGTACACCGCCGGAGGCATTCATTTAGAGTCATATCTTGTTCTAGTTTCGAGTTGTAATTCTTATGTTGTAAACAATGAAAGTGTGATGATCATCATTATTAGAGCATTGCCCAAAAAGAAAAAAAGAAAGGCCAAAAGAAAAAAAAGAAAGGCCAAAGAAAAAAAGAGAAAAGAAAAAAAGGAAAAAGAAAAAAAAAGGAAAAGAAAAAAGGAAATAAATAAAAAGGGCAATGCTACTATCTCTTTTTCCACACTTGTGCTTCAAAGTAGCACCTTGTTCTTCATGTAGTGAGTCTCATATATTGTGCTTCAAAGTAGCACCATGTTCTTCATGTACTGAGTCTCATAGGTTGTCTTTTTCATACTAGTGGGAATTTTTCATTATAGAACTTGGCTTGTATATTCCTACAATGGGCTTCCTCAAATGCCCTAGGTCTTCATGAGCAAGCAAGTTGGATGCACACCCACCAGTTTTCTTTTTCTTGAGCATTCATTTATAGCTCTAGTGCATCCTTTGCATGGCAATCCCTACTCCTCATGTTGACATCAATTGATGGGCATCTCCATAGCCCGTTGATTATCCTCGTCAATGTGAGACTTTCTCCTTTTTTGTCTTCTCCACACAACCCCCATCATTATATTCTATTCCACCCATAGTGCTATATCCATGGCTCACGCTCATGTATTGCGTGAAGGTTGAAAAAGTTTGAGATTATCTAAGTATGAAACAATTGCTTGGCTTGTCATCGGGGGTATAGAAGTTGGGAACATCTTTGTGTGACGAAAATGAAGCATAGCCTAACTATATGATTTTGTAGGGATGAACTTTCTTTTGCCATATTATTTTGAGAAGACATGATTACTTTGATTAGTATGCTTGAAGTATTACTATTTCTTTTATCAATATGAACTTTTATCTTGAATCATTTGGATCTGAACATTCATGCCACAATAAAGAGAAATACATTGAGAATTATGCTAGGTAGCATTCCACATCAAAAATTCTGTTTTTATCATTTACCTACTCGAGGACGAGCAAGAATTAAGCTTGGGGATGCTTGATACGTCTCCAACGTATCTATAATTTTTTATTGTTCCATGCTATTATATTATCAGTTTTGAATGATTATGGGCTTTATTATACACTTTTATATTACTTTTGGTACTAACCTATTAACCGGAGGCCCGGCCCATATTGTTGTTTTAGTATTTCGAAGAAAAGGAATATCAAACGGAGTCCAAACGGATGAAACCTTCCGGCAACGTGATTTTTTGGGAAGAAACCCAGGAGACTTGGAGTTTACGTCAGAAGACCCTCGAGGAGGCCAGGAGATAGGGGGCGCCCCCCTACTTGGGTGCGCCCCCTGGTCTCGTGGGCCCTCAAGCACCTCCCAACCGACTTCTTTCACCTATATAAGCCTACGTACCCTAAAAACGTCAAATATCAAGATAGATCGGGAGTTCCGCCGCCGCAAGCCTCTGTAGCCACCAGAAACCTCTCGAGAGCCCTTCCCAGCAACCCTGCCGGAGGGGGAGCCCATCACCGGTGGCCATATTCATCATCCCGGCGCTCTCCCATGACGAGGAGGGAGTAGTTCACCCTCGAGACTGAGGGTATGTACCAGTAGCTATGTGTTTGGATCTCTCTCTCTCTCTCTCGAGTTCTCTCTCGTGTTCCCTCTATGTCACGATCTTACTGTATATCGAGCTTTGCTATTATAGTTGGATCTTATGATGTTTCTCCCCCTTTACTCTCTTGTGATGAATTGAGTTTTCCTCTTGAAGTTATCTTATCGGATTGAGTCTTTAAGGATTTGAGAACACTTGATGTATGTCTTGCCGTGCTTATCTATGGTGACAATGGGATATCATGTGCCACTTGATGTATGTTTTGGTGACCAACTTGTGGGTTCCGCCCATGAACCTATGCATAGGGGTTGGCACACGTTTTTGTCTTAACTCTCCGGTAGAAACTTCAAGGCATTCTTTGAAGTACTTTGTGTTGGTTGAATAGATGAATCTGAGATTGTGTGATGCATATCGTATAATCATGCCCACGGATACTTGAGGTGACAATGGAGTATCTAGGTGACATTAGGGTTTTGGTTGATTTGTGTCTTAAGGTGTTATTCTAGTATGAACTCTATGATGGATTGAGCAGAAAGAATAGCTTCATGTTATTTTACTACGAACTCTTGAATATATAGAACAGAAAGGATAACTTTGAGGTGGTTTCGTACCCTAACATAATCTCTTCGTTCGTTCTCCTCTATTAGTGTCTTTGGAGTGACTCTTAGTTGCATGTTGAGGGATTGTTATATGATCTATCTATGTTATTATTGTTGAGAGAACTTGCACTAGTGAAAGTATGAACCCTAGGCCTTGTTTCCTACCATTGCAATACCGTTTACGCTCACTTTTATCATTAGTTACCTTGCTGTTTTTATAATTTCAGATTACAATAACTTTATCTACTATCCATATTGCACTTGTATCACCATCTCTTCGCCGAACTAGTGCACCTATACAATTTGCCATTGTATTGGGTGTGTTGGGGACACAAGATACTCTTTGTTATTTGGTTGCAGGGTTGTTTGAGAGAGACCATCTTCATCCTACGCCTCCCACGGATTGATAAACCTTAGGTCATCCACTTGAGGGAAATTTGCTACTGTTCTACAAACCTGTGCACTTGCAGGCCCAACAACGTCTACAAAGAAAGAAGGTTGTGTAGTAGACATCAGTACCAGAGCTATGTGTTTGATCTCTCTCTTTCTGTGTTTCCTCTATGCGACGATATTGATGTATTGCGAGCTTTGCTATTATAGTTGGATCGTATGATGTTTCTTCCCCCTCTACTCTCTTGTGATGAATTGAGTTTCTCCCTTTTGAACTTATCTTATCGGATTGAGTCTTTTGTTGAGAACACTTGATGTATGTCTGCCATGCTTATCGGTGGTGACATGGGATATTCACGTGATCACACTTGAGGTATGTTTTGGGGATCAACTTGCGGTTTCGTGACCTGGAATCTACGGATGGTCGGATGACACTGTTTTGGTGCTGACCTCCGGAACTTTGGGGTCATTCAAGCTTGACTATCTCATGCCGGAGCATGTCCTCTCGATCCATAGATTGATCTAGTCTGGCCGGCTTTATTGGCCAGGTCTTGACGTAAGTCATATGTGTAGTCCGGAGCCGCTCTCTCCTTGCCTCTATGGTATGGGGGTGCGGCCTGATGTTTGGCATGATGAGTCGTTTTGTCCCATCCACGTGGTGGTCGGTTTGGTTGATCAGCATAATTGTATTTTGACAGTATTGGCTCGAGGGCTTCATCGTTGAATTGTGGCAGCAACCTATGCTTGGGGTAACTCTTTACTGGTCGCTTGAGGCCATATTCTTCGGTGGCTAGGACTTTGGTCCATCTATCGTTGAGTGTATCCTGTTCAGCTAGAAGTTGCTGTTGTTTCTTTTTCAAGCTCCGCACGGTGGCAATGAGTTGTCTCCTAAAGCGTTCTTGTTCGAGGGGTTCCTATGGGATGATAAAACCTTCGTCACCGAGGCTAACATCCTCTTCGGAGGTAGGTAAGTAGTTACTATCCTCCAAATCTTGATGATCAGCATGTTCAGGGCTGTATTGACCCTCCTCCCTCTCATCCTATTCGGACGTGGGTTCGACGGGGTGGTCGGGGTCTTTGACATTATCGAGTGTGTCATTATCTCCAATGCTGGTATTGCTATCCTGATGTAGAGCATCCCATGATCATCCCCATGGACGTGTCTACATCTCCCACAACACCACGTGGACCTATGACAAGAGCTCGAGCAAAGGCTATCGAAGATAAGGTGAACTCACTCCTCTCCGAACTCCCACTCCCTACTTATGAGACATGGCTACTACCTCATGCGGAGACCCTATGTGTGATCAGGTGTTTGGAGGAGAGTCACGGATCAGCTACACCCAATGGACAAGACGGCGAGGACACCAAGTTCAACGGACAAGAAGACGGCACGCTCGAAACTCCGAGTCATCGGACGACCGACGCCGACCAGACGTTCGATGCCTGGAAGCTCCAAACGACCAGCCAAGTCCCAGCCTTCGCACGCTACAGCACCCGGACGACCGACGCCAACCGGACGTTCGACACCTCCCAACGCCCGGACGACCGAACCTCTCCGGACGACCGGCACCACCTCTCCCGAGCCAAAACATCATAAGAACGGAGACTTCCGGACGACCGGATGACTGGAAGACCAACCACGACCGGATGATCGATAATTACTATCCAGTACCGAAACATCGGACGCCCGACCGGCACCGGACGTGCGGACCCTCATAAGCCTTCAGACGACCGGTGACCATCGGACGTCCGTTGCCTGTGCGTCCGCCCGTGTGTTGGGCCGAAGCCTCTTACCCTTTCGTCCACTTAGACTATAAATAGACCTCTCCCACCTCCTAGCTAGCGTTAGCGTTGTGATAGCTCATTTGTGAGATAGAGCCTCACTCATCCATCCAGATCTACTCCATCGTGAGGGACCGACACCTCTTCGGAGAAGTTCCACTTGGATTCAAGACCTCCTATCGGAGAAGACCATCTTCAAGACCTCCTCACGGAGAAGAACCGGTTACCCTATGTATCGTCCCTTGTTGGATTTGGATCTTGTACCCTTTTGTGTTTCGATGATCTAGCACAGGTGTGACTTTATTCTTGTTGGTTGAGTGTTCTCTCGTGTTTCTTTCCTCGTTCCCCTCTTCATGTTCTTCATAGGGATCCGCTCCAAAAGTGAAAGATCAGCCTCTAGGGTTCTACCCTACATCAACTTGGATCAGAACCAGGTTGATCACGAATTTGGAGCCCTTACCCCTCTAATTCTAGCTTGATTTTGTTGTGTTCTTCCCCATTATTGCAAATCCCCACCAAAAATAGCCCTAATTTTTTTTGTGATTTGTTGGTGTGATGAAGTTTTGTTGGATTTGATCCATGGATTTGTGTTGCCACGTGTGGATCTAGCTTTCCCCCATCTTCTCCACCATTTCCATCCACAAAATTGCTCGAATTTGACCTCTCCACCATCCTCCACCACGAAAACGAGCTGTTCATCCCGTGCCCGAAAGCGCCCAGGCACCAAACGTCCGACCGACACCGGACGTTCGACAACTTCCGGTCGTCCGACCATTCCTGACGAAACTGAATATTTTCAGTTCGGTTTCCCCACCGCTCCACCACCACTCCCGCATACGCACTTGCATACCACCACCGCTTTCCGCAACCACCATCGCTCACCCGTTTCGCACTCCGACAAGTTTTGACAATTTGGTCTTTGAGAACTTGAGTTGTGGTTCCCGTGTCCAATTGTATTTCGGCTATATAGGTCCGGTTCGACATCAACATCACCATCGCTCATCTTTGCAAAGGACTCATCATCGCCAAGGACGGTAACCTCGACGGCATCTTTCTCATTTCCATCCCATTGCATTGATAACCACATAGCCTTACTTTTGCGTTGCTTACCCATCGAGACTAGCCATTGAGTATTGCCGGCAACTTGACTTGTGCACATTAGTTATCATACTCCATAGCATACATACCATATCATAGTGGTGCATATCTTGGTTCCTGAAGTTTTGCATGAGAAAAGATCTCAAAAGTGAGAGAGAAAGATAAGCAAAGAGCTTATAAGCAAGAACCATAGCATCATACTACATTAAGATTGTCATATCCGACCATCTTAGATCATATCACCAAGATACCATACATATAGCATACTTGGGATAGAGGTCGTTGCATTTTGGCTCCGTAGGTTGTGCACAAGCTCTGTATCCGCCTATTGTGCAATCGTTCTAGCGTCTCTCTAGTATTGTGCAACAAGAGCATTTTCATGGACTCCACATTTTGGCTCATTTTTGGTTTGCACAACCCCACTTATCTATTTGCACGTGTGTTTCCTTGTACCATTACTTGCTTGGTCTACTTGTTGCATTTGCAAATTTGTGAATCTTTTCCAACATTATTGAATCTCACTAACAATTGCATCAAATTTTGTGCCACCATCCTAACCAAGCTCCACCATAAGCTTTTACTTGTGTAGGTGTGAGAACCGACAAGAATTGGTACCAATTGTGATATTTCCTAGTCCACATTTGAGTGATCATTGATCCATCTTCAACATTGGTCAAGGTACATTTGGTATAAGTTCTTCTCTTTCTGCCACTCACATTTTTCTTGGAATGATGGATAGGCCAAGTTCTTCTACCAACCCACTCTTCATCGAGCAAGACGACGACATGTCATCATACGTCACCAAGAGCCACCTCTTTGGTGCACAACAAGCGTTGCATCAATAGCAACAAGCAATGAGTGACCACATCGATAATCTCACCACCGACTTGTGACTCTTCGAGCAACGAACAAGAGACTACTTCGACAACAAACTCGATGCTCATAAGCAAGAGAACGATGCAAGAATGGACGATATCTGTGCCTTGTTGGTGAACCACCATCCTTCCACTTCTTCATACTCAAGACTAAGCCGCTCAAGTCGACACACCGACGACACCTTCTCCGGCTCAAGTACTCCAACATCGAACACTCCTCAACGAGTCGCGTGTCAAGACCGTCATGCATCTCGCAATCCTCTACACGACAATCATTCGCAAGAGCAAGTCGACAAGCAAGCACATCGTCATCAACCAAACCAAGTTCCTTTTGCACAAGCTCACGACCGACAACATCAACGTCACCAAGAGGAAGAGCGAGCAAGACAACATCAATATGAACAAGACGCCGAGGCTCAATGTCTTCAACAACAACAACGTGAAGCACAAGCTCTTGAGGTGCAACGTGCCATTCAAGAAGCAAGTTGAGCCATTGCCAAACACAACCGCGATAGGTGCAATCAAGAGGATGCACTTCGAGAAGAAATACAAGAGCGGAACTACCAACCAAGAGTGCAACGTCAAGTTCCTCACCCTCCTCCTCAAGCTCGACAAGCTCCTCCACAACCTCAAGTTCAACAAGAGCAAGACGACTACAAAAATCCTCCACACCAAGAGCAACATGAGGTTGATAATCCTCCATGTCAAGGGCGTCATCATCACCCTCGACCACAACACAATGAAGAGCAACGCTACAGCAAGCTAAAGTTCACCATGCCCAAGTTCAATGGAAGTAGTGATACCGAATAGTACCTATCATGGGAATTGAAGGTCGTCAAAATCTTTCGTTTGCACAACTATGAGGAAGAGAAGAAGATCACTATGGCATCACTTGAGTTCCAAGACTATGTGCTCATATGGTGGGAACAAGTTCTTGAGCGCTGAGAAGCAAGAGGTGAACCACCAATCACCACTTGGGCTCAAATGAAAGATGTCATGCGAGCACGTTTTGTGCCCACCTACTACAACCGCGATCTCTTCAAGAAGATCTAACTACTCAAGCAAGGAACAAAGAGTGTTGAATAATACTACAAAGAAATGGAGATAGCCATGATACGAGCCAATGTCACAAAAGATGATGAGCAAACTATGGGCCGTTTCTTGAATTGCCTCAATCATCGCATCAAGAAGATTGCCGACTTCCAACCCTACTCCAACCTCATTGAGATCGTGCATCAAGGTACCAAAGCGGAACGTCAAGTGCAAGATGACTTCAAGTACGCCAAGTACTCATCCAAGACCTACGGCTTCTCCAACAACCAAGCTTCAACGACTCCAATAACTTCTACCTCAACCAAGCCATCTACAAACAACGACGACAAGTCGGGTTACAAGAAAATTTCGACAACCTCAAGTCGCCCTCCTCCTACTACAAGCAACTTCAAGCCGCACACTTCATCATCTGCTCCAACCGATGAGACCGTAAAGACAAGCTCCTAAAAGTGTTTGACTTGCGGCGGCCGAGGCCATAGGTCCTTTCAATGTACAAACAAGCGCACCATGATCCTCAACAATGACGGAACCTATGACTCCATGAGTGAAGAGGAAATGGAAGCCCTTGATCAAGTGTCCATGCACCGGCACGTGAATGAAGATGAAGATGATAAAGTCCTTTGTGATGAGGATTCGAGCCCCACTCTCGTTGTCTCCAAAGTCTTGACTCTTCAACATCAACAAGAGGAAGACCAAAGATGCCACATCTTCCACACTAAGGCCGACATCTATGGAAGGTCCGTCAAGGTCATCATCGATGGAGGTATTTTTCACAACTTGGCAAGTGAAGAAATATGCTCCAAGCTACAATTGGTCAAGATGAAGCACCCACACCCCTACAAGGTCCAATGGCTAAGCGATTCTGGCACTATACGAGTTGAGCATACGATCCAAGTCTCCTTCAAAATTGGAGCATATGCAGACACTTTGGAGTGTGATGTCGTCCCGATGTTCGTTTGCCACCTCCTTCTTGGTCGACCGTGGCAATTTGACTGCGGCGTCATCCAGAACGGGCGTACCAATTACTATAGCTTCAAGATGAAAGGGAAGGAATATGTGCTACGACCTATGTCTCCTAGTCAAGTGATCGCCGACAAGCAAGCCACCCATCGTGGAGAAAAGAGTGAGAAAGTGATCCACCCAAAAGAGAGTGAGAGCCACAAGCCAAAACTGAGTGCCTCCATGATGAGCGACAAGAAAAACTTCGTCCTATTTGCCAGCAAAAGTGAGATGAGAGAAGTGTGTGAGAACCCATCGAGTGTTATGCACTTTGTCCTTATGTGCAAGGATGAGGCACCAAAAACTAACACCTCTCACGATCTACCTTTAGTGTTGTCTTCTCTTTTGCAGGGATTGCAAGATGTTTTCCCTGATGATCTACCTCCGGGTCTACCTCCACTAAGAGGCATTGAGCACCAAATCGACCTCATCCCTGGATCACCTCTACCTAACAAAGCTCCATACCGCGTCAACCCCGAAGAAACTAAGGAGATCTTGTGGCTAGTACAACAACTCATCAACAACGGACATGTACGTGAAAGCTTAAGCCCTTGTGCCTTTCCGGTTATACTTGTGCCCAAGCAAGATGGTAGTTTTCGCAAGTGCTCCGATTGTAGACCCATCAAGGCTATCACCGTTCGTTATAGGTATCCCATTCCGCGCTTAGATGATATGCTAGATGAACTTAGTAATGCCACCATTTTCTCAAAAAATGATCTTAAAAGTGGCTATTATAAAATCCGCATACAAGAAGGTGATGAATGGAAAACCGCTTTCAAAACAAAATTTGTCTTGTACGAGTGGTTCGTTATGCCTATGGGTTTATCGGAAGCTCCTGGTACTTTCATGCGTCTTATGCATTTTGTGCTTCGCCCTTACATTGGAGTGTTTGTTGTGGTCTACTTCGATGACATACTTGTTTTTAGAAAATCCATGAAAGATCATCTAAATCATGCTAGGGATGCCCAAAACTCTTCGCAAGGAACGTCTTTATGCCAACATGAAAAAGTGCATGTTTGGTGTTGATAAACTTGTTTTCTTGGGTTTCATTGTTTCCTCAAAAGGTTTCCATGTTGATGAATCTAAAATTGACACAATTAAAACTTGGCCCCAACCCACCAATTTGCAACAAGTGTGTAGCTTTCTTGGACTTGCGGGTTTCTATCGTCGCTTTGTGAAAGACTTTAGCACCATTGCCGCACCTTTGCATGCCTTGAGTAAGAAAAATACTCCTTTTGTTTGGGGACCTTTGCAATCTACCGCTTTTGATGAGCTCAAATCTGTGCTTACTCATGCTCCGATTCTTGCTTTACCCAACTTTGACAAAACTTTTGAGGTTCATTGCGATACAAGTGGTAAGGGAATTGGAGGAATTTTGATGCAAGCAAATTGAGCCATTGCATATTTTAGTGAAAAACTCTCCGGTGCTCAACTTAACTATCCCATCTATGACAAATAATTGTATGCTTTAGTATGTGTGCTACATGTTTGGGAACATTATCTTCGCCCGCATGAGTTTGTCATACATACTGATCATGAAACGCTTAAGTACTTAAAAGGTCAAACTAATTGAACAAGCGTCATGCCAAATGGAGTGAATTTATAGAGTCTTTTCCTTATGTCATCAAGTACATCAAGGGTAAGGAAAACATAGTGGTGGATGCCCTTTCCCACATATGCACGCTTGTCACTAAACTTGAATTGAATGTTATTGGCTTTGAGCACATAAGAGACTTGTATGCGAATGACCCTACCTTAATACTCCTTATGCTAAGTGTTTGACGCATACATCTTGGGAATGATATTACATCAAGGATGATTATCTTATGAGAGCTAAGAAACTTTGCATTCCCGAGTCTTCTCTTCGTTTGCTCCTTTTGCAAGAGGCTCATGGAGGCGGACTCATGGGACACTTTGGACATGAAAAGACATTCGCCACGCTCTCCAAGAACTACTTTTGGCCCAAGATGTTCCGCGACGTCTCACGCTTCACCAACCGATGTTCTACATGTCGCAAAGCTAAGTCTAAAGCTCAATCCCATGGTCTTTACATGCCTTTTCCTATTCCTTATCAACCTTGGGAAGACATTAGCATGGATTTTGTACTTGGCTTGCCTAGAACTCAAAATGGAAAGGATTCCATGTTTGTTGTTGTGGACCGATTTTCTAAGATGGCACATTTCATTACATGCAACAAGATAAACCATGCGTCACATATTGCCAATCTCTTTTGTAGGTAAATCTTGTGACTCCATGGAGTAACAAAGACAATCGTCTCGGATCACGACGTCAAGTTCTTGAGTTACTTTTGGAAGACGCTATGCGCCAAGCTCGGAATCAATCTCTTATTCTCTTCAGCATACCATCCTCAAACCGACGGCTAAACGGGGGTGACGAACCGTACACTCTCCACTCTACTTTGCGTGTTGATAAAGAGGAACATCAATGAGTGGGAGGAGTGCCTAACCATCACCGAGTACGCCTACAACCATGCAAGACACAAGACTATTGGCAAGTCCCCCTTTGAGGTCATCTGCGGTTTCAACCCATTGTGCCCGTTGGACATTCTACCTCTTCCACTACAAGAGCGCACCAACATGGACGCGATTGCATGAGCAAGCTACCTCAAGAAGATGCATGAAGCTACAAGGAACACCATCGAGCGCCAAGTACAACGACTCGCGACCAAGCTCAACATCAACAAGCAACCCATGATATTCAACATTGGCGATCTCGTGTGGCTACACCTTCGCAAGGACCGCTTCCCCAATGAATGCAAGTCCAAAGTTCTACCTCGAGTAGATGGACCCTTCAAGGTGATAGCATGCTACAACAACATCGCTTACAAGATCGACCTCCCACGCGACAAGTACAACGTGAGGAACATATTCAATGCCAAGGACCTCTCGCCATACCATGGTGATGAAGCTTTCAATCTAAGGTCGGATCTTTCCCAAGGGGGGGGGAGGTGATGCAGAGCATCCCACGATCATCCCCATGGACGTGTCTACATCTTCCACAACACCACGTGGACCTATGACAAGAGCTCGAGCAAAGGCTATCGAAGATAAGGTGAACTTGATCCTCTCCGAACTCCCACTCCCTACTTATAAGACATGGCTACTACCTCATGCGGAGACCCTATGTGTGATCAGGTGTTTGGAGGAGAGTCACGGATCAGCTACACCCAATGGACAAGACGGCGAGGACACCAAGTTCAACGGACAAGAAGAAGGCACACTCGAAACTCCCAGTTATCGGACGACCGGCGCCGACTGGACGTCCGACGCCTGGAAGCTCCAAACGACCAGCCAAGTTCCAGCCATCGCACTCTACAACGCCCGGACGATCGATGCCGACCGGACGTCCAACACGTCCCAGCGCCCAGACGAGCGATCCTCTCCGGACGACTGGCACCACCTCTCCCGAGCCAAAACATCAGAAGAACGGAGACTTCTGGACGACCGGACGACCGACCACGACCGGACGACCGACCATGACCGGACGACTGACAATTACTGTCCAGTACCAAAACATCGGACGCCCGACCGGCACCAGACGTTCGGATCCTCGTAAGCCTTCGGACGACCGGTGACCATCAGACATTCGACGCATGTGCGTCCGCCCGTGTGTTGGGCCGAAGCCTCTTACCCTTTTGTCCACTTAGACTATAAATAGACCTCTCCCACCTCCTAGCTAGGGTTAGCGTTGTGATAGCTCATTTGTGAGATAGAGCCTCGCTCATCCATCTGGATCTACTCCACCGCGAGGGACCGACACCTCTTCGGAGAAGATCCACTTGGATTCAAGACCTCCTCTCGGAGAAGACCATTGTCGGTGTCAAAACTGGCGGATCTCGTGTAGGGGGTCCCGAACTGTGCGTCTAAGGCTAATGGTAACAGGAGGCGGGGGACAAAATGTCTACCCAGGTTTGGGCCCTCTCTATGGAGGTAATACCCTACTTCCTGCTTGATTGATCTTGATGAATATGAGTATTACAAGAGTTGATCTACCATGAGATCGTAATGGCTAAACCCTAGAGGCTAGCCTATGATTATGATTGTTGTTGTCTCTATGGACTAAACCCTCTGGTTTATATAGACACCAGAGGGGGTTAGGGTTTACACAAAGTCGGTTACAGAGAAAGGAATCTACATATCCGAATCACCAAGCTTGCCATCCATGCAAAGGAGAGTCCCATCCAGACACAGGAAGAAGTCTTCGATCTTTTATCTTCATAGTTCAACAGTCCGGCCCATGTTAATAGTCCGACTGTCCGAGGACTCCTTAGTCCAGGACTCCCTCAGTAGCCCCTGAACCAGGCTTCAATGACGATGAGTTCGGCATGCAGATTGTCTTCGGCATTGCAAGGTGGGTTCCTTCTCCGATTACTCCACAATAGTCTTCGGAGCAAAAACGTGTCCATCTCTGCAAAACAAATACCACACACAACCATAGAGAGTATAATATTCCATGAGTCCAACCCGCTAACAACTTTTTGTAGCGTGACATCACGCCACCGCCCGGTCATTATTCGAACTGTTTTTTAGCCCGCCGCTCTGTATTTCGAGGTGCAGTTCCATTGGCACATCTTGTCAAAGCAGAGATCGTGTCCCCTTATCACAGGATTCTCATCAACACAGGCGTGGGTAACCCAACCGTTCCGTTGGTATGATTCCTTGGGAATAGGCATGTTTTAAGGCCACGTATGGGACATTTTATATTCGTCACCTTTATAAAGAGGCCAAGACCTGTCTTTTTTCCTTCCACGCCAATCCCCTCCTCCTCCCACCTCAAGTTCCAATACCCAAGGGTTAATCCAGTCGCTTAGAGCCTCTGGCCATGTCCGGATCGCCTTCAAGGCTGGTAGACGGCCTCTTCTGTCATACAGTAGGACATTACGAAGCTCAGGGAGGCAAGATACTTGACTGCGGAAATCGTCCATAGGCTTCCTGCTCAAGGGCAGGTTAACCCTACTCCCAGATCCAATGAGAGGGTCATGTTCATCTCTCACTTCCTCCGAGGGCTAGGTTTTGCCCTTCATCCCTTTGTTCGAGGGCTCATGGTATATTACGGACTAGATTTCCATGATCTAGCTCTGGACTCTTTCCTTCACATCTCGGCGTTTATCATCACGTGCGAGGCCTTCCTTCGCATTACCCCACACTTAGGCTTATGGCTTAAAACCTTTAATGTAAAACCAAAGCTAGGAGACGGGAAACAAGCGGAGTGCGGAGGTGCTTCAATAAACAAGCTTATCAATTCTCCTTGGCCAAAGGGTTCCTTTGCAGAGTCTTCTGACCTATGGCAACGAGACTGGTTTTATGTCACTAAACCTCGCGGTAAGAAGTGGGCAGCTACACCTGTGTTTTGATCTGGCCCTCCGCCATAGCTCGCATCATGGATTAACAGAGGGCTTGATTGGGGATCTATTGATGAAGTGCAGATGCTGCAAAGTCGCATTCGAAGCCTCATTGAGAAGGACACCGGTCTTATCAATGTAATCCAGGTAATGCTAGTCCGCCGGATCCTACCCTGTCAGCGACGCCCTCTCCGCATGTGGGAGTTCAATCCCGAAGGTCCACGGACTCTTCAGCACTTCTCTGGCAAGATGCTCAGAGAGATGTGGAAATTGTTCTTCGGCGCACAAAAACAGTGGCTGGATACTACAGACGACATTGGTCTTGACTGCAATCATCCAGATACCCCGGTAAGCACTTAACTTTTGAACACAATTTTGTCAAATTCTTCATAACAATGTACTAATAAAACTCTACTCGGCTAGGGCTGGTTAAAGAAGGCGAAGAGAATTAGGTGTTCGGCTCCTCTTCCCGAAGACTCTGCTGATCCGATGTTAACAAGGATACTGGCTTCGGCACCATATCAAGTGCCGACGGGGAAAGGTAAGGAGGAGAGCGGAGAGGCCCAAGGTGGCCTCTCCACTGGAGGCACACCAGGCAATTTGTCCGGGGAGATTGGAACTTCCACTTCCGAAGGCGGAAGGGAAGGGCAAAATGACATCCCTTCTCCTCATGGGAAGAAGCGGACCGCCTCCGAAGACTTCGAGAGAGAAGCTTCTAAGCGGGGGAAGAAATCCCAGTCAGGGGGTGACGTTGACACACAATCACTCCGTAGAGATAGGCCCTTAGCTGAATCGTAAGTGAACCAGGGTGTTTTAAACATATCCCATTCTTTCCTGGTTGTAAGGGTAACATTTACAATATATGTTTGCATTCGAGTGTGCAGTCCTCCTCAGTAGTCCTCCTCTTTGGGGGATCTTCTTCCGGAGATGATGGAGAGCGAGTCACCTCCACAGATCTCTCTGCCTGATAAGGCAGACGACGCCGAGGTGTCATCTCGGAGGATCCTTCCCGATCAACGAGTGGCGCGAGGGGTAGCGAAGACCGGGTCCGAAGGTAATACTTCGCCTGCCCAGGGTCTGGGGTGTGCGGCCCCAATGGGGACGAGCAACAAAAGTCCCGGACTATCCAATGCCCGAGAGACAATGCAACCTGCTCCGGATCTGGAGGCGCCGGATACATTAATGGACACATTACGACGTGCATCCATCTCAGAGGAGGATTATACCTTAATGGATATGGTGGCCGAGAGATTCGATCCGTGAAAAGTGGATTGAATGAAGCCTTTACGAGCCTACTACAAGGTTTCAAGGTACATAATGTAATTTCATTTATGCGAATTGCACATGTGTATAGATAGTAGCCCCTGAGACTCTGGTTGACATCCAAAGGGAGGCGATCAGAGGATCAAAAATGTATGCCCAGGAAATGATCTAACTAGTTGAAACACAGGCTGTTACATCCGTGGCAACTGCCCAAGCTACAGAGGTAGCACATCTGAAGCAGAAAGTTGATGTAGTGGATGACGACATCACGCTTATTAACAGGCGACTTGACGAGGCGCAAGATATGTCTTTGGGGCACTCAGTATATGCTAGTATTATGAAATGAGCATGACACTGAGAATTTGTATATGCATAGCTGCAGATAGTGCCGCCGCCGTTGAGATCCTTCGGGTTGAGCTTGCCCGGGCCAAGGAGCAAGCCAGGATGAGTAATGCGGCTGCCGAAAAGGTAGCCACTGAATTAAAGGCCAAGCAGACTGCTCGGCGTCAGTGCGAGGAGAGATTATCTACTATGGCACTTGAGCTGAAGGATGCCATTAGTCGATGCCATGTTCTTGAGAAAGATAACAAAGCCAAAGCGGCCAATCTTGACAAGGCCTTACAAGAGGCGAAGGAAGCTCGGTCTGAGTCTAGAGCAGCTCGGGAGGAGATCCGACAGGCTGGGGAGATCACAGCTGGTAAGCCCTTTTTATTGCAAACTAAGTTTGGCGATCCGAAGTATGCCTAGCTTAATGAACTGTAGAGTTCCCAAGATGCCCTTTTGGACCTGCCGAAGATTGCTGCCGATGTGAATCAGTTTTTCCACGCGCAAGAAGGACATGCGACAGAAAAGCTATTCTAGTCACAATTTGACACGTTGAAGCGTCCACTGTTGAACGAACAGATGGCAGTGGGCCGAGCTCCACAAGATGTTCGAAACTGCCATGAAGGACGTCATAGCCCGGCTAAGGCCGACTGAGCCAATTCTGAATAGTTATTTCGGTTTGGTGCGGCAACTTGTTGATGCAGTGCCGCATATCGATGTTGTTAAGCAGTCAACATGCATAGAAGGTGCACGGATGGCCCTTTCTCGTGTCAAGACGTATTGGGTGAAGATGAAGGCCACCAATATTAGGGCTCGGAGTCCACCCGAAGGCAAAGACCCGAACATGCCAGAATATTACTTTGAAGATGTCCTAGAAGGTGCCCGCTTGATAGAGGGTCAGTGCTCGAAAGGTATTATGTTCGAGTGAAGTGTACTGAAATTGTAAAAACAATATTATGATATGTTTTAAGGCTATATGTTTATACTTTTGCCCGAAAAGTTTTGGCGCATCCTATGCGGCCGTTTATATATATATATATATATATATATATATATATATATATATATATATATATATATATATATATATATATATATATATAACCTCAGAGTTTGCCAGTCGTCGGCTTCAGCCCCCTCGCGTATAACACGGGTGTGTTCGGAAAAGCACTTCATCACACTTGACCCAACGTCTTGGTCCGTTAAGGAGGTGTTAGTGCGGCGAACCAGGCAATCGGACTATAGGGCTTTAACACTTTCACTTAGCCATAGGAGTTTGACGGTGGGTCTATGATATAGCCCCTGGTATGTTCGCGTTTATTCGAATATGGTGCATTTACAGACGTGACCAGAATAACGGTCCTTCATTTAATAGGGAGGGAATCGCAAAGATTCCGATGAGTCCTCGAGTGGTTGACCAGCTCTCACCGCATCATGACAGTCAGTTTTCGGCTTTCTCAACTAAGGTGCTCATCCGAACGAGCCAGGACACAATCGCAGTAGTTCTCCCTTTACTACCCTAGCCGATATAGCGGAACGTATGGTAGTAAGCACAGGAGCCGGGCAACCCAACTATTGACCAAATACATGATTCGGAGCTGATGCATATAAGGTCAAACTCGCGACGCCGAACACTCCCTACAGGTGTTCAGACTTTTCAACATATACCGGGCTGAATACAACCCCTGGTAATAGACCCTGGTGTCAAGGCACGTATGGTAATCTGATGTGGGGAAAGGACGCAGGTGGTGAGAGCATAAATCTCAAAACGCAATACGAGCCAAGCTGCTTCTATAACATCCACTTTAGTACGGCGAGCCGTATTTTTATAGGTAATGCCGATATCTTTCTTGGACATTTTACATGCCAAGAAAGTATAAGACAAAAAGAGATAAAGTGGTTTACACAGGGTCTTAATCTAAAAAGAAACCTTAATGTGGGGCCCTGCTGCACGTCTACGCTGCTTTCTCCATTGTGAAGTGTCCTTGAAGGGTATAGTGTGGTGGCCATCTGAAAAAAGGGAAAAAACCAGGCAGAAGAATCTAGTGTGGCCGTAAGTAAAGCTGGTTCATTTGAATGAACCGTGAAATACAACTTCTGTAGTTCGAATAGGGTCGAGCTGAACTATGGAGTTTTTGTGTGCAGTGTGCCCCCGGCGCCACCCAAGGAATTTTGAGTGTATATTTGTGTATAAGTGGCACGTGTGTTATCTCCTTATGGGGCGGTCGATGGGGGCGTAGCTGCTAATTGAGCTTGGGTTTATCTGAGCTGTCGCACTGGGGTGTGCGCCAGACACGTTTAGCTGTGTCTGTGGTCTTAACGACCGATGAGCTGCTCGGCTTGAATAGGCCGTTTTGTGCTTCACCTGCTAGAGCCACCGTATATTCTTCTGTACGGAGAGAGCGCTCCGTGTTTCCACTGACCGTAATGACGCCACGTGGTCCAGGCATTTTGAATTTTAGATAAGCATAATGCAGAACTGCACTGAAATGGGCAAAGGTCGTTCTTCCGAGTAGTGCATGATAGCTACTTCGGAACGGAGCTATGTCGAAGATTAATTCTTCGCTTCGAAAATTATCAGGAGAGTCGAATACAACCTCCAATGTTAAAAAGCAAATGCAGCGGGCTTCCACACCTGGTATAACTCCTTTAAAGGTCATTGAGGGAGTCCTAGATTGGGGGGTCCTCGGACAGCCGGACTATGTACTTTGGCCGGACTGTTGGACTATGAAGATACAAGATTGAAGACTTCGTCCCGTTTCCGGATGGGATTCTCCTTGGCGTGGAAGGCAAGCTTGGGAATCCGGATGTATAGATCTCCTTCTCTGTAACCGACTCTGTGTAACTCTAGCCCCCTCTGTTGTCTATATAAACTGGAGGGTTTAGTCCGTTGGACAACAACAATCATAGCATAGGCTAGCTTCTAGGGTTTAGCCTCTACGATCTCGTGGTAGATCAACTCTTGTAATACTCATATCATCAAGATCAATCAAGCAGGAAGTAGGGTATTACCTCCATCGAGAGGGCCCGAACCTGGGTAAACATCGTGTCCCCCGCATCCTGTTACCATTAGCCTTAGACACATAGTTTGGGACCCCCTACCCGAGATCCGCCGGTTTTGACACTAACATTGGTTCTTTCGTTGAGAGTTCCACCGTGTCGTCACGATAAGGCTTGATGGCTCCTTCAATCATTTGCAACGATACGGTCCAAGGTGAGGTTTTCCTCCCTGGACAAATCTTCGTATTCGGTGGCTTCGTACTGCAGGCTAACTCGCTCGGCCATCTGGAGCAGATCGATAGCTACGCCCCTGACCATCAGGTCAGGTTTGGAAACTTGAACTACATTGCCGACATCTGTAGAGACTTGATCCTCGACGGATTCGAGCCCATGTCAGGAGTGCCAGACAGTCTCGACAAGCATGAATTAGATCTGCCATCGGACGGAGTTCGGGAAATCGCACCTACGGCTGCCCCGGCCCTTAATCCAAAGCAGATTGTGCCATCCGAGGATGGGTGGATGGACCCCACCGCGGAGGCCGCATATTCATCGGCGATTGAGCCGAACACAGATTTCACCTCCAAAGAGATCTGTGTCATCGGACCCTCGGACTCGTCTCCGGCCATAGGTTCTGAACTGCGTGCGTTCGTGCCTATCGAATCTGATTGGGCACCGATCATAGAGTTTACCCTCGCGGATATCTTTCAGGACTCACCCTTGGGTGACGTGCTAAATTCATTAAGGTCTCTCTCTCTATCAGGAGACTCTTGGCCAAACTATGTCCGGCTCGAGTGGGAAGCGGACGGCGAAGAAATTCCTTTCCTACCCACCACCCACTTAATAGCCTCTGTCGATGACTTAACCGACACGCTTGACTTCGACTCCAAAGACATCGATGGTATGGACGACGATGCTGGAGATGAACGGGAGACACCGCCCACAGGGCACTGGACAACCACCTCATCATATGACATATACATGGTGGATACACCCAAGGAAAACAACAGCGAGGAAAGGGATGCAACGGAGGATAATCCCCTCGTGGAGAAACCAAAGTGACGGCGTAGGCGCCGCTCTAAATCCTGCCACAACAAAAACAGCAACAACAGCGCAAGAAAGAATAACACCCCGGTCGACTCCAAAGGAAACGACTTCCCCATGGACCTAGGGATGGAGCAGGATGAGCCAGGGGACGCTGAAAATAGTCCGGATCCGATGTCCGATAACGGCGATCCCGAGGGTAAAACTCATCAACCTTTCTCCGGAGAGGAGAACAGTCCGGACGATGATGCACACATCATCCCGGAGAAATACTTGGAACAAGAGAACCTCCATAGAAGGCTTATTGCCACCGCGAGGAGCTTGAAGAAGAAGAAGCAAAGGCTTAAGGCCGCGCAGGATACGCTCAACCGCAGATGGAACAAAGTGCTTGACATAGAAGAGAAATATGGCGACGATCGCCATACAAAGAGCTACCCAAAGCGCAAGCTACTGCCTGAATTCGACGATGAGGCCATAGAGCCCATTCCGCCGAAAAATAATACGGTCGATCAGCCGGACCGACCACCCCGTGGCTGCCATAGGGCGACTAATGATGCCGAACACAAGTCAGCACACGATTTACGTGAGCTTCTGGACAAAAAAGCCGGTGTGGCTAGGTCCATTTATGGATCTAGAAAACGTGCTGCGGTGCAGGATCACAGGCACCAAAGCGATCGTACCGATCGAATACCAGCTTGGAATCAACACCGAACACGACAGCCGTTGATGGCATGCCAGGGCACATCCAAATACAGGGGTGCCGTGCACCCCCTGTGCTTCACCGATGAGGTGCTGGATCATGAATTTCCAGAGGGATTTAAACCCGTGAATATAGAGGCAGACGATGGAACGACAGACCCTGGGGTCTGGATTGAGGACTTTATCCTTCATATCCACATGGCTCGCGGAGATGATCTCCACGCCATTAAGTACCTGCCCCTCAAGTTGAAAGGACCAGCTCGACACTGGTTGAAAAGCCTCCCCGAAAACTCAATTGGAAGTTGGGAGGAACTTGAGGATGCTTTCAGGGCCAATTTTCAAGGGACCTATGTACGACCTCCGGATGCAGACGATTTAAGTCACATAATCCAACAACCCGGAGAGTCAGCCCGTAAGCTTTGGAACAGATTTCTTACTAAGAAGAATCAAATCGTTGATTGCGCGAATGCCGAAGCCCTAGCGGCCTTCAAGCACAGTATCCGGGACGAATGGTTAGCCAGACACGTCGGCCAGGAAAAGCCAAGGACAATGGCAGCCTTAACAAGCCTTATGACCCGCTTTTGCGCGGGCGAGGACAACTGGTTGGCCCGCAGCGGCACCAGCGACCCAAGCACATCCGAAGTCAGGGATGGCAACGGGAAGCCGCGACGCAATAAAAGCAAGCGCCGTAACAATGAATATAGCCCAGACAATACGGCCGTCAATGCCGGATTCAGGGGCTCTCGACCCGGTCAACAGAAAAAGGCATCTAAAGACAGCAGAGAGGGACCGTCCAGCCTAAATAAGATTCTAAACAGACTATGTCAGATTCATGACACCCCCGAAAAACCTGCAAATCACACCCACACAGAATGCTGGGTTTTCAAGCAGGACGACAAGCTAAATGCCGAACACAAAGGGAGGGAGACGCCGAGTGAAGACGAGGATGAGCCTCGCCAGCTGAACACTGGGGGACATAAAAAATTCCCACCAAAAGTACAAATTGTGAATATGATCTACGCAACTCACATACCAAAGAGAAGGCGCAAACGCGCACTCTGAGACGTATACGCTGTAGAGCCCATCACCCCCAAATTCAATCCTTGGTCGGCCTGCCCGATCACTTTTGATCGCAGGGATCATCCGACTAGTATCCAGCACGGAGGATCGGCTGCCTTGGTGCTCGACCCAATAATTGACGGATACCATCTCACCCAAGTCCTTATGGATGGCGGCAGTAGTCTTAATCTGATATATCAGTACACTATCCGCAAAATGGGGATAGACCCGTCAAGAATCAGCCAAAGCAATACTACCTTTAAAGGTGTAATACCAGGCGTCGAGGCCCGCTGTACGGGCTCTCTAGTACTAGAGTTTGTATTCGGTTCTCCCGACAACTTCATAAGAGAAGAATTAATCTTTGACATTGCTCCATTTTGAAGCAGGCTCTTCACTTGTTTCAATGCAGTACCACACTACGCCTATCTTTAACTTAAGATGCCCGGTCCACGTGGCGTCATCACAGTTAGCGGAAACACAGAGCGTTCCTTACGTGCAGAAGAGTATGTGGCGGCTCTAACAGCCGAGCACTGAACGCCATCTCCAACCAAAATAATTGGTGGTCAAGGCCACATACACGGCTAGACGAGTCCGGTGCACCACCAGCTGTAACAACCCAGACACATCTGAGCTTGGGTCGACGGATATATTCCTATAGGTGGTGCTAGGGGCTGCCTGCATGGAAAAAAGCCCATAGTTGGGATTGACACTATTTATAATAGACTGCATTTTCATGGTTCCTTAAGATTAACCAACGCTTCGCACGAAGTCTTTCACCTGGATTTTTCCTTTTTTACAGATGATCATCGTGCTACACCCTTCCAGGATACGGCACAATGGAGACAAAGGCACAGACGTGCAGCAGGGCCCCGCTCAGAGGTTTCTTTTTAGATTAAGACCCTGCGTAAACCTTTTTTAATGTCTCTTGTTGTTTTATACCCTCTGGACACTTAACACAACCAGCAGGGATGCTGACATTATTGGCATTTCGTCACGCCAGACCCATGCATGTATCTGGAAATTCATGGCTCATTATCGAAGGTGTTACTCAGCCGAGTATATGTTATAAAGTCCGAATACCTTAGGGAGTGTTCAGCGTCGCGAGTTTGGCCTTATATGCATCAACTCCGAATCATGTCTTGGGTCAATAGTTGGGTTTGCCCAGCTCCCGTGTTTTGCTAACTTACGTTCCGCTCTATCGGCTAAGGTGGCACCGGGAGAACTACTGTGATTGTGCCCTGGTTCATCTAGATGAACACCTTAGTAGAGAAAGCCGGAAACTGACTATCATGATATAGAGAGAGACTGGTCAACCACTCGATGACTCAGTGGAATCTTCGCGATTCCTCTGCATTAACAATGGACCAGTTTCCCGGTCATGTATGCACGTGCACCGTATTCGGATGAACGCGGAAGTACCAGGGGCTCTATAGTAGCCCCACCGTCAAACTCCTATGGCTAAGCGAAAGTGTTAAAGCTATATAGTCCGATTGCCTAGTTCACCGCGCTATCACTTCCTTAATGGACCAAGACGTTGGATCAAGTGTGATTACGCGCTTTTTCGAACACCCCGCATTATATGTGTGGGGGCTGAAGCCAACGACTGCAAACTTTCAGGATATATACATACATAAACGGCCGCACAGGAGGCAATATAATACTTTTGGGCCAAAGTATAAACACATCCTTTATAATCAAAATAGCATTGTTTTACAATTGAGATACATGTCACTCGAACATGGTACTCTTCGAGCACTGAGCCTCTATCAAATGGGCGCCTTCTAGGACTTCTTCAAAATAGTGCTCGGCCGGGTCCAGGCCTCCCGCCGGACCCCGGGTTGCAATACCGGTGGCCTCCATCCCTGCCCAATATGTTTTAACACGGGCAAGAGCCATCCCCGCACCCTTTATGCACGCCGACCTCTTCACACCATCGATATGTGACACAACACCAAGGAATTGTTGCACCAAACCAAAATAACTGTCCGGCCTTGGTCCCTTCGGCCAAAGATGATCCACGACAGACCTCATGGCAAGCCCGGATAACCTATGGAGCTCGGCCCACTCAGCCATTTGTTCGCTTAATAGTAGCGTACGCTTTGGACCACTGAACTACGACCAGAACAACCGTTCCACCTCATGATCTTTCTGATCTTTGAAATATTCAGTCACATCAGTAGAACTTTTGGCCAAGTCGAAGTACGCATCCTCATCACTCCATAATTGATCCAGAGGGGCATACTTCAGATCTCCGAACTTCGTCTGCAATAGAAAGGGCTTCCCAGCCGTGATATCTCCGGCTTGACGAAGCTTCTCCCTTGCCGCTCTGATCTCAGAGCGAGTTTCCTTGGCTGCTTCCAAGGCCTTCTTAAGGTCAGCCGCTTTCGCTTGGTTTTCCTTTTCAAGGAGCTCATATCGGTCGGTGGCATCCTTCAACTCAACAGCCATCTTGGCTATTTTATCTTCACTCTGGCGATGAGCAGCCTGTTCGGCTCTCAACTCCTCATCCGCCTTTAGGGCGGCCGCATCACTTATCCTGGCTTGTTCCTTGGCCCGGGCAAGTTCCACCCGAAGGGTCTCCACGACAACAGCTCCATCTACAGTCACAACATATTATAGATACTAGCATCATGCTCCTCTTAATATTTGCTGACAATCCGAAAATAGATACCCTGTGCCTCGTTAAGCCGCTTGTTAACAAGCACGATGTCGGCTTCCGCCACGTCAATCTTCCGCTTCAGTTCGGCAAAATCAGCAGTCCGGTCAGCCGCCGGACCCTCAGCCGCCTGCACATAACGCATTACGATCACTACCTGGGACAATGATCCTCTGTTTGCCGCCTCAGGACGGCAACCAAAGTCTTAGGGGCTACTATATATACGGAGCACACCTAGCGTGTGCGGTACAGCCGAAATATATACACATTATTGTCCGTACCTCAAGGCCTTTGAGCAGGCTCGTAAAAGATTCATTCAACCCGCTTTTGGCGGATGAAATCCTCTCAAACACCGTACCCATTAAGGTACGATGCGCCTCTGAGATAGCCGCTTGCTCCAGAAGACCCGTCAGTGTGTCCGGCTATGTGCCGGACAACCCCGGACTCTTCCTATTGCTCTCCTTGGGAGCCGAATACTCCGGGCTTTGGGCGGCCGAAGTGTTAACTTCTGGCCTTGGCGGATTAGGAGAAATCCTTCATGACGACACCTCGGGGTCGTTCGCCCCTTGGGGCGGGGAGGCAGGAGGAGGCGTTTTGCTCTCCATCATCTCCGGAAGAAGATCCCCTGAAGACGAGCTCTGTTGAGAAGGGCTACGAGCCGGACTGCAAGAGATAGGTCTTGGTTATTATTCTCAGAGATAAAGCAGGATAAATTTACCAAAGTACTTTTGATTCACTTACAACTTGGTGGAGGGCTGGCCCTCTTGCGGGCGTTGTGCGGCGAGGACGCCCTTTGGGGCAGGGCCCCCTGGCGAAGGTTTCTTCCTTCGTGTGGAAATCTCCATTTCCAAGTCTACGGAGGCAGCCCTTTTCTTCCCGTGCGGAGTGGGGATTCTAGATTCACCTCTCTGCTTATCCTCCTTAGTGGAGGCACTAACTCCCCGAGTTTGGATGTGTAATGTATGAAGCCTGCTCTGGGTTTCTCTTTCCCTCCCTTCATCTTCTCCTGATGGCACCTGATAGGGTGCGCGCTCAAGCATCCTGGTTAGTACAGGATCCGGCGAGCCTTCGGGAAGAGGGGCCGAACACCTGATCCTCTCTGCCTTTCTTATCTAGTCCTGGCCAAGAGCAATTTTTTAGATTGATGTTATGACAAACATAAACAACATGATCGGTCGTGGAATTACTTACTTGGGTATCCGGACGATTGCAGTTCAGGCACGCATCCTCGGTGGTGTCCGAACACTTTATTCATGATCTGAAGAACAATTTGTACATTCCTTCGAGCGTCACGCCGAGGAATTGTTGAATAGTTCGCGGTCCTTCCGGGTTGAACTCACACATACAGAGAGATCGACGTTGGCACGACAGGACCCGGCGAACTAGCATTACTTGCATTACCTTGACAAGACTGACATCCCTCTTAAGAAGATCCCGAATGCGGCTTTCCAATGTCGGTACGTCATTAGCAGGCCCCTAGTCCAGTCCCTTGTTGTCCCATGACCCCAGCTGAGGCGGAGGGCCCGAGCGGAAGGCAAGGGCGGCCGCCCCCTTTGTGCCTCGGGGAGCGGTGATGTAGAACCACTCCCGTTGCCATAAGTCGGACACCTCCGGGAAGGAACCCTTTGGCCATAGGGGGTCGGCGCCTTTGCTTATTATAGCGCCTCCGCACTCTGCGTGATGCCCATCGATCATCTTCGGCTTTACATTAAAGGTCTTGAGCCATAAACCGAAGTGTGGGGTAATGCGGAGGAAGGCTTCACACACGACGATAAATGACGAGAGGTGAAGGATGGAATCAGGAGCTAGATCATGAAAATCTAGCCCGTAATAGAACATTAGCCCTCTGACAAAGGGATCAAGACTAAAGCCTAGACTTCGGAGGAAGTGGGAAACAATAACAACACTCTCGTTGGGGTCGGGAGTGGGGATGACCTGCCCTTGAGCAGGCAGCCTATGTGGGATTTTGGCGGTCAGATACCTGGCATCCCTAAGCTTCTTGATGTCCTCCTTCGTGATGGAGGAGGCCATCCACCGGCCTTGAAGGTTGGATCCGGACATGATTGAAGGTCCGAAGCGCTTAAACTTGAGCCTCGGGTGTTGGAACTCGAGGTGGGGGAAGGGGAAGGGTCGAGTTTGGGAAAAAAGGACACACCTTGGTCCCTTTATAAAGGTGGTGAATATCAAGCGTCCTCCACGTGACCGTTTGGAACTTGCCTAAAATCAAGGAGTCATACTAATAAGCACGGTTGGGTTGCACACACCCTATTGAAGAGAATCCCATGATCAGGGGAACACGATCTCTGCTTCGACAAGACGTGCCAATAAAACCGCCTCGTAACACGTGTAATGGTAGGCTAGTTGAGAAAAATGGTTCATAATGGCCGGGCCGCAGTGTGATATCACGCTATGAAAAGTTGTGAGCAGATTAGATTTGCGGAATATTGTACTCTCTACGGTGTTATGTGGAATTTGTTTTGCAGAGCCGGACACGATCCTTGTGTTCAAGATCTTCTATGAAGTATTCGGAGAAGGAACCCGCCTTGCAATGCCGAAGACAATCTGCGCGCCGAACTCATCGTCATTGAAGCCTGGTTCAGGGGCTACTAAGGGAGTCCTGGATTGGGGGTTCCTCGGACAGCCGGACTATGTACTTTGGCCGGACTGTTGGACTATGAAGTTACAAGATTGAAGACTTCGTCCCATGTCCGGATGGGACTCTCCTTGGTGTGGAAGGGAAGCTTGGGAATCCGGATGTATAGATCTCCTTCTCTGTAACCGACTCTGTGTAACCCTAGCCCCCTCCGGTGTCTATATAAACCGGAGGGTTTAGTCCGTAGGACAACAACAATCATACCATAGGCTAGCTTCTAGGGTTTAGCCTCTACGATCTCGTGGTAGATCAACTCTTGTAATACTCATATCATCAAAATCAATCAAGCAGGAAGTATGGTATTACCTCCATCGAGAGGGCCGGAACTTGGGTAAACATCGTGTCCCCCGCCTCCTGTTACCATTAGCCTTAGACGCACAGTTCGGGACCCCCTACCCGAGATCCGCCGGTTTTGACACCGACAGTCGTGCTGCTTGGCTTGATTCTTGATGGGTCTATCCCCAACTTGCGGACAATGTCCTGATATATCAGATTGAGACTACTGCCGCCGTCCATAAGGACTCAGGTAAGGTGGTATCCATCGATTATTGGGTCGGCCACTAGGGCAGCTGAAGCCCCGTGATGGATACTAGTTGGATGATCCTCGCGATCAAAGGTGAACGGACTGGATTGAATTTGGGGGAAACGGGCTCTACGGCATAGACATCTCGGAGTGCGCATTTGCGCTCCCTCTTTGGGATATGAGTGACATAGATCATGTTTGCTGTTTTGATCTCCGATGGAAATTTCTTCTATCCCCCCGTGTTCGGCTGGCGAGATTCGTCCTCGTCTTCGCTTTGAGGTCCTTTCCCCTTGTGTTCGGCTTTGAGTTTGCCGGCTTGCTTGAAGACCCAACAGCTACGGTTGGTATGGTTGATGACCCACAGGTATAGGGGATCTATCGTAGTCCTTTCGACAAGTAAGAGTATCGAACCCAACGAGGAGCAGAAGGAAATGACAAGCAGTTTTCAGTAAGGTATTCTCTGCAAGCACTGAAATTATCGGTAACAGATAGTTTTGTGGTAAGGTAATTTGTAACAGGTAATAAGCAATGAAAGTAAATAAGGTGAAACAAGGTGGCCCAATCCTTTTTGTAGCAAAGGACAAGCCTGGACAAGTTCTTATAATGAGAAAAGCGCTCCCAAGGACACATGGGAATTATCGTCAAGCTAGTTTTCATCACGCTCATATGATTCGTGTGCGTTACTTTGATAATTTGATATGTGGGTGGACCGGTGCTTAGGTACTGCTCTTTCTTGGACAAGCATCCCACTTATGATTAACCCCTATTGCAAGCATCCACAACTACAAAAGAAGTATTAAGGTAAACCTAACCATAGCATGAAACAAATGGATCCAAATCAGACCCTTACGAAGCAACGCATAAACTAGGGTTTAAGCTTCTGTCACTCTAGCAACCCATCATCTACTTATTACTTCCCAATGCCTTCCTCTAGGTCCAAATAATGGTGAAGTGTCATGTAGTCGACGTTCACATAACACCACTAGAGGAGAGACAATGTGGCACCCCAGCTCAGAGAAAACCGGAACGCCCCATATTCCAGCCCAGAGATCGAGGAGAAGCCTTCTGGAATACGACACTGCTTAGCATAGAACAAACCAGCCTTCTATTATTACACGAATATTAATACAAGGTCACCAATATTACAATGAATAACGTCGGTACGGCGACACTAAGCCATCCTCAGTTGCTCTATGCAAGCAGCAGAACAACAGGATGCAGCGGAAGAACTCTAGCAGCGGAACAACGACGACGGTGCTGAACTCCACTCCGCAGGGACTCTGGCTGGAACACTTATCCTACCTCGCACGAACGGAAACCACGACAAGGAAGCAATCAAATCCGGCATGACCTGCAAGCTGGCATGACACGCCAGGTCAGTACATTGAATGTACTTGCAAGCTCACAATAATCTAGAAGCATTCAAGACAAACAACAGCATGGCAATTACAGGTTAAACAAGAATTTAACATGATAGCATCAGAATAACATGGCATGACCAACATAAACATGATAGAACTAACTCAACATGAACATAGTAATCCTGACAATACTAGCATGCAACATGATGGCACTACAGGCACCACTTATTCTGCTCGGGCTACCTCGTAACCAACACATGCATCACTTACCAACCTCGAACATCACACGATCATCTCAGGATCAAATCAAGCTTGGTATAAACAATACCGTAGCGATCAGTAAACGAACACAAGGAGCTTGATCTTTACCCACGATTCTAGTACCACATCACGAATATACAACAACTCTGTATCCTCAATACCACCATGATTCTTATGACGATCACAACCCGACCAACACTTGGCCCGTGATCCTTACGACGATCACAACCCGACCACTAAATGGCCCGTGATCCTTATGGCGATCACAACAAACTCATCTCATTGTTATTAAGCACATTATTCTTATTACTGTTGACTCATGGTGTGACCTTCTCTCGACCTGGGCCCTTATCCGCAGGCGCGGCTATCGATATATTTAATATACACTTTGCAGAGGTTAGTACACTGTACCCACACTACGGAACACATGGCCTCGCAGTCCCATTCAGGTGGACCAACGGCGTTCCGACAAAACCGTCCTACTGCCATGACACTCTCCCGGCCACTCCGACTCACTCCTCACTGAGCTAAGTCATGGGTGGCCCCGTGCCTACCTCCAGACACAACAACCACAGTCGTGGCCCAAAACATAAATGATCCCACACGGGGATTCACCAGCTATAACAACTACGGGCACACAAGGTTATGCTTGCCTACTGGGCCAGGGTACAACACGCCCATAACCTTCCCTCGTTGGACGCACCGGCGAGAGGCACGACAATAGACCCAGTTAGGACCTTCCCATACCGGTAAGCGTGGTTGCACTGGTCAGCATCAATTCAGCGGCACCATGACTCAGCCAACAGTTGTTCACGTTCAATTAAATCCGGATAACTTGAATGTAAATATGCTGAGCCATGATAAAATAACATGATGCCAACAATAATACATGAACATGATATCAACATCATCATGAGGGTATCACATAACAATCCACCATATCAACAATAAATCATATCCACTGACCATGCCATACTAACTAGCATGACCATTACCAACATCAACATGTACCACTAGCAATCGTAAACATATGAAAGGAAATAGTAGCAGGTATAACATGATCACAAAGTACAAAACAACATAGCACAAAAGTGAACATGCAAATCTGAACATCACTGGAACAACGATAACCATCTTTTCAACAAGCAAATATTTAATAAAAATTCAAGTTGAAAACCATGGGTACTGCATGACTATCATGCAAGTGGGTATTGTGGCTTGCCTGGGGATGACGAAGGCACCAGGGATAAGTGCGAGAAGCTCGCGGAACGAATCGCCAGAAAACGTACTCTCTCGGAGGGGGCTGAATAAGGGCAAGGGCATAAAGGTCATTTTCACAGTGTCAAACCATAGTGAAAGCATGACTAACAGAACGGGCTCGATGAAACGAAGAAGCGAGCGTTGGTTTCACTTTAAACGGAGTTAGGGATAAAAAGATATAAGGGTTTTACTGCCAGGGACCTATCTGTAATGAAAAGATTTCCAAACAGGGGCCTGGATAAAGAAACAGAAAACATAATCGGGGAAATACGTTTTCACCTTATCCAAATGAACAGTGGCGAGGCTGACGCGTGTGGGTCCCATGGGTGGGGCCCGTCACTTATCCACGTGGGCTGGCAGGGGCCAGGCTGGCGTCGTCGTCTTCTTCCTCGCCCTGGCCCGACCGAAGCAGAGGAGGAGCAGAGGCAGGTGAGGAGCGGCGAGGGGGCCGGCCATCTCCGGCCCGGCCGAGGGCACTGGCGGATGTGCAGAGGCCAGCTGCACCCATTCAGAGGGGGCACGGCCGCCGGGGAAGAGAGAGCTGGAGGGGAGAGGCGGCACCATGGGAGGGCAGGGGCGGCTTAGTGGTGGTGGAGTTCGTCGGAGCCGGGCACTCCGGCGAGGGCTGAGGGGTCGGGGCGGCTCGCGGGGATCAGGGGGAGGCCCTGGTGAGGTCGGGGAGGCACAAGGAGCTCCGGATGGCCGAGATGGAGAGGCGGCCGAGACGAGGCGGTGGCAGCCGAACGCAGAGGCCATGGCCAGCTTGCACTCCAGCGAGGGGAAAAGGGTTGGGGTGGCTGAGTGGAACGAGGGGAACCTCGCGGACAACTTGAGAGGAGGGGAGGAGACTCGTGCTCGCCGGAACCAAGGAGGAACCACGGCGGCCGAGGCGAACTCCGGCGAAAAGAGGAGGGGGACGAGGGCTCCGATGGGCTAGGAGGGGCGAGGAGGGGCTTGGGAGCTGTGGAGGAGTTCGGGGTCCTTATATAGGTAGAGGGGAAGGCTCTGGAGCTCACGTGCGAGCTCCCGACCGAGCTTTAATGGCGGACAGAGGCGGGGCATGGCACGGGCATGGATCTAGCGGCTCATTAATGGCGAACCACGACGAGCCATCGATGCAGGGCGATACAGGGCATCACGAGGGAGCTCTAGGACATGAATGGAGGTCGAGAAGAGGAGGGAGCCGATGAAAACAGGGACAAGAAGAAGCCAGAGCACGCAATTTTCATGACATCAGCGTGATCACCATGCGTACTGGAGCAAACTCCGGGTTTTGGCCAGGCCGACCATGTCTACTGGATTGACCTTAGTGACCTTAGAAGAAATGAGGAAACAAATCGTTCCAGGGGCAAAGAAGAGATTTGCACTAAGCTCCAAAGTAAATCAGCAAGAAGGTGTTTGTAACTTGCTGTGGTGACACCAGCTTGGTAACTCAGTAACTAGCTTATCTGAGAGGTTTAACTATCGAAGGACATTCATCCTAGAGGTTTTGAGGGTAAAAGGATCAAGATTTACTGCAGTTGCTTCACAACTGCATACTTGGTCCAAAAATGAAGATCATGATGGTGCACTCACAAGGAGTGTCCACTTGAGCTCAAATTGGGCAAGGCTTAGTCATATGGTCATATGAAGATGCTGTAAAAAGCTCATTGCAAATGGACAAACCAAAATAGCACTTGCTTCACAAACATCTCCTCTGGACAGAAACTTGGAATAATATTGGTGATCAAATGGCTCATTGAAATGATGCCAAAATGGGTGTAGAGATGCTTTATGGGCATAAGAATGATATGGAAATTTATCAGGATTTTTTAAGCAATATAAAATATACTTGCTTCACAAGCTGAAAATATTGCCAGAAACAAAGATTTTCTCCTGTGCTCACATAGATGATTGGATGGGGCTGCAAATGGGTTGAAGGGGTTAATATGAGCACATTAAGGAGTGTGCAAAAGTTTAACTCATTTGGGTACACCTAGCTAATACTTCCTTCACAAAGCCTTCTGTTTGACAGAAACTTTGAAAATTCACTGAGGAAGATTGGCTAGGCAAATAAATTTGACCTTGTGCATGAGGCAATTATTTCGACATATAAACATGCCCAAAAAGGTTGAGAGACAATAGGATAAATATAAATGACACTTCCTTCACAAAGTGCCATTTAGGGCAGAATAGGAAAAGGAATATTGGGGAATTATTTTTGAACATGGCAATGAAAAGTTTTGCAACATTTGATCAAGATATGACCCAAAAAATTTATGAGAATTATTTGGGAATTTTTGGAGTGATGGAAATATAGGTTGCTTCACAACCTAGGGCAATTTGAGTTATTCCTTTAATAGAAAAGGAATATTCCCAATAAAAGAATATTGGGATTTGGGCTAGGATGGAAATAACAGGGTCTAGGGAAATATTTGGTAATGACAAGCCACTCTGGAAACAAAGAAGAGGGCATCTTCTTCAATTTCCAGACTACAAAGCCACGGAAAAAGAAACTCAGGCAAAAACCTCAGAAAAACAAAAGAAAAAGAAAGGGCCAAAAATCAGGCTATCACAAACCTTATCCCCTTAAAGAAATCTCGTCCTCGAGATTTGGTTGCTCAGGGAACAAGTATGAATATTCTGACTTAAGGAAACCGTTTCCAACTCGGGTATCCTTTTCCTTTATTGTTGTCCCCACTAAATTCTTATCTGACTGGCCCTGGGGTGGTTTGATTCACCGTATCCACATTCTGACAAATCTTAACTGGCTTGCTCATGCTTATATAGGCTCCAATTTCTTTTTAGATCTGCTGACTAGCTGAGTGCGATTTGATTATCACAACTAAAATATATGTCCGTCTCACAAATCCAAAAGTGATTTCCGCTAGGTGTGCCATCCGGTACTAACAACCTTTCATGTAATGATGATCAAAATTTTCTAATGAAAAACTCAAGCTCTAACTCATTGCATTGGGTTTCTCCACTAAATGCAGGTCCTTTGGGTTCCAAACAGTGAGTTAAAACATAACCGTTCTTGACAGATTCAGTCTCATCGCAGAAGTTTCTGAATCATCTTAACCGGTTCCACTGTCGTGAGTATCGAATCCATACTAAATATTTGATTGTCTCCTATCGTGGCAGCATAAATGGTTTGGCCTGTATGATAATATTTGCAGACTTGACTGACGGTGGTTCTGACGGAAAATTTTTGTTCATGACAGGTTGTCCATGACGATTCATATAAGTGAGGACTTAGGCTTCCAGACTGTTATTCCTCATGCCGATTACTCATGCTGCATCACTGGTCTTGCTCCTTCATTATTGTTTTCTTGGTCTGGATCTTTGGCTGAAAGAGCTGGGCCATATTGTTTTTTGTATGACCATAGGTACTGTCAGTGCAATTGTTGGGCAATTGTAGTTTATCCTCATTTTTCTGACAGGGTAACCCATTAAATGGCGGGTTCAACACCTCTCAATTTCTGATCGTTGGGAAAATTATCATCCGAATACCTTGCAACAAATCGGCAAATAAATCAGTAGCCACCAGAATGGTCTTTACAACTCAGATCTGGGACATTACCGAAATAACTCAACCACGGCTCAGGACGGCCAAAAAACAGCTCAGAGCATGAGACCGGGTCGATAAGAAGAAGGTGATAGCTCCCTAAAATATCCAAAAGGAAGCTATAGGGCTACTGTCACAAAAAGAAACTCAACAGTTGTACGAGACGGCCGAAAAGCAACTTAGACTCGTGACAATCGTTGAAGACAGAAACAAAAATAGGCATCCACCCCGGATAGCTAGAAACAGCTCAGATCACAGGTGTGGTGGCGTCATTGGAGAAAAGGGGACAAGGGCTCATCAGGATCATTTTCCAGTTCACCAGCAATTGTATGAAGCTCATTGATGTTGTCAATCCTCATAATCCTTTGTCACACTGCGGTGTATTCTGGCTTTTATTCTCGTAACCATCCTCACGTGGTTGTCAGATCCTCATCCGAGTGACTTGTAAGATCTTGGTGGTATGCTCCTTGCATATATATGAGGACCTGATTCCGAGACCGACGTGTATTCTGACTGATTCTTGATTCTGACCAAAATGTTGTTGATCTGATTCTTGGGATCCACTGCCATATGCTAACAATTCACAGTGTACTACCTTGTACCAATGTCTTACTGAGGAATATTTGCTGGCTTGTGATCGAAACATTCATTGGACATCTTGCTGAAGAAGACCGTATATTGTGCTTCAGAAGCTTACCCCCATAAAGACTTTGCTGGGGAAAGACTCAGTACCTTATGCTGGAAGCTTTTGCAGTTTCTTACTGAAGAAGACAGGGTACCTTGCGCGAGAAGTCCCCCATGTATCGTACTGAGGAGGATTGATGAATCTTGCCTTCGAAATTTCTCTGGTATTTTGCCAGAGAAGATTGGGTTGCTTACACCAGAAGCTTCTTATTGTGACATGCGGACCGATTTCCACATATACATACCATCTTAATATATATATATATATATATATATATATATATATATATATATATATATTGCTATTGATTTCTTGTATGAAACAGGGTTTTACTGGACTATCCTCCTTTCTGAGTATATGCCATATTTTTGCTTGCTTCCAGGTACATCAAGTTCCAAAATCATCCTCAACGAAAAATTAAACTTGTATCTGAGCCATACCTTTGATAATATTCTGTCAACCTTGCACACAATTTATCTTTTTCTGATTTAATCATTTTGGTGTGATGGGTGCACGCTAATGCAAACTTGATACTGACAGTCCATCCAGGATTTCTTTTGCATCCAGACAAGATATTCCAATTTCATTGCAGTCTGCTGACAATTCCATTCTGTTTAGTTGAGGTTCCAAATATATGCATTTCTTGCTGACTCTTTGGGTCCAGTGTCGGCTGACGAGCAACTTTAATAGGGGAAACATTTGTAACACTGAAGGCCCAAATAAAGGAACAACAGAAACGACTAAAACAAAAGCACACAAGCATTCTACTAATATAATTAATCAAGCAATCACCACATATTACTGCTAGTCACACAATATGCATGCCTACTTAAGCACACAGATTCCATGGAATCTCTGGTACTACGATCTAACATGATGTGACGATGTGCATGAGGATGAATGAATGTGTGGAAGAATTGGTGTAGACAGCGCTACACCAAGTGCTAGCTTAGCCAGGTGGCAACCTGAACTAGCTCGGAGACGAGGACGTACTTGGTAATCATGTAGTGGGACACGAAGGTCGCAGCCACATTATTATCAAGCGGACGGAAAAAGATCCTTACTCGTCCAAGAAATAGGATAGCAGGGAAAAACTGAGGCTGATGACATTGCCCTTTCTTGATAACTAAGATCATTAAGGGTTGCCAACACGTCAAAAAGAATGATCCGCGATAGACGCATGTCCATCACCGAAACGATAGGCGGGACTGAAGGAAAGACATCGATGCGATACCTGAGCACCATTTTTGCAAACAATGTCAGGATCACTTGGCATCACTCTGCTGGGACAACAATGACACCAAACACCGAAAGAAAAAGGGACTGGGGAAATGCAAAGGTTGAGCTGTAGTGGAACCGAACCGATGCCAACTACACTCAATAGATAAACCGTTAGTAACTAAATAATAATCCATATGCATTCTATGCAACAAACAAATGCAGCAATCAAGTGCAACAAACCAACTGGGGTTTATACTACCGTTTTCTAACGTTCGCGGGGTCTAGGGCGTCCTACAGCCAGACCCGCTCTGATACCAAGCCTGTGGCACCCCGGCTCAGAGAAAACTGGAACGCCCCATATTCTAGCCCAGAGATCGAGGAGCAGTCTTCTGGAATACGGCATCGCTTAACATAGAACAAACCAACCTTCTATTATTACACGAATATGAATACAAGGTCTCCGATATTACAATCAATAACATTGGTACGGCGACACTACGCCATCCTCAGTTGCTCTATGCAAGTATCAAAACAACAAGATGCATCGGAAGAACTCTAGCAGCGGAACAACGGCGACGGTGGTGAACTCCACTCCGCATGGGACTCTGGCTGGAACACTTGTCCTAGCTCGCACGAACGGAAACCACGACAAGGAAGCAATCAAATCCGGCATGGCCTGCAAGCTGGCATGACACACCAGGTCAGTACATTGAATGTACTTGCAAGCTCACAATAATCCAGAAGCATTCAAGACAAACAACAGCATGGCAATTACAGGTTAAACAAGAATTTAACATGATATCATCAGAATAACATGGCATGACCAACATAAACATGATACAGCTAACTCAACATGAACATAATAATCCTGACAATACTAGCATGTAACATGATGTCACTACAGGCACCACTTACTCTGCTTGGGCTACCTCGTAACCAACACATGCATCACTTACCAACCTCGGACATCACACGATCATCTCAGGATCAAATCAAGCTTGGTATAAACAATACCGTAGCGATCAGTAAATGAACACAAGGAGCTTGATCTTTACCCATGATTCTTGTACCACATCACGAATATACAACAACTTGGTATCCTCAATACCACCATGATTCTTACGGCGATCATAACCCGACCAACACTTGGCCCGTGATCCTTATGGTGATCACAACCCGACCACTAAATGGCCCGTGATCCTTACGGCAATCACAACCAACTCATCTCGTTGTTATTAAGCACATTATTCTTATTACTGTTGACACATGGTGTGACCTTGTTTCGACCTGGGCCCTTATCCGCGGGCGCGACTATCGATAGATTTAATATACACTCTGCAGAGGTTAGTACACTGTACCAACACTACGGAACCCATGGCCTCGCACTCCCATTCGGGTGGACCAACGGCGTTCCAACAAAACCGTCCTACTGACATGACACTCTCCCGGCCACTCTGACTCACTCCTCACTGAGCTAAGTCATGGGTGGCCCCGTGCCTACCTCCATACACAACAACCACCGTCATGGCCCAAAACATAAAGGATCCCACACGGGCATCCGCCGGCTATAACAACTACGGGCACACAAGGTTATGCTTGCCTACTGGGCCAGGGTACATCACGCCCATAACCTTCCCTCGTTGGAGGCACCGGCGAGAGGCACGACAATAGACCCAGTTAGGACCGTCCCATACCGGTAAGCGTGGTTGCACTGGTCAGCATTGATTCAGCGGCACCACGACTCAGCCAACAGTTGTTCAAGTTCAATTTAATCCGGTTAACTCTAATGTAAATATGTTGAGCCATGATAAAATAACATGATGCCAACAATAATACATGAGCATGATATCAACATCATCATGAGGGTATCACATAACTATCCACCATATCAACAATAAATCATATCCACTGACCATGGCATACTAACTAGCATGACCATTACCAACATCAACATGTACCACTAGCAATCAAAAACATATGAAAGGAAATACTAGCAGGTATAACATGATCACTGAGTACAAAACAGCATAGCACAAAAGTGAACATGCAAATCTGAACATCACCGGAACAACGATAGCCACCTTTTCAACAAGCAAATATTTAATAAAGATTCAAGTTGACAACCATGGCTACTGCATGACTATCATGCAAGTGGGTATTGTGGCTTTCCTAGGGATGAAGAAGGCACCGGGGAGAAGTGCGAGAAGCTCGCGGAACGAATCACCGAAAAACATACTCTCTCGAAGGGGGATGAATAAGGGCAAGGGCATAAAGGTCATTTTTATAGTGTCAAACAATAGTGAAAGCATGACCAATAGAATGGGCTCGACGAAACGAAGAAGTGAGTGTTGGTTTCACCGTAAACGGAGTTAGGGATAAAAAGATATAAGGGTTTCACTGCTAGGGACCTATCTGTAATGAAAAGATTTCCAAACAGGGGCCTGGATAGAAAAATAGAAAACGTAATCGGGGAAATACGTTTTCACCTTATCCAAATGAACAGTGGCGGGGCTGACGCATGCGGGTCCCACGGGTGGGGCCCATCACTTATCCACGTGGGCTGGGCTGGTCAACGGCCAGAGGCCGACAAGTGGGGCCGAGAGGGGCGCGAGACCCACTAGCAGGAGCCAGGCTGGCGTCGTCGTCTTCTTCCTCGCCCTGGCCCGACCGAAGTAGAGGAGGAGCAGAGGCAGGGGAGGAGCGGCGAGGGGGCTGGCCAGCTTCGGCCATCTCCGGCCCGGCCGAGGGCACCGGCGGATGCGAAGAGGCCAGCCGCACCCATTTAGAGGGGGCATGGCCGCCGGGGAAGAGAGAGCTGGAGGGGAGAGGCGGCGCCATGGGAGGGCAGGGGTGGCTCGGTGGTGGTGGAGTTTGTCGGAGTCAGGCGCTCCGGTGATGGCTGAGGGGTCGGGCGGCTCGCGGGGATGAGGGGGAGGCCGTGGTGAGGTCGACGAGGCACGAGGAGCTCCGAGTGGCCGAGATGGAGAGGAGGCCGAGACGAGGCGGCGGCGGCCGAACGCAGAGGCCGCGGCCAGGGTGCACTCCGGCGAGGGGAAAAGGGTTGGGGTGGCTGAGTGGAACGAGGGGAACCTCGCGGACAACTTGAGAGGAGGGGAGGAGACTCGTGCTCGCCGGAACCAAGGAGGAACCGCGGCGGCCGAGGCGAACTCCGGCAAAAAGAGGAGGGGGCCGAGGGCTCCGGTGGGCTAGGAGGGGCGAGGAGGGGCTTGGGAGCTGCGGAGGAGTTTGGGGTCCTTATTTAGGCAGAGGGAAAGGCACTGGAGCTCAAGGGCGAGCTCCCGACCGAGCTTTAAAGGCAGACAGAGGCGGGGCACGGCACGGGCATGGATCTAGCGGCTCATTAATGGCGAACCATGACGAGCCATGGATGTAGGGTGATGCAGGTCATCACGGGGGAGCTCCAGGACATGAATGGAAGTCGAGACGAGGAGGGAGCCGACGAGAAAAGGGACAAGAAGAAGCCAGAGCCTGTAATGTGCATGACATCAACGTGATCACCACGCGCACTGGAGCAAACTCCGGGTTTCGGCCAGGCCGACCATGTCTACTGAATTGAGCTTAGTGACCTTAGAAGAAATGTGGAAACAAATCGTTCCAGGGGCAAAGAAGAGATTTACACTGAGTTGCAAAGTAAATCAGTAAGAAGGTGTTTGTAACTTGCTGTGGTGACACCAGCTTGGTAACTCAGTAACTAGCTTGTCTGGGAGGTTTAACTATCGAAGGACATTCATCCTGGAGGTTTTGAGGATAAAAGGATCAAGATTTACTGTAGTTGCTTCACAACTGCATACTTGGTCCAGAAATGAAGATCATGATGGTGCACTCACAAGGAGTGTCCACTTGAGCTCAAATTGGGCAAGTCTTAGTCATATGGTCATATGAAGATGCTGTAAAAAGCTCATGCCAAATGGACAAACCAAAATAGCACTTGCTTCACAAACATCTCCTCTGGACATAAACTTGGAATAATATTGGTGATCAAATGGCTCATTGAAATGATTCCAAAATAGGTGGAGAGATGTTTTATGGGCATAAGAATGATCTGGTAATTTATTAGGATTTTTGAAGCAATATAAAGTATACTTGCTTCACAACCTGAAAATATTGCCAGAAATAAAGATTTGCTCATGTGCTCACATAGATGATTGGATGGGGCTGCAAATGGGTGGAAGGGGTTAATATGAGCACATTAAGGAGTGTGCAAAAGTTCAACTCATTTGGGTACTCCTAGCTAATACTTCCTTCACAAAGCCTTCTATCTGACGGAAACTTTGAAAATTCACTGAGGAAGATTGGCTAGGCAAATAAATTTGAACTTGTGCATTAGGCAATTATTTGGACATATAAACATGCCCAAAAAGGTTGAGATACAATAGGAGAAATATAAATGACACTTCCTTCACAAAGTGCCATTCAGGGCAGAATAGGAAAAGGAATATTCGGGAATTATTTTTGAACATGGCAATGAAAAGTTTTGCCACATTTGATCAAGATATGACCCAAACAATTTATGAATATTATTTGGGAATTTTTCGAGTGATGGAAATATAGGTTGCTTCACAACCTAGGGCAATTTGAGTTATTCCTTTAATAGAAAAGGATTATTCCCAATAAAAGAATATTGGGATTTGGGCTAGGATGGAAATGACAGGGTCTAGGGAAAGATTTGGGAATGACAAGCCACTCTGGAAACAAGGAAGAGGGCATCTTCTTCAGTTTCCAGACCACAAAGCCACGAAAAAAGAAAACTCGGGTAAAAACCTCGGAAAAACAAAAGAAAAAGGAAGGGCCAAAAATCAGGCTGTCGCAGACAACATACATGTCACCAAAATATCGAATGAATACCAAATTCACATGACTACTAATAGCAAGACTTCTCCCATGTCCTCTGGAACAAACGTAACTACTCACACAACATATTCATGTTAATAATCAGAGGAGTATTAATATGCATTAAGAATCTGAACATATGATCTTCCACCAAATAAACCAACTAGCATCAACTACAAGGAGTAATCAACACTACTAGCAACCCACAGGTACCAATCTGAGGTTTTGATACAAAGATTTGATACAAGAGATGAACTAGGGTTTGAGAGGAGATGGTGCTGGCGAAGATGTTGATGGAGATTGACCCTCTCCCAATGAGAGGATCATTGGTGATGATGATGGTGATGATTTCCCCCTCCCGGAGGGAAGTTTCCCGGCAGAACAGCTCTGCCGGAGCCCTAGATTGGTGCCGCCAAGGTTCCGCCTCGTGGCGGTGGAGTTTCGTCCCGTAAGCTTGCCTATGATTTTTTCCAGGGTAAGAGACTTCATATAGCAGAAGATGGGCACCGGAGGGCTGCCAGGTGGTCCATGAGGAAAGGGGCACGCCCGGGGGGGGGGGGGGGGTAGGGCACGCCCCCCACCCTCGTGGGTGATGGGTGGCCCCCCTCAAGTATTACTTCCGCTGGATATTTCTTATTATTTCCCAAAATGACTTTTGTGGAGTTTCGGGACTTTTGGAATTGTGCAGAATAGGTCTTCAATATTTGCTCCTTTTCCAGCTGTCACACCCTAGCTAGTCATGCATTAGAGTGTTGCATCATGTTTATTCTTTCATCAGAAACTTGAAATGGGGATGACAGAACCCCCAGTCCCCTCTGAAACCAACTAGGGTTACTAAAATAATTTTTCAATGAACCTGAAATGCCCTTCTAAAATGCCCATCATTTTTGTCTTGGTTCAGAACCTCTGCCAAAAATGGTGCACATTTTCCTAGGCCATCCTAGGGTTTTTGAATTAAATCATAAATATTTGAATTTGGGCATTTAAAATAATATAAAATATTTAAATGCTCAAATATCTCCAAACTAAAATGTTTCATGTTGGAAATAATCCAACTATGGGCCAGGAATAGTTTGGTGATTTTTGAACTTGCCTAGGTATTTTATTAAATTCAACAAAGTTGCAGATATATTAAATAAAAACAGAAACAGAAGAAAAGGGGAAAACTTACCTGGGCTCCTCCACTGGCCGGCCCAGCCAGCAGCCGGCCCAGCCCACCACTGCAGCCCTCCGTCGTCTTCCTCCCCTCGCCCCGAAGCTGCTGCGTGCTCGCGCGCGCACGGCCGCGCGGCCACCTCCTGCTTGCCGACGAGCTCCTGGCCGCGTGGACGACTCCCGCAGGCCGTCCCGATCCCCCCTGCTCTCTCTCACTCTCTCCCGACTCTTCCCTCCTCTCCCTCGCTCTCTCTCACGCGGTCGAGCACCACCGTCGCCGCCGTTCGCCATAGCAGCCATCTCCGACCACCCCTCGCTCCCCCGACTAGCTCAGGAGCTCCGCCTCGACTCCCTCTTCCTCCCCACCGCTCCACAGCTCCCCGGAAGCCCTGCATCGCCGCCACGTCGCCGTTCCCCTCTTCGGGCTCCGATCATCGTCGCCGTCGAATTCGTCGTCTCCAGCGCGTCCCCGAGCCCGCTAACCACCTCTGCAGCCCCGCGGTGAGCCCCCGGATCGTTTCCCCCTTCTCCCCTGGTCTCTTTCGACCTCTAGGCCCTAGCCCCACCTTGGCCGAGAGCTCCACGCCGCCGGCGATGTCACCATCGTGGCCACGGTCACCGTAGCACCCAACCGAGCGCACTATCGTGCTCCCCACCTCACCAGGAGCACGCAGCGTGCACTAACGCCTCCCCAAGCCCCCTGCAACGTCGATTCCGACCGCACCCGAACTCCGGCCGCCGCAGCCAAGCTCGCCGCCGTCAACTCCGGCCACCCCGAGCCCAACCACCACCACCAATAGTCGCGGCTCAACCTCAGCAACACGTAGATGCCTTCCGCCGTCCATTTGGTTGCCGGAATGGCAAAAGGCACTTTCGCCGCCGTCTCGGGCCTCGCCGGCGTCATGTCGCCGGTGGGGTTTGACTTGTCCGACCTGGGGTTTGACCCCCAGGGTCACTGACGCGTGGGCCCTGTCGGACAGGTAGTTAGTTAGTACTAATTACCGTTAGTCAACCCCCCCCTGACACTGACAGTGGGCCCCAGCGCCACTAATTAGTAATTAGAATTAATTTAACCCTGTTTAACCCCCCTGTCACTGACGTGTGGGCCCCACACGTCAGGTTTGACTCCAGCCAGCCGCAGTTGACCACTGACGTCACGCTGACGTCATGCTGGCGCAATAACTATAATTTCTGGATTTAATTTAAATCAGGAAATTCCAGAATATTATTTAAACTTCAAAAATTCATAACTTTTATTCTGTAATTCCAAATTGGACAAATTATATATGAAAAATGATCAGAAAAATCCAATCTATCCATCTGTACTATTTTCATGCATGATCAAACAAGTTAAATTGATGTTTTAAGCAGAACAAGGAAAAGCACTTTAAAAGGCCATATTTGAATTTGAAATTTGAATCCTTGATTCAAATTTGTTCAAACCCTTCTGGTTTTAGTTGCATTAGCCCAATACACTCATTTTGCCATGTCTCATGCATGCATCATATTGTTGCATACTGTTTGGTAATGTTTGTGTATCGGTGCTCTCTGCGGCAGGTTCTGTCTCCGAGGAATACCGTGATTACCCTAACGAAGAACCGTATCAGTGCATCGAACCATCAGGCAAGCAACCAACCATTTGATCATATCGATACAATCCCATGTTCTCGCTCCTGCTCTCTTTTACTGCATTAAGACAACGCGATTCAAACTGCTGTGTGCTACGGTAGTTGAACCCATTTCCTCTGCATGACCTGTCATTGCCACAGTAACTAGATGAAACTCACTAGCATGTGTAGGAGTTGATTGAGCCATATGTATGTGTTGTTCCTACCTTGCTATGCCTGCTATGCTTAGAGTCGTTTCAGGTCTGGTTCATCTGGGTGATGGGCTAGAGTGAAATGATTATGTCGGTAATGAGAGTGGTGTGGTGAACACGATTTGGTAAAGGTATCGATGAGAGGCCATGTAGGAGTACATGGTGGGTTGTTTCATTGAAGCCGACCTTAAGCACTGAGATCTGTATGCGTGATTTAAGATACAGCTACTACCATGCATTGGGCCCTGAAATATGACCCCGCTCGACTTCTTATTCACCCTAGCTCTCTGTCCAGGAGTTGCAAGTAGTTTCTGGTGTTTGTAGCCTACTGGAGGCCGTGGACAGCGCTGACCATAGGGGTGGGCTGTGATGCGGTAGGTACGTGGCCGGGTGTATGGGAACCCTGTTCACATCGTTCGGGGCCGTATGGGAAACCTCGGCCGGACTCCCTGCGGATGGAACCTGAATAGGCGATAAACCTGGACTAGAGGCTTAAGTGTTTAGGTAGGTCGTGGTCTACACCCACGTCGGCTTTCGCTTGAAGTCTGCCGAGCACATGTCGTGTGCAGACGCTAAGTGGTGGAAACATGTATGAAGAAGTACACCCCTGCAGGGTTATCATAATCTATTCGAATAGCCGCGTCCGCGGTAAAGGACTACTTGGTTGCCTATACAGTTCATAGACAAGTAAATGGAAACTGTTAAAAGCCTCAAGATAAGTGTGAGTGCCGAGGATGGATCTTCCGTAGGAAGACGGAGGTGGATCCTCGGTAGTGTATTGAAGTGGTGAGTAGTGGACTCGTGTGCGCAAAACCATTTCAAGTTGGAGTATCGTAGGATAGCCTAGCCAAGAGTCAAAGCTGGCTTGCTGCAATAACTCCACCAACCCTTCTTGATACTATGCATGTATGTAGGATCTGATGTAAGTCTTGCTGAGTACCTTTGTACTCATGTTGCTATAATCTACATTTTTACAGAAGACGCTGCAACCCCTTCTGATGGGTTCTATGTAGACGTTGACATCAACGAGTAGGCTAAAGACCCAGGTGGTGACCCTGAGCTTGTGAAGGACCACGTAGTATAGCTAGGCTTTCCAAGCCTCTTTTATTTTACTAGTTGTCTGTACTCAGACAAGTTACTTCCGCTATTGGTTTGTATGACTGTATGACTTGTTTGTGGGGTCGTGAGACCCGTACCTTTGTGTATGTTATGTATGGCTCACTGAGCCTTAAATAAAGTACTTGTGTCATAGAGTCATGTTGTGATGCTTCGTTGTATTTGCACATATCGAGCATATTGTGTGTATGATTGAAATGCTTGGTATGTGTGGGATCTGACTATCTAGTTGTTTATCTTTAGTAGCCTCTCTTACCGGGAAATGTCTCCTAGTGTTACCGCTGAGCCATGGCAGCTTGCTACTGCTCTGGAACACTTAGGCTGGCCGGCATGTGTCCTTCTTCGTTCCTGTGTCTGTCCCTTCGGGGAAATGTCACGCTGTGAGTACCGGAGTCCTGTTAGCCCGCTACAGCCCGGTTTACCGGAGTCCTGCTAGCCCAGTGCTACAGCCCGGACCCACTTGCTGATGACCGACACGTTCGAAGCTGGGTCATGGATGCCTGTCCCTGTAAGTCTGTGCCACTTTGGGTTTGCGACTAGTCATGTCAGCCCGGGCTCTTTATCATATGGATGCTAGCGACACTATCATATACGTGAGCCAAAAGGCGCAAACGGTCCCGGGAAAAGGTAAGACGACACCCGTGGGGATACCGTGCGTGAGGCCGCAAAGTGATATGAGGTGTTACCAGCTAGATCGATGTGACATCGAGTCGGGGTCCTGACAGCGTTGGCATCAGAGCCGGACTGCCTGTAGGTTCTCCAAGCCAAACTGGTCGATGTTGAGTCTAGAAATTCTTTAGTTATATGTAGGGGAATTGTTTGTGGGTTGGAACGTAAGGCTCTTTTTACTCCTTATACCTTATGACTTTCTGATCTGAGTCAGTCCATTCTTCTACCGGGGTTAAGGAATTAGGATCTATTCTCTCTATCAGGATCACGAGTTACTAATCAGTAGTACCTTATAAGTTTGATGGTTACCAGCCTAGTTCAGTTCTACTACCACATTATGTTGCCAGAATGGTTTCAGAACTTTGATATGATGATGATGAGTGTGTACGAAATCCTTTGTCAAATGTCTCAAATCCTTTTTGAGCATTTACAGCTGTTATGCTGCCGAAATTTTGCTAGAAATTCTAATGCCTTTGCATTATGATTGTGCTTTCAGATGGCCACTCGCGACCTCAATCAAGTGGTTCGCCTGACTCGATGCCTAGATGTACCCGGCCATACTGCTAAGTTGGTCAGGGTAATGACTGAGCCTGGATACCGCTGGTATCCTGAGTACACGGTCGAAGAGCAATTCCGAGATTTTAATCAGAGCTAGTATCTCTGCACTGTCAGGATATTTCCATCTTATCCTGGATCCACCGAGCCTCTTCACTGCTCTTATGGACTCGGGGTTACTATTGAGATGGCTGTGCAGGACGCCGCCTACTCTATGATGACCATTATGCGAGTCAGATCTGGTATATTTCGGGACTCTGATTTCCGGTATATGCCAGGATCACTTCCTGGAGCACAAGGGTATCTCCAGGCTATCTATGCTGACCCCACTCAGGAGGATTCACGGACTCGCACCACTGCTGAGATGCTCGAGGATAAGGACCGTGAAAATCGGGCCTTAAGGCTAGAGCTCTTCAACACCCGTGCTGACCACTGGGCCACTTTGACTCGGTTCGCCCCGGCGGTGCAAGCTGGATATTCAGATATGCGCGATCTCTATCCTGTGAGATCTGCTCTGCCAGACGTGATGGTTTGGCGTGATGTAGGAGGCATCACCCCACCTCGCGGTCCCCGCAGGCCACCGTTTGTTGGTCCAAGGCCTCATCCTAGCCCCTATGGTCCACAAGCTCCGCGAGACCGTCTGTTTCCAGATGATCATGTTGAGCTTCCAGGCTATGGAGGTGACTTCTACGAGGACTACTACGGATCGGTCTGAGTTAGTGGTAGTATCACTAGTTCGCACTAGCTGTGTCGTCTATCGTCCCGCGTGACTCGTGGGATATGACCTAGTTTGTACTCCTTCCGGAGGTGTAGAAAAATAATGTATAGGAGCTTGGAATGCCTCCGATGAGATGTAATCCTCTTTTCACCGTAATAGTACTTTGTTTGGTCTTGTACTAAACCCTGTATGGTGTGTATGACGATGGAATAAAAGAAGCAGTTTCTGTATCTACCATGTCATACGGATGATCATCTTGCATTCCGAGTTATTCCTTACATTATGAATCCTATGTCGGAATTTTACCATCCTGACTAAATCATTGTCTTGTTTACCTAGGATGGTCAACACGCGCGCTAACCCTGCTTCTCAAGAGCAGGCCGAAGGCAGTGAAGCCAGGGATGTAAATCTGCCTCATCCTCCTTCACTAGCCGAGGTGATGATGGAAGCTGAGAGAAACAAGCGGGAGACAAACCGTTTGTTGGAGCGTATTGAACAGAATACAGCACACCATCAGAGGGCTAACGTGGTGTCACTCAGTGATTTTATCAAATTGCATCCACCCACGTTCCACCACTCCATCGAGCCTCTCGACGCTGATGACTGGCTTCGCAGTATCTCTCACAAACTGCGTTCCGCTCTGGTAGCGGAGGCTGACAAGGTCACCTTTGCTGCATATCATCTTGAAGGCCCCGCCAGTCTATGGTGGGAGAATTATGGAGCTATGCGCCCAGCGGGCCATGTCACAACTTGGGCTGAGTTCAGCGAGGCTTTCCGTGAACATCACATTCCGGAGGGTCTCATGGACCGTAAACATGAAGAATTTTGCAGTTTCACCCAAGGCCGACTTTCTGTGGATGCCTATAGCAGGGAGTTTGGTAATCTCGCCCGATATGCAACTGAGGAAGTGTCTACTGACGCCAAGAAGCAAGCAAGGTTCCGTAAGGGCCTTAGTCCTGAGCTTCGCCGTGACCTCCGTCTGCATGAGTGCACATCTTTTTCGAAACTTGTCAACAAAGCCATCAGTGCTGAAACTGGTCAGACTGACTATGACGCAACACGCAAGCATGGACGTGACACGGGTTCCTCATCCGGTGCTGGTTCTCAGAAGCGCCGCGTGTGGGTGCCCAACACCGCCCTGCCACCCAGGTTTACACCGAGGCCATCCTTCCAGGCGCCTCGCCCCGTTCAACAGTCTGCTCCAGCCAAGCCCTATGGGGGTCCAACTAACAATGCTCCTCCACGTACCAGTTCCGTGACTTGTTTCAAGTGTGGGGAATCTGGCCACTATATGCGTGAGTGTCCCCAGACCAACCCCAATCAATCTGCTAAAGCTGTTGGCCGTGGCAAGCCGACAGGAAAAATATTCCACGCCAAGCCGGTCACCGCTTCACGTGGCCATGTCAACTGTATCTCTGCCGAAGAAGATCAAGAGGATCCCAACGTCGTTCTCGGTACGCTTCTTGTTAACTGCCACCCGGCATCTGTTCTTTTCGATACAGGAGCCTCTCATTCTTTTATATCCGAAAGTTATGCTCGTTTGCATAACGTTGCATTCTGTGACATGCCATCCACTATGGAAATTTCTACCCCTGGTTCTAGATGGCAGACCTCTAGGGTAAGCTATGGAAATGAAATCCAAGTCGACAGACTTGTTTTCCTTGCGTCTTTGATAGCCCTTAAATCTTCAGATATTAATATCATTCTGGGTATGGACTGGATGTCGGCTCATCATGCCCAAATCGATTGCTTCTCTAGGACTGTTCAACTCACCCATCCTTCGGGAAAGATAGTTAATGTCTTGACCCGAATAGCCAAGCGACAATTATATTCTCTTAACGCCAGCCCTTTGCCAGACCTTGAGGACGTTCCGGTAGTCCGTGACTTCCCGGATGTCTTTCCAGAGGAATTGCCAGGTGTTCCACCTGACAGGGATGTTGAGTTTGTAATAGACCTCATTCCAGGAACTGTTCCGATTGCTAGAAGACCTTATAAGATGGCACCACTAGAACTAGCCGAGCTTAAGAAACAACTCGACGAGTCCTCGAAAAAGGGTTTCATCCGCCCTAGTTCATCTCCGTGGGCTTGCCCCGTCCTATTCGTCAAGAAGAAGGATGGTACGGACCGGATGGTTGTAGATTACTGACCTGTCAATTTGGTCACCATCAAGAACAAATATCCACTCCCCAGGATCAACGACCTGTACGATCAGCTCGCTGGATCCTCAGTCTTCTCCAAGATGGATTTGAGGTTGGGCTACCATCAAATCAAAATCAGAAACGGGGACATTCCTAAAACGGCCTTTGTTACTCGTTATGGCCAATACGAGTACACCGTCATGTCCTTCGGTTTAACCAACGCTCCAGCCACCTTTTCTCGGTTAATGAACTCAATCTTCATGGAGTATTTGGATAAATTCGTCGTGGTTTACCTCGATGATATACTCATCTACTCCAAGAACGAGGAAGAACATGCCGAACATCTAAGGCTAGTGTTGCAGAAACTTCGAGAGCATCGCCTTTATGCCAAATTTTCTAAATGTGAATTCTGGTTGTCAGAAGTGACCTATTTGGGTCATGTAATATCTGGTAAAGGTATTGCTGTTAACCCCGAGCGAGTTCAAGCCGTCCTTAACTGGACTCCACCCGAATTGGTCAAGCAAGTTCGGTGTTTTCTAGGCTTAGCGAGCTATTGCCGTCGCTTTGTCGAAAACTTCTCCAAAGTTGCTAAACCTCTAACCGAACTCCTCAAGAAAGATAAGAAGTTCGAATGGACTCCACAATGTGAGCACAGCTTTCAGGAACTGAAAAGACGCCTGACTTCTGCTCCCGTGCTGGTACCCGCCAGACTTCTCCAAGGACTTTGTTATCTACTGCGACGCCTCGCGACAAGGACTAGGTTGCATTCTCATGCAAGATCGACACGTAATTGCCTACGCTTCACGGCAATTGCACCCACATGAGGAGAATTATCCTACTCATGATCTAGAGCTTGCAGCCGTAGTCTATGCACTTAAGACCTGGCGACATTACCTCCTCGGTAATCGTTGCGAAATATTCACTGATCACCAAAGTCTGAAGTATATTTTCACCCAACCGGATTTGAATCTCAGGCAGAGACGTTGGGTTGAATTGATCACAGACTTCGACTTAGGAATAACCTACACCCCAGGGAAAGCCAACGTCATGGCTGATGCGCTAAGTCGTAAATCTTATTGTAACAACCTGATGTTACAACAAAGTCAACCGCTTCTCCATGAGGAATTTCGGAAGCTTAACCTTCACATTGTTCCTCAAGGTTTTCTCTCCACCTTGATGGCAAAACCTACTCTTACGGATCAAATCATCGCTGCCCAAAAGCGAGATAAGGGAATATCTAAAATCAAAGAGAACATTGCTAGCGGAGGTGCTAGTTGTTTCTCCACAAATGATCATGGTGTTGTGTACTTTGAGAACCGTCTAGTGGTTCCCAAGAACCAGCATCTACGGCAGTTGATCCTTAAGGAGGCTCATGAATCCCCTCTCACTATTCATCCCGGTAGTACTAAGATGTATCAGGACCTACGCCAGAGGTTCTGGTGGACTAGGATGAAGAGAGAAATTGCTCAGTATATTGCTAACTGCGACGTCTGTCGTCGTGTAAAAGCAGAGCATCAACGGCCTGCTGGCACCCTTCAACCCTTAGCTATTCCTGAATGGAAATGGGATAAAATTGGTATGGATTTCATTACCGGTTTTCCCAGGACCAAGAGAGGGAATAATGCTATTTTCGTCGTGGTCGATCGTCTTTCCAAAGTAGCCCATTTCCTACCTGTTCGAGAGAGTATAACCGCTAGTCAGCTGGCAGACTTATACATCTCCCGAATAGTGTCCCTTCATGGTGTTCCTTTGGAAATTAACTCGGATCGAGGAAGTCTTTTCACCTCTCGATTTTGGGAAAGTTTCCAAAATGCTATGGGAACTCGTCTCTCCTTTAGCACCGCCTTCCACCCTCAGTCAAGTGGTCAAGTGGAACGCGTCAACCAGATTCTAGAAGACATGCTTCGAGCCTCTGTTATCTCATTCGGAATGGACTGGGAGAAGTGCCTTCCATTTGCCGAATTCGCTTACAACAACAGCTATCAATCTAGCTTGGGTAAAGCCCCTTTTGAAGTTCTCTATGGACGACGATGTCGAACACCCCTTAACTGGTCAGAGACCGGGGAAAGACAATTCTTTGGCCCGGATATGATTCAGGAAGCAGAAGAACAAGTTCGTATCGTTCGTGAAAAGTTGAAAACAGCCCAATCCCGTCAAAAGAGTCAATATGACCGAAAACATAAGGCTATGACTTTCGAGGTTGACGAGAAGGCTTATCTTCGGGTCACCCCTCTGAAGGGAACCCATCGTTTCGGTATCAAAGGCAAATTGGCTCCTCGTTACATTGGACCTTTTCGCATTCTTGCCAAACGAGGAGAAGTTGCCTACCAGTTGGAACTACCTCCACACCTCTCCAGAGTCCACGATGTCTTCCACGTTTCCCAACTCAGGCGTTGCTTCTCGGATCCTGTCCGTGAAGTGGACCACGAAACGCTTGATCTCCAGGATAATCTTACATATCGAGAGTACCCCATTCGTATCCTCGATCAGGCCGAGCGTACCACTCGACGCCAGAACATCAAGTTCCTCAAAGTACAATGGTCGCACCATTCTGAGGATGAAGCAACTTGGGAAAGGGAGGATCGTCTTCGACTCGAGTACCCCGCCTTCTTCCCGGAGGAACCCAAATCTCGGGACGAGATTCTTTTGAGTGGGGGTGAGTTGTCACACCCTAGCTAGTCATGCATTAGAGTGTTGCATCATGTTTATTCTTTCATCAGAAACTTGAAATGGGGATGACAGAACCCCCAGTCCCCTCTGAAACCAACTAGGGTTACTAAAATAATTTTTCAATGAACCTGAAATGCCCTTCTAAAATGCCCATCATTTTTGTCTTGGTTCAGAACCTCTGCCAAAAATGGTGCACATTTTCCTAGGCCATCCTAGGGTTTTTGAATTAAATCATAAATATTTGAATTTGGGCATTTAAAATAATATAAAATATTTAAATGCTCAAATATCTCCAAACTAAAATGTTTCATGTTGGAAATAATCCAACTATGGGCCAGGAATAGTTTGGTGATTTTTGAACTTGCCTAGGTATTTTATTAAATTCAACAAAGTTGCAGATATATTAAATAAAAACAGAAACAGAAGAAAAGGGGAAAACTTACCTGGGCTCCTCCACTGGCCGGCCCAGCCAGCAGCCGGCCCAGCCCACCACTGCAGCCCTCCGTCGTCTTCCTCCCCTCGCCCCGAAGCTGTTGCGTGCTCGCGCGCGCACGGCCGCGCGGCCACCTCCTGCTTGCCGACGAGCTCCTGGCCGCGTGGACGACTCCCGCAGGCCGTCCCGATCCCCCCCTGCTCTCTCTCACTCTCTCCCGACTCTTCCCTCCTCTCCCTCGCGCTCTCTCTCACGCGGTCGAGCACCACCGTCGCCGCCGTTCGCCATAGCAGCCATCTCCGACCACCCCTCGCTCCCCCGACTAGCTCAGGAGCTCCGCCTCGACTCCCTCTTCCTCCCCACCGCTCCACAGCTCCCCGGAAGCCCTGCATCGCCGCCACGTCGCCGTTCCCCTCTTCGGGCTCCGATCATCGTCGCCGTCGAATTCGTCGTCTCCAGCGCGTCCCCGAGCCCGCTAACCACCTCTGCAGCCCCGCGGTGAGCCCCCGGATCGTTTCCCCCTTCTCCCCTGGTCTCTTTCGACCTCTAGGCCCTAGCCCCACCTTGGCCGAGAGCTCCACGCCGCCGGCGATGTCACCATCGTGGCCACGGTCACCGTAGCACCCAACCGAGCGCACTATCGTGCTCCCCACCTCACCAGGAGCACGCAGCGCGCACTAACGCCTCCCCAAGCCCCCTGCAACGTCGATTCCGACCGCACCCGAACTCCGGCCGCCGCAGCCGAGCTCGCCGCCGTCAACTCCGGCCACCCCGAGCCCAACCACCACCACCAATAGTCGCGGCTCAACCTCAGCAACACGTAGATGCCTTCCGCCGTCCATTTGGTTGCCGGAATGGCAAAAGGCACTTTCGCCGCCGTCTCGGGCCTCGCCGGCGTCATGTCGCCGGTGGGGTTTGACTTGTCCGACCTGGGGTTTGACCCCCAGGGTCACTGACGCGTGGGCCCTGTCGGACAGGTAGTTAGTTAGTACTAATTACCGTTAGTCAACCCCCCCTGACACTGACAGTGGGCCCCAGCGCCACTAATTAGTAATTAGAATTAATTTAACCCTGTTTAACCCCCCTGTCACTGACGTGTGGGCCCCACACGTCAGGTTTGACTCCAGCCAGCCGCAGTTGACCACTGACGTCACGCTGACGTCATGCTGGCGCAATAACTATAATTTCTGGATTTAATTTAAATCAGGAAATTCCAGAATATTATTTAAACTTCAAAAATTCATAACTTTTATTCTGTAATTCCAAATTGGACAAATTATATATGAAAAATGATCAGAAAAATCCAATCTATCCATCTGTACTATTTTCATGCATGATCAAACAAGTTAAATTGATGTTTTAAGCAGAACAAGGAAAAGCACTTTAAAAGGCCATATTTGAATTTGAAATTTGAATCCTTGATTCAAATTTGTTCAAACCCTTCTGGTTTTAGTTGCATTAGCCCAATACACTCATTTTGCCATGTCTCATGCATGCATCATATTGTTGCATACTGTTTGGTAATGTTTGTGTATCGGTGCTCTCTGCGGCAGGTTCTGTCTCCGAGGAATACCGTGATTACCCTAACGAAGAACCGTATCAGTGCATCGAACCATCAGGCAAGCAACCAACCATTTGATCATATCGATACAATCCCATGTTCTCGCTCCTGCTCTCTTTTACTGCATTAAGACAACGCGATTCAAACTGCTGTGTGCTACGGTAGTTGAAACCCATTCCCTCTGCATGACCTGTCATTGCCACAGTAACTAGATGAAACTCACTAGCATGTGTAGGAGTTGATTGAGCCATATGTATGTGTTGTTCCTACCTTAATATGCCTGCTATGCTTAGAGTCGTGTCAGGTCTGGTTCATCTGGGTGATGGGCTAGAGTGAAATGATTATGTCGGTAATGAGAGTGGTGTGGTGAACACGATTTGGTAAAGGTATCGATGAGAGGCCATGTAGGAGTACATGGTGGGTAGTTTCATTGAAGCCGACCTTAAGCACTGAGATCTGTATGCGTGATTTAAGATACAGCTACTACCATGCATTGGGCCCTGAAATATGACCCCGCTCGACTTCTTATTCACCCTAGCTCTCTGTCCAGGAGTTGCAAGTAGTTTCTGGTGTTTGTAGCCTACTGGAGGCCGTGGACAGCGCTGACCATAGGGGTGGGCTGTGATGCGGTAGGTACGTGGCCGGGTGTACCGAATACCCGTTAGGTATCTCGGGAACCCTGTTCACATCGTTCGGGGCCGTATGGGAAACCTCGGCCGGACTTCCTGCGGATGGAACCTGAATAGGCGATAAACCTGGACTAGAGGCTTAAGTGTTTAGGTAGGTCGTGGTCTACACCCACGTCGGCTTTCGCTTGAAGTCTGCCGAGCACATGTCGTGTGCAGACGCTAAGTGGTGGAAACATGTATGAAGAAGTACACCCCTGCAGGGTTATCATAATCTATTCGAATAGCCGCGTCCGCGGTAAAGGACTACTTGGTTGCCTATACAGTTCATAGACAAGTAAATGGAAACTGTTAAAAGCCTCAAGATAAGTGTGAGTGCCGAGGATGGCTCTTCCGTAGGAAGACGGAGGTGGATCCTCGGTAGTGTATTGAAGTGGTGAGTAGTGGACTCGTGTGCGCAAAACCATTTCAAGTTGGAGTATCGTAGGATAGCCTAGCCAAGAGTCAAAGCTGGCTTGCTGCAATAACTCCACCAACCCTTCTTGATACTATGCATGTATGTAGGATCTGATGTAAGTCTTGCTGAGTACCTTTGTACTCATGTTGCTATAATCTACATTTTTACAGAAGACGCTGCAACCCCTTCTGATGGGTTCTATGTAGACGTTGACATCAACGAGTAGGCTAAAGACCCAGGTGGTGACCCTGAGCTTGTGAAGGACCATGTAGTATAGCTAGGCTTTCCAAGCCTCTTTTATTTTACTAGTTGTCTGTACTCAGACAAGTTACTTCCGCTGTTGGTTTGTATGACTGTATGACTTGTTTGTGGGGTCGTGAGACCCGTACCTTTGTGTATGTTATGTATGGCTCACTGAGCCTTAAATAAAGTACTTGTGTCATAGAGTCATGTTGTGATGCTTCGTTGTATTTGCACATATCGAGCATATTGTGTGTATGATTGAAATGCTTGGTATGTGTGGGATCTGACTATCTAGTTGTTTATCTTTAGTAGCCTCTCTTACCGGGAAATGTCTCCTAGTGTTACCGCTGAGCCATGGCAGCTTGCTACTGCTCTGGAACACTTAGGCTGGCCGGCATGTGTCCTTCTTCGTTCCTGTGTCTGTCCCTTCGGGGAAATGTCACGCTGTGAGTACCGGAGTCCTGTTAGCCCGCTACAGCCCGGTTTACCGGAGTGCTGCTAGCCCAGTGCTACAGCCCGGACCCACTTGCTGATGACCGACACGTTCGAAGCTGGGTCATGGATGCCTGTCCCTGTAAGTCTGTGCCACTTTGGGTTTGCGACTAGTCATGTCAGCCCGGGCTCTTTATCATATGGATGCTAGCGACACTATCATATACGTGAGCCAAAAGGCGCAAACGGTCCCGGGAAAAGGTAAGACGACACCCGTGGGGATACCGTGCGTGAGGCCGCAAAGTGATATGAGGTGTTACCAGCTAGATCGATGTGACATCGAGTCGGGGTCCTGACACCAGCCCACAATCCTAGTTGCCGGCATTCTCCCTCTTCATGTAAACCTTGTAAAATAAGAGAGAATATCCATAAGTATTGTGACATAACGTGTAATAACAGCCCATAATGCAATAAATATCGATATAAAAGCATGATGCAAAATGGACGTATCAACTCCCCCAAGCTTAGACCTCACTTGTCTTCAAGCGGAAGCCAATATCGAAAAATATGTCCACATGTTTAGAGATAGAGGTGTTGATAAAAATAAAATACGGACATGAGGGCATCATGATCGTTCTTATAACAACAACATATATATTTTTTGTCATATGATTCCTTATGATCAAGCAACAATCTATTCACAATGTCAAGTATGACTCAGAAACTTCATTGAGAACTAACAAACTACAGTCTCAGTCATTGAAGCAATTGCAATTTATCATAACATCAGAAAGAGTCAATAATAGAGCTTTTCAGGAAGTCCACATACTCAACTATCATTTAGTCTTTCACAATTGCTAACACTCACGCAATACTTATGGTTATGGAGTTTTAATCGGATACAGAGAAAGATAGGGGCTTATAGTGTTGCGTCCCAACCTTTTACCTCGAGGGTAATGTCAACAATAATAGTTCATGCTAACTTACATTCAATTGGATATATATATATATATATATATATATATATATGTATATATATGTATATATATGTATGTATATATATGTATATATATGTATGTATATATATATATATATATCAGGATCTTTCGAACACGAGGTGCTTGCCAAAGGATAATATGTAAAAAGGAAAGGTGAAGATCTCCTTGACTCTTGCATAATGTATAATACATAAAGTAAAAGATAGGCCCTTCGCAGAGGGAAGCAGAGGTTGTCATGTGCTTTTTGGGTTGGATGCATGAAATCTTAATGCAAAAGAACGTCACTTTATATTGCCACTTGTGATATGAACCTTTATTATGCAGTCCGTCGCTTTTATTACTTCCATATCACAAGATCGTATAAAGCTTATTTTCTCCACACTCATAAGTCATACATATTTAGAGAGCAATTTTTATTGCATGCAACATGACAACTTACTTGAAGGATCTTACTCAATCCATAGGTAGGTATGGTGGACTCTCATGGCAAAACTGGGTTTAAGGATATTTGGAATCACAAGTAGTATCTCTACTTGGTGCAAGTAATTTGGCTAGCATGAGGGGGAAAGGCAAGATCAACATGTTGTACGATCCATGACAATATACTTTAACTAAGATGTGAGAAAACATAACCCATTACGTTGGCTTCCTTGTCCAACGTCAACTCTTTAGCATGTCATACTATAATGAGTGCTCACAATCATAAAATATGACCAAGATAGTGTATTTATATGTGAGAAACTCTCTTTTTATTACTTCCTATTAATTGCAACGATGACCGAAACTACGTTTGCCAACTCTCAACAACTTTTAATCATCATACTCTCTATATGTGAAGTCATTACTATCCATAAGATCAATACGGTCACATTTATTTCTTTTATTCTTTTATTCCCTCAAGATCATAGCAAGAAAGCAAAGCCCTTGACTCAACACTAATCTTTATTATATATAGCTCATGGACTAGATTACGTAGAGGGATCACAAAGCAAAACTCGAAACTAATTCATACCAAAACTTTATTCTACTAGATCAAGATATTACCAAAAAGATCGAACTAAGTAAAACGGTAAAGATAGGAGTGTGATGGTGATACGGTACCGTGGCAACTACCCCAAGCTTGGCTGTTGCCAAGGGGAGTGCCCATACCCATGTGATTAGTTCCTCGGAGGTGGTGATGATGGAGTTGTTGATGATGTAGGCTTGTTGTCCGTTTTCCATGGCATAGGTGTCGGTGTCAAAACTGGCGGATCTCGGGTAGGGGGTCCCAAACTATGCGACGAAGTCCTCAGTCTTGTATCTTCATAGTCCAACGGTCTGGCATAAGCATATATTCCGGCCGTCCGAGGACCCCCTAATCCAGGACTCCCTCAGTAGCCCCTAAACCAGGCTTCAATGTCGATGAGTCCGGCGCGCATATTGTCTTCGGCATTGCAAGGCGGGTTCCTTCTCCGAATACTCCAAAATAGATCTTGATCACAAGAATCGTGTCCGGCTCTGCAAAACAAATTCCATATACCACCGTAGAGAGTACAATATTTCACGAGTCTAATCTGCTGACAATTTTTCATAGCATGACATCACGCCGCGGCCCGGTCATTATTCGAACCGTTTCTTCTCAACCTGCTACTGCACATATTGTGAGGTGGTTTTATTGGCACGTCTTGTCAAAGCAGAGATCGTGTCCCCTTATCACGGGATTCCCATCAATACGGGTGTGGGTAACCCAACCGCGCCATCAACATGGCGCTGGGGATTAAGCAAGTTTCCAGGGCAAGTGGGGAGGCGCAGGATCCCTGCTGCCTTTATAAGGAGATAAGGACTCCCATTTTTCACCCACGTCTTCTTCCTCCTCTGCTCATCCATTCTCTCTCGCTCGAGCTCTAGCGCTCAAGCATTCGCCTTCTCCGCCCAAAAAGGCCCTCCGAAAATGTCCGGATCCGGAGCAGGACGTAAGTGGATGGCCTTTACCGTCCGGGAGAAGGATATCAATAAACTTTGGGAGGCCGGATATCTGGTCAAGAAGATCGGCCACCGCCTTCCAACAGCGGGACAAATTGTCCCTACTCCGGAACCGGACGAGAGGGTTATATTCCTTCCTCACTTTGTCCGCGGGCTAGGGTTTCCCCTCCACCCACTCGTTCGCGGCATTATGTATTACTATGGGATAGATTTTCATCATCTATCCCCCAATTCCTTCCTCAACATATCGACATTCATCGTTGTGTGCAAGGCCTTTCTCCGCATCCCCCCACACTTCAGCTTATGGCTGAAGATTTTCAATGTGAAGCCCAAGGTGGTGAGCAGTGAGCATGCTGAGTGCGGAGGAGCCATGGTGAGTGTCGGCATTCTGGGAACGGGGGTCCCCAAACTTGCCTGCATGCGGCCTGCAGCGTGGCTCAAGAGGTGGCCCAGCACGGCCCATCTTCATCAGCACAAGCTCAAGACCCTCGCGAGGGGCCAAGCCTCGCGGGGTGGACGGCAGGGAGCTTCCTCAGGCACGGCCTCGTCAGGCTGGCTCGTGAGGAGGCGGAGAGATCAAGGCGGGGTACCTCATGAGGTGCCCATGACGCAAGCCATGATGACCAAGGGCGCCAGGCGGGCGCCAGACCACGAAGTCTCCTCCCTTTCCTCTTTGGTGCAAAGGGAGCAAGCGCAGGCGAGAGCATCAAGCAAAGGCATCCATTTCGGTGCAACAAGACCAAGACCGTCGCAACGGCAGGAAGGAGGTCATGGTGGAGCCCAAGCCGGTGTCATCGTCAGAGCCTCTGACAGGCGAGGACCAACTTTAGTCAGGATAAGTGTACTAGATGTTCCCCTTCAAAATGGCCAATTGTTGGCGCCCTTCCCGCTCAATATTTGGGAAGAGGCCCAGGGCCTTCGCCTATAAATAGGACTAGCCACCCCCGGGATAGGGACACCCGGAGAGCGACTGAACTCCACCTAGTAGTTCATCACACCAGCCAAGAACAGACCCTCGCGAGGCTGTTCTTCCTTGTATTGTTCATCATCAACCCAAGAGGCAATCCACCACGCCACAAACTAGAGTTGGGTATTACACCACAATGGTGGCCCGAACTAGTATAAACCCTGTGTCTCTTATGTTGCTCTGTTCATAGCTTAGATCTTAGCGAGGCAGCGAGGTGCAGGTAGGTAGAGGGCAAGATCTCCGCGCGCACCCCAGTGTTCAAAACTAAAGGGTTTACCGAAACCCGAGATCCGACATTTGACGCGCCAGGTAGGGGTGCGCCGGAATCCACCTTCTACCGCTTCGCGTCCCGTTGCATCGTCATCATCGTGTCTGGCGACCAGGCAGGCAACCCTGATCCCTGGGCAGCCTGGCCCGCCCACGCAGAGCCGCTCGCCCCGGGCAACCCCATGCCCCAGGCGGCTCGCGGTCCGCAGGGCGCTGCGGGCCACGGGCGGCGCGGACAGGCAACGACAGCTCTCAAGACGCGGCAGACGCGGTCGGCGGCGAGGGCCTCCCACCATGGTGCGGCCACGGCGTCGTACACCCGACGGGAGCACGCGAACTCGAGGGCCGCGCTTACAGTGGCCCGAGAGCTACTGCAATGCAGGCTGCTGGAAGGCGGCCGCGACGTGCTGCTAGAGCGGGTGGCAGAGCTCCTGGGCTTCGCCGCCTCGGGGGCTCCCCCCTTCTGCACCCAACTCCCACCTCAGGTCCAAGGCGGCCCGCACGGGGGCTCCGTGCACACTCGTGCAGCCCCAGGCGGACTCCAAGGCCACCCCAACGCCGGCCAGGCCGTCAGCGTCGGGCCAGCAGCAGCGCTGCCCCCGCCCCTGGCCAGCGAAGAAGGACTCGCGACAACCCACGGCCCCGGTGGGCCGCCGCGCTACCACCCCTAGGCGGGCGCCTCAAGCAGCACTGCGTGGCACGTGGGGCACTACGGCGCGGCCTTCGGGATGGCGGCCCCAGAAGAGTACGTGCCTCATATGATGGACCAAGGGCGCGCGCATGAGGATGAACAAGGCTCGCTCCTCGGCGCAAGCTGGGGTGGATGAGGCACCAGAAGCTGAGCTCTTCCAGGAGCCCCGGGAAGGCCCCGTCGGCTACGCTGGAAGCAACGATTATCAGGTACCACTAATTCCTCAGGAGCAGGCATACGCCAACCATGGATCGCAGGAGGTACAAGTCGCCACAACGGGTGGCTGCCCCACTCCTGCAGCTTCCTACCCCTCAGGAGGAGGGCGCCGGGGGCTGCAGGAGAGGGGCCAAGATTCGGCATCACCACCACGGCGTTCGGAGCAAGGCGTCCTCAGGAGGTAGGCCCTCTTCTGGGGAGGTGCCTCAGGGCCTGCCCCTGGCAGAGGACCTGTGGTCGCCGGGGGAACCGCTAGCGACCCCTCTACCCCATCGGCGGCGTCGTGGTTTCCGGTCGTCGTCGGTGGCACTAGAGTGTGGCGCAAGGCGGGGCCCTCGTCTGGCGATATGAAGCAAGGCCGGTACCTGTGAAGAAGGCCCAGTGCCTGTGAAGCTCACCGCCCCGTGACACTCTCACATAATAATGAGTGGGGCTGTACACGCCCCGGAGTCTCAGGGGTGCCGGCCTCAGGCCCTGGGGCTCCCTCCCACGCGCAGTGGCAGCACTTAGCTCCGCGCTGGTGAGAAGACGTCCAAGACTAGACTAGCTGCCGGATGCGGCCTTTTTCTGCTTTCATTGCTTTCCCCTTTGGCTGTCGTTTTCCCCCGTTGGATTTAAGTTGGATTTGAGCTCGAAGATTTGCGTGTGTTCGGGGAATGGGTGTTTAGTCTCGTTTGAGCAATCTCTAGCGTTCTGGTTACCACTTCACCTCAGCTGCCTCCCCTTGTGAGCCCCTCGTGAGCCGGGCCAGGTCTAGCTTGTGTGCAGCCCAGACTGCCGTCGCCATGCCCTCTCGGGAGGTTTTCATTACAGGTTCGATGGGCTCGTTTAGGAGACACTCGAGGCACCACAACCCTCCGCAGGCTGACTCGAGGCCCACGCTAGTCGAAGGTAAACAAGCCAACCAGCTCATCGCAAAGTCAGCCGCCTGGTGCAGGCGTACGGGTGATATTGCATCTACTAATACGCTGAATACGAGTTTTTACATGAGGGGCTCCCCCTCCCAAAATGCTCTTACAACCTTCAGGGCAAGGCCCAAACTCTATCTGCACAGGGTAAGGAAGCAGGGACAACATGCGGTCAGTCTGATAAATCCCCCAATGCATCCTCAGGGGCGCCTCCTGAATCGTCGCTAGCGTCGCTAGACTCGCCATCGCCCTCCGCGTCGCCATCAGCAGCGTCAGGGCCGTTCACCACATCACCTCCATCAGCAGCCACGACCACATCATCGTTACCAGAAGCGAAGGCCCTGACAAGGGCATCCACGTTGTCCTCCACCTAGCGCGCCAGGTCGCCCTGGACAGCCTGGGGTACTAGGGCGATGGCGGCGTCAAAGTCAAAGTTGGGGACCATGTTCTGAAGGTGGCTGAAGACACGAGAGAAGGCGCGCCCGAGCAGGGCGCGACTCCTCTCATGCACCAGCCTGTTGGCACCAACCGACCGCGCCTCCAGCTGCGTCACCACGTCGGTGAAGAACTGAAGATTGCCAGCATAGTTGGCTGTGTGGGGCTCGTCAAGAGCCGCCTCGCAGATGTTACCCAAGGCTGTGTTGGCTCTCTCCCAGAGAGTGGTGAGCATGGGGCCATGCTCATGCTCCAGAAGCCGCCACTAGCGTATCTCGTCCTCGTTCTGCCGTGCAATGGCCTCAGCCTCATCCACCCGCTGGCGGAGAAGAAGCGCCTCGGCGCGGGAGGTAGTCAGCTCCTCCTGCGCCACGTCGAGGGCGTCCCGAGAAGCGTCGGCCTGCCGCGTCACTTCCTCCATCTTGGCCCTCAGGGCGGCGGTACTGCCTTCGGCCTTGACCCGGATCAACCACAGCCTCTCCTCGAACTCGCGCTCAAGGTTCAGGCGGGCCGTCGCCACCCCGCGTTCAACCTCTACTAGGACTCGGGCCTCGCGTGCAGCAACGTCATCCTCCGCCTGTGTCACCAAGCGCTCTCTCGTCTCCAGACGTTCAAGATCACATGCGCGCTCAGCAGCTTCCAATGTCAGTGCCTCCTCACGCCTCAGGAGCTCTACCTGGTCGACCGAAGCCACCTTCATCGACGCAAGGGCCATCTCACGCACTTCCACCTGCTGCTCCAGGGAGTGGCACCAGGCCAGGAGTTCCCGCGCCCGCTCATCCACCGCTTCACGTCGCCGGTCAGCCTCTTGGGCCTCCTCAACGGCCCGGGAATAGGCCTCCCGAGAGGCCGCCAGCAACGCCTCGGCCTCCTCATTGTCGAGGTCACACTGGTGGTGCACAAGGGCAACAGCCGCCTTCAGCTTGCGCCTCTCTTCAGCCAGGCGCAGGCCCTCGGCCTGAAGGTGAGCATCTTCATCAGCAAGCTCTTCACCAAGCCGGCTCACCGCGTCAGCCGCCCTCCGGAGGAACCCTTGGCGAAGTACGCGACGCCTCCGGGCGCGCTCGAGCACGTCTTCCGCGCCGTCATCTGCCCCAAGTAGGCGGGGGGGCACGAATCAGCACTCCCCCTCTGGGCAGGGGGCTGGGGGCTGGCGCCCTCGTGATGGCCGGGCGCGCCTCGCCAGAACCCCGGCCAGGAGCCAGCCCATCCCCAAATGAAGAGCACAGGGCCGACCACAGCCAATCGCCATCCACGACCAGACGCGAAGCCCAAGGCACGCTGGCTACGCCCCGAGAAGGCGTGCGAAGGAGGGTCGCGAGGCGCGCAGAGCCGCGATGCACCACAGGATGGCTCACCTCTCCGGCCGGCCTCACCGCAAGGGCTCTGCTTGAGCTCGGAGTGCTCGAAGACGATGGAGCGGGCGGCGCCTGGGGGGATGGCTCCTCAGCCATCTCTGTGAACTCGGCAGGAAGGGCCCTGCAGAACAAGGGTCAGCCAAAGCAACGGGAGGATCCGGAGCTAGGAAGGGGGAAGGCTTACTCGTCAATGGTGAAATACTTCCGGCGCTTCAGCAGGCGGCAAGGGTAATCGTCACCCAAGGCCTCCCTTCTCTTCCGAAGAGCCTCTAAGTCCACGTGGAAGCGACCAAGGAGTTGAGCGCAAGGGTTAGCCTGCGACGAGGAAGAAGCGTCAAGATGCCCAGCGTCCGGGGCGTCGTCCTGATGCGCGCCGCCGGTCGCCTCACCAAGAAGGGTAGCCGGGGCCCCAGGGGCCTCAATCACGGGTGCCGCGGGCAGTGGCTCAACGCCTTCAGCCGCAGCAGTATGGGCCTCAGGACCTACCCCCTTAGAAGTGCCACCAGGCGTCGTCAACCCGGTGGGGGGCCCCTCAGCCTCCAGTGGCCCATGCATCCCTGCTCCACCACTCGAGGATGGACCGCCGTGTGCGACTGGAAGGACAGTCACCATCACTGGGTTCTCGCGAGGCCCCGTGAGGCCTGCGGGGCGCAGCCCCCATTCGTCGAAGCCGGGCATCTACTTCACAAAGTCTCTCCTGTTCGAGCAAAGGTACAACAAAGCCCCCCCTTGCCGGACGCTACCGGGGGAAGGGTCCCCAGTCAAGATCAAGAGCACCTTCCTCAGTGCTTCGGGCGTGAGGTCCTCCTCCTGGAGCCTCATGCGATCTTCACGCCCGCTGAAGGCCCACATCCGGTGGGAGTGGCGCTGGAGAGGAGCAATGCGGCGTAGCAGGAACTCCTTCATCACCTTGGGTGCCGTCACGCTGAGCGCCCTCAAGAGTGCGAAGCGATGCCAGACGAAGATGAGCCGGGGGCTCGTGAGCGTCTCCTGGACCAAGCCTGAATTGGGGACAGCGGGTGACTTTGGCTCTGAAAGAAGGGGGCTGGGCACCCCTACATGCACGTACAGCCACCGCTCGCGGAACCCAGGCGCGGATGGAGGAAGGCTGAAATCAATTCCTGAAGCCGCTATTTCTCGTGCGGCAATGAAGCTCACGCACCCTAAGCATTGGGTAGGATCGACGATGCGCAGAGAGAAGAAGTGACGCAGCAAGGCAACTGAAGGAGGGATGCCCAACATTGCCTCATAGACAAAGGCAAAGACGGCAAGAAGGGTAATGGATTCAGGACCCAAATGCATCATATGGATCTAGTAATGGGAAAGCACAGCGTTGAAGAAATCGAAAAAGGGGGGAACCAATCCCGCCCACAGGGCGTCGGGAAAGTACTGGAACTCGGTGACTATTCTTTCGATGGAGAAGTGGGATGCAGGCTAGGCCGTCGTCCTCCCGCACTCGTCGAAGATGGTGGCCATAGCAGAGCTGAACTTGCCTAAACCTTCTCGGTTGAGTATGATCGACCGATCAATGGCGGGAGCCGCCGACGACGGCAAGCGAGGCGGAGGCGCTGGTTTCTTCCCTTTTCCCTTATTCGTCGGAGCCATGGCAATGGGAAGAGGGAGGATTCGAGATTGGATTGGAAGCGGAGACTGGAGCTTGAGAGGAGGAAGAGCAGGGGACGGTCGAGCAGCGAAAAGAGGAACGACCGTGTGCAACCACGGGTCCGCCTAGCTGGGCGCAAGATAAGGAGGCGTGGGGGAACAGGGCTGCCCACGTCCAATCAACTGCCACACGGCGCCCGAGGCCGCAGGCTGTTAGGGCCTGCGGCGCTTCGCACTTACCCCTTCGCCTCTCTGCTCAGCCGAGTCCGGGTGCGCCTTGGGCCCGGGGGCTACTGTCAACGTTCTGGGAACGGGGGTCCCTAGACTTGCCTGCCTGCGGCCTGCAGCGTGGCTCAAGGGGTGGCCTAGCATGGCCCATCTTCATCAGCACAAGCTCAAGACCCTCGCGAGGGGCCAAGCCTCGCGGGTTGGACGACAGGGAGCTTCCTCAGGCACGGCCTTGTCAGGCTAGCTCGCGAGGAGGAGGAGAGATCAAGGCGGGGTACCTCACGAGGTGCCCATGACGCAAGCCATGACGACCAAGGGCGCCAGCCCACGCAGTGTCCTCCCTTTCCTCTTTGGTGCAAAGGGAGCAAGCGCAGGCGAGAGCATCAAGCAAAGGCATCAATTTCGGTGCAAGAAGACCAAGACCGTCGCAACGGCAGGAAGGAGGTCATGGTGGAGCCCAAGACGGCATCATCGTCAGAGCCTTTGACATGCAAGGACCAACTTTAGTCAGGATAAGTGTACTAGATGTTCCCCTTCAAAATGGCCAATTGTTGGCGCCCTTCCCGCTCAATATTTGGGAAGAGGCCCAGGGCCTTCGCCTATAAATAGGACTAGCCACCCCTAGGGTAGGGACACCCGGAGAGCGACTGAACTACCCCTAGTAGTTCATCGCACCAGCCAAGAACAGACCCTCACGAGGCTGTTCTTCCTTGTATTGTGCATCATCAGCCCAAGAGGCAATCCACCACGCCACAAACTAGAGTAGGGTATTACACCACAATGGTGGCCCGAACTAGTATAAACCCTATGTCTCTTGTGTTGCTCTGTTCATAGCTTAGATCCTAGCAAGGCGGCGAGGTGCAGGTGGGTAGAGGGCGAGATCTCCGCGCGCACCCCAGTGTTCGAACCTAAAGGGTCTGCCGGAACCCGAGATCCAGACTATCAAGGGGAATGTCCAAGGGTTCCCTTACACGCTCGAACTGTTTCCCTCCTTGGCATGTTCGTCCCCTTACGGGCCTGGTCTCCGTGTCCCCAGTGATGGCCTACACAAAAGTGGACCTGCAGTGAAAGTGCAAAAGATGTTTGTGTGCCACGGAGCGGTTAAGCCGCATTGTGTGGCCTAACCTGGCTTTGCCTCCGCTTGCCACTAGAGTGATTAATTGAGCTCTTGACGAGCTAGGCTATCCTGCCGCGTAGTAGTTCAGACTCCTTTGACTGTGCCCGATAACCTGGTTGTCGAATGAAGGTTGGATTGAAAAATGCCGGTCTGCACTTCTACTGTTGAGGCGGCGGTGTGCTATTTAGTACGGGGGAGTGTTTGGCTTTGCCATTAACGGTTATGACGCCGCGTGGACTGGGAATTTTGAGATTAAGATAAGCATAATGTGGCACCGCATTGAATTGAGCGAATGCGGTTCGTCCAAGCAGTGCATGATAACCACTGCGGAAAGGGATGATGTCAAAGATTAACTCTTCGCTTCTGAAATTATCTGGGGATCCAAAGACCACCTCTAGTGTGATTGAGCTTGTACAACACGCCTCTACACCTGGTATGATACCTTTTAAGGGGGTTTTAGTGGGTTTGATCCTTGAGGGATCGATGCCCATCTTGCGCACTGTATCCTAATAAAGCAGGTTCAGGATGCTGCCACCGTCCATAAGGACTCTTGTAAGGTGGAATCCATCGATGATAGGGTCAAGGACCAGTGCGGCTGAGCCGCAGTGACGAATACTGGTCGGACGATCCTTGCGATCAAAGGTGATCGAACCGGACAACCATGGGTTGTATATTGGGGCGACTAGCTGCACCGCGTAGTCGTCCCTAACTGCGCGCCTCGACCCCCGTTTGGAATATTGGTGGTGTGTATCATATTCACCGTTTTAATTTGCGGCGGGAACTTCTTTTGCCCTCCTCTCTTTGGTGGCCGGGGCTCCTCTTCATCGTCCTCGCTTTGCGACCCTTTCTCCTTGTTGTCGGTGTTTGACGTGCCGGCCTGTTTGAAGACCCAACATCCTCTGTTAGTATGGTTGGCTGGTGTACCTGGGGTGCCGTGAATTTGGCATGGACGGTCGAGTATGCGGTCCAGTCTGGACATGCCCAGATTGTTCCTTTTGAATGGTTTCTTCCTTTGACCGGTCTTAGAGCCGCTGAATCCGGCATTGACAGTTGTGTCTTCGGCGCTGTCGCTGTTGTTTCGTCATTTGTGCTTGCTGCTTCGGGGCTTGTAGTTGTCGTGTCTGGATTTAGAATTTCCAGGTTTACCTGAGGTGCTGTTGTTACGAGCCAGCCAGCTATCCTCTCCCGCACAGAAGCGGGTCATGAGTGTCGTGAGGGCTGCCATGGATTTCAGCTTCTCCTGGCCGAGGTGTCGGGCGAGCCACTCGTCACGGATGTTATGCCTAAAGGCCGCTAGGGCTTCGGCATCCGGACAGTCGACGATTTGGTTCTTTTTAGTTAAGAACCGAGTCCAGAATTTCCTAGCTAATTCTCCGGGCTATTGGGTTATGTGACTTAAGTCGTCAGCATCCAGTGGTCGCACATAAGTGCCCTTGAAGTTGTCAAGGAATGCGTCTTCCAGGTTCTCCTAACTACCAATGGAGTTTGCCGGCAGGCTATTCAGCCAATGTCGGGCTGGTCCTTTGAGTTTTAGTGGGAGGTACTTCATGGCATGTAGATCATCGCCGCAGGCCATGTGAATGTGGAGAAGGAAATCTTCGATCCACACCGCGAGGTCTGTTGTTCCATCATACGGTTCGATGTTTACGGATTTAAACCCTTCTGGGAATTCATGTCCCATTACTTCATCAGTGAAACATAGGGGGTGTGCGGCGCCTCTGTGCCGGGCTACATCGTGACGCAGTTCGGATGGATCTGTTCTGTTGTATTCGTCCTGAACGGATTTGTATTTAGTATATCCGAAGTGGCGATCGTCACCGCGCGTTAGGGCGCGCCCCCGCGATCCTTAGATCGATCTTGACTGTCCTGCTTTGTTTTCCAGTTTGTCTTGCAGGTCATTCGTGTAGCCCTGGGCCTTGGTATTTTTTCGGCGACGTGGTGCGGGCTGGTGTTCGGGCTAATATGCCACTTTGTCACGTCCACGGGGTGGTCGGTCAGCCGCATCCTTCATTGGAAGTGTGGGCTCTAGTGCCTCGTCTTCGAATTGAGGTAACAACCTGCGCCTCGGGTAGCTTTTGTTTGGGCGCTCGAGTCCGTATTCCTCGGCTGCCAGGACTTCAGTCCATCTGTCAGTGAGTAGATCTTGATCAGCTTGAAGTTGCTGCTTATTTTTCTTCAGGATCTTTGCAGTGGCTATAAGCCGAGCTTGGAGCGCTGCTGCTCGACGGGATCCTCAAGCACGATAAATTCTTTGTTGCCGAGTCTCACCTCATCTTCGGAGAGGGGCATGTAATTGTCATCCTCAAAATCTTCATCCATTGCCTGTTCATAGGGGCTAGCTTGCCCGTTCTCCCGTCCGGCCTGCTTGAAGCTTGGCTCGGTGGGATTGTTTTCGTCTTCGGCATCATCGGGAGTGCTATTGTCTCTGGTGCCGGTATCGCTGTTTTTGCTATGGCGGGGTTTAGAGCGGCACCGCTGACGTCGGTGCTTAGGTTGCTTCTCCATAGGGTCACCCTCTGTTGCATCCTTTTGATCCTTGACATTGCTTTCTTTAGACGTATCCACCATATATATGTCGTATGATGAGGTTGCCATTCAGCGCCCCGTGGGCGGTGGTTCCTGTTCTTCTCCGGCAACATTGTCCATACCGTCGATGTCTTCAGAGTCGAAATCAAGCATGTCGGTTAAGTCGTCGACAGTGGCTATTAAGTGGGTGGTGGGTGGGCAACAAATTCCTTCATCGTCCGCTTCCCACTTAAGCCGGACATAGTTCGGCCGAGGGTCCTCTAACAGGAGAGAGACTTTAATGAATTTAGCATGTCGCCTGAAGGCGAGTGCAGAAAGATATCCGTGGAGCTAAACTCCATGATCGGCGCCCAGTTAGGTACGATGGGCACGGATGTACACAGTTTGGAGCCTATGGCCGGAAACGAGTCCGAGGGTTCGATGACACAGACCTCCTTGGAAGTGAAATCGGTGTTCAGCTCTATCGCCGCTGAGTGTGCGGCCTCCATGGCAGGGTCCATCCACCCGTCCTCGGATGGCACGATCTGCTCCGGATTTAAAGTCGGGGCAGCTGTAGGTGTGATCTCTTGATCACCGTCCGATGGCAAATCTAAGTCATGCTCATCACGGCTGTAGGTCGCACCTGCCATGGGCTCGAATCCGTTGAAGATCAAGTCTCCGCGGATGTCGGCAGTGTAGTTTAGGCTTCCAAACCTGACCTGATGACCAGGGGCGTAGCTATCGATCTGTTCCAGATGGCCAAGCGAGTCGGCCCGCAGTGCAAAGCCGCCGAATACGAAGATCTGTCTGGGGAGGAAAACCTCGCCCTGGACCACATCGTTGTAGATGATTGAAGGAGCCATCAAGCCTTATGGTGACGTCATAGTGGAACTCTCAAGGAAAGCACCAATGTCTGTGTCAAAACCGGCCGATCTCGGGTAGGGGGTCCCGTACTGTGCGTCTAAGGCTAATGGTAACAGGAGGCGGGGGACACGATGTTTACCCAGGTTCGGGCTCTCTCTATGGAGGTAATACCCTACTTCCCGCTTGATTGATCTTGATGATATGAGTATTACAAGAGTTGATCTACCACGAGATCGTAGAGGCTAACCCTAGAAGCTAGCCTATGATTATGATTGTTGTTGTCCTACAGACTAAACCCTCCGGTTTATATAGACACCATAGGGCAGCTAGGGTTACACAGAGTCGGTTACAGAGAAGGAAATCTACATATCCGAATCGCCAAGCTTGTCTTCCATGCAAGGGAGATTCCCACCAGGACACGGGATGAAGTCCTCAATCTTGTATCTTCATACTCCAACAGTCCGGCATATGCATATAGTCTGGCCGTCCGAGGACCCCCTAAACCAGGACTCCCTCAATAGGCTCACCATCATAGAAGGATGATCGAGTCTCCAGGATCCTCAAATCTGCAGACAAACTCATCCTCTTGAATCTATATTCATATTCACAGTTTTGGTTTTGCAGGTCATAGATCTGGGCTTGGAGGTGCTCGATTTTCTCATGAATCTTGAAGATGGTCTCCCCAATGTTCTTGGCGTCCAGCTTGTGGTTGTTGGTGAACTCCGCGATCATCATCTGGTCGGTGTTGAGTCCGCGTTCCACCATCCCTTGGCACTTGAGTCCGCGTTGAGTCCAGCATTGTCTCTACGCTTCCTGTACTCCTGGGTCTCTCAACATCGCGGATTTGTAGCACCCCCTCACACATCTCAATGGTTTGAGGGTGATGCAACACCTCCGCGAGGTAGGGATTGATGACCCTCTTGAAAAACTTGTCCTTGGGGGCACTTGAAGACATCATGGTGCTCTAGATCTGTCAGAAAAACAGCTCAAAACAAAGACAGAAGATTTGTGCGTGATACGGTGGTCAAAACCTTTGGGAGATTATATAATGAATTTTGCCGACCAAAAGAAGTATCTTGCAAGAAAATGGAGTCCGAAGAGCGCATGAGGTGCCCACGAGGCAGGGGGCACGCCCTCCACCCTCATGGATGCCTCATGTCCTTCCCGGACTACTTCTTATTTTCCTATTTTCTTAAATATTCCAAAACAAAGAAAAATTGCTATTGGAATAGTTTTGGAGTCGATTTACTTACCGTACCATATACCTATTCCTTTTTGGCGTCTGAAACATTCTAGAAAGTGTCCCTTATGTATTCCTCCGGGGTTACGGTTTCAATAATTTTAGTTTCAACATTTATATGATTGCCTGAGATGTAATGTTTGATTCTTTGACCGTTCACCACCTTTGGATTTGTGCCTTCGAAGTTGTTGATTTTTATGGCACCGGAATGATAGACCTCCTCGATAACATAGGGGCCTTCCCATTTAGAGAGATGTTTTCCTGCAAAATATCTTAAACGAGAGTTGAATAGCAACACATAATCACCTACGTTAAACTCATGCTTTTGTATCCTTTTATCATGCCATCTTTTAACTTTTTCTTTAAACAGTTTGGCATTCTCATAGGCCTGGGTTCTCCATTCATCGAGTGAGCTAATGTCAAATAACCTCATCTCACCGGCAAGTTTGAAATCGTAATTAAGCTCTTTAATGGCCCAATACGCCTTATGTTCAAGTTCGAGAGGTAAGTGACATGCTTTTCCATAAACCATTTTATATGTAGACATACCCATAGGATTTTTATATGTAGTTTTATAAGACCATAATGCATCATCAAGTTTCTTGGACCAATTCTTTCTAGATCTATTAATAGTATTTTGCAAAAATAATTTGAGTTCTCTATTACTCAATTCTACTTGACCACTAGACTGTGGGTGATATGGAGATGCAATTCTATGATTAACATCATACTTAGCAAGCATTTTACGAAAAGCTCCATGAATAAAATGTGAACCACCATCAGTCATTAAGTATCTAGGGACTCCAAACCTCAAAAAAATAACCTATTGAAGCATCTTAATAGAAGTGTTATGATCAACACTACTAGTTGGAATAGCTTCTACCCACTTAGTAATGTAATCAACAACAACTAAAATATGTGTATACCCATTAGAGGCAGGAAACGGTCCCATATAATCAAAGACCCAAACATCAAATGGTTCAATAACAAGAGAATAATTCATAGCCATTTCTTGATGTCTATTAATATTACCAATTCTTTGACATTCCTCACAAGACAAGACAAACTCACGGGCATCTTTGAAGAGAGTAGGCCAATAAAAACCGGATTGCAATACCTCATGTGCAGTTCTATCTCCAGCGTGGTGTCCTCCATATGCCTCGGAGTGACACTTGCGTAGGATCTGTTCATGTTCATGCTCAGGTACACAACGTCTAATAACACCATCTACTCCTTTATAAAGGTGTGGGTCATCCTAGAAGTAATGTCTTAATGTAACACCCCAAAATTTTAACCAGGTTTTTGTTATTTAAAATTTTGCCAGGAGTTTTAATTTTTTTTATTTCTGTTGATTTCAGTAGTTTTCTTTTGATGTTAAGGAGTTTTATTTTTCCCAAGTGGAGCTTTCCAAAAAAATATTGGACTTCTATGCTCTCTCATTTTTCTTAATCAATGGATTTATTTATTAAATTATTTCACCCTGAGCTTTATTCATTAAAATGACTTTCTTTAAGATTTGGAGCTCTTTTTTTTTAACTACAACCAGTTGTTAAATTTATCTAAAAATCCAACCATGATTTGGAGATGTCATGTGATGTCTCTAAATCACTTTTGTGCAATTATATAATTATTTCATTGCATATTTTGAGTGTTACACCTGTTTTTCAAATCTGGTCCAGTGGGCACTTTTGCACTATAGCCTAGTTAAATATTTCCCTAGAGCCTCCACCAAAATTATGGGATGTCGGTGGTAGCATGCCATCCAACATTATGCAAAAACATAGTGTTGTTCTTTGGAAAAATTAAGTGTATCAACCTCTTTTCCATTCTGGACCAGACTTGTGTTTTCTACTGCAACCCCTTTCATTCTTGCTCAAGTGACCTTGTGCTTTCTCATGCTTATAGTCAACCCTGCAAAACCCCTAAGTCCAGGAGCATGCACTCTTTGGGACACTTTTGGTCCTTGTAATGATGCCATTTTCTCCCTGTCCAGAATTGTAGTTTTGCAAAACTTGCACTAGCAAGTTTCTCCTTTTGGCAAACTAACTTCACCACCCCCTCTTTTTTTCTAAAGAGACACCACTCTGGGAGATTGGGCCACCCCAAGAACTGCCTAGGTGCCTTTGGCATTTTATCAAACACCCTGAGTGCATAGCCAGATTTAGCATGATTTCAAGTGTACATTGTGAACTTGAGCCCCTGACCTATCCAGCATGCCTCATGGATTTGCCCTAGCCTATAACCCCACTCTACTAACTATCTTGTGGTTTGGAACCCCGCTAGCATGCCATGGCATTTCATCGAGCACGTCCCGGGCGTGCTCTGGGCGCGCCCAGAGCGTGCGTTTGGCACACACGTGCGCCCGAGCCGCAGCGTCACGCCCCGCACTCACTCCGGCCCGTGACCGACCGCAGCCAGCATGCCGTGTCCCTTGCTACACCCCATGAGCCCCGCAGCTCTCGCCACGTCTCCGGCAGGCCAGCAGCTAGCCACCACCGCCGCCCGACAGCTCCTGCGCTGGCCAGCGCCGCCCAAGCCACCTCCGCTCGCCAGCTCACCCTTGGAGCAGTAGCCGCTCGTCCGCTAGCTCTTGCCACCATCCCCAGCCTCGCCACGATGCCCTGCAGCTACAGAAGACGGTCGCCGGCGCCCTTATCCACGGCCGCCACCGAACCGCCTCGACTTGCATATTTAAGGATGCCCCGAGCCCGTTCCCGCACACAGGCAACCTCAACCACCCCTATGGCGCTCCCCTAGCTCGCAATCGACACGGGGAGGTTTTCTTCCCCGTCTCCGGCAACTCCTGCCGCCGCCATCGCCCTGGCCATTCCGGCACTACTAAGACCTCCCCCTCTCCACTCTCTCCACCAGGAGCCTTCTCTTCCTCCCGTGAACCCTTTCCCCTACTCGATTTTGATCGGGAACCACCACAACCACAAAAGCACTTTGCTCCCGAGGCCTCCTCTGCCGCGAAGCTCACCGTCGGCGACTCCCTCCACCCCCGCCGACCCAACAACCACCGAGAGGACCGCCCCGGTCTTGCGGATCCATCTTGACTCACTGGAGCCCGCGGGGAGCAGCCATTCGCCGGCGTTGATCGCCGCCGCCGCGCCTCCGTTCGGGCGAAGGAAGAAGAGGAGGGATGGACTAGTCAAACCTAACCAGTGGGCCCCCTGGACCCACTCTCAGTGACCCCGCCCCAGTTCACGTGGGTTAAGTGGAAGCGCATTTCCAGATTACGTCTTCAACGTGTACGTGCTTATTCAAAACTTTTTCTTTTCTGTTTTTATTTAAATAATAGATTTTTGACCAAACTTTGACCAGCTGTATCTTATTAAAAACAACTCCAGATAAATTAATTCTTTTTCCTACCTCTCTCAAATATTGTCTAGTTTATTTTAAGATTTATTTGAAAAAATTTCAAAACAACTTTTTGTGCTGTTTTGATATGTGTGTTAATTTATATATATTCTTTTAATAGGATTTTTGAAGATTTTAAGATGTTTTGGAATGCACCCTGCTTTCCCATGACCTGAAGGCAAGCATTATGAACCATGGTGTAATTTTTTGTGTGTGTTGTTTGACTCGGTGACAACACCACCCCGACATGAGCATACGTCATTTTATGTGAGGATGTGTTCCTACTCATGAGTGCATGTTATGGAATTTCATGCAAATGGAGCTGATATGGTTGTGATGGAAATCACCGTCATATGCCTTTCATGCATACCGGGAGGAAAGCCGAGAAGGCCTCTGTCTTGGGTAGACACGATCTTGTTCCTAGTTCACCGTCAAGACGGTCGTGTCCGGTATGGCATGAGGGTATGTTGCGTGGTGTTTCTATCTGCTGGTTAAAGTATATGTATTGTTATGCTAATCTTGCAGGAAATATTTCAACCTCCTGAGTCGACCGTAGATCGAGTCTTGTGCTAGTAACCCCCATACTTGCTTCGTACTACCACTGGTCTCTACCACAAGTAGGGTACGGTTCAGTAAGTTGTCAACCCCTTCTTAGCACACACCGTATAGAGAGGCCATGGTGGAAGATACTGGAGGCATCCGGTAGTCATGCCACCGGGTCCGGGAGCATGGGTGTTTCGGTTGTAGCCGAAGGGGGTAGCTCCCCAGTTTGCGCGCGGTATAAATTTTGTGATCCCATGTTACGTCGAGGTTGTAGCCTCCCCACTTAGAGTTTTGCTTGACAGGTGTCGTGGGTGATTCCAGACACATGTGAGTTAAGCTGGTGTGTGCAAGTTAGGTGTGTTTTCAACTAAAAGGCCGTGGACAGAATAGTCCCGATGGACTAAAGGAATCCGTTACTTGTGGGTAAAGAGTACACCCTCTGCAGAGATTAAACCTAGTCGAATAGCCGTGTCCATGGTTAAGGACTACAGTCTGGGATGGGTCAAGTGTCGGTTTTAGAGTCGGTCTTCGGAGGTCAAACTGTTAAACCAGAACTGGAAACACAACTTGTGACTTGTGATATTTATGATTATTATTTCGTTGTGGACTAACCCGTGATATTATTGGTATTATCGAATATCCCTGGGATGGTTCTACCTCCTGGATATTCACTATGTTTTCTTTTAAAGCCCTTTATGTGGTGTCGCTAAGACGCCCGACTGTGGCATTTCTTTTAAAGCCCTTTATGTGGTGTCGCTAAGACGCCCGACTGCGGCATTTCTTTTAAAGCCCTTTATGTGGTGTCGCTAAGACGCCTGACTTTGGCATTTCTTTTAAAGCCCTTTATGTGGTGTCGCTAAGACGCCCGACTGTGGCATTTCTTTTAAAGCCCTTTATGTGGTGTCGCCAAGACGCCTGACTGTGGCATTTCTTTTAAAGCCCTTTATGTGGTGTCGCCAAGACGCCCGACTGTGGCATTTCTTTTAAAGCCCCTTTATCTTATTTATTTTCATAATTTAAGACTACTATGTTATTGCATATTCATAAATAACATGCTTGCATGCATATGAGTTTTATTTACCTTTTGTGACAGACGTCATAAGCATAGAATATTTTCAGTACATCATTGTTATATTATACCTATGTTCATAATGTTTGCGAGTATATTCAAAGTACTCACTGGCTTGTCCCTGGCTATTGTCTTGGCCAGATTTTTCTTGCGCGGAGAGGAGCGACCGTGCCGACAGTCCCGAAACCTAAGCAACGGTGATAGCAGCCTCCCGAAGATAGGAGTTAACCTGGTCAGCTATTCCTGTGGAAATTGGAGTCCCATAGACACTGATGATCCACAACCGCTTCCGCCATCAACCACTAGAACCATATTGTTGTACTCATAGGCCAGAATGGTCTTGTACTACATATTTTGTATTTTGCTTGGAATTTCTGTAACAAGTTGGTGCCTCATCAGCTAACAGTTATCCCGGGGCTGGTGAGCACAAGGGCCATTTTCTAGAAATTTATACCCAGAGAATCGGTCCCCACAAACTTGGTATCAGAGCCAGGCTGACCATTGGCTAATCCTATCTTAGCCAGGTCGAAAAAAAAACTTAGGCAAACCAACCCACCAGATCCTAACAAAAACCCCAGCCAAGCTTCCCGTGCAAGATAGCCACACAGTGATCTCGACACTTTTGGCAGTCGGTGCCCAACCTATCAGCCTAGCCTGTCGATCGCACACCAGTGACCGATGGCAAAAATGTCTCATTCGCAAGCGTGCGAAGGAAGACTCCGTCCCCTTTTCTATAAAAAGGGCACGCTAGCCTCAACCAGCATAGCACAGCCTCTTCCCCAACCTAGCCACAATGCCTGGTCCCATAGTGCACAATGAGACCACAACAACCAACCTTGGAGGTTTCGTGACCATACTCGCAAACCTCACCCGTCGTGCCTATGCGTTAGTAGAGCCCCCAGAATATGTTGTGTACCAAGGTCCCATGAGCGGTGAGGACCGCCAATTCTGGGCCACTATGCACATCTATGGTAGGGGTCTGTCGCCAGAACGCCCCTACAGGTTCACCGGAAGAACAACTTCCTTCGAGCCACAAGCCATCCAGCTAGCTGCTCGAGAGGCTATTGTTCAACTCCGGCAATTGTCGCCCAGAGTTAACTGTCGCTCATTCTACTACTACCCCAGGCGTGAAGGGTATGGTAGACCACCCCAAGTTGCCAACAGAGATCACGAGACGGATCCCCCATTGTTGCACCTAGTGCGCTATATAAGTGCACTAGAGGCATTATTCGATCAAACCACTATTAATCTGATCGCAGCTCGAGGAGAGCTGGTTCGCAGAGCCCCGGCAAGCAGGGATGCTGAGCCCGACGCCGACAACCCAGTCGTGCTGTTCGGACACCCGATCGAGACCCTAAGGTCAACTTCAGCCAGAGGCCAAGGTGTCTTGATGACCCTAGAAGTGCTTCGTCACCTTTTGGGAGCACACTCCAACGGGATTGTGGCCAACAATCCCCGCGATGGTCATCATCGCTACCCCGACCCTGCAGTTCCTCCACCATCTCCGACTAATCCCGACAGTGAGACACGTGGAGAAGCCTCGACATCCACCAGGCACGCCCGTTTAGACATAAACGAGGTATAATAAGCCGTACTAGTAGTACCAAGTCTCAGTGTATCCTTGCTTGTAATTGTGCGACCTTGTAAATAAACGCAGCCTGTCGTTGTGCCTCTGTTTTAATAAGTAGCCTTGCATATTTTGTCAGCGCATAGTTGCACATTTTTAGGGCACAGCTACCAAAACCAACCCCGACGACACCCACAGTAACACGTCTCTCTATAAGATATGTGTATCTCTGACGCTGACCCCGACCTTTGGAGATGATCTGGCATATTTATTACCTTTCACCACGGTAAATAAACCAGCCCATATGCTATATAAGATGGCCACCTTGTGACCTTACCCAGCAACCCTCACCTCGTGCACCACTCTCACAACCATTTCTTGCCATGCCGAGCCCTAGTATTTATCGGAGAACCCTATACGCAACCCCAGGTAGCTTTGTCAAGATATTGTGGGACTTTACCTGCAGTACCATGGGTTCTACCCAGCCACCCCAGTACGAGCTGTTCAAATCGAGAATCACCCCTTCCACCTTGGAATATTGGGCAGCAGTACACATCCCTCCTGTAGACCCCAACCAAGATCCAACGGAGGTTTCCTTCATGGGGAAATCTATGCCGACCCCAAGCTTGGCCATAGAAGCTGCTGCGAACAAAGCGATTGCTCGTCTTCGATCCGCAGTACCCAATGCCCGCAAACGAGGATATTATTACTTTCTGAGCCGTGCAACGCCCGGAGGAGTAACATCTTTTCCCGGTGGGCGGATTGAGAGAGACCCAGTGCTAGCCAACCTTATCCAATACATCATCACTCAAGAGCAATTGAACCAGCGAGTGATGGATTATCTCCAGAGTCTCACTGATCTGAATCCTCAGATTGCCATCGGCAGACCACTGAGGCCCGACCCGGAGAGATACATACATTGACTGATCAATCCACTTCCTTCGATAGAAGAGGAGTGTATTCCATTGCCAGAAACTTTTTCTCGAGACCCCGTCCAGTCACCTTTCTCATTTTAGACGTCACTGCTGTGTGTGTTATTTCAGCATTTATTACTACGTTGTAACTTATGCATGGTACCTCAAATTTGTGCGACGAGTCGAATAATTAGTTTCTACCTATATGAGTAGTTTTTCTTCGTGATTAACCTATGTAACCGCGAAAATCCTGGAATGAGATTTCTTTTCCCTGAGTTGCTGCATTGTTTATGTCCTCACTGCATGAATTACTTTTATTCACGCAGCACCACGGCAGCAGACCCATAACCACTCGGACTCTTACACTGCTTGCAAGTACACGCAACCATGTTGCATCTCACCAACCACCCCTCTAAGTACTCCACATGCCTCCAAGGGAGAAATTAGCGGATAATCATCCGGATACTAATCACCTCCGGCACACCGATAATGGTGAATAACCGGAATTACGCCTAATCCCCGTGATCACCGCCACCACGGAGAGCCAGCACCCGAGCAGCAGCATCACGACGATCATCATAGATCATCGCGCACAGGAGCACCGAGAGCCCGAGCACTGCCGCCAGCCCTCCACACACCAGAATCACGTACTAGTCTGGCACCGTCTCCGCCATTGGAGCCTCGTCTCGAGCTCCGATAAGCAGTAATGGAGGAGAAGGAGGAGGAGTAACGAGGCCAAGTGCGAAGATGAGGAAGGAGCACCGCGGTCGTTTTATAGCTCGAGATCGGTGTACGGTGGGCGAAGTCCACCAGCGCCGCTCGTCGCCCGATCGCCGGTGTTCGGAGGCGAATCCACGAGCAGTGCCGACAGCGCACTGGCCCGCGAGGTGAGTGCATGCTGCACTAGCAGCAAGCACGCGACGCACTACCGCAGTACGGCCTAGATGCCCTACGCGCTAAACATCGCCGGTGGAGAAAGCCGAGAAAGCGCGTGGGAGAGAGGAAGAAGAGAGAGCCAGAGGAAGGAGAGACTGACAGTGGGCCCCGGTCCCACCTGTCAGCCAAAGGGAGCACTGTGCTCTCGGGTACGACCAACGTATTGTAGAATTTAGAATTTAGTCTAAATTCACGGCGTCCAACGTAGAAATCGCTCGTTTTCCTAAACGTGAAACTTCTCCACACAACGCCAGTATTCCACACTGTAGTTACTCACCACTTATTGCCCTCTCACTGTAGCCACCTTTTTACCGCTTTAGTAAAATGATCTTTTGACCAGGTAAAAGTATTTTGTTTTACAACCCATAGCAAATCTCGAGGACGAGATTTTTCTTAAGGGGGTTAGTAATTGTAACACCCCAAAATTTTAACCAGGTTTTTGTCATTTAAAATTTTGCCAGGAGTTTTAAATTTTTTTATTTCTGTTGATTTCAGTACTTTTCTTTTGACGTTAAGCAGTTTTATTTTTCCCAAGTGGAGCTTTCCAAAAAAAAATATTGGACTTCTATGCTCTCTCATTTTTCTTAATCAATGGATTTATTTATTAAATTATTTCACCCCGAGCTTTATTCATTAAAATGACTTTCTTTAAGTTTTGGAGCTCTTTTTTTTAACTACAACCAGTTGTCAAATTTATCTAAAAATCCAACCAAGATTTGGAGATGTCATGTGATGTCTCTAAATCACTTTTGTGCAATTATATAATTATTTCATTGCATATTTTCAGTGTTACACCTGTTTTTCAAATCTGGTCCAGTGGGCACTTTTGCACTATAGCCTAGTTAAATATTTCCCTAGAGCCTCCACCAAAATTATGGGATGTCAGTGGTAGCATGCCATCAAACATTATGCAAAAACATAGTGTTGTTCTTTGGAAAAAATTAACTGTATCAACCTCTTTTCCATTCTGGACCAGACTTGTGTTTTCTACTGCAACCCCTTTCATTCTTGCTCAAGTGACCTTGTGCTTTCTCATGCTTATAGTCAACCCTGCAAAACCCCTAAGTCCAGGAGCATGCACTCTTTAGGACACTTTTGGTCCTTGTAATGATGCCATTTTCTCCCTGTCCAGAATTGTAGTTTTGCAAAACTTGCACTAGCAAGTTTCTCCTTTTGGCAAACTAACTTCACCACCCCTCTTTTTTTCTAAAGATACACTACTCTGGGAGATTGGGCCACCCCAAGAACTGCCTAGGTGCCTTTGGCATTTTGTCAAATACCCTGAGTGCATAGCCAGATTTGGCATGATTTCAAGTTTACATTGTGAACTTGAGCCCCTGACCTATCCAGCATGTCTCATGGATTTGCCCTAGCCTATAACCCCACTCTGCTAACTCTCTTGTGGTTTGGAACCCCCCTAGCATGCCATGGCATTTCATCGAGCACGTCTCGGGCGTGCTCTGGGCGCGCCCAGAGCGTGCGTTTGGCACACACGTGCGCCCGAGCCACCGCGTCACGCCCCGCACTCACTCCGACTCGTGGCCGACCGCAGCCAGCACGCCGTGTCCCCTGCTGCACCCCACGAGCCCCGCAACTCTTGCCACGTCTCCGGCAGGCCAGGAGCTAGCCGCCACCGCCACCCGACAGCTCCTGCGCTCGCCAGCACCGCCCAAGACACCTTCGCTCGCCAGCTCGCCCTTGGAGCAGTAGCCGCTCATCCGCTAGCTCTTGCCGCCATCCCCAGCCTCGCCACGATGCCCTGCAGCTACAGAAGACGGTCGTCGGCGCCCTTATCCACGGCCTCCGCCGAACCGCCTTGACTCGCCTATTTAAGGAAGCCCCGGGCCCGTTCCCGCACACAGGCAACCTCAGGCCACCCCTATGGCGCTCCCCTAGCTTGCAATCGACCCGGGGAGGTTTTCTTCCCCGTCTCCGGCAACTCCTGCCGCCGCCACCGCCCCGGCCATTCCGGCACTACTAAGACCTCCCCCTCTCCACTCTCTCCACCAGGAGCCTTCTCTTCCTCCCGTGAACCCTTTCCCCTACTCGATTTTGATCGGGAACCACCACAGCCACAAAAGCACTTTGCTCCCGAGGCCTCCTCCGCTGCGAAGCTCACCGTCAGCGACTCCCTCCACCCCCGCCGACCCAACAACCACCGAGAGGACCACCCCGGTCTTGCGGATCCATCTTGACTCACTGGAGCCCGCGGGGAGCAGCCATTCGTCGGCGTTGATCGCCGCCGCCGCGCCTCCGTTCGGGCGAAGGAAGAAGAGGAGGGATGGACTGGTCAAACCTAACCAGTGGCCCCCCTGGAACCACTGTCAGTGACCCTGCCCCAGTCCACGTGGGTTAAGTGGAAGCGCATTTCCAGATTACGCCTTCGACGTGTACGTGCTTATTCGAAACGTTTTCTTTTCTGTTTTTATTTAAATAACAGATTTTTGACCAAGCTTTGACCAGCTCTATCTTATTAAATACAACTCCAAATAAATTAATTCTTTTTCCTACCTCTCTCAAATATTGTCTAGTTTATTTTAAGATTTATTTGAAAAAAATTCAAAACAACTTTTTGTGCTGTTTTGATTTTGTGTGTTAATTTATATATATTCTTTTAATAGGATTTTTGAAGATTTCAAGATGTTTTGGAATGCACCCTGCTTTCCCATGACCTGAAGGCAAGCATTCTGAACCCTGGTGTAATTTTTTGTGTGTGTTGTTTGACTCGGTGACAACACCACCCCGACACGATCATACGTCATTTTATGTGAGGATGTGTTCCTACTCATGAGTGCATGTTAAGGAATTTCATGCAAATGGAGTTGATATGGTTGTGATGGAAATCACCGTCATATGCCTTTCATGCATACCGGGAGGAAAGCCGAGAAGGCCTCTGTCTTGGTTAGACACGGTCTTGTTCCTAGTTCACCGTCGAGACGGTCGTGTCTAGTATGGCATGAGGGGGTATGTCGCGTGGTGTTTCTATCTGTTGGTTAAAGTATATGTATTGTTATGCTAATCATGCAGGAACTATTTCAACCTCCTGAGTCGACCGTAGATCGAGTCTTGTGCCGGTAACCCCCATACTTGCTGCGTACTACCACTCGGCTCTACAACAAGTAGGGTACAGTTCAGTAAGTTGTCAATCCCTTCTTAGCACACACCGTATAGAGAGGCCATGGTGGAAGATACTGGAGGCATCCGGTAGTCATGCCACCGGGTCCGGGAGCATGGGTGTTTTGGTTCTAGCCGAAGGGGGTAGCTCCCCAGTTTGTGCGCGGTATAAATTTTGTGATCCCATGTTACGTCGAGGTTGTAGCCTCCCCACTTAGAGTTTTGCTTGACAAGTGTCGTGGGTGATTCCAGACACATGTGAGTTAAGCTGGTGTGTGCAAGTTAGGTGTGTTTTCAACTAAAAGGCCATGGACGGAATAGTCTCGATGGACTAAAGGAATTCGTCACTTGTGTGTAAAGAGTACACCCTCTGCAGAGATTAAACCTATTCGAATAGCCGTGTCCATGGTTAAGGACTACAGTCTGGGATGGGTCAAGTGTCGGTCTTAGAGTCGGTCTTCGGAGGTGAAACTGTTAAACCAGAACTGGAAACACAACTTGTGACTTATGATATTTATGATTATTATTTTGTTGTGGACTAACCCGTGATATTATTGGTATTATCGAATATCCCTGGGATGGTTCTACCTCTTGGATATTCACTATGTTTTCTTTTAAAGCCCTTTATGTGGTGTCGCTAAGACGCCCGACTATGGCATTTCTTTTAAAGCCCTTTATGTGGTGTCGCTAAGACGCCCGACTGTGGCATTTCTTTTAAAGCCCTTTATGTGGTGTCGCTAAGACACCCGACTGTGGCATTTATTTTAAAGCCCTTTATGTGGTGTCGCTAAGACGCCCGACTGTGGCATTTCTTTTAAAGCCCTTTATGTGGTGTCGCCAAGACGCCCGACTGTGGCATTTCTTTTAAAGCCCTTTATGTGGTGTCGCCAAGACGCCCGACTGTGGCATTTCTTTTAAAGCCCCTTTATGTTATTTATTTTCATAATTTAATACTACTATGTTATTGCATATTCATAAATAACATGCTTGCACGCATCAGAGTTTTATTTACATTTTGTGACAGACATCATAAGCATAGAATATTTTCAGTACATCATTGTTATATTATACCTATGTTCATAATGTTTGCGAGTACATTCAAAGTACTCACTGGCTTGTCCCTGTCTATTGTCTTGGCCAGATTTTTCTTGCGTAGAGAGGAGCGACCGTGCCGACAGTCCAGGAACCTAAGCAACGATGATAGCAGCCTCGCGAAGATAGGAGTTAACCTGGTCAGCTATTCCTGTGGAAATTGGAGTCCCATAGACACTGATGATCCACAACCGCTTCCGCCATCAACCCCTAGAACCATATTGTTGTACTCACAGGCCAGAATGGTCTTGTACTACATATTTTGTATTTTGCTTGGAATTTCTGTAACAAGTTGGTGCCTCATCAGCTAACAGTTATCCTGGGGCTGGTGAGCACAAGGGCCATTTTCTGGAAATTTATACCCAGAGAATCGGTCCCCACACTTAAATCATAGAAGAACCTTTTCTTTTGCTGATATGTAAAACTAGGTGGTATGAATTTAGCAACAATGTAATTAGCATAATCAACATACCATGGAGCAGTACAAGAAGCATTTATGACAGCTAATTGTTCATCAGAAAAGCTATCATTAATAGGTAGTGGGTCATCAAGAACATTCTCTAACCTAGACAAGTTGTCTGCAAATGGGTTCTCAGCTCCCTTTCTATTAATAATATGCAAATAAAATTCTTGTAGCAAGAGAACCCATCTAATAAGTCTAGGTTTAGCATCTTTCTTTTCCATAAGATATTTAATAGCAGCATGATCAGTTTGAACAGTTACTTTAGAATCAACAATATCAGGTCTGAACTTATCACAAGCAAATACAACTCCTAAGAATTCTTTTTCAGTAGTAGCATAATTTCTCTGAGAAATGTCTAGAGTTTTACTAGCATATTGAATAACATTTAGTTTCTTATCAACTCTTTGTCCTAAAACAACACCTACAACATAATTGCTAGCATCACACATAATTTCAAAGGGTAAATTCCAATCATGTGGCTGAACAATAGGTGTAGAAATCAGAGCTTTCTTAAGTATTACAAATGCTTCTACACAATCATCATCAAAGACAAAAGGAATATATTTTTGCAATAGATTAGTCAGAGGCCTAGAAATTTTAGAGAAGTCCTTAATGAACCTCCTATAAAAACCGGCATGACCAAGGAAACTTCTTATACCTTTAATGTCCTTGGGACACGACATCTTTTCAATAGCATCAATCTTAGCTTTATCAACTTCGATACCTCTTTCAGAAATTTTATGCCCCAAGACAACACCTTCATTAACCATAAAGTGGCACTTGTCCCAATTCAAGACGAGACTAGTATCTTCACATCTCTGCAAAACTCGATCAAGGTTGCTCAAGCAATCATCAAAAGAGGATCCATAAATGGAGAAATCATCCATGAATACCTCACAAATCTTTTCACAAAAGTCAGAGAATATAGCTGAGGGAGTCCTGGATTAGGGGGTGTCTGGATGGCCGGACTAAGACCTTTGGCCGAACTCCCGGACTATGAAGATACAAGATTGAAGACTCCTTCCCGTGTCCGGATGGGACTTTCCTTGGCGTGGAAGGCAAGCTTGGCGATATGATATGAAGATCTCCTCCCATTGTAACCAACTCTGTGTAACCCTAGCCCTCTCCGGTGTCTATATAAACCGGAGAGTTTTAGTCCATAGGACGAACAACAATCATACCATAGGCTAGCTTCTAGGGTTTAGCCACTCTGATCTCGTGGTAGATCTACTCTTGTACTACCCATATCATCAATATTAATCAAGCAGGAGTAGGATTTTACCTCCATTGAGAGGGCCCGAACCTAGGTAAAAACGTCGTGTCCCTTGTCTCCTATTACCATCCGCCTAGATGCACAGTTTGGGACCCCGTACCCGAGATCCGTCGGTTTTGACACCGACATTGGTGCTTTCATTGAGAGTTCCTCCATGTCGTCGCCTTTAGGCCCGATGGCTTCTTCGCTCGTCAATCGCGATGCGGTCCGGGATGAGACTTTTCTCCCCAGATAGATCTTCGTATTCGGCGGCTTCGCATTGCGGACCAACTCGTTTGGCCATCTGGAGCAGATCGAAAGCTACGCCCCTGGCCATCAGGTCAGGTTTGGAAGCTTAAACTACACGGCCGACATCCGCGGGGACTTGATCTTCGACGGATTCGAGCCACGACCGGGCGCGCCGTACTGTCACGATGGGCATGATTTAGCTCTGCCATCGGACAACACCCAGAGCATCGCTCAGGTGTCCGCTCCGACCATTAGCTCGGAGCCCACTGCGCCAGTCGGGGCCGGACGGTTGGACGCCGCCCCGGAAGATGCAACCTCTATGGCGATAGAGCCGGATACCAGCCTAGTCCTTCGCAAGACCCATGACTCCAAGGTGCCGGACTCCGATCCGGACTCCGTAAATCCCGCACCTCTTCCGATTAAGCCTAATTGGGCTCCGGTCATGGAGTTCACCGCCGCGGACGTCTTTCAGCACTCGTCTTTTGGCGATATCCTGAATTCCTTAAAGTCTCTCTCTTTGTCAGGAGAGCCCTGGCCGAACTACGGCCAACACGGTTGGGATGCGGACGACGAAGAAATTCGAAGCCCACCCACCACCCACTTCGTAGCCATTGTCGACGATTTAACCGACATGCTCGACTTTGACTCCCAAGACATCGACGGCATGGACGCCAATGAAGGAGATGATCAAAAACCAGCACCTATAGGGAACTGGAAAGCCACCTCGTCATATGACATATACATGGTGGACACCCCTAAAGCGGGGGATGGCAAGGAGAAAACGGAGGATGATCCCTCCAAGAAACAACCCAAGCGCCAACGTCAGCGGCGCCGCTCTAAGTCCCGCCAAAGCAAAAACAGCGATTCCGGCACCAGAGATAACAACAGGCCGGACAATGCCGAAGACAACCCCCTCCAACAGGATTCAGTGCAGGAGGAAGAAGGAGCCAGCCCTCATGAGAGAGCGGCCGACAAAGAGGAGGAGGACGACAATTATATGCCTCCCTCCAAAGACGAGGCAAGCCTCGACGACAACGAATTAGTCGTGCCAGAGGATCCCGTCGAACAAGAGCGTTTCAAACGCAGGCTCGTAGCCACGGCAAGCAGCCTCAAGAAGAAACAGCAGCAGCTTAGAGCTGACCAAGACTTGCTAGCCGACAGATGGACCGAAGTCCTGGCGGCCGAAGAGTATAAACTAGAACGTCCATCCAAGAGCTACCCAAAGCGCAGGCTGCTACCCCAACTTTAGGAGGAAGCAATTAAACCTACATCACCAGCGTAAGATGCGCCCGATCGGCCACCCCGTGGCCACGATAGAGAGGCCTTCAGGCCCTCGACCCAAGCTGCACCCCGGCACCGCTCAAAACATACCAGAGCACGGGGAGACGCAACAGACCTGCGAGACATCTTGGAGAATAAGGCAAGGCAAACAAGATCGATCTACGGATCGCACGGGCGCCCCGCTTCATGTGACGCTAGCCGTCACGCTAGACATAATAAGTATGACCCGGCCGAATACAACAGACCAAGTTCGTCCGAGCTGCGTCGTGATATAGCCCAGTACAGGGGCGCCGCACACCCACTATGCTTCACAGATGAAGTAATGGATCATCAAATCCCCAAGGGATTCAAACCCGTAAACATCAAATCATACGATGGCACAACAGATCCTGCGGTATGGATCGAGGATTATCTCCTTCATATCCACATGGCCCGTGGTGATGATCTACACACCATCAAATACCTCCCGCTCAAGCTTAAAGGACTAGCTCGACATTGGCTTAACAGCCTGCCAGCGGAGTCAATTAGTTGTTGGGAGGACCTGGAATCCGCATTCCTTGACAACTTCCAGGGCACGTATGTGCGACCACCATACGCCGATGACCTAAGCCACATAATCTAGCAGCCAGAGGAATCGGCCAGACAATTCTGGACACGGTTCCTAACCAAGAAAAACCAAATAGTCGACTGTCTGGACCCCGAGACCCTTGCAGCCTTCAGGCACAACATCCGAGACGAATGGCTTGCCCGGCACCTAGGACAGGAAAAGCCGAAATCTATGGCAGCCCTCACGACACTCATGACCCGCTTTTGTGCGGGAGAAGACAGCTGGCTAGCTCGTAGCAATAACATAACCAAGAGCCCTGGCAATTCGGATACCAAGGACAACAACGGCAGGTCATGTCGCAACAACCATAAGCGCCGCATTAACGGTGACAATACTGAAGATACGGTAGTCAATGCCGGATTCAGAGGCTCTAAACCGGGTCAGTGGAAGAAGCCATTCAAAAGAAACCCTCAGGGCCCATCCAGCCTAGACCAGATACTCGATCGCTCGTGCCAGATACACGGCACCCCCGAACAGCCAGCCAATCACACCAACAGGGATTGTTGGGTGTTCAAGCAGGCAGGCAAGTTAAGTGCCGAAACCAGAGACAAGGGGCTACATAGCGATGATGAGGAGGGGCCCCGGCCGCCGAACAACAAAGGACAGAAGGGATTTCCCCCGCAAGTTCGGACGGTGAACATGATATACGCAACCCACATTCCCAAAAGGGAGCGGAAGCATGCTCTCAAGGACGTCTATGCGTTGGAGCCAGTCGCCCCAAAGTTCAACCCATGGTCCTCCTGTCCGATCACCTTCGATCGAAGGGACCATCCCACCAGCATCCGTCACGGCGGATTCGCCGCACTGGTCCTAGACCCAATTATCAACGGATTTCACCTTACCAGAGTCCTAATGGACGGCGGCAGTAGCCTGAACCTGCTTTACCAGGACACAGTGCGAAAAATGGGCATCGATCCTTCAAGGATTAAACCCACAAAGACAACCTTCAAAGGTGTCATACCAGGTGTACAGGCCAGCTGTACAGGCTCGGTTACACTCGAAGTGGTCTTCGGATCCCCGGATAACTTCCGGAGCGAGGAGTTAATCTTCGACATAGTCCCATTCCGCAGCGGCTATCACGCCCTGCTTGGACGAATTGCATTTGCAAAATTCACTGCAGTGCCGCACTACGCATATCTCAAGCTCAAGATGCCAGGACCTCGCGGAGTCATCACGGTAAACGGAAACACCGAACGCTCTCTCCGAACGGAGGAGCACATGGCAGCCCTGGCGGCAGAAGTACAGAGTAGTCTCTCAAGGCAGTTCTCCAATCCAGGCATCAAACATCCGGACAACGTCAAGCGAGCCCGAAGTAACCCACAACAAATCCGGCTGGCACGTTCCGAGCAAGCATAGCAGTGCGGCCCCAACCCCAGCCCCCGCCAAATGGCGATACTGGTACCATGCGTACATAATTACGCCTTAGAGATACCATGGGCATAAGGGGAGGGGCACAACAACGGCACGCCCAGAATGCGGCTCAACCGCACTAAGGGGCTCCCTATTTCGCCGTTTTCCTTTTTACACACTTTCAGGACCCAACTATTCGGAAGTCCTGTCCGGCAATACACTCGCCGAACCCACGATGCAACAGCCAGGGAGAGAGCAAGCCACGTCAAAAGTCCAGACGAACATCGTGCTACGCCCGTCCAGGATACGGCACAACGGAGACACAGGCGCAGACGTGCAGCAGGGACCCGTTTCAAGGATTCTTTTCAGATTAAGACCCTGCGTAAACCTTTTTTACTGTCTCTTGTTGATAACATCCCCCGGTTTTCTATATAACCGGGGAGGAGGCTGGCGTCTTGGCATGTGGCCACGCTAGAATTTTTGCGCGTACCTGGACACTAGGGGCTTTTTTACCAAGGGCTCTATTTCGGCCCGTCTTCATAAAGACTGAATACCTTAGGGAGTGTTTGGCGTCGCGAGTTTGGCCCTATATGCATCAGCTCCGAATCATGTCTTTGGTCAAATGTTGGGTTTGCCCGGCTCCTGTGTTTTGCTGCCATACATTCCGTTATATCGGCTAACGTGACACCAGGAGAACTATTGCGATTGTGCCCCGGTTCGGCCAGGTGAGCACCTCAGTAGAGAAAGCCGAAAACTGACTGTCATGATATAGCGAGAGATTGGTCAACCACTCGATGACTTTCGGAATCTTTAGGATTCCCCCGCATTAACGAAGGGCCGCTTCCCGGTGAGGCACACTCGCACCCCGAATTCGGGAGAGCGCGGTGCCCCTAGGGGCTATTCAGTAGCCCCACTGTCAAACTCCTATGGCTAAGTGAAAGTGATAAAGCATTATAGTCCGGTTGCCTAGTTCGCCGCGCCACCACCTCCTTTGTAGGACTAAGACGTTGGATTAAGTGTGAAACGGCGCCTTTTTGCGAACACCCCCACATTCTATGCATGGGGGCTGAAGCCAACGACTGCCATCTTTCAGGTTATATACAAATATATACATTAAACGGTCGCACAGGAGGCATCATGATTCTTGCAAGCTCAAGTATAAAAAGCTTTTTTCATTAAAAAAAATTCGTTTTACAAATAGTATAAGCTATTCGAACACAACATCCTTCGAGCACTGCGACTCTATTATATGAGCGCCAGGAAGAACTTCCTCAAAATAGTGCTTGGCAGGTACTCGGCTTTCGTCCGAATCCTCGGCCGCAACAATACTGGCCTTCATATCTACCCAGTATGTTTTGACACGGGCAAGAGCCATCTGTGCGCCCTCGATGCATGCCGACCTCTTCATTGCATCAGCATGCGGCACCGAACCAAGGAACTGTTGCACCAAGCCAAAATAACTCTTCGGCTCCGGCTTCTCCGGCCACATACAACTCGCAACATACCTCATGGCGAGTCCGGATAACCTGTTCAGCTCCACCCAGGCGGCCAAATGGTCGGATACTGACAGTGGGCGTTTTGGATTGTAGTACTGCGACCAAAAAAGCTCTTCCAATCCATGGTCACCTCGGCTGCGGAAGTGTTCGGTCGCGTCCGCCGCACTTGCTGCCAAATCCAGATAAGTGTTTTCCGCACTCCACTGCCGGTCTAATGGAACATACTTGGGGTCTTCAAACTTCATCCGCAGCATATAAGGCTTTCCAGCCGTGATATCTTCGGCCTGACGCAGCTCCTCCTTCATCGCTCTCATGGCAGAGCGAGTATCCTTGGCTTCGCTAGTGATCTTTTCAAGGTCCTTCTGAGCCGCCCTCTCTTATTGTTCAAGAAATTTACAGCGGTCGGTAGCATCCTTCAATTTTATGGCCATCTCGGCTATTTCCTTCTTGCTCTGGCAGTGAGCAGCCTGTTCGGCTTTTTGATCTTCAGCCGCTTTAACGGCAGCCGCATCACTTTTCCCTGCTTGCTCCTTGGCTTGGGCATGCTCCGCCCGAAGGTTTTCCACGGCAGCAGCACCATCTACATAAAGTATATATATATAAGGCCCGAGCATCGAGCTCCTATTATTGGGTGTCTTTTGAACATACCTTGAGCCTCGTCTAGCCGCTTATTTACAAGCGTGATGTCGGCATCTGTTACGTCAAGTTGCCACTTTAGTTCAGCAGATTCATCAGTCGGGCTAGCCACAGAACGCCTCGCCACCTTCATGGAATAGGAGACATATTATACTGGGGTTATGATCCTCTGTGCGCCATCACTCATGATGACACACAGAGTCTCAGGGGCTACTATTCATACAGGGCACATTTAATATGCGGCTCTACCAAAAGGTACACTTTTTTACGTGCCTCAAAGCCTGTTAGTAAACTCCTGGCAGCCTCGTACAATCCGCTTTCCGCGGATGAAATCCTTCCAATCACCGTATCCATCAACATACGGTGTTCTTCTGACATGGATGCCCTACCAAGCAGATCCTTCAGCCCCTCTGCCGGCGCGCAAGAGGGTGCCGGACTAGCCTGCCGACCTTTTCCATGGTCCGGACTTGAAAAAACCCTCCGGGACGATACCTCGGGGTCGCCAGCCTCGTGAGACGGTGCAACAAGGGGAGGCGTTTCGCTCTCTATCATCTCTGGACGAAGATCCCCTGAAGATGAGCTCTGCTGAGAAGGGTTGAGATCCGAACTGCAAGATAATGTTTCGGTTATTTTCCTCAGGAATAAAACATGAGTGTGATTCATTACGGAACCCCTCCCTTCACTTACGTCTCGGGGGAGAGCGGGTCCCCTTTAGGGGGCGATTCGGCCGGGGCGTTCTCCGGTGCTGAACCCTCTGAGGAAGATTTCTTTCCCCGTTTTGAGGTTATCACCTCCGGGTCTTCAGAGGCAGTCCTTTTCTTTCCCTGGTCGGGGGAATTTTCGATTCTTCCCTTCCTAATGGCCTCCTTCGTGGAGGAGGTAGCTCCTTGGTTCCTCCCTTCGCCTTCCGCTAACGGCGCGACCTCCAGCATCCTGGTCAGCATGGGATTCGGCACGGTCTCGGGCAGGGGGGGCTGGACACCTGATAAGCTTTGCCTTCGCCGTCCACTCCTGTTCAAAAGACAACTCTGCTAAAGGGTAGATTTGATAAAAATATGGATGGTGTATCCAAATATGGGGCTACTTACTTTAGCATCCGGGTGATTGCAGCTCAGACCTGCGTCCTCGGACAAATCCGGACACCTTGCTTGTGATCCGAAGAACAATTTGTACATCTCCACGGGTGTCATTCCCATGAAATGTTGTAGGACTCGTGGTACCTCCAGATTGAACTCCCACAGGCGGAGAGGTCGACGTTTGCAGGGCAGTGTGCGGCGAATCACCATGACTTGCGCCACTACAGTCAAATTGATATCTCTTTCTAGAAGATCTCGAATACGGCCCTGCAGCAAGGGCACGTCTTTGGGCGACCCCCAGATAAGTCCTTCATTAACCCATGACGCCAGCCATGGTCGGGGACCCGAGCGAAAAGTAGGTGGTGCCACCCATGTGGTGCCCCTAGGGGCTGTTATGTAAAACCAGTCCCGTTGACATAAGCCGAGCTCCTCTTGAAAAGAGCCTTCAGGCCATAGAGTGTCATCCATCTTGCTTATTATAGCCCCTCCGCACTCAGCGTGCTGCCCCTCGATCATTTTCGGTTCCACTTTGAAAGTTTTTAGCCACAATCCGAAGTGAGGGGTGATATGGAGGAAGGCCTTGCACATGACAATGAATGATGAGATCTGGAGGATGGACTCCGGAGCTAGGTCGTGGAACTCCAGCCCGTAGTAAACCATAAGCCCCCTCACAAAGGGATCGATCGGGAAGCCTAGCCCCCGAAGGAAGTGAGATGCGAACACCACACTTTCACTGGGCTGGGGAGCGGGAACAGCTTGCCCTTGAGCAGGCAGTCTATGCGAGATTTCACCGGTTAGATACCTGGCATCTCTCAGCTTTCGTACATCTTCTTTCGTAATGGAGGAAGGCATCCACCGGCCTTGAAGGTCGGAGCCGGACATCGTCAAAAGTCCGAAGCGCCTAAAACTAGAGCTTTGGGTGTTGGAACTCGAAGCGAGGGGCGGATTTGATTGGTTTGAGAAGAAGGGAGCCGGGCCTTGGTTCCTTTATAAAGGAGGTGAATACCAAGAGCCCTCCTCGTAACCGTTTGAGACTTGCTTTCAATTAGGGAGTCATACCTAAGTCACGGTTGGGTTACCCACCCCCGTATTGATGAGAATCCCGGAATAAGGGGACACGATCTCTGCTTTGACAAAGACGTGCCAACAAAACCGCCTCGCAAAACGTGCTGGGGTGGAACAGTAAGATGAATAAAAGCCTGGCCCTGGCATGATGTCACGCCATGGAATACGTCAGCAGATCCGATTGATGCAAATATTATTCTCTCTACGATGGAATGTGGAACTTATTTTGCAGAGCCGGACACTACCCTGGTGTTCAACATCTTCTATGGAATATTCGGAGGAGGAACCCACCTTGCAATGCCGAAGACAACTTGCGCGCCGGACTCGTCGTCATTGAAGCCTGGTTCAGGGGCTACTGAGGGAGTCCTGGATTAGGGGGTGTCCGGATGGCCGGACTAAGACCTTTGGCCGGACTCCCGGACTATGAAGATACAAGATTGAAGACTCCGTCCCGTGTCCGGATGGGACTTTCCTTGGCGTGGAAGGCAAGCTTGGCGATATGATATGAAGATCTCCTCCCATTGTAACCGACTCTATGTAACCCTAGCCCTCTCCGGTGTCTATATAAACCGGAGAGTTTTAGTCCATAGGACGAATAACAATCATACCACAGGCTAGCTTCTAGGGTTTAGCCACTCCGATCTCGTGGTAGATCTACTCTTGTACTACCCATATCATCAATATTAATCAAGCAGGAGTAGGGTTTTACCTCCATCGAGAGGGCCCAAACCTGGGTAAAAACATCGTGTCCCTTGTCTCCTGTTACCATCCGCCTAGATGCACAGTTCGGGACCCCCTACCCGAGATCCGCCGGTTTTGACACCGACAATAGCCATCATGCATCTTTGAAAGGTAGCAGGTGCATTACATAAACCAAAAGGCATACGTCTATAAGCAAAAGTACCAAAAGGGCAAGTAAAAGTGGTCTTTTCTTGATCCTCAGCTGACACAGGTATTTGAGAGAAACCAGAGTAACCATCTAGAAAGCAAAAAATGAGTATGTTTGGATAGCCTTTCTAGCATTTGATCAATAAAAGGTAAAGCGTAATGATCCTTTTTAGTAGCTTTATTTAACTTACAGAAATCAATTACCATCCTATAACCTATAATAATTCTTTGCGGGATCAATTCATCTTTATCATTAGGAACAACAGTAATACCTCCCTTTCTTAGGGACACAATGGACAGGACTTACCCACTGACTATCAGCAACGGGAAAAATTGTACATGCCTCAAGGAGCTTTAATATTTCCTTTCTTACCACTTCTTTCATCTTAGGATTTAATCGTCGTTGGTGATCAATAACTGGTTTGGCGTCTTCCTCCAATTTTATTTTGTGTTGGCATAAGGTGGGACTAATGCCCTAAAGATCATCAAGAGTATATCCAATAGCAGCACGATGCTTCTTCAGAGTTTTCAATAATCTTTCCCCTTCCTGTTCTGAAAGGTTAGCACTAATAATAACAGGATATATCTTCTTTTCATCAAGGTAAGCATATTTAAGAGTATCAGGTAATGGTTTAAGCTCAAACACGAGATCACCCTTGGGTGGTGGAGGATCCCCTAAGATTTCAATAGGCAAGTTATGTTTCAAAATAGGTCCCCGTTTAAAGAATACTTCATCTATTTCCCTTCTTTCATTCATATACATATCATTTTCATGGTCTAGCAAATATTATTCTGAAGGATCAGTAGGAGGCACGTCAATAGAAGCAAGACCAATAATTTCATCCTTACTAGGCAATTATTTATCATGGGGTTGTCTACGAAATTTAGCAAAATCAAACTCATGGGACATATCCCCTAACCCAATAGTAACAACATCCTTTTTGCAAACAATCTTAGCATTAACAGTATTCAAGAATGGTCTACCAAATATGATGGGACAAAAGTCATCTTGTGGGGAACCAAGAACAAGAAAATCAGCAGGATATTTAACTTTCCCACACAAGACTACAGCATCTCTAACAATCCCAATTGGTGAAATAGTATCTCTATTGGCAAGCTTAATTGTAACATCAATTTCTTCTACCGCAGCATGTGCAATATCATGCATAATTTCTTCACATAAGGAATAAGGTATTGCACTGGCACTAGCACCCATATCACATAAGCCATGATAACAATGATCTCCTATTTTAATAGAAATAACAGGCATGCCTACAACAGGTCTACGTTTATTTTTAGCATCAGGTCTAGCAATTCTAGCAGCGTCATCACATAAATAAATAACATGCCCATCAATATTATCAGCCAAGAGATCTTTAACCATAGAAATACTAGGTTCAACTTTAATTTGCTCAGGAGGTGTATATGTTCTAGTATTACTCTTACGAACCACAGTTGAAGCTTTAGCATGATCCTTTATGCTAACAGGGAAAGGTGGTTTCTCAATATAAGTAGTAGGAACAATAGGATCAATATAAGTGATAGTATTTTCTTCAACTATAACAGGTGCAACTACTTTTACTACAATGGGAGGATTATATTTAAACCACTTCTCCTTAGGGAGATCAACATGAGTAGCAAATGATTCACAAAAAGAAGCTACTATCTCACAGTCAAGTCCATATTTAGTGCTAAATCCTCGAAAAGCATCGGTATCCATAAAAGATTTAACACAATGAAACTTAGGTGTCATACCTAACTCCTTACCATCATTGGAATCCCAATCTTCAGAGTTGCATTTAATTCTTTCCAATAAATACCATTTGAATTCAATAGTCTTCATCATAAAAGACCCAGCACAAGAAGTATCAAGCATGGTGTGATTGTTGAGAGAAAGCCGAGCATAAAAGTTTTGAATAATTATTTCTCTTGAGAGCTCATGATTGGGGTATGAATATAACATTGACTTAAGCCTCTGCCAAGCTTGAGCGATGCTTTATCCTTCGAGAGGCCAAAAATTATATATATAATTGTGATCACGATGAACAAGATGCATAGGATAAAACTTCTGGTGAAATTCCAATTTCAATCGTTTATAGCCCCAAGATCCCATATCATCACATAGCCTATACCATGTCAATGTGTCTCCCTTCAAAGACAAATGGAAAACCTTCTTCTTAATAACATCATCGGGCATACCTGCAAGCTTAAATAATCCACAAACTTCATCCACATAGATAAGGTGTAAATCGGGATGCAATGTTCCATCTCCTGCAAAAATATTAGCTAGCAGTTTCTCTACCATACCCGAAGGAATTTCAAAGTAAACATTTTCAGTAGATTCAGTAGGTTGAGGAGTAGATCTTTGCTCTACTAGTCAGGGTGAAGATACACCAAACAAGCCCCTCAAAGGATTATGTTCCATAGTAACAAGTGACAGTAAATTTCAGCACACTATATAAATCTTTCCTTACCAAGTTCCACTTACCAAAGGTGCTTCACTCCCCGGCAACGGGCCAGAAAACAGTCTTGATGACCCACAGTTATAGAGGATCTATCCTAGTCCTTTCGATAAGTAAGTGTGTCGAACGCAACGAGAAGCAGAGGGAAATGACAAGCAGTTTTCAGTAAGGTATTCTCTGCAAGCACTGAAATTGTAGGTAACAGATAGTTTTGTGATAAGATAATTTGTAACGAGTAACAAGCAATGAAAGTAAATAAGGTGCAGAAAGGTGGACCAATCCTTTTTTTAGCAAAGGACAAGCCTGGAAAAGTTCTTATAATGTCGGAGTAATGGGCCACAGGTAGGCTAACCCGAGCCCCAGAACCTTTCAAAACATCGGGGCAGACTGCGCCCCTCAAGACTCTGCGATAAGGAGCCTCCTTCTGGGAGTCGGCGGCAAGGCCACCGACTATCCCTCATGCCTGAGTCCCATGGACGACTTCAAGATAAGCCGACTCTTAACTGATGGCTTCCAGAGAAGCCGGCTATGGGGAGTCGGCCCGCGACTCCAACCACCCCCTGCCTTCGCCACGATGGATGGGGCGGGGTACGGTCACTGCGTGGCCGTCCCTGCCCCGCTTACGAAGGGCCGGCATGGCTACAGTGCGTCGTATCACTAGAGATCTCCATCATGCCGCAGCACTGTAGCCATGCCCACCCTGACCTCAGCCCCCGTGGGCGGCGCACTATGCTCACGATGGCTTACCTGTATGGCCCGGAGATGGCGGGACACGCCCGTCAGCAGGGGTACAAAAGACGGCGAGAGTGCCACAAGGACGGACCCATTGGGAGTCGGCGCCCTGGAGTCGGCCGGCCCCTCCCACGGGCCCCGCACGCCATTAACCAGACAAGACGGGGAATGGCGACACTGATAGTCCATCAGGCGGCGGCACTGTTGCCACGACCCCATGACCAAGCCAGCATCATTAGAAGCACGGCTACAGTACCAGGCCTGTCGGCGGGGCCCACCAGTCGGGGGGCCCTAGCAGTCGGCGGAGAAGACGACGGCCTGAGAGACAAACGGCTGGGACCCGTGCCCAGCCGGATTACCATTGTATCCCTGGGGGGCGGGCCTATATAAGCCCCCCGGGGCACCCATGCAAGGGGGATAGCTTCTTTAGCATTAGACCCGATCATATAGGAAGGAGGGAGCTAGCCTTGCCTTCTCCTACCTCCAGGAAACAGCTCTAGGAGCAACCTTGTATTCACTTTGCCATAGTGATCATGCGGAGACCCCGCAGAGCAGCAGTAGGGGTGTTATCTCCTCGGAGAGCCCTAAAGCTGGGTAAGATCCGCCGGCGTGCATGTCTTCGCCTCATCCCGTTTCCAGGCACCGGCGACGTTCTACTCGCTCCCACCATGATAAGCCATCCCTTGGCATATGTCGCACCCAACCCCCGACATTTGGCTCCCACCATGGGGCGAGGTGCACCGTCGTCCGGAGACCTGCTCTGGACGGGAACCCTATTCCTCCCTGGCGAGCGCAGCCAGCCCGGCACGCCAGACAGAGTCTGCGCCGACGCGCTGCATGGCGCTGAGATCGCCTGCGCGGCCAGCTGCCTCGCCGAACTTGTCGGCGAGGTTCGCCTCTCCGACGAGCCTGCATCCGACGTAGGCATGAGCGGCCCCGAGAGCCTCCTCGCGGGTCTCCTTGACCAACTCCATGTCGCCGGCGAGCCCGCCATGGACCTGGAGTCCATAGGCTACACTGACCCGATGCTGGTCGACTCCGACACCGCGTCGCTCGACGCGTTCCCCACCAACGTGGTGGTCTACGATGAGCCGCTCCGTCGTGCGGAGAGCGGCGGAAGCACCGTCCTTGATCACGGCGAGCGTTCCGGCGAAGGAGCTCATGATCCACTTGACGCGGCTCTGCAAGACCTGACCGCGCCCATTCTAGGAGACGCCGACGCCGAGACGCTAGAGGCGCACCGCCTTCAGCTCGTCGAAGGCACGAAGAAGCTGGCAAGCATGAGACGCTTGTCAGAAGCCTACCAATGTGAGATGGATCGCGCTGTGGGCGGCTCGCCGGCCCCAACTGGGCCTAGCCACCTAGGCGCGGTCTGGCAGCACGGTGTGGCCATCGCCAACCTGTTCGAGGCTAATCGCCCCGTATACGCCACGCCTGCGGAGAACATCCGCGCCGCCTAGGCGGCGGCAGACGAGCTAGACAACTTCGAGGGTGAGGAGCGCCGCCTGATGACGGAGCGAGTTCAGCAGCTCCTCGACGCGGCTGCCGCGCAGAACGAAGCCGGCTACCGCACAGAGGCGCCGCAACGACAAAACGACGACCTGCCTCACCGCCGAGATCAAGGCGTGACGTCTCAGACACCAACTGGCGGTGTCCGCGGAAGGAAAGGCAAGGATCCGGCTGTCAGCCACAGTCGGACTCACATCACCATCGAGCGCGACCAAGACGGCCGCCCCAAAGCAGTAGAACGGCGGGATGACTATCTGCCTCCTCCTCCTCGCAAAGAAAGGCGAGTCTCCCCGCCACCCGTTGAGCATCCGACTCTCGGCGACCGCCTTGGCCGCCGAGAGGGAGTCGGAGAAAATGACGCCCTCCACCGGATCGACCGACTCCACCGATCCCTGGCGCTGGAAGAAGAAGACGAGTTGGGTCCTCCCTGTTTCGGACCTCGCATCCGAGACGAGCCCTTTCCCAAAGGGTTCACGCTCCCCCGAGATACGCCCAAGTACACCGGCTCCGTGAAGCCGGAAGACTGGCTGGTTGACTACTCCACGGCCGTCAACATAGCAAACGGCAATCAGCATGTTGCCGTAAAGTACGTTCCACTCATGCTCCAGGGCATGACCCGGACATGGTTGAACAGCCTGAAGCCCCGCAGCATCAACAGCTGGGTCGATTTCACCGAAGCCTTCGTCCGCAACTTCACGAGCACATACAAGCGGCCTCCCAAGCCTCGTCAACTCTCCTTGTGCGTGCAAGGCCCCAACGAGTCGACTCGCGACTACCTCACACGCTGGGCCGAGCTTCAGAACTCCTGCGAGGGCGTGCACGAGGTGCAGGATATCGAGTACTTCACTGCCGGGTGTAGGGAAGGCACCCTCATCAAGCACAAGCTCCTCTGCGACGAGCCGGAGACCCTGGACGAGCTGCTGATCATAGCAGAGAAATACGCCACGGCCGACTCCTCCATGAAGGCGGAGATTCAAATTAGCGTGACTGGCAAAGTCAACCATCAGGCTCCCAGAACTCCGGCTGGGGACGCCAGTCGGCGACAACAGCAGAACGACCACAAGCGCAAAGCCCCACAGCCAGCTTCCAGCAGCCGGCAAGTTGCGACAGTCGAAGACCAACAGCCAGAGGAGCAGCCTCCAGCCAAGCGACAGAAAGGCGGCAAGTCCAACTGGTTGCCGGCCTTCTCCTACGTGCAGACCCTAGATGGCCCCTGCAAGTTCCACAGTGGTGCGAAGCCGTCGAACCACACCACCCGGAAATGCCACTAGCTCACCAGAATCGCCAAGGGAGACGGCCTCCTACCTGCCCCGCCTGCTGGGCCGCCGCCCCAGCAGCCAGCTGTCAGGCCAGTCGGCGCAATACAAGATGAGTACCCAGAAGAGCACGGAGCCTATGTGGTGTTCACCAGTGTGGCTGATGATCGACGCAGCAGGCGGCTGCAGCAGCAAGAGGTGAACACAGTCGCGTCGAGCACTCCAGAGTTCATGCACTGGTCCGAGAGGCCTATCAGTTGGAGCAGAGCTGATCACCCAGAAGTGATGCCGAGTCCAGGGTCCTATGCCCTGGTCCTAGGTGCCACCCTTGCCACGGATGGGCGGGCCGCTCGCTTCTCGCGAGTGCTGATAGACGGAGGCAATAGCATCAATATCCTGTACAAAGACACCATGGAGAAGTTAGGAATCAAGCAAAGACAGCTTCAGAGCAGTCGGACTGTGTTCCACGGCATTGTTCCTGCCCTTTCCTGCTCGCTAATCGGCAAAATCCTGATAGACGTCCTCTTTGGGGACAAAGATCATTTCCACCGAGAGCCAGTTTGGTTTGAAGTGGTGGACCTCGAAAGCCCGTACCATGCATTGCTTGGCCGACCTGCTTTGGCCAAGTTCATGGCGGTCCCCCACTACGCCTACCTCAAGATGAAGATGCCGAGTTCCAAGGGGATTCTAACCATAGCCAGCGACTACAGAAAGTCGTCCGCTTGCGCGGCCGAAAGCAGTCGGCTGGCCGAGTCCTTGGTGATCGCAGCTGAGAAGCGGCTTCTTGATCGGGTTGTGGCGATGGCCGGCAAGCAGCCCGAGATGTCGCCTGACCCCAAGGAGTCGGATGCTGAAGGATCGTTCAAGCCGGCCAAAGAAACGAAAAAGATACCCTTGGACCCGGAGCACCCAGAGAGGTACGCTGTCATAGGTGCAAACCTTGACAGCAAATAGGAAGGCGAGCTCGTCGATTTCCTCCGTGAGAATTGAGACATCTTTGCATGGTCCCCTAAAGACATGCCAGGTGTACCGACGAAATTCGCCGAGCACAAGTTACATGTCCGGTCTGATGTGAAGCCCGTCAGGCAGCCCTTGCGCCGCCTGTCAGAAGAGAAGAGAAGAGTTGTTGGAGAAGAGATAGCCCGGCTCCTGGCAGCCAGCTTCATTATGGAAGTATTTTCCCCAGGGTGGTTAGCATACCCGGTCCTGGTGCTGAAGAAGAACAAGCAGTGGCGGATGTGTATCGACTACACAAGCCTCAATAAAGCTTGCCCCAAGGACCCATTTGCTCTGCCGAGAATTGATCAGGTGATAGACTCCACAGCCGGATGCGAGCTATTGAGCTTCTTAGATGCATATTCTGGATATCACCAGATCAAGCTGAACCCGGCTGACAGACTGAAGACCGCCTTCATCACGCCGTTTGGAGCCTTCTGCTACCTGACCATGACGTTCGGCTTGAGGAATGCCGGCGCCACCTTTCAGCGTTGCATGCAGAAGTGCCTCCTCAAGCAACTCGGCAGAAACGCCCACGTCTAGATGGACGATGTGGTGGTGAAGACGGAGAAGCGTGGAACATTGCTGGAAGACCTCAAGGAAACCTTCGAGAACCTGCGCCGATTCCAGATCAAGCTCAACCCTGAGAAATGCGTCTTCGGAGTACCAGCCGGCCAACTCCTTGGCTTCCTGGTCTCTGGACGCGGCATAGAGTGCAACCCTGTAAAGATCAAGGCCATCGAGAGGATGGAGGTACCCTGCCAACTGCTAGATGTGCAAAAGTTCACCGGCTTCTTGGCGTCCATCAGCCGTTTCATCAGTCGGCTGGGCGAGAAGGCTCTCCCTCTATACCAACTCATGAAGAAGAAGACCTTTTTTGAGTGGAACCCCAAGGCGGACGAAGCTTTTATCCAGTTAAAGAAAATGCTGACTACTCCCCTTGTGTTGGCGGCTCCGACTCCTAAAGAGCCCATGCTCCTATACATTGCCGCCACCAGTCGGGTAGTCAGCACAGTTATTGTAGTTGAGCGCAAGGAGGAAGGCAAGGCGCTACCTGTCCAAAGACCGGTATATTACCTGAGCGAAGTACTGTCGGCCTCCAAGCAGAACTACCCCCACTACCAGAAGATGTGCTACGGCGTGCACTTTGCCGCCAAGAAATTGAAACCTTACTTCCAGGAGCATCCAATCACTGTGGTTTGCACAGCCCGACTAGCCGAGATCATCGGAAGCCGAGATGCTTCTGGCCGAGTGGCCAAATGGGCCATCGATCTGGCTCCCTACACCATCTACTACCAGCCCCGCACCGCCATCAAGTCGCAAGCACTGGCCGATTTTCTCGTCGACTGGGCCGAGACCCAGTACTTGCCGCCAGTGCCCGACTCCACCCATTGGCGGATGCATTTCGATGGCTCCAAGATGCGCACCGGCTTGGGAGCCGGCGTCGTCCTCACTTCCCCCAAAGGCGACAAGCGCAGATATGCACTGTAGATCCATTTCGCCGCCTCCAACAACGTTGCTGAGTACGAGGCCGACTTTCCAAAGAACTTGGCATTTGCCGGATCCTGTGTTATGGCGACTCTGACTTGGTACGCCAAGGATGCAAACATGGCGAGCTACCGCTTCCTTGTACAGCAACTCAGCGGATACTTCGAGGGGTGCGAGTTCCTCCACGTGCCAAGGAATGACAACGACCAAGCAGACGCCCTGGCACGAATCGGCTCCACCCGCCAAGCAATACCATCTGGCATAGCCCTTCGACGCCTCCTCAAGCCATCTGTCAAGCCTTCACCAGAATCAGACTCCATCTTTGTGCCGGCTCCACCCGAAGAAGTCGGATCCGACTCCAAGAACGCTCCAGTCGAAGCCGGCCCAGGGACTTCAGAATCCGGCCGGGGGACTGCGGCGACCAGTCTGAAGACTCCAGGACTCGGCCCGGGGACTGCTCCAGTCGGCCCGGGGACTTCGTCAATCCAGCAAGCGGCCGCGGACTCTAACCCGCCGCCTCCCAGCCCAGCCGCCCTCGTCCAAGTCACAGTACTGGCAGTTGAAGAATTAGCAGCACCCTCATGGGCCCAGCCCATCCTCAAGTTCCTAGTGAGCAAAGAACTACCAATTGATGAAATCTTGGCTCGACAAGTACAACATCGAGCGGTAGCCTACACCATAGTCAACAGAGAGTTGGTCAGGCGCAGCATCACTGGTGTCTACCAGCGTTACGTCGAGCCAGAGCAAGGCCAAGCAATTCTCAGAGACATCCATGAAGGCGAGTGCGGCCACCATGCGGCTTCAAGAGCACTCGTCGCCAAAGCCTTCCGACACGGTTTCTTCTGGCCAACTGCCCTAGAAGAGGCCAAAGAATTAGTCCAAAAGTGCAAAGGGTGCCAAATGTTCCGCTCCAAGCCACATCAGCCGGCTTCCGCACTCAAGACTATCCCCATTGCCTGGCCCTTTGCGGTTTGGGGCCTGGACATGGTGGGACCATTCAAAACAGCACGAGGCGGCCTAACTCACTTACTTGTCGCGGTGGAAAAGTTCACCAAGTGGATAGAAGTAAAGCCCATCAAGAAGTTGAATGGTCCGACTGTAGTGACTTTCATCGCTGACATCACGACTCGATACGGCATACCGCACAGCATCATCACCGACAATGGCACAAATTTTGCCAAAGGTGCCTTGGCCCGTTTCTGCGTGACTCAGGGCATCCGACTGGACTTAGCGCCCGTTGCCCATCTGCAGTCAAATAGCCAGTTAGAGCGAGCAAACGGCCTCATCCTGTCTGGCATCAAGCCTCGACTGGTCGAACCACTGGAGCGTTCGGCCGGCTGTTGGCTTGACGAGTTGCCAGCCATCCTCTGGAGTCTGCACACGACTCCAAACAAGTCAACCGGCTTCACACCTTTCTTCCTTGTCTACGGTGCCGAAGTCGTCAACCCGACGGACATAGAGTTCGACTCTCCGCGAGTCACCATGTACACCGAGGAAGAAGCAGAAGAAGCACGTCAAGACGGTGTCGATCTGCTGGAAGAGGGCCGGCTGTTGGCACTCAGCCAGTCCAGCATCTACCAGCAGAGCCTGCACCGATACTACAACAGGAAGGTCAGGCCGAGATCTTTCCAAGAGGGCGACCCTGTGCTCCGGCTGATCCAGCGAACAGCCGGCCAGCACAAGCTGTCGGCGCCTTGGGAAGGCCCCTTCATTATCAGCAAGGTGCTGGGAAACGACTCCTACTACCTGATCGACGCTCAGAAGCCCCGAGCACGCAAGAGGGACGACTCCGACAAAGAGACAGAACGCCCGTGGAATGCAAATCTTCTCCGAAGATTTTACAGTTGATGCAGTATGTATCACACTACCCTTTGTATTAAAGTACCAAGACTTCGGGCCCCCCGAGACGAGCTCGGGGACCGCCCTTTTTTGTTACCTATATGATAAGAATTATGCCTTCAAGTATACTACTCTTTGTTATGCCGCTTGGCACCGGGCTTGACCAGTCGGCTCGGGGACTTGCCGCCTTGCTCTATGAAATGCTTCCTGCAGTCGGACAAGTAGTGCGTGACGCATAAGCCATCTCCTGTCAGAAGCCGCAGCTTGCAGAGCGACTATTTAGTGGACAGGAGTAAGGAAGAATGGGCATCCGCATGAAAAATGGCTAAGGACTCAAAGCATAAACATAGCTTAAGCCGGCTTCCTGCCTCTCTTAGCAGAGCCAACTCTTTAGTAGTCGGCCTGCCGCTTTCTATCCAACTTGTTGAGAAGACTCTAAAAAACGGCCAAGTACTTGCCTTCCCAAAGTAGCCAAGAATTTGATCTAGTGGCAGCCATAGAACGGCTGTCCGACTGGTAAGGCGGCGACTAAGGGAAGGCGGCAAAGGAAAAAGCCAAAGGAGCAATGAGCAAGGAAAGATAGAAATCGGATAAATATTTACATAGGCCCTTGGCCGAATCTTCAAGCAGAAGTTCAAAATACACCCCGTGGGTGGAGTTGTTCGAATTAACAAGTTCTTCAAAGACTACTAGAACAGATAAAATGAAGGCAAGACGGCAGCCAAGGAAGTGGCAGACGGGTTCGGAGGGTCGGAAGAGACGGCGGTGTCAGGCGCTGGGGCGGCCGGCTGGACGGTCTCGGCTTGGTCGTCTCCGGCGGCGGCTGGCTCGGTCGGGCGCGGCTCATTGCAGGAGGCGCGGCCGAGCTGAGGCTGGTCGCCCACTCCGTCTTTTGGCGCCCCCGTCTCACCTCCGTCCTCCGCCTCGCCTTCCTCCTCGGCGCTGGAATCAATCACCTCCGCCGAGTCCTCGTCATAATCTGGGTTCATCCCGAACCACTCCGGCGGCGCCTCCCTGCCGTCTTTAGCCCGATCAGGGATGAAGACGCTGGTGTCTGCATAGTCGGCGATCACCTCCGCGCGCGCGACGAGGGCGTCTTCCACAGCTAGCAGCTCCACCTGGGCCTCTGACCGGAACGCGGCCAGCCGGTCCAGGTCCAGCCCCGATACCACGCCTTGACGAATTCCAAGGCCCGGCGCGCTCTGGCCCGGGCCGAGGAACCCTTCCAAGCCTCAAGACGACCAGCCGTGACCTCCAGCCAGTCGGCAGTCTGACTGGGAGTGCACGGAACCGGCATGTCTGGCCAGAGGGCGGCAACCGCCCGGGCGTCGGCACATTGAAGTCGGCGCATCATCCGATGGGTCGGCCGAAGATGGGCCTCGATGCTCAGAAGCTGCTCATTGAGGGTCCGGGGGGCGTTGGCGGCGATCTCCTCACCATTCGCCCTCCACACCTCGCGATCAGCCTCGATGGCCTATGTGACCGCCTGCGAGTGGCCAGGGAAGAAGTCTGCCAAGACGGGAAAGAAGCAAGTCAAAAAATTAGAAGTCAGCCCGACCCATAGTCGGAGGCTCAAAGAAAGAAAGGAAGAAAAGAAACTCACCTTCGACGATGTCCTCAATCTCATGGAAGCCGGAGGTCAGCTGTGCCTCCTTGTCGGTCCGGGAGGAGCGCTCGCTTACGAACTCGGCCAGGAGCGCAGTCTCTCTCTTCTCGGCCTCGTCCTGCGCCTTCTTGAGAAGCTCCCTCTGCTCAGCCAGCTGTGCGGCCAGCAGGTCGCGCTCCACGGCAAGCTTGTTGCACTCGTCCCCCTTGATGCACAAGGTGGTGTTGGCTTCGCCCTGCTGCTGCTGAAGAGTGGCATTGGCCCCTGAAGAACAAAGGAAAAAGACATTAAGTCGTCAGCAAAGAATGTCGCCGGGAAGACCCGGCCTGACTGCTCAGCAGTCGGCCCGAATCTCGGGGACTACAGCTCGCGGGTGCGCCAGCGCGCCCCCGCGAAGAAGAAGGAGGAGTCACTCCGGCTCTCCGACAAGTCGGCAGTCCGCCTGCCCAGCTCCTCGACATTGCAGTTGAAGGCAGTGGCGCGGAGGTTGTGATACTCCTGAAATAAGAATTTTAGACAAAGATAAGTATTGGAACTCGCCAGAAGGAGTTCCGGGCCGCCTGCTCAGCAGCCGGCCCGAAACTCGGGGACTACACCCAGTGGGTGCGGCGGCGCGCCCCCACAGAGAAGAGCAAAGAAAAACCAAAGTCAAAAATGAAAACATAACCGGATGGCTGCTCGCGACGCCAGATGCGCCTTGGTACAGTTCTGGATGGCGTCGCCCTCGGCTCGCAGTTTCGCCTGAACATCCAGAAGCGTCTGGTTTAACGGGCCTGTGCCGCCTCCTCGCACCCACCCAACGGGCGCGGCACTCATCGCCTCAGTGTCTGGGATGGCTGAGCTGGCGGCACCAGTCTCCAATGGGCGTGGCGCCGAAGTCGCCTTCTCGAGGCGACGGCGCACTGGCGAGGCGACTTTAAGGAGCAGCCTCGCCTCGGACTCGTCCGTAGTCGGCGGCACAGCGGGCCCGCCGGCTGTTTACCTCGCGCGCTCCCAGACGGTGGCAGAGGCGGCGGAGGCGGCACGGCTGTGTTCGACATGGAGGCCTCGCCGCTTTCCTTCTCCATGATAGGGTGCTCACCGCCGGCTTCCCCAGTCTGCCCCGTGAACTCCGGGGGCGGCGACACGGAGTTCAGCGGAACGACAAGTAGCGCCGATTGGCGGTGCGCGGCCTCTGCTGCTTGCCGCCTTGCCTCAACAGCGGCTTCGGCCTCATCCAGCTTCCTCTGGGCGGAGGCCGCCGCCTTCTCGGCCTCCGCCTTCCCCAGACGGGCGGCCTCGTCCTCGTCATGCTTCTCTCGTGCGTTCCGCTCCGTCGCCTCCCGGAGGTCGGCGGCGGGATCAATCCGCCGAGTAGTCGTGGACGTCTCTGCGGACCCCACGACGGAGGCGGCGGCGACCCTCTCGAAGGTAAGAGGAACCCTGGAGCGATGAGGGCGTGTAAAAAGATTTGGACAAAACTACTAGTAAGAAAACAAGACAAAGGCGGAGGCACTTACGCGGAAACCAGTGGCGGCTTCTTCACTTCCTTACGGAAGCGGTTGGCCTTTGCGATCGCCTCTTCTCGCTTGGTCGCGGCGGCCGCCCCCTTGAACTTCTTCGACCGACCACCAAGCAAGCTCGGCCCGGCCCGGCACCTCTTCGCGTCGCCTTGACCATCCAAGCCGGCGCGCCCGGCTGGCCGACCCGTGGTTGGCAGCGCGGGACGACTTCCCCCTCGGCATCGTCGTCAGGCCAGTCGGCAAAGATGGCCGAGGGCCTGAAGCCTCCTCCTCCCCCTCCTCCTCCTCCTTCGGCGTCGGCCTCCATCGCCGCTGCCCCTAAGTCGGGGTCGTCGACATCGCTCTCCGCCCGGTCAGAGACAAACTGACGGGCCAGGCCCTTGGTGCCGGTTGAGAGCTGGATGAGGGGGTTCTGACTCGAGAAAAAACCAAAAAAGATCAGAAGTTGGATTCGGCTGCAAAAGAAGACAGAAGAAAAAGAGAGACGACTTACAGCAGGCGGGGGGTTGGCGCGCGAGTACGGCTCCTTGCCGAACAGCCAATCCGCCGTAAGACTGCAGTTCGCGATGTAGTTCACCGTGTCCGCCACCTCCGCGTGGGGCATGTCCTTGGAGCACATCCGACTCGGGTCTCGGTGACCGCTCATCTGACAGATCAGATGAGGTCGGACTTGGAGCGGGAGGACTCGGCGCGCCACGAAGGCGGCCAGCAGGTCGGCCCCGGTCAGACCCTCCGACTGCTTCAGCACTCGGAGTCGCGCAACGGCGGCGGCTCCGGCGGGAGTCAGCGTCTTGACTCAGTGGGACCAGCAGGGGAGCCTCCCAGCTGGAGCGCCGGCTTCGTAAGGCGGCAGATTGACCCAGTCACCGTCTGGGGCGATGTTCTTCACGTAGAAATACGACCGCTGCCACATCTTCACCGACTTGATCAGCGGAATGGTGGGAAATGGGTTGTCGGTCGTCGATCTCCGCATCGCGATGAAAGCGCCACACTGGGCCGGCACGCCGGCAACATGCGTGCCGCGCTTGGACTGAAAGAATTCCCCCCATAGCTAGATGGTGGGGAGAACGCCGAGGAAGCCTTCGCAGAGGGTGGCGAAGGCAGCCAGCAGCACCACTGTATTCGGGGTGAGGTGGTGCGGCTGGAGCCCGTGAAACTCCAAGAAGGAGCGGAAGAAGCCGCTCGCCAGCAGCCCCAGGCCGCGCATGAGGTGTGAGCGGAATATGACCCGCTCGCCCTCCTCCGGCGCCGGCGACACTTCCCTCTCCGGCGCGGCGCGGGCTCGCACTAGGTCTGTGCCGGGGAGGCGATGCGTCCTGTGGAGGAACTCGATATGGTCGTCGTCCACCTCGGAGCCGTCACACACACTGGAGCGCACGGCGGGAGGCGCGGCGGCGGAGGAAGAGCTCAGCACTGCGAGCGTGGCGTGGTTCGGTGCGGCGGCAGCAAGAGGAAGAAGAAGCAAGAAGAAAGGAAGGGGAGTAGGGGAAATGGGCGCGCGTGCTCCGCTGCGCCACTCCTCCTGCCTACTTATAGACTCGTGGGCTGAGAAGCCGATGGGGTGGGCGTGGGATTAACTGTGCACGGGACCCCACGCCCCCCAGGATTTACCACACAGAATAACTGCGCGCAGTTACGACGTGGGAATCCCAACCATCCGCCCGGCTGCAGCGGATCCGCTCGCGTGCCGAGGCGCAGTAGTGGCGGGCCGCGCCTGAAGCCCTGTCCCATCGCGCGCGTGGGTGGGCAGACTGACCCCGCCACGTGGCGCCACGCGACGGACCCGCAACGGGCGGCTGCCCGGAAGCTTATCAGGCACACTGCTTGGACCCTGCTGCGACATCCAAACTCTCTAAGATGCAAGACGACTTTCTGCGAGTCCGACTCCAGCTAGTCGGCCTGGAGGAAGACGACGAGCAAGGTCCAGATTCCACCAGAAGGAAGAAACTATTGAGACTCCTCGATATATCACCTTCGGCGCCTCACCAACTTCAGGGACTACTGTCGGAGTAATGGGCCACGGGTAGGCTAACCCGAGCCCTAGAACCTTTCAAAACATCGGGGCAGACTGCGCCCCTCAAGACTCTGCGATAAGGAGCCGCCTTCTGGGAGTCGGTGGCACGGCCGCTGACTATCCCTCACGGCCGAATCCCAGGGACGACTTCAAGATAAGCCAACTCTTAACTGATGGCTTCCAGAGAAGCCGGCTATGGGGAGTCGGCCCGCCACTCCAACCACCCCCTGCCGTCACCACGATGGACGGGGCGGGGTACGGTCACTGCATGGCCGTCCCTGCCCCGCTTACGAAGGGCCGACATGGCTACAGTGCGCCGTATCGCTGGAGATCTCCATCGTGGCGCGGCACTGTAGCCATGCCCACCCTGACCTCAGCCCCCGTGGCGGCGCACTGTACCCACGACGGCTTACCTGTACGGCCCGGAGACGGCGGGACCCGCCCTTCAGCGAGGGTACAGAAGACGGTGAGAGCGCCACAAGGACGGACCCGTTGGGAGTCGGCCCCCTAGAGTCGGCCGGCCCCTCCCACGGGCCCCACACGCCATTAACCAGACAAGACGGGGAATGGCGACAGTGATTGAGGGAGTTCCGGACTAGGGGTTGTCCGGATAGCCGAACTATCATCATCGGCCGGACTCCAAGACTATGAAGATACAAGATTGAAGACTTCGTCCCGTGTCCGGATGGGACTTTCCTTGGCGTGGAAGGCAAGCTTGGCGATACGGATATGTAGATCTCCTACCATTGTAACCGACTCTGTGTAACCCTAGCCCTCTCCGGTGTCTATATAAACCGGATGGCTTTAGTCCATAGGACGAACAACAATCATGCCATAGGCTAGCTTCTAGGGTTTAGCCTCCTTGATCTCGTGGTAGATCCACTCTTGTAACACACATCATCAATATTAATCAAGCAGGACGTAGGGTTTTACCTCCATCAAGAGGGCCCGAACCTGGGTAAAACATCGTGTCCCTTGTCTCCTATTACCATCCGCCTAGACGCACAGTTTGGGACCCCCTACCCGAGATCCGTCGGTTTTGACACCGACATTGGTGCTTTCATTGAGAGTTCCTCTGTGTCGTCACCGATAGGCTCGATGGCTTCTTCGATCATCATCAACGACGCAGTCCAGGGTGAGACCTTCCTCCCCGGACAGATCTTCGTATTCGGCGGCTTCGCACTGCGGGCCAATTCGCTTGGCCAACTCTTGCAGATCGAAAGCTCTGCCCCTGGCCGTCAGGTCAGATTTGGAAGTTTGAACTTCACGGCTGACATCCGCGGGGACTTGATCCTAGATGGATTCGAGCCACAGCCGAGCGTGCCGCACTATCACGGCGAGCATGATTTCGCTCTGCAGCCGGACAGTATCCCGGAGGCTGCACTCGAGCCCGCTCCGATCTTCAATTCGGAGCCGGCTGCGCAGATCGAGGACGGATGGCTAGACACCGCCTCGGGGGCTGCAACCTCTACGGCGATAGAGCCGAACACTGACCTTGTCCCTCATGAAGCTTGTGACTCCGAGGTGCCGGACTCCTTGCCGGACTCCGAACCTCCCGCGCCCCCTCCGATCGAATCCGATTGGGCGCCGGTCATGGAGTTCACCGCAGCGGACATCTTCCGACACTCACCTTTCGGCGACATCTTGAGTTCGCTAAAGTATCTCTCGTTATCAGGAGAGCCCTGGCCGGACTGCGGTCAGGACGGTTGGGATGCGAACGACGAAGAAATTCAAAGCCCACCCACCACCCACTTGGTAGCCACTGTCGATGATCTAACCAACATGCTAGACTACGACTCCGAAGACATCGACGGTATGGACGACGATGCCGGAGACGACCAAGAACCAGCGCCCACCGGGCACTGGAAAGCCACCTCATCATATGACATATACATGGTGGATATCCCAAAGGATGGGAATGGCAAAGGAACAGCAGAGGATGACCCCTCCAAGAAACAGCCCAAGCGCCGGCGTCAGCGGCGCCGCTCTAAATCCCGCCATAGCAAGAATGAAGATTCCGGCACCGGAGATAATAATACACCGGACAGTGCCGAAGACAACCTACTCCAGCGAGATCCAGCGCAGGAGGACGGAGACGCCAGCCCTCATGAGAGAGCGGCAGAAGACGAGGTAGAGGATTATATGCCTCCCTCCAGAGACAAGGCAAGCCTCGACGACGATGAATTCGTCGTGCCTGAGGATCCCGTCGACCAAGAGCATTTTAAACGCAGGCTTACGGCCATGGCGAACAGCCTCAAGAAAAAGCAGCAACAGCTTAGAGCTGATCAAGATCTGCTAGCCGACAGATGGACTGAAGTCCTCGCGGCCGAAGAGCATGAGCTCGAACGCCCCTCCAAAAGCTACCCTAAACGCAAGCTGCTCCCCCGATTAGAGGAGGAGGCGTGTGAACCGCATCACCAGGAGACAATACGGCTGACCGACCACCCCGTGGTCGCGACAGAGAGGCCTCTAGGCCCATCACTAGACCCGTACTCCGGCATCGCTCGAAAGGCACAAGGCCACAGGGGAACGCTCCGGACTTGCGAGATATATTGGAGGATAGGGCAAGACAATCAAGATCTTTCTATGGATCGCGTGGGCGCCCCATGATACATGACGACAACCGTCGCGCCGGACACAGTAAGTCCGGTCGGGCCGAGCAAAATAGACAAAGCCCTTTTGAGCTCCGTCGTGATATCGCCCAGTACAGAGGCGCCGCACACCCACTATGCTTCACAGACGAAGTAATGGATCATCAAATCCCCGAAGGGTTTAAACCCGTGAATATTGAATCTTACGATGGCACAACAGACCCCGTGGTTTGGATCGAAGACTATCTCCTTCACATCCACATGGCCCGCGGTGATGATCTTCACGCCATCAAATATCTCCCCCTCAAGCTTAAAGGACCGGCCCGGCATTGGCTTAACAGCTTGCCAGCAGAGTCAATTGGGAGTTGGGAAGACCTGGAAGCCGCATTCCTCGATAACTTCCAAGGCACGTATGTGCGACCACCAGACGCTGATGACCTAAGCCACATAATTCAGCAGCCAGACAAATCGGCCAGACAATTCTGGACACGGTTCTTAACCAAGAAAAACCAAATCGTCGACTGTCCTGATGCGGAGGCCCTTGCAGCCTTCAAGCATAATATCCGCGACGAATGGCTTGCCCGGCACCTGGGACAGGAAAAGCCGAAATCCATGGCAGCCCTCACATCACTCATGACCCGCTTCTGCGCGGGTGAGGACAGCTGGCTAGCATGCAGCAACAACCTCAGCAAAAATTCTGGCAGTCCGGATATCAAGGACCATAATGGCAGGTCGCGTCGTAACAAAAACAAGCGCCGCATTAACGGCGACAATAGTGAGGATACGGCAGTCAATGCCGGATTCAGAGGCTCTAAACCCGGTCAGCGGAAAAAGCCACTCAAAAGAACTACTCCGGGTCCGTCCAATTTGGACCGAATACTCGACCGCTTGTGCCAGATACACGGCACCCCCGAAAAGCCAACTAACCACACCAACAGGGACTGTTGGGTATTCAAGCAGGCAGGCAAGTTAATTGCCGAAAACAATGACAAGGGGCTGCATAGCGATGACGAGGAAGAGACCCGACCGCCGAACAATAGAGGACAGAAGGGTTTCCCCCCACAGGTGCGGACGGTGAACATCATATATGCAACGCACATACCCAAAAGGGAGCGGAAGCGTGCACTTAGGGATGTATACGCGATGGAGCCAGTTTCCCTGAAGTTCAATCCATGGTCCTCCTGCCCGATCACTTTTGACCGAAGGGACCACCCCACCAGCATCCACCACGGCGGATTTGCCGCATTGGTCTTAGACCCAATCGTCGATGGATTTCACCTCACCAGAGTCCTGATGGACGGCGGCAGTAGCCTGAACCTGCTTTATCAGGATACAGTGTGCAAAATGGGCATAGACCCCTCAAGGATTAAACCTACCAAGACGACATTTAAAGGCGCCATACCAGGTGTAGAAGCCAATTGTACAAGCTCAGTTACACTAGAAGTGGTCTTCGGATCTCCGGATAAGTTCTGAAGCGAGGAGTTAATCTTCGACATAGTTCCGTTCCGCAGCGGCTATCATGCCCTGCTCGTACGTACCACATTTGCAAAGTTCAACGCGGTGCCGCACTACGCATACCTCAAGCTCAAGATGCCAGGCCCTCGAGGAGTCATCACGGTGAATGGAAACACTGAACGTTCTCTCCGCACGGAGGAACATACGGCGGCTCTCGCGGCAGAAGTACAATGCAGCCTCTTAAGGCAATTCTCGAGTTCGGCCGTTAAGCGGCCGGACACAGCTAAGCGCGCCCGGAGTAACCTACAACAAGACCACCTGGCACGTTCCGAGCACGCGTAGCAGTGTGGCCCCAACCCCAGCCCCTGTAAAACGTCAAGACAGGTCCTTCGCGTACACCATTACGCTCTGAAGATACCATGGGCATGGGGAGAGGGGCGCGACCACGATAGGCCCAGACTACGGCTCAACCACACCAGGGGCTCTCAAGTGTGTTGTTCTTTTTTTTCTTCTTCCTTTTTATTTTTACCCACAGGACTCCGTTCGTCAGAGGCCCTGTCCGGCAGTAGACCTGCCGAACTCACGATGCAACAGCCAGGGAAGAAGAAAGGCTACAACGAATATCCAGGTGGTCTCCATTACGAGCAATAAATCTGTTTTATGCACCATTTCACAGCCTACCCCTGGAGGGGGACATGTTTAACAGTCCAATCCCTTGCTTATCGCACCATTTGTATCGTTCTGCACTTACATCAGTTTTTTTCTTGAATAAGTAATGCAACACCTTTTTTCTTCCAATTGCATTCCTCTTTTATACATATGTTCATTTGTGACATGTCGCATCCGTACGTTTTGGTACGGCTAAATACACCAGGGGCTTATGTTTCTCGCATCATGGTGTGATAAGCCCGAACACTTTCACAACTGCGGCACCCCGAACTTATAGCATTATATGCATCAGCACCGAATCATGTCTTGGGTCAATAGTTGGGTTTGCCCGGCTCCCATGTTTTGGTACCTTACGTTTCGTTGTATCGGCTAAGGTAGCACTGGGAGAACCACTGCGATTGTGCCCCAGTTGAGCTGGGTTAACGCCTCAGGGGAGAAAGCTAAAACTGACCGTCATGATGAGGCGAGAGCTGGTCGCTGTTCGAGAGGTTTTTTGTGAGTCCCTAAAGACTTATGCCGCTTAGAGCGAGGAGCCGGTTTTTGTCCGGCCCAGGCGTGGATAGCGCCCAAAATTCGGCCTTCCGAAGACTAGGGGCTTCGCCGAAATTTAAAATTATAGAATTCTATGGCTAAGTGAGAGTGTTCAAGCATTATAAGTCCGGTTGCCTTGTTCGTTGTGTTGAGCGCCTCCCTTGATGGACCCAAATATGGGAACAAGAGTGCTCAAATTTATCCCGAACACCCGGCCGGACTCCAAGACTATGAAGATACAAGATTGAAGACTTCGTCCCGTGTCCGGATGGGACTTTCCTTGGCGTGGAAGGCAAGCTTGGCGATACGGATATGTAGATCTCCTACCATTGTAACCGACTCTGTGTAACCCTAGCCCTCTCCGGTGTCTATATAAACCGGATGGCTTTAGTCCATAGGACGAACAACAATCATACCATAGGCTAGCTTCTAGGATTTAGCCTCCTTGATCTCGTGGTAGATCCACTCTTGTAACACACATCATCAATATTAATCAAGCAGGACGTAGGGTTTTACCTCCATCAAGAGGGCCCGAACCTGGGTAAAACATCGTGTCCCTTGTCTCCTGTTACCATCCGCCTAGACGCACAGTTCGGGACCCCCTACCCGAGATCCGCCGGTTTTGACACCGACAGTGATCGTCCGCCAGGCGGCGGCACTGTTGCGACGACCCCATGACGAAGCCAGCGTCATTAGAAGCACGACTATAGTACCAGGCCTGTCGTCGGGGCCCACCAGTCGGCGGGCCCCAGCAGTCGGTGGAGAAGACGGCGGCCTGAGAGACAGACGGCCGGGACCCGCGCCCAGCCAGATTACCATTGTATCCCTGGGGGGCGGGCCTATATAAGCCCCCCGGGTCACCCATGCAAGGGGGATAGCTTCTTTAGCATTAGACCCGATCATATAGGAAGGAGGGAGCTAGCCTTGCCTTCTCCTACCTCCAGGAAACAGCTCTAGAAGCAACCTTGTATTCACGTTGCCATAGTGATCATGCGGAGATCCCGTAGAGCAACAGCAGGGGTGTTATCTCCTCTGAGAGCCCTGAAGCTGGGTAAGATCCACCGGCGTGCATGTCTTCGCCTCATCCCGTTTCCAGGCACCGGCGACGTTCTACTCTCTCCCACCATGATAAGCCATCCCTTGGCATATGTCGCACCCAACACCCGACATATAATGAGAATAGCGCTCCCGATGACACATGGGAATTATCGTCAAGCTAGTTTTTATCACACTCATATGATTCACGTTCGTTACTTTGATAATTTGATATGTGGGTGGACCAGTGCTTGGGTACTGCCCTTTCTTGGAAAAGCATCCCACTTATGATTAACCCCTATTGCAAGCATCCGCAACTATGAAAGAAGTATTAAGGTAAACCTAACCATAGCATGAAACATATGGATCCAAATCAGCCCCTTACGAAGCAACGCATAAACTAGGGTTTAAGCTTCTGTCACTCTAGCAACCCATCATCTACTTATTACTTCCCAATGCCTTCCTCTAGGCCCAAACAATGCTAAAGTGTCATGTAGTCGACGTTCACATAACACCACTAGAGGAGAGTCAACATACATCTCATCAAAATATCGAACGAATACCAAATTCACATGACTAATAATAGCAAGACTTCTCCCATGTCCTTAGGAACAAACGTAACTACTCACAAAGCATATTCATGTTCATAATTAGAGGAGTATTAATATGCATTAAGGATCTGAACATATGATCTTCCACCAAATAAACCAACTAGCATCAACTACAAGGAGTAATCAACACTACTAGCAACCCACAGGTACCAATTTGAGGTTTTGATACAAAGATTTGATACAAGAGATGAACTAGGGTTTGAGAGGAGATGGTGCTAGTGAAGATGATGATGGAGATTGACCCCCTCTCGAAGAGAGGGTCGTTGGTGATGACGATGATGATGATTTCCCCCTCCCGGTGGGATGTTTCCCCAGCAGAACAGCTCCGCCGGAGCCCTAGATTGGTTCCGCCAAGGTTCCGCCTCGTGGCGGCAGAGTTTCATACCGTAAGCTTGCCTATGATTTTTTTCTAGCGTAAGAGACTTCATAGAGCATAAGATGGGCCCTGGAGGGCTGCCAGGTGGCCCACGAGGCAGGGGGCGCGCCCAGGGGGGTAGGGAGCACCCCCCATCCTCGTGGGTGATGGGTGGCCCCCCTTAGGTATTTCTTCCGCTGGTGTCGGATATCGGGTTTCGGAAAAACCCTTAAGGTTCAAATTCTGGGGTGCGCGCGAAGATCTTTCACCTACCGATCCACGTCCGAACGCCTCGCTGAGAATCTAAGCTAAAACGCTGAACGGCACAAGGGACGCTAGGTTTATACTGGTTCGGGCCACTGTCGTGGTGTAATACCCTAATCTAGTGTGTGGTGTGGTGGATTGCCTCAGGGGGTGATGATGAACAGTACCGAGGAAGAACAGCCTCGCGAGGGGTGTTCTTGGGCTGGTGTGGTGTTCTACTTAGGTGGGTTCGATTTCCTGTGTATCAGGTGAGGACTCAATCAGATCCTCTCTACCATGGTGGCTAGCCCTATATATAGAGCCCCTGGTCCTCTTCCCAAATATTGAGCGGGAAGGGCGCCAACAACGGCCATTTTGAAGGGGAACATCTAGTACAAGTTATCATGACTAAAGGTGGTCTTCGACTGCCAAAGGCACTGGCGATGACGCCGCCTTGGGCTCCATGGTGACCTCCATTCCTGCCGCTCTGCTGGTCTTGGTCTCGTTGCACCGGAATGGCAACCTTTGCTTGACGCCTCGTTACTCCGTGCCTGCGGTTGCCCCCTTTACACCGAAGAGGAAACAAGGACACTGAACAAGTCGGCGCCCGCCTGGTCTCGATCGTCATGGCTTGCGTCATGGGTACCTCGCGAGGTACCCCTGCCTTGATCTCTCCGCCTCCTCGCGAGCCTGCCTGGCGAGGCTGCTCTTGAGGAAGCCTTGTGTCGTCCACCCCGCGAGGCTTGGACCCTCGCGAGGGTCTTGAGCTTGAGCTAATGAAGATGGGCCGTACTAGACCACCACTTGAGCCACGCTGCAGGCCGCAGGCAGGCAAGTCTAGGGACCCCCGTTCCCAGAATGCCGACAGTAGCCCCCGGGCCCAAGGCGCGCTTGGACTTAGCAGAGAAGCGAAAGGGCAAGTGCGGGGTGCCGCGGGCCCCAACAGCCTGTGGCCTTGGGCAACGCGTGGTGGTTGACTGGACGTGGGCATCTCCGCTTCCCCACCCTGCCTCGGCAACTGCCTGTCTGATAAAAGGTTGGTCTGGGTTATGCTTACCTTCATTGTTCGCCTTGCTTCATATCTCCTTTCTTGCTCTCCGCCCTCCTGCTTCCGAAATCACCAGATCCGCCTGAACCTTTCACCTCCGGTGAGAGATGGCGTCCCGCAAGACCCCGATCGGGCTCCGTCGTCCTGGTACTCGCCAGCTCTGGATCCCCCAAACATAAAGGACAAGAATCTCGCCCTCGCGCTCCTGATGACGGTGAAGCAGGGTAGTGAGATGGGGGAGACCGTGCTCCGGCCCGGCTCCACGCAGCCGGAGGGCAAGGGGAGCACCTTCTATCCCTTCTTCATGAGCATCGTCATTGCTGGTCTGGTGCCCCCTTTCTCTCAGATCTTCTTTGCTGTCCTCCGCCAGTACAATTTGCACGCTCTGCATCTCCACCCCAACTCCATTCTTTTTCTGGCGATCTTCGCCTACTACTGCGAGGCACACGTTGGGGTGATGCCCTCCATATCCTTGCTGCGCCACTTCTTCTCCCTCCGAGTTTCTGGCGCCAACATCTCGGCGTGTGCAGGCTTTGTTGCGTACTCCAAAGCCAATGCCATCTCAAAGGCTGGGAAGAAGGCCAAAGGCTTCCGGGGCAAGTGGGTCATGATGGATGCCGGATGCATCAACTTCCTGCTGGCGCTACCCATGAAGCAGCCCGAGGCTGTCGAGGCTTGGTCTCGTGGGAAGCTTGACGACCGTCGGGCGAAGCTGGTGCTGGAGAAGATGAATGCTGACCTGAGGCCAGGCAACCTGAGAGCGGCGAAGCTAACCGGTGCCACGCTCCTGAGGGAGTACCTAGAGCATCGGGTGGCTCCACTTCAGGCGCTCTCACGCCCGCTGTGGAGGCTCGAGGATGCGAATGCCGTCCTCCGCCTGAGCTCGGAGGCCCTGGCTGACGAGGATCTGACCGCGGCTCTTCGTTTCCTGGTCGGAGAGGACGTGGCGAGCCCGGAGGGCGCTCTGGTCCCCTTGGTCCTCCGCGATGACTGGGAGCTGGTGGTGGGCGCCATGCCCACCTTTGACGGGGACGGTCTGGTGCCGGCGGAAGCTCCTGAGGGTCTGGCAGCTGCCACGTCTTGAGCTTGCGTTGGTTTTCCTTGAAGAGGAAAGGGTGATGCAGCAATAGTAGCGTAAGTATTTCCCTCAGTTTTTGAGAACCAAGGTATCAATCTAGTAGGAGGCTCCTCAAAAGTCACACGCACCTACACAAACAAACAAAGAACTCGCAACCAACGCAATAAAGGGGTTGTCAATCCCTTCACGGCCACTTGCGAAAGTGAGATCTGATAGAGATAGTATGATAAGATAAATATATTTTTGGTATTTTATAATATAGATGCAAAAAGTAAAGATGCAAATAAAAGTAGATTGGAAGCAAATATGATAAGAGATAGACCCGGGGGCCATAGGTTTCACTAGAGGCTTATCTCAAGATAGCATAAGTGTTACGGTGGGTGAACAAATTACTGTCGAGCAATTGATAGAAAAGTGAATAGTTATGAGATTATCTAGGCATGATCATGTATATAGGCATCACGTCTGTAACAAGTAGATCGACTCCTGCCTGCATCTACTACTATTACTCCACACATCGACCGACTCCTGCCTGCATCTAGAGTATTAAGTTCACAAAGAACAGAGTAACGCATTAAGCAAGATGACATGATGTAGAGGTATAAACTCATGCAATAGGATATAAACCCCATCTTTTTATCCTCGATGGCAACAATACAATACGTGGATTGCAACCCTTTCTGTCACTAGGTAAGGACACCGCAAGATTGAACCCAAAGCTAAGCACTTTTCGCATGGCAAGAAAGATCAATCTACTAGGCCAAACTAAACTGATAATTAGAAGAGACTTGCAAAGATAACTCAATTATACAGAAAAGAATTCAGAGGAGATTCAAATATTTCTCAAAGATAAACTTGATCATAAACCCACAATTCATCAGATCTCGACAAACACACCGCAAAAAGAGTTTACATCGAATAGATCTCCACAAGAGAGGGGGAGAACATTGTATTGAGATGCAAAAAGAGAGAAGAAGTCATCTAGCTAATAACTATGGGCCCGAAGGACTGTGGGAAACTACTCACAACTCATCGGAAGGGCTATGGTGTTGATGTAGAAACCCTCGAAGCAAAGAACTACTACGCATGCCCCAAGATGGATAGGTTGGTAGGAAAAGACCATCGCTCGTCCCCGACTGCCACTCATAAGGAAGACAATCAAAAGAGCACCTCATGCAACAAATTTGTCACACAACTTTTACCATACGTGCATGCTACGGGACTTACTAACTTCAACAAAAGTATTTCTCAATTTCATAATTATCGACTAGCATGACCCTAACATTACTACCTTTATATCTCAAAACAATTATCAAGCAACGAATTGATCATTGCATCCAATTTTACTTCCTATGATAGTTTTTATTATACCCAACTTGGATGCTCATCATTCTAGGACCAAATTTGTAACCATAGCAAATACCATGCTTTTCTAAAAGAATCTCGAAATGATATAAGTGAAGCATGAGAGACTAGCAATTTCTTCAAAATTAAGTTACCACCGTGCTCTAAAAAATATAAGTGAAGCACTAGAGCAAAAACTATCAATCTCAAAAGATATAAGTGAAGCACATAGAGTATTCTAGAAAATTCTAATCAAATAGGCTTCTCCCAAAAGGTGTGTACAGCAAGGATGATTGTGTTAAACTAAAAAGCAAATATTAATATAATACACGATGCTCCAAGCAAAACACATATCATGTGGCGAACAAAAATATAGCTCCAAGTCAAGTTACCGATGAACGAAGACGAAAGAGGGGATGCCTTCCCGGGGCATCCCCAAGCTTAGGCTTTTGGCTATCCTTGAATATCTTGGGGTGCCATGGGCATCCCCAAGCTTAATCTCTTGCCACTCCTTATTCCATAGTCCATAAAAGCTTTACCCAAAACTTGAAAACTTCACAACACAAAACTCAACAAGAAATCTTATAAGGTGCGTTAGTGAAAGAAAACAAAAACACCACATAAGGTACTGTAATGAACTCATTCTTTATTTATTTTTGTGTTAAACCTACTGTATTCCAAGTTCTATATGGTTCATACCCTTACATACTAGCCATAGATGCATCAAAATAAGCAAACAACACAAGAAAAACAGAATCTGTCAAAAACAGAATACTCTGTAGCAATCTGTAACTAACGCAAACTTCTGGAACTCTAAAACTCCTATAAAAATAGGACGTACTGGAAAATTTGTTTATTGATCAGCAACAAAAAGAATCAACGCAAAAGCACGTCTCTGTGATTTATTGATTTTTTTCTCGTGAGCGCAAAGTTTCTGTTTTTCAGCAGAATCAAATCAACTATCATCATAGGTTATCCTATAGGTTCTACTTGGCACAAACACTAATTAAAAGATAAAAACACATCTAAACAGAAAGTAGATGCAAAGTTTATTACTAAACAGCAACAAAAACAAGAAACATAAAGAAAATTGGGTTGCCTCCCAACTAGCGCTATCGTTTAACGCCCCTAGCTAGGCATAAAAGCGAAGATAGATCTAATTAGTGTCATCTTTGGCACTCGATTCATATGTAGCTCGCATGATAGATTCATAAGGTGTCAGTGTACTAGAGTAGGGGTACCCTAGTATCCCGAACTTGTGCACGGGCAGTTGCAGCACCCCGCGGCAAGGCTTGCCGGGTGACCGCCAACGTCCTCCGTGGTTCCTTTGGAGCCATTCAAGAACAAAGTATTCAAGCCAAGGAGAGAAGGCCCCGGCAAGAGGAGCTTGCCGGGAAGGCCAACCAAGGCATCTCAAGGAACTTGCCGCGACGCGCCACGCGTCCCGGCAAGGCCCGGTGAGCGACAAGCTTCCAGACGCGACAAGACAACGACCGTGGCAAGGCTCTTGCCACGGCAAGCTACCACTCTATACCCGCGCTCCAACACATCCACCAACGTGTCGCCCTGGGGCCTTTCCAGGCGTGCGTGGCAAGAGGCTGTGCAGCCAGCGGTGTGCGATGGCAAGCGACGCTGACAAGATTGCCATCGTGGCGAGCGGTGGCGTCCCTGACGGTCCCTTTTTGCACTATTTGGGCGACGCAGACGGGCATTTAATGCCTTTGTCCCCTGCCGTCAGGGTTAGGTATGATACACTGTATAGGTAGTTGTACCAACCGCAATTCCTTTTCCATTTTTACCCTTATCTACGTTGCCACCTGTCGGTGACCCCTTTAGCATATAAAAGGAGGCCCATGCGCAACGTAGGGGGGGAAGGCAGAAAAACACTCACGCTCGGTCTCGTTAGCAGCTAGTGTGTACTGTAGCATTCAGCGCTCCCGAGCAAGAACTCAATACACTCAGACATGCAGCAGTAGGAGTGTTATCTCTCCGGAGAGCTCCGAAGCTGGGTAAACTGCTCGTGTGCTTCGCCTCGATCCGCTCTTCATGCGATCTCCGCCCCCCACCGAACCGAAAGGGGCTCGGTCCGCCGGTCCCATAGGTGTTCGTGGATCAGTTTCCCCAACATCTTTGGCGCGCCAGGTAGGGGGCGTCGAGGTTGTGTGAACCTGATCCGGCGTTCACACGAGCTAGATCTTCATCTTCTTCATCGACATGCCACCGAAGAAGAAGGCTTCGGCGGCAGCTGTTCCGTCCACGTCGATCCCACCATCACCGGAGCAAACGGGTGGTGGGGTAGACGCCGGCGGAAGAACGGGCATCGACGAGGGAGCTCACGGTGCTGCCAGGCCCAAGGAAAAGACTGCGCAGACCTCGGCGTCCGTACATGCACCGCGCCCATCTCAGGAGGCGCAGGACCGACAGCGTCATGGTATTCGCAGTGCCATACGTTTGTTGGACCAAGATCGAGCTGGTGGATCTCGGGGTGCTCAAGACCAGCATGCATGCCAACATGCTGGCACAAGCGAGACACGGTCGCCTGGACGGGATACTGCTCCTTCTAACATAGTTAGAAGTCCGAGCATATCCCGCTCCTCGCACCGTTCGCCACTGCCGCCCACCACTCCAGCAGAAGCTTTGGCGCGAGCTCAACTGCTCCTGGATTACCCTCCAACGGCGGACAAGATCGATGGATGGAGGGCCACCATTCAGAGTCTCATCGGCTTCGCCAACGGCGACACTCCGCGGCAGCCGAGTACATCGCTGCCGCGGCAGGACTGCCAGGCACGAGCTGATGGCGATGAAACCGGTGGGGGTGCAACCACCATGCACTCTCCACCCCGAAGGCCAAGATCGCCGACTCGCCGGATCCACCTCGACAGCGACTCCACCGCATCATCAGATCCACGAGCTCGTCGCGATCAGCGCCAAGTTCTTCACGAACGACAGCAAGAAGACGCTCGTACTCGCATAGAGCGCCGAAGAGAAGCGCGGCGTCAATCAGACCAGCGCGCTGGGCCCTCTGTCGACATGCATGCACCAGGGGAACCAGGCGACTTGCCGTACGCGGTAGGTTGCCCTGCGTTCACTCGTGAGCTGCGGCAAGTCCAGTGGCCCAGCACGAAGAATTTCAAGCCAGACGTGCCAGAGAAGTACGACGGCAAGTCGCATCCGTCGGAGTTCCTCAACATCTACACCATCGCGGTGCAAGCTGCCGGGGGGTGGGACGACAAGATCCTTGCCAACTACTTCCTGCTGGTGCTTAAGCCCAATGTTAGATCCTGGCTCATGCACTTGCCGGACAACTCCATATCCTCCTGGGCAGACCTATGCCATCAGTTTGTCGGCGCCTTTACAGGCGGCCACAAGCCTCATGGCCAAGAGAGCGATCTTCATCTGCTCGCCCAGAAGGAAGGAGAGCCCCTGCGCAAGTACATTCAGAGATTCAGTCGCGTACAGCACAACATCCCAGATGTCCACCCTGCCGCGGTAATCAGCGCGTTCCATCAGAACGTGCGAAACCGCAGGATGCAGGAGGAGATGGCGATGTGCAAGATCAGAGACGTCAGTGAGCTATATGCCCTGGCCGACAAGTGTGCACATGCTGAGGAAGGGAGGAAACTCCCCGGAGAGAATATAGGAGCAGGAGGATCTGATAGTGAGGAGACTGCCCCGGCAAAAAGAAACCGGCGGCGGAACAACAGGAAAAAGAAAGGCAAAGATGTGCTAGTCGTTGAGTAGTCCGGCGAAGGAGGTGGCGCCAAGAAAGCCAAAGATGGTAGCTCCGGCGAAGAGATTGCCGCAGGCACCAACTACCAGGCTGTGGCGGTCGCCGACAAGCAGGACGGCACCAAAAAGCAGTACTGCAAGATCCACCGCACCAAGGGCCATGACCTCCAGAGCTGCAAGAAGGTCGAGCAGCATGTCGAGCAGCAAAAGGCTGAATACGAGCGACGCGACAAGGAGAAGGCTCAGGAAGGTGCTAGAGGACCCGGCAAGAAACGCCCCGGCCGAGGAGGACGCCGCGGCAAGGCCAAGCAGCGGCAAGGAGACAGACCTCCCCGCGGCCGCGACAAGGATGAAGATGATGACGACGATGAAGATATGGATGATGACGAGACCGATGAGCAGGAGTTCCAGAAAGCCACAGAGGTCCTGTGCGTTGACGACGGTGCTTCTCTGCATACTTCACACCGCCAGCTCAAGCAGTGGGTGCGGGAAGTCAATGCGGCAGAACCACCCGTCGAGTCACGCAAGCCTCTGAAATGGTCCAGCACGCCTATCATCTTTGATATTAAGGACCACCCTGATCGCATAACTGCGGTCGGGTGCTTGCCGATGTTGGTTTCACCAACTATCCGCAACCTCAAGGTCACTAAGATGCTAGTTGACGGCGGGGCCGGCTTGAACCTGATCTCCTCCGCGGTACTCCAGAAACTCCAGATCCCTGATGGCGAGCTCGAAGAGACCGGCACATTCCAAGGAATCAATCCGGGAAGGAGCAAGCCGAAGGGAAAGATCACGTTGCCGGTGACATTTGGCAGCGAGTTGAACTTCAGGACTGAGAGGGTCACTTTTGACGTTGCTGACTTTCCATTGCCTTACAATGGGATACTCGGCCGTCCAGCACTCGCCAAATTCATGGCAGCCTCTCACTATGCATACAACATGTTGAAGATGCCAGGCCCGATAAGTGTCATCTCTATCCCTGGCGACAAGAAGGATGCTCTTATCTGCGCTGACAAGATCTACTGGGAAGTAGCATCCGCAACAGATTGCAAGTCACTTGCTGTTGAAGCTCCCGGGGCGAAGAAGAAGACCAAGTCCGGCAAGAGTTCTGATGCCCACTCTAGCAAGTGCACCTCTTCGGAGTGCTGCGCTACCGTCGAGGACGCACCATCGAGCTCCACCGGCAAGTGTAAGAAGACAATGGCAGCTCCACCAGAGACCAAGAAGGTGTCCGCCAAGGAGGATGGCACTGGTGGTACCTTCACCATCAGTGCCACTCTCGACCCTAAATAGGAAAGCGCGCTCGTTGCTTTCCTGTGGGCAAACGTCGACGTATTTGTGTGGCAACCGTCTGACATCCCCGGTGTTCCTAGGAAAGTAATCGAGAACCATCTTGCCGTCTGTCCTCATGCGCGGCCTGTCAAGCAGAAAGTTAGGAAACGGGCAGTGGAGCGCCAAGAATTCATCGCAGAAGAAATCAAGAAATTGGAAGCAGCAGGCCTTGTTAGAGGAGTGCTCCATCCTACGTGGTTGGCCAACCCTGTAGTCGTGCGCAAGACAAACGGGAAATGGAGGCTTTGTATCGACTTTACCGATGTCAATAAAGCTTGTCCCAAAGACCCATTTCCCTTGCCGCGCATAGACCAGATTGTAGACTCCACGGCCGGATGTGACTTGCTTTCATTTCTTGATGCATACTCAGGATACCATCAGATCTTCATGGCAGAAGAGGATGAGGAGAAGACCGCGTTCATCACCCCATGTGGGACATACTGTTTCGTACGGATGCCTTTCGGTTTAAAGAATGCTGGTTCAACATTTGCAAGGGTAGTCCATGACGCTTTTGAGCCGCAAATACACAGAAATGTGGAAGCCTACATGGATGACATAGTGGTCAAGAGCAAGGACAAGGCGACTCTGATTCAAGATTTAGACGAAACCTTTGCAAATCTGCGCAAGATCAACCTCAAGCTTAACCCCGAGAAGTGTGTGTTTGGAGTCCCCTCCGGCAAGCTTCTCGGGTTCTTCGTGTCTCAGCGGGGAATTGAAGCCAATCCCGACAAGATCAAGGCCATTGAGCAGATTGAAGCACCAAAGCGCGTCAAGGATGTACGAAGACTTGCCGGTTGCGTAGCTGCTCTCAGCAGGTTTATCTCTAGGTCTGCTGAGCGCGCCCTGCCATTTTTCAAAATATTGAAAAAGGCAGGTCCAATGAAATGGACTCCGGAAGCGGAGGCTGCACTGCAGGACTTAAAGAGATACCTGTCCTCCACTCCAACACTTGTCGCACCTAAGCCACAAGAGAAGTTGCTGCTATATATAGCGGCAACCAATCAAGTGGTTAGTGCTGCGTTAGTAGCGGAGAGGGAGGCGGATGATGAGCCAGCAACCACGGCAGATGCATCCAGCGACAAGCAGGGGACTTCACCGGCAAGCTCTGGTCCCGACAAAGATGGATCTGCGCAGGCGCGTGAGAAGATGCAGAAAAGAATGGTGCAGCGCCCAGTTTACTTTGTCAGTTCCCTTCTGCAGGGGGCTAGGTCAAGGTACTCTGGTGTGCAGAAATTGCTTTTCGGCCTTCTCATGGCCTCGAGAAAGCTGCGCCATTACTTCCAAGCACATGAGATCACAGTCGTCACTCGTTTTCCGCTGAAGAGGATACTGCAAAATCCAGAAGCAACAGGCAGGATTGTCGAGTGGGCACTGGAACTGTCAAGCTTTGGCCTCAAGTTTGAGAGCACTTCAACTATCCAAAGCAGAGCATTGGCAGAGTTCATAGCAGAATGGACGCCAACACAAGATGAAGAAATTCCAGAAACGAGCATCCCCGTCAAGGAAGCAAGCAAAGAGTGGCTGATGTACTTTGATGGTGCCTTCTCGCTGCAAGGCGCCGGTGCGGGCGTGCTACTTGTTGCACCCACCGGAGAGCACCTCAAGTACGTAGTCCAGATGCACTTTCCCAAGGAGCAAGCAACGAACAATACCGCAGAGTATGAAGGTTTGCTTGCCGGTCTCAGGATCGCAGCAGACCTTGGGATCAAGAAGCTCATTGTCAGGGGTGACTCACAGCTTGTCGTCCGCCAAGTGAACAAGAATTATCAGAGTCCGTTGATGGAAGCTTACGTTGATGAAGTGAGAAAGCTAGAAGAGCACTTTGACGGCCTACAGATGGAACATGTTCCAAGAGCTCAGAACGACATTGCCGATGGCCTGTCGAAGTGCGCCGCACTTAAGTTACCTGTGGAACCAGGGATCTTTGTGCTCAAACTGACTCAACCGTCTGTAACGCCATCAACTGGACAGAGCAAGAAGAGGAAGTTGATTTCTGGTGACTATTTTCCGGCAGAGCTCCCCGAAGCCGCCGCCAAGAAGGTCCTCAAGATCAACACCAAGGGTGCTGAGGAGCAGTCTGCTCCGGCAAGCCCTAGGGTTTGTTCCGTTGAAGCAGACGCTCCCGACAAGTTTTGCTCCGGCAAGCTTGCCGGGGAACGTCAAGCTCCGGCTGAGCCGCAGGTTCTCGCCGTAGAAGCGGATGTTCCCGCAGCAGCAGATGTGCCTTTAGTCCTTGTTGTCGAGCCGCAAGCTCCAGCATGGGCACAGCAGATTGTCCGTTTCCTTCAGACAGGAGAACTTCCCGAAGAGCAAGAAGAAGCGGAAAGAGTAGCCCGGCAGTCAAGTATGTACCAGTTTGTCGACAACACACTGTACAGAAGAAGACTCAACGGCGTGAAATTGAAGTGTATTCACCGGGAAGACGGACAAAAGCTGTTGGCAGAGATACATGGAGGCATATGTGGTCACCACATTGGCGCAAGAGCACTTGCCGGCAAAGCGTTCCGGCAAGGTTTCTTTTGGCCGACAGCCCTCCAGGATGCAACTGCACAAGTAACCAAGTGTGAAGCGTGCCAGTTCCATTCCAAGCAGATACACCAGCCAGCTCAAGCTCTCCAGACGATCCCTTTATCCTGGCCATTTTCGGTCTGGGGGCTCGACATCCTCGGCCCCTTTCCCCGAGCTGTCGGGGGCTTTGAGTACTTGTACGTTGCAATCGACAAGTTCACAAAGTGGCCGGAAGTGGAAGCAGTGAGGAAGGTGACAGCACAGTCAGCAGTCAAGTTCTTCAGGTCGATTGTTTGCCGCTTCGGGATCCCTAACAGGATCATCACCGACAACGGCACGCAATTCACGAGCCGCACCTTCATGCAGTACGTCCAAGATCTTGGCGCCAAGGTCTGCTTCGCTTCTGTTGCTCATCCGAGAAGTAACGGTCAAGCGGAGAGGGCAATGCTGAAGTGCTGCGCGGGCTCAAGACCAGGACTTTCGACAGGCTGCGCAAGTGCGGAAAGAACTGGATTGAGGAGCTGCCGGTGGTTCTTTGGTCGATCAGGACGACGCCAAATCGAGCCACTGGCCAGACACCTTTCGCTCTAGTCTATGGAGCAGAGGCAGTTCTCCCCACGGAACTCGTATACGGGTCACCTCGAGTGCTCGCTTATGATGAGCTTGAGCAAGAGCAGTTGCGACAAGATGACGCGCTGCTCCTTGAGGAGGACCGTCTTCAGGCTGCTGTACGAGCTGCTCGATACCAGCAAGCTTTGCGCCGCTACCATAGCCGCAAAGTTAATGCCAGAAGTCTCGAGGAAGGCGACCTTGTTCTTCGGCGCGTTCAGTCCGCCAAGAATTCCAACAAGTTGACGCCGAAGTGGGAAGGCCCTTACCGGGTGAAACGAGTCACTAGGCCTGGCGCTGTCCGCCTTGAGACCGAAGATGGCATTCCGGTGAGCAACTCCTGGAACATTGAGCATCTTCGTAAGTTTTACCCGTAGGCGCGGTTGCCGGAACCTGTTCCGGCAACCACCTTTTGTACAAGTCTTGCCGATGTTGCATGTAATCCTTTGTACGAAGCCGGGCGCAGACCCCGTGCATAAGTAAAGCTCATGTGCTCCGCACATCTTGTCAATTTCATGCTTTCTACTATTTTTTGGCATGCGTTATCTGACACTTTGTGCAGCGCCTACCCCCGGTAAGCAATAACGAGCCGTAAGGCTCCATATCTTTATTTTCTCTTCTTTCTTTTTCTCAAAAGGAAAGGAAGGTTCCCTCGCCCACAAGTTTGCCGGGGGGAAAGGAGAAGATAATGGTGTGGACCAGGCATCGTTCAAGGAAGTTTCGCCTTACCGGGAAGCAAACGACAGAAAAGCTAAGTTGCTAAAGTTTGAGCAATCAGTTTTAAAATTTTTAAGTTATCTTCCTCGAACGACCGTGCTTTGTATGGAAAACCTGTGCGCGGAGGAACCAACTCGTAGCTAGTTGCGCCCTTACTTTGTTTCGAGTCCGCTCAACAACTTAAGTGAGCTGCGACTAGTTGCGACAAGGTTTCTTGTCGGAAGCGGCACCGCCAGCAGGCTGCTGATGTCCCGCACTCTGCGCTCGCGGCCCAGGTGCCTGCGCCGACAAGTTCCCTAAAAGCGTAGGGCAAAAACATACAAAGGAAGGAATCAAGTAAAGGAAATAACACAGCAATCTCTACCCAAAATAGAGTTATATTACAAGATAGCTTGTCGCAGCTCTAACAGATTGTTCTCATGACATGACCAGCAGCGACAAAGAAAAAAGAGAAAACGGGCGGCCTAATCTATGCGATCGCCCTCAACCCTCTTGATCCCGCTCACCTTGTCCACAATGGGTGCGACAAGGGCCTTGAGCGCTTCCAGATCAGCATCCGGCGGCAGGGACTTGAGGATGTTGGTGAGGTTGAGGCCTGGGTTGCGGAAGGTCACCTTCACCAGCACCTTTTGAAGAGCTCCCGCGCAGATCTTGCGCGACTCGTCGGCCAGCTGCTTTGGGATCTTCTCTCGGAGTCGCTGGAGGGCCGTCGCCACGCCTTTGAAGAACAAGCTGAGCTTGGCGCTGGGTTGGAGGTGCTCATCGGAAGAATACCCAAGATCCTCCATCCCCAGCTGCGCCAACTCCCCGTCGATGGCGGCGGCAACATCCACGAGACCCTCCGTCCAGTGCTCCACATTTCCCCTAAAAGTGTTCTGGGCGGCGGTAGCACTCGCCAACAGCGACTCATCGGTCTTGATCTTCTCCGTCAAGGCCACCTCCCGCTCCCAGGCGCTGTCCAGCGTCTGAGTCGAAGTAACCAGCTTCAACTCAAGATCTGCGTTGGAGTCCTTGGCGGCGCTAAGCTCTTTGCTCCTCTCAGCGAGACGACCCTGCAGCTCGCCATGAGCGGCGGCGTCCTTCTCGCGCTCATGCTTGAGCGCAGCAAGCTCCTCGCCGCCCGCCTTGAGATCAGCCTCCAGCTGCGCCACCTTCGTCTCCAGATCCTTCTTGGCGGTCTCGGCAGCTGCGGCGGCATCCTCTTCTTCCTTGAGAGCCCTGCCAAATGTTTGCTCGCGCACGGCAAGCTACTCTTCGTGGCTGTCAAGGTTGACCTTGCGCTGCGCCAACTCGCCCTCATGCGCAGATAGCTTTTCAGCAACAAGCCGCTGTTGCTCTTCAACTTCAGCCTTCTCGAGGAGGAAGGCTTTCCGCTCCTTGGCGACTTGCTCCCGCTCCTCTGCCAGGGATCGGAGAGCTTCCTGCCTGAGACCCCGGAGCTCCTCCGTGCGCTTCTCGATTTCCACTCCCGCCTTCGCGACAAGCGCTTCTCGGGATTCCAGCTTGGCCTGTCGGGCGCGGTAAAGCGACAACAGCTTCCGCAGCAGCCGCTCCTCCTCAGGCTCGTCGTTGCTGCTGCTTGGCGCGTCGACCAGCGTCAGCCCAGCGGAGGCGAGCACCTCTCCATCCAAGATCTCTCCTTCAACCGGTGCCCTAGGGCTTGACGCCCAGGGGAGCTTGATGAAGATGTCGTCGCCGGCCTTCAAATAGGCGCCGGGATGGGTCTCTTCGAAGCCTGGCGCTGCAGCAGCGGCGGAGGGATCGGCGGTCGGCGTAGCGCCTGGTGCTCCTGCGGCCTCGGGGCCGTCAGTGCGATCGCCGGATCCCTCGCCAGCTTCTGCGGCGGCAGCTTTGGCGGCCTCTTCGCCGGCGGGATCATCAGCGCCGGCTTCTCCTTCGGTGGCAACGGCGTCGTCGGTATTGCTGCGCGCGTTCTCCTCGCCGGCGACCTCGGTTTCCATCGGCTCCGTGGCAGATGGATCTGACGAACGGAAAAAGGAGAAAAGTCAAGCAAACATCCAAAAAGGAAAATCAGAAGAAGAAGAACCCAAGGGAAGTTTTCAAGCAAGAGGATTACCTGTACTAGGATCTGCAGTCATGGTCTCAACCACCGGAGGGTCGCCAGTGCTGTCCCTTGCCGGAGAACTGTCCCTTGCCGGAGAATTCTCCCTTGCCGGAGAACGCTCCCTTGCCGGGGAATCCTCCCTTGGCGGTGTAGTCGAAGCAGATGGCATTTCGGGAGCGGCTTCCGGGCACTCCTGGTGAGGCTGCTCTGCTCCTACACAAACCAACAGTCAGATATCAGCAAAGAAAGAGCACCCATGCGCGCCTGACAGCAGGAAGTAAACCATATACTTACGCTGGGGGCTGCTCTGGGGAAAAGTTGCCGGGTCCGGCAAGGTGGTCTCGGACACGCCCCCTGCTGTCGCGGTGGGTTCGTCCTCGATGACAATCACCGGGACCTTGGCTCTCTTCGCCGCTCTCTGGGCCAGAGTCCTGAAAAGGAATGGGTTCGGAGTAAAGCAAATCAGATACAAGACAAAACAGCAAGAATTGAAGAACTACAAGTACAGCAAAGAATCTTACTCTTCTTCTTCCTCGTCGGAGCTGAGCGCGGAGAGATCGAAGTCCGGCTCGCCTCCGGTGCGACGAGGCGGAGGAGTAGGTTCCCTTGTCCGCTTGGCAGGAGCAGTAGCGGTGGACCGGGAAGACCCCGCTCCAGTTGCCGCAGCGGCGTGAGGCGCTCCCGCGGCAACAGTGCTTGCCGCGGTAGAGCGTGTCGCGCGGCACGGCGGCTGTTGACTCGTCTGCCGCCCCGCTACGTCCCCGGCCTTGCGGAGACGCCTTCTTGGTGGAGCTGGGGGCTCCGCTTGCGGCGAGCTGGCTGAAGGTGGGGAGGAGGAGGAGCCGATCTTCAACGAGTCGCTCGCGCCCTCGGCGGGCTCGCTCGACTCAGCTTCAGGCCCGACAAGCTCTTCCTCGCCGGCAAGCTCCTCTCGCTCGACAAGGCTTGCCGCCTCTGCTGCCTCTGCCTCCTCCACGGTGAATCCAAACTCGCCCGCGGCAGCGGCTGCCGCCGCCTCTTCCAGCCTAGTGGCGATGCGCTGCATCTCCGCATCGGTGGTGTCGCGAGTAAGGCTCTTCTGTTCATCGGAGCGGACCGGCACTTCTACCAAGCCGTCAAAGAAATCCCGCACGACGTCGTCTGCAGGCTCTTGCCAAGTTGGGACAATTCCATGCGAATCGCACAGCGGCATCATTGCACGGATGCGGTCGAGCGAGGAGTTGTTGCACAGCGGAACGACACCCCTCGGCAACATGAACGCTTCGGGATGCTGAGGATCGCGCTTGAACAGTTCCAGGATCATCGCGTCTAGTTCCAGGACAGTGAAGTTGAAGTTGAGGCCCGGGCGCAGCCTCATGATATCCGCCGCGTTCTGGAACTCCCAGGCGGGTCTCCTCCTCTCCTGCAGGGGGGCGATGCGGCGGCGAAGAAAATCTGCGCCAACGGCGCCTACGGTGAGCCCGGCAAGCCTGAGGCGTAGGATCCGGGTGACGGCAATCTTCAGCCTATCGTCTTCCGGGGCCACGTTGCTCCAATCGTTGCCGCGCGCTATTGGGGCTTGGCGCTGGGCGGTAAATGGCTGCGGGTTCTCCTCGACAATCCAGCACCATTCTGCTCTCCATTCCTCCCACTTGCTGCGGAGCTCTCCCTCCAGATAAGCTTCCTTCTTGCCAGCTCTCGAGATCCAGGCGATTCCGCCGGATAAAGTCTCTCCTCCCTCGACTCGGGGCATAAAGAAGTGGCGGAAAAGAGCTACATTTGGATGGACTCCGACAAAGTTTTCGCAGAGATGTGCGAAAACTGCCATGGTCAGAACAGCATTGGGGGTGAAGTCAAGGAGGCGGAACCCGTAGGTGTTCATGATATCGCAGAAAAATTCAGAGAAAGGCGGGCAGAGCCCGCAGTAGAAGAACAGCGCGAAGAAAGGGTATCCATTCGGAGCCAGTTCCGAAGCGGCAGCTGGGAGTACCTTCGTACGCGGATGCGCTCGCGTCTCCGTCGACCAGAAGAGGTAGTAGTACTCCCTCAGCTCCTTCGCGGCGAGCTGGGGGGGGGAAGATTGCCCGCTCCTTTCGCAGCGCCGCGAGCCGCTGCGCCTCGGCCGACTTCACGACCTTCCCCTTGTCGGCTTTCGGAGCCATGGCGGAGGTGGTGGGGGAGATCGACGGCGTTGGTGATGCTGGTGGCGATGGGGGGCGGAGCGCTGCTCTCTTTCAGCTTTGGGAAGAAGGGGGGAGCGGCGGAGATTTCTGAGATTGGAGTAGCAACCGGCGAGATGGGCGAACTGCCCCTGTTTCCCCTGCTTATAAAGAGGGAGGGGGCGGGCGTTCCGTCTTTCCGAATAAAGAAACCACCCACGATCTCTCCCACGACGCCGCATTCGACGCGTGCCGTTCGGGGAGGGCGCGGTGGATACGGAGTAAGATACGGCGTAACCCAGGCCGCGCGTGCCCGTGCCCTGTTTTGGGCCTGGCCCAACAGCGCTCGGCACCGTGTGTGGCCCAGGCCCGGGGGCTCCTGTCGGTGTACTAGAGTAGGGGTACCCTAGTATCCCGAACTTGTGCACGGGCAGTTGCAGCACCCCGCGGCAAGGCTTGCCGGGTGACCGCCAAGGTCCTCCGTGGTTCCTTTGGAGCCATTCAAGAACAAAGTATTCAAGCCAAGGAGACAAGGCCCCGGCAAGAGGAGCTTGCCGGGAAGGCCAACCAAGGCATCTCAAGGAACTTGCCGCGACGCGCCACGCGTCCCGGCAAGGCCCGGTGAGCGACAAGCTTCCGGACGCGACAAGACAACGACCGCGGCAAGGCGCTTGCCGCGGCAAGCTACCACTCTGTACCCGCGCTCCAGCACATCCACCAACGTGTCGCCCTGGGGTCTTTTTAGGCGCGCATGGCAAGAGGCTGTGCAGCCAGCGATGCGCGGTGGCAAGCGACGCTGACAAGATTGCCATCGTGGCGAGCGGTGGCGTCCCTGACGGTCCCTTTTTGCACTATTTGGGCGACGCAGACGGGCATTTAATGCCTTTGTCCCCTGCCGTCAGGGTTAGGTATGATACACTGTACAGGTAGTTGTACCAACCGCAATTCCTTTTCCATTTTTACCCTTGTCTACGTTGCCACCTGTCGGTGACCCCTTTAGCATATAAAAGGAGGCCCATGTGCAACGTAGAAGGGGGTTGAAGGCAGAAAAACACTCACGCTCGGTTTCGTTAGCAGCTAGTGTGTACTGTAGCATTCAGCGCTCCCGAGCAAGAACTCAATACACTCAGACATGCAGCAGTAGGAGTGTTATCTCTCCGGAGAGCTCCGAAGCTGGGTAAACTGCTCGTGTGCTTCGCCTCGATCCGCTCTTCATGCGATCTCCGCCCCCCGCCGAACCGAAAGGGGCTCGGTTCGCCGGTCCCATAGGTGTTCGTGGATCAGTTTCCCCGACATAAGGTAATTTGACTTTCTTTCTTGGAAAGTGCTCCATGCCTTTCTTTAATGGAAATTGGAATCTAATATTCCCTTCCTTCATATCAATAATCGCACCAATCATTCTAAGGAAAGGTCTACCAGGAATAATAGGGCAAGAAAGATTGCAATCTATATCAAGAACGATAAAATCTACGGGCACCAAATTTTTATTTGCAACAATGAGAACATCATTGATCCTTCCCATTGGATTTTTAATGGTGGAATCTGCAAGGTGCAAATTTAAAGAGCAATCATCAAGATCATGGAAACCTAGAATATCACATAAAGTTTTCGGTATCGTGGAAACACTAGCACCCAAATCACACAAAGCAAAACACTCATGATCTTTAATTCTAATTTTGATAGTAGGTTCCCACTCATCATTAAGTTTTCTAGGTATAGAAACTTCCAAATTAAGTTTTTCATCATAAGATTGCATCAAGGCATCAACGATATGTTTGGTAAAAGCTTTATTTTGACAATAAGCATGTGGAGAATTAACAACGGATTGCAACAAGGAAATACAACCTTCTAAAGAACAATTATCATAATCAAATTCCTTGAAATCCGAGATAGTGGGTTCAATGCTATTTAAAGTCATGACCTCTCCAACCCCAGTTTTACCAATTTTAGCATCAAGATCTAAAAACTCCAAATTTTTGGGACACCTTCTAGGTAAAGTTGACTCATATTCAGTCCCATAATTTTCAAGATTCATATTGCAAAACAAAGATCTAATAGGAGACACGTTAACAACTTTAAGATCTTCATCATTATTTTCTTCTAACTTTTCTGGTTTGGCAGCCATCTTATTGACTAAGGTAGCTTGCTTATCAGAAATCTCGGCTATAGCATTTTCAAGTCGGGTAATTTGAGAGTTCACACCATAAAATTCTTTATCCATATCATCAAGCTCCTTATTAATAAAACTCAAAAAACCTTTTTGTTCTTTAAGCTCTTTTCTAAAGAAATTATTATGCTCAAATTGCAAATTCATAAAGCTTCTAATATTTGATTCAATCTCATCCATCCTTCTGAGAAGGAGGTCGGTACTCTTAGGCAAAGCCATAAGGACAAATAGGCACACAAGCAAACAGAAAAAAGGCAAGCGAAAAGAGGGAGGAGATTGGAAAAGAGAGGGCAAATAAAACGGCAAGGGTGAAGTGGGGTAGAGGAAAACGAGAGGCAAATGGCAAATAATGTAAATTCGGGGGAGATGAGTTTGTGATGGGTACTTGGTATGTCTTGACTTGAGCGAAGACCTCCCCGGCAACGACGCCAGAAATCCTTCTTGCTACATCTTGAGCTTGCGTTGGTTTTCCTTGAAGAGGAAAGGGTGATGCAACAATAGTAGTGTAAGTATTTCCCTTAGTTTTTGAGAACCAAGGTATCATTCCAGTTGGAGGCTCCTCAAAAGTCCCACGCACCTATACAAATAAACAAAGAACTCGCAACCAACGCAATAAAGGGGTTGTCAATCCTTTCACGGCCACTTGCGAAAGTGAGATCTGATAGAGATAGTATGATAAGATAAATATATTTTTGGTATTTTATAATATAGATGCAAAAAGTAAAGATGCAAATAAAAGTAGATTGGAAGTAAATATGATAAGAGATAGACCCGGGGGCCATAGGTTTCACTAGAGGCTTCTCTCAAGATTGCATAAGTATTACGGTGGGTGAACAAATTACTGTCAAGAAATTGATAGAAAAGCGAATAGTTATGAGATTATCTAGGCATGATCATGTATATAGGCATCACGTCCATAACAAGTGGATCGACTCCTGCCTGCATCTACTACTATTACTCCACACATCGACCGACTCCTGCATGCATCTAGAGTATTAAGTTCACAAAGAACAGAGTAACGCATTAAGTAAGATGACATGATGTAGAGGGATAAACTCATGCAATATGATATAAACCCCATCTTTTTATCCTCGATGGCAACAATACAATACGTGCCTTGCAACCCTTTATGTCACTGGGTAAGGACACCGCAAGATTGAACCCAAAGCTAAGCACTTCTCCCATGGCAGGAAAGATCAATCTAGTAGGCCAAACCAAACTGATAATTCGAAGAGACTTGCAAAGATAACTCAATCATACATAAAAGAATTCAGAGGAGATTCAAATATTTCTCATAGATAAACTTGATCACAAACCCACAATTCATCGGATCTTGACAAACACCCCGCAAAAAGAGTTTACATCGAATAGATCTCCACAAGAGAGGGGGAGAACATTGTATTGAGATCCAAAAAGAGAGAAGAAGCCATCTAGCTAATAACTATGGACCCGAAGGTCTGTGGTAAACTACTCACAACTCATCGGTGGTGTTGATGTAGAAGCCCTCCGTGGTCGATTCCCCCTCCGGCAGAGCGCCGGCGAAGGCTCCAAGATGGGATCTCGCGGATACAGAAGGTTACGGCGGTGGAAATTGTGTTTCGGGTGCTCCCTGGATGTTTTCGGGGTACGTAGGCTTATATAGGAGGAAGAAGTACATCGGTGGCCGCCCGAGGGGCCCACGAGACAGGGGGCGCGCCTTATAGGGGGGGCGCCCTACCCTCTTGTGGCTGCCTCGGCTGCTTCTTGACTTGCAATCCAAGTCCTCTGGATCACGTTCATTCCAAAAATCACGCTCCCGAAGGTTTCATTATGTTTGGACTCCGTTTGATATTCCTTTTCTTCGAAATACTGAAATAGGCAAAAAAACAGCAATACAGGCTGGGCCTCCGGTTAGTAGGTTAGTCCCAAAAATGATAATAATGTGTAAAATAAAGCCCATAAACATCCAAAAGGGGTAATATAATAGCATGGAACAATCAAAATTTATAGATACGTTGGAGACGTATCAGCAGCGATAGTGGACTTGTCTTCCGATGACTCCGGCGAGGGAGAGGAGGAAGATGAGGAGGAGGAGGAAGAGTGTGACTCGGAGGCGACCGCCGAGGAGATGGGGGAGACCTCCCCCTAGCGCAGGTCCAGCGCCCTCCGCTCCATGCCGGACGACGATGAGGCCAGCTCCAGGCGGGGGAGAGAGGACCCGCCCTTGGTCCCGAAGAAGGACAGGTCAGGGCTGATTTCCCGAGGGTCGACTCTAGCCCCGGTGCTACCTAAAGCCAACTCCAGCCCCCTTGGTGCACCTTCCTCCGCTGCTGGTCCTTCCGAGGCTGATCCCCTTCGGAGGCTTTCAAGCTTCAAGCTCGGCCGAAGGCTGTTGGAACCCGTGGCAGCCGATCAGTAAGTGCTTGAATCTGCTTTGCTCCTGTTTTTGCCGCCAAGGCCTGACATTTCCCATTTCTTAGCAAGGCCACCGCCTGCAGTGAAGAGGTTGAAGGGAGGCAGCGGGGCTCGCACCTCCCCTACCCGGTCGTCCTTGCAAGGTCATGTGGGATGCCCTGGCGGGGAGCCAGCCCCTGTGACCCTGCTGACTTAGGAGGCGCCCGCGCTTGATGCTGTCGCCGAGACTACCAAGGCTCAGAAGGTCCCGACCCCTCAGGCCGTGATTACGCTGTTGTCTTCTCCTCCTACTCCACCGGCTTCCGTCTCCTCTGCCTATTCCGTCGCCTTGGATCGTGCTGCCAACGAGCTGAGTCGGCTGCGATAAGATTTCCAGGGCGCCAACCCCCGCCTGGTGGCTGGGCACCTGGAGTTGGTCTCTGGCTAGGTCCGCTCTGATGCTTCTGTCCGAGTGGCGTTGAGCCAGGTTGTGACGGCCTCCAAGGAGGAGAAGCAAGTCACCTCCAAAGCCAAGGCCGCCCGCGACGCAGCTTTGAAGGAGGCTTCAAGTGTCCAAGGCCGCTGCAAGGCGCTGGAGGACGAGCTGCAGGGCTTGCGTGAAGAGCTTGCCAAGGAGGTTCACGACCGCCAAGTGAAGGAGGAGTAGATGAAGTCTCGTGAGGACGCCATCAAGGGATGCGAAGCCGAGCTGGCCGCCGAACGCAGCCGACTGAAGACGCTGGAGCAGAAGCTGGGGACGGAGAGGACCGAGCTGGACGCCAAGGCGAAGGTCTTGGTTGAGGACCAAGTGGCCTTCGTGAGTCTGGAGGAGAGGTCTCGCAAGTCGCTAAAGACGCTCTATGAGGGAGGCTTGGAGAAGCCGCTTGCTGGCGCCGAGGACGGCCCCGCCGAGCTGCTTCCCTTTTTGGTGCAAGCGCTTGAGGATGTTGTGAACGGCATTGGCCCCATGTCCGAGGCCGAAGCTCGTGTCCTTTCTTCTGCAGCACTGACGTGCGTCCTTAGCCACGTCTACCTTCGCGACCCCAACGCCGACCTCGACGGGTTGCTGGAGCCTGTGAGCGGCGAGTTTGCCCCCGCTGCCGCTGAGGCTGTGAAGGGCCGACCGGAGGCCTTGCTGGCGAAGTTCCGCGCCTTCAACACCGCACCGAGCGGGGCACTGCTGGCTCCACGGCTTCAGGAGGTGGGGCTGACAAGCGCAACCCCACCACGAGCGGCAGCGCTGCCCAAGTGTGATCTCCTCGCGGCTTCCTTCCTATTACAATTCCTGCAACATGTACCGTGCCTCGTGGAGGCGTTTAAACTTGTGTTTGGCACTTCGTGAACAATTTGAGGTTTGTAATATTTGCTTCTGAATTTCCGAAATTGCGGTTTTCCTTCCTATTTGCTTTGTGTTCTACGTCGGCAGAGCCCGGCCCCGCGCATACCTTAGCCTTCGTTAGCCCCGACTAAGGAGTGAGGGGCTACGTGGCAAGTTAGGCTCCTGAGTCACGATGCTCAGGAGTCCCCCTTGATGCGCAAACAGCAAATAGGGAGGGGGTGTAGGAGTGGATTTGTTGTTCTACGTCGGCAGGGCCCGACCCCGCGCGTACCTCAACCGCCATTAGCCTTTCGGAACTATGGAGTGAGGGGCTACGTGACCAGTTAGGCTCCTGAGTCGCGATGCTCAGGAGTCCCCATTAACGCTCGAACGGTCTTCATACATTGGCTCCGCTTGTGGAGGGGCGTGCGATGACCAGGTCCGAGGGACCTGGCTAGGTGGCATGCGCTCGGGGGTGGCGTCCAGCCCCCTCGCGCGGTGCTCCCGAAGGGAGGCATTGCGACGAGGCCAGACACGAAGCTCTGGGCTCCCTGAGGTTGATACAGCCGTGGACTGCCCTCAGTTGTTTATCACCAGCGCGGAGCATAGCGCTTCCATATGTGTACGGGCATAGCCACTCCTCGGCAGTGTCGTCAGCCAGCACGGAGCATGGTGCTTCCGCTGGTACGTGGGAGGGGCCCCCCCTCCGGGAGGAGCCCCCGGGGCGTGTACAGCCCCTCCCTGACATGTGGCCGGCACGGTAGGGCTAGACGAGGTGTATCTGGGCACCCGTGAGCCAGCGCGGGACTCACTAGGCCCTACCTCAAGGCGGGTTGCACCTGGCTCTCGGCCTTTGATGACGGTATGTTCCTGCGGGGTGGTTAGATGCAAATGCTCTACGTACTCAGGTCCCGGCCCTCGAGCGGGCTCAGCCGCCGCTAGTATGCCAGGTCGCAATGTCGTGGTCAAGGCCAGGGGGTAAGGGCTGGAGAGCCAGTAAGAGCCCATGAGTTGCGATGCTCAGGCTCCCCCCTTTTAACATGCAAGCTATTTGCATGAGGGAGAAAAGTGGCTCGTAGTAGGCAGTGGACGATAATCATAGCAGGTCAAATATGCAAGGCAAACCAACTTAGATAGATGCAGGAAAGACGCATGCCACTGGGCTAGGCCCGAGCGACTTGGGGATGATGCAGCCCGAGGGGTGCCCCCAACATGGTAAACTAAAGACATGAGCAAAACTGATACATGTCACGGGGGCTGACCCACGCGACCTGGGAATGATGCAGCCTTGAGGGTGCTCCCAGCTGAAATGAAACTCGAAAGATGTCACCTGATGCCATTGCAGAGCGAGTGTTGGAGTAGCTGATGACGCGTGATGAAGAAGCCAATCCTCATGAGCCTTCGGGACCCTAAGCCTCGTGAGGCTCTGGAGGTCCGGGTGGCTCCTCAAGGTCCATCTCCATATCCTCCAGGAACGCGCGGTGCCTGGCCTCTTGTGCCTCTAGGATGCTCCTCATCAGGCGCTGGCGAGCAGCAGCCGCGTTCGGCATGCCAAAGGGCATGCGAATGTAGCTGTGAGGTGGGCCCTCACATCGTCCCACGCACGAAGGCCAGAACCTCCCTTGAGACACGACCCGATCAAGACCTGGGTAGTCGATGCAGACGCGCAGCCTGCCATCCTCGCCTGGATGGGGAGCTATGCCGGGTAGGTGGCGGCTGCCGCGTATGACTCTTGACTCCTGCAGCTCCTGAGAGACCTTGTCGATGAACTCCCTAGGGTTGGGCCCTCCTTGCCTTGCACCTTCCTGAGGGAAACGTGTCGTGAAGCACGCCTCCAAATGGTGCCCGAGCGCCTCCCTCGTGATCTTGGCAAAGACAGTGACCCTCCAGGAGAGAGCCCCTGAGCCTTGCCAGAGGAGGGCGCCGGGCGCGCCTTCCTATGCGATGGAGGGAGGCGCCCCTTGGCCGGGCGCGGATCCTGGCGCGGTGCCACTGGAGGTGCCTGCCTCCTGAGGCCTTGAGCTGGGTGACGCCTTCTACTTCTTGGGGGCTACCTCGGGAAGGTTCCCACTTTGGTTGTCCGGGTCTTCGACTGATGCGGCTTGGAAGGCACGCTCGAGAGAGCACACCGCGTCCTTCTCCTCACAGGGGACTGTGATGACTCCGCCGCTTCCCGGCATCTTGAGGAAATTGTAACCATGGTGAATCACTGCCATGAATTTGGCCAGTGCTGGGTACCCGAGGATGGCGTTGTACGGAAGGCGGATGTGGGCAACGTCGAAGTCGATGAGCTCGGTACGGTAGTTCTTGCGCTGTCCGAAGGTGACGTGGAGGCGGACCTGCCCTATCGGGGTGGTGGAACCGTTAGTGACTCCTGAGAAAGGCTTGGTTGATTGAAGTTGATCGTACGATACTTGGAGATTGTTGAACATCTTGACGGACAGAACGTTGAGTCCTGCGCCGCCATTGATGAGGGTCCTGGTGACCTGCACGTTGCTGATGACTGGGGAGCAGAGCATTGGGAAGACGCCGGCTGTTGCTGCACACTTGAGTTGATCCGCCGAGCTGAATGTGATGGCGCACACGGACCACCTGACAGGGGCGCGTGGCCTCGAGCTTGGGGAGGATTGCATTCACCTGGCAAGCAAACAGCTTGAAGATGCGCTGAGAGGCTGGGGCATGGGCACCGCCTAGGATGCAAGCGATATCACGTGGCTCCTGGAAGCCCCCAGCCCTCTCATCCTGATGATGGTCTTCATTCCTTCTTGGTGGTGGTGGCAGAGGAGGAAGGCATGCATTGCCTTGCGGGTGATCCTCACGAGGCTGATCTCTCCAAGCCCCCTCGCGAGGCTGGTCCTGCCAGCGGTTCTCGCGAGGGCGTTCATGCCACCCTTGGCGAGGGCCACGGTCGTCTCATCGTCCTCCACCTCTTCCTCTTCCGCGGCCATAGCCCTGATCGTTGTGCTCGGGGCGTCGACCGACACGTCCTGCTCGCACGGCTCTGAGCTCTTGGCATTCGTTGGTGTTGTGGGTGTGGAGGTCGTGATACACGCAATACCGGATGCCCTTGGATGACTCCGGCTGGTCCCTACCACGCTTCATGTCTGGCTCCGCTGCAAGCACAACTGCTCCTTTGCGATTCACGTCCTTGGCCTTGGCTTTCTTCTCTTCTGGATCTGCGGTGGGCAGCTCGAGAAGGGAGAGGCGCCCCTCCTCAGCCCTTGAACACTTCGTCGCCAGGCTGAGCAGCTCCAGAGACATGCACAGATCTTCGTGGATCGCCAGTTCTTCCTTCATCTTGACGTCACGGACACCGTCAGAGAATGCTGAGATGATGGCCTCCTCAGTTACCTTGGGAATCTAGAGCCGGGCGATGTTGAAGCGCTGGATGTACTTCTGCAAGGTCTCTCCGGGTTGCTGCTTGATGCGGCGCAAGTCACTCATGACTGGGGGGCGATCACGAGTGCCCTGGAAGTTGGCGATGAAGCGGGTGCGCATCTCATCCCAAGAGGAGATGGTGCCCGAAGGCAGGTTCAGGAGCTAGGTGCGGGCATCATCCTTGAGAGCCATGGGGAACCAATTCGCCATGACTTTTTCGTCTCCGTTGGCCGCTTCGATGCCCAGCTCATAGAGCTGCAGGAACTCCGCAGGGTCGGCAGTGCCGTCGTAGCGAGGAGGAAAATCTGGCTTGAAGTTGCCCGGCCAGGCGACACTGCCCAGCTCGGTGGTGAAGGCGTGGCAGCCCGCGGTGGCCACCGGAGCTTTTTGCTGCCACTGGGCTTGCTCCTGGGGGTTGATACGTCCATTTTGCATCATCCTTTTATATCAATATTTATTGCATTATGGGCTGTCATTACACATTATATCTCAATACTTATGGCTATTCTCTCTTATTTTACAAGGTTTACCATGAAGAGGGGGAATGCCGGCAGCTGGAATTCTGGCTGGAAAAGGAGCAAACGTTGGAAACCTATTCTGCACAACTCGAAAAGTCCTGAAACTCCAGGAAACAACTTTTTGGATTTATTAAGAATTTATGAGCGAAAGAAATAGGCCAGGGGGCCCACACCCTGTTCAAGAGACAGGGGGGCCGCCTCCCTGTAGGGCGCGGCCCCCTATCTCCTGGGCCCCTTGGTGGGCCTCCTGCGTCCATCTTCTGCTATATCATCACTTTTACCCTGGAAAAAATCGTGGGCAAGCTTACGAGACGAAACTCCGCCGCCACGAGGCGGAACCTTGGCAGAATCAATCTAGGGCTCTGGAGGAGGTGTTCTGCCGGGGACACTTCCCTCCGGGAGGGGGAAATCATCACCAATGTCACCACCAACGATCCTCTCATCGGGAGGGGGTCAATCTCCATCAACATCTTCACCAGCACCATCTCCTCTCAAAACCCCAGTTCATCTCTTGTATACAATCTTGTATCAAAACCACAAATTGATACCTGTGGGTTGCTAGTAGTGTTGATTACTCCTTGTAGTTGATGATAATTGGTTTACTTGGTGGAAGATCATATGTTCAGATCCTTTATGCATATTATTAATCCTCTAATTATGAACATGAACATGCTTTGTGAGTAGTTACGTTTGTTCCTGAGGACATGGGTGAAGTCTTGTTATTAGTAGTCATGTGAATTTGGTATTCGTTCGATATTTTGATGAGATGTATGTTGTCTTTCCTCTAGTGGTGTTATGTGAACATCGACTACATGACACTTCACCATTATTTGGGCCTAGAGGAAGGCATAGGGAAGTAATAAGTAGAAGATGGGTTGCTAGAGTGACAGAAGCTTAAACCCTAGTTTATGCGTTGCTTCGTTAGGGGTTGATATGGACCCATATGTTTAATGATGTGGTTAGGTTTACCTTAATACTCCTTTTTGTAGTTGCGGATGCTTGCAATAGGGGTTAATCATAAGTGGGATGCTTGTCCAAGTTAGGGCAGTACCCAAGTGCCGGTCCACCCACATATCAAATTATCAAAGTACCGAACGCGAATCTTACGAACGTGATGAAAACTAGCTTGACGATAATTCCCAATGTGTCCTCGGGAGCTCCTTCTTCATTATTAGAATTTGTCCAGGCTTATCCTTTGCTACACAAAGGATTGGGCCACCTTGCTACACTTTATTTACTTTATTTACTTTTTGCTCGTTACTATTTATCTTATCACAAAACTATGTATCACCTATTATTTCAGTGCTTGCAGAGAAAACCTTACTGAAAACCGCTCATCATTTCCTTCTGCTCCTCGTTGGGTTCGACACTCTTACTTATCGACAGGACTACGATAGATCCCCTACACTTGTGGGTCATCAAGACTCTTTTCTGGCGCCGTTGCCGGGGAGTGTAGCGCTTTTGGTGAGTTGAACTTGGTAAGGAAACATTTATATAGTGTGATGAAATTTTCTGTTACTTGTCACTATGGAAACTAATCCATTGAGGGGCTTATTTGGGGTATCTTCACCCCAACCAGAAGAGCAAAGAGATGATCCTAAACCTACTGAACCTTATGAAAATATTCACTTTGAGATTCCTTCGGGTATGATAGAAAAACTGCTAGCTAATCCTTTTGCAGGAGACGGAACATTGCATCCCGACTTACACCTTATCTTTGTGGATGAAGTTTGTGGATTATTTAGGCTTGCACGTATCCCCGATGATGTTGTCAAAAGGAAGGTCTTCCCTTTATCTTTTAAGGGAGATGCAATGACATGGTATAGGCTATGTGATGATACGAGATTTTGGAATTATAAGCGGCTGAAGTTGGAATTTCACCAGAAGTTCTTTCATATGCATCTTGTTCATCATGATTGTAATTACATATATAATTTCTGGTCTCGTGAAGGAGAAAGCATCGCTCAAGCTTGGGGGAGGCTTAAGTCAATGTTAAATTCATGCCCCAATCATGAGCTCTCTCGGGAAATGATTATTCAGAATTTTTATGCTTGGCTTTCTCTTGATAATCGCAACCTGCTCGATACTTCCTGTGCTGGTTCCTATATGCTGAAGACTATTGATTTCAAATGGGACTTATTGGAAAGAATTAAAGGCAACTCTGAAGATTGGGGTTCTGACGATGGAAGGAGTCAGGTATGACACCTAAGTTTGATTGTGTTAAATCTTTTATGGATACCGATGCTTTCCGTGGATTTAGCTCTAAGTATGGACTTGACTCTGAGATAGTAGCTACTTTTTGTGAAACTTTTGCTACTCATGTTGATCTCCCTAAAGAGAAGTGGTTTAAATATAATCCTCCTGTTGAAGTGAAAGTAGTTGCACCTATTACAGTCGAAGAAAAGACTATTACATATAGTGATCCTATTATTCCTACTACTTATGTCGAAAAACCTCCTTTTCCTGTTAGGATAAAAGATCATGTTAAAGCTTCAACTGTTGTTCGTAAGAGTAATACTAGGACCTATACACCTCCTGAGCAAATTAATGTTGAACCTGGTATTGCTATGATTAAAGATCTCTTGGATGAGGACTTAGATGGGTATGTTATCTCTTTCTTGGGTGAAACTGCTATTATTGCTAGACCCGATACTAAGGCACGTAGACCTGTTGTAGGCACGCCTGTTATTTTTGTTAAAATAGGAGATCATTGTTATCATGGTTTATGTGATATGGGTGCTAATGCTAATGCGAGACCTTATGATATTTATAAAGAAATTATGCACGATATTGCACCTGTTGAATTAGAAGACATTTATGTTACTATTAAGCTTGCTAATAGGGACACCATTAAACCTATTGGGATTGTTAGAGATGTTGAAGTCTTGTGTGGGAAGATTAAATACCCTGCTGATTTTCTTGTTCTTGGTTCCCCACAAGATGATTTTTGTCCCATTATTTTTGGTAGACCCTTCTTGAATACTGCTAGTGCTAAGATTAATTGTGAAAAGAATATTGTCACTGTTGGCATAGATGGTATGTCTCGTGAGTTTAATTTCGCTAAGTTTAGTAGACAACCTCGTGAAAGGGAACCACCTAGTAATGATGAAATTATTGGTCTTGCTTCCATTGATGTTCCTCCAACTGATCCGTTAGAACAATATTTGTTAGACCATGAAAACGATATGTTTATGAAGGAAAGGGAAGAAATAGATGAAGTGTTCCTTAAACAAGAACCTATGCTAAAACATAACCTTCCCGTTGAAATTCTTGGGGATCCCCCTCCACCCAAGGTGATCCCGTGTTCGAACTCAAACCCTTACCTCATAATCTCAAGTATTCTTATCTTGATGAAAAAGAAATATATGCTGTTATTATTAGTGCTAACCTTTCAGAGAAAGAAGAAGAAAGATTATTGAAAACTCTGAAGAAGCACCGAGCTGCTATTGGATATACTCTGGACGATCTTAAGGGCATTAGTCCCACATTATGTCAACACAAAATTTCAGTGGAGAAAGATGCCAAACCAGTTAGAGATCCTCAAAGAAGATTAAACCCCAAAATGAAAGAAGTGGTAAGAAAGGAGATTCTAAAACTCCTTGAGGCAGGTATTATTTATCCCGTTGCTGGTAGTGAATGGGTAAGCCATGTCCATTGTGTCCCTAAAAAGGGAGGTATTACCATTGTTCCTAATGATAAAGATGAATTGATCCCGCAAAGAATTATTACAGGCTATAGGATGGTAATTGATTTCCGTAAGTTAAATAAAGCTACTAAGAAAGATCATTACCCTTTACCTTTTATTGATCAAATGCTAGAAAGGCTATCCAAACACACACATTTTTGCTTTCTAGATGGTTATTCTGGCTTCTATCAATACTTGTTTCTGTGAAGGATCAATCTAAAACTACTTTTACTTGCCCTTTTGGTACTTTTGCTTATAGACGTATGCCTTTTGGTTTATGTAATGCACCTGCTACCTTTCAAAGATGCATGATGGCTATATTTTCTGATTTTTGTGAAAAGATTTGTGAGGTATTCATGGATGACTTCTCCGTCTATGGATCCTCTTTTGATGATTGTTTGAGCAACCTTGATCAAGTTTTGCAGAGATGCGAAGACACTAGTCTCGTCCTGAATTGGGAAAAGTGTCACTTTATGGTTAATGAAGGCATTGTCTTGGGGCACAAGATCTTTGAGAGAGGTATTGAAGTTGATAAAGCCAAAGTTGATGCTATTGAAAAGATGCCATGTCCCAAGGACATAAAAGGTATAAGAAGTTTCCTTGGTCCTGCCGGCTTTTATAGGAGGTTCATTAAGGACTTTTCTAAAATCTCTAGGCCTCTAACTAATTTATTGTAAAAAGATATTCCTTTTGTCTTTGATGATGATTGTGTAGAAGCATTTGAAAAACTTAAGAAAGCTTTGATCACTACACCTATTGTTCAGCCACCTGATTGGAATTTACCTTTTGAAATTATGTGCGATGCTAGTGATTATGTTGTAGGTGTTGTTTTACGGCAAAGAGTCGATAAGAAATTGAATGTTATCCAGTATGCTAGTAAGACTCTTGATACTGCCAGAGATATTATGCTACTACTGAAAAAGAGTTCTTAGCAGTTGTGTTTGCATGTGATAAGTTTAGACCTTATATTGTTGATTCCAAAGTTACTATTCACACCGATCATGCTGTTATGAAATATCTTATGGAAAAGAAAGATGCTAAGCCTAGAATCATTAGATGGGTTCTCTTTCTCCAAGAATTTGACTTGCATGTTATTGATAGAAAGGGAGCCAAGAACCCCGTTGCAGAGAACTTGTCTAGGATAGAGAATGTTCTTGATGACCCACTGTCTATTAATGATAGTTTTCCTGATGAACAATTAGCGCTTGTCAATGCTTCTCGTACTGCTCCTTGGTATGATGATTATGCTAATTACATTGTTGCTAAATATATATCGTCTAGTTTCACATACCAGCAAAAGAAAAAGTTATTTTATGATTTAAGACATTACTTCTGGGATGATCCACACCTTTATAAAGAAGGAGTAGATGGTATTATTAGACGTTGTGTGCCTGAGCATGAATAGGAACAAATCCTATGCAAGTGTCACTCCGAATCTTATGTAGGACACCACGCTGGAGATAGAACTGCACACAAGGTACTACAATCTGGTTTTTATTGGCCTACTGTCTTCAAAGATGCTCGTAAGTTTGTTTATCTTGTGATGAATGTCAAAGAATAGGTAACATTAGTAGACGTCAAGAAATGACTATGAATTATTCTCTTGTTATTGAACCGTTTGATGTTTGGGGCCTTGATTATATGGGACCTTTTCCCGCTTCCAATGGTTATACACATATTTTAGTTGTTGTTGATTACGTTACTAAGTGGGTAGAAGCTATTCCAACTAGTAGTGCTGATCATAACACTTCTATTAAAATGCTTAAAGAAGTTATTTTTCCGAGGTTTGGAGTCCCTAAATATCTTATGACTGATGGTGGTTCACACTTTATTCATGGTGCTTTCCGTAAGATGCGTGCTAAGTATGATGTCAATCATAGAATCGCATCTCCTTAGGGCATCTCCAGCCGTTCGGCCCCCCAGGGCACCTAAATAGAGCGGCCTGGGGGCGTGCATGCGCTAGTTCGGCCCCTGGGGGCGACCTAGCTCCCAGTCACACCCCCACGCGCCGGCCCCAGGATGCGGGAAATTCAAACTTGGTCGTTCCCGCTCTCAAAAGACGCCACAAATCCGGTGATCGGACGTAGTCTGGCGTTACAAAAAACAGAGGGCCGCCATGCGCAATGATTCACTCGGCTTGGTCGGCTCCAGGCGTTGGCGGAGTCGGCGTGCGCGGGCTCGTCGGTGTCGGGCCTGCTTTGTCGCAGGGCTGCATCGGCGCGGCTTCGGCACTGCTGGGCGGCGATGTAGAGGCGCCGTCCGGGCTTGGCGTCCGTGTGGTCGTGGGCGTCATCGGCGTTGCCGTTGGCAGCTCGTTCAGGATGAGGCCGCGCTGCACCAGGTACCACGCCTTGAGCTTCACGTCGTTGCTCTGAATCATGTCCGCGCCGCTCATCAGAAAAGCCATGTCGGTGTTCCTCTTCTTCGCGGCGACGTTCGTCCGGAGCAGGTCGAGCTTGATGGCGTTGTTCTTCATAAGCGACGACCACCGCGCCTCGGTCTTCTCTTCGCGTAGGACGGCCCGGGCCTGGGCGTCGGCGAGGCAATGCTCGATGGACTCCTGCACTCGTGTGGTTGCCGCGTCAGCGCTTTTCCCCTTCTTTGCCATCTTGTGGCCGTCCGGCCGTCCCTCTGACGCGCCCGGGGTCGTCGCGTCTGGCTTGTATGTCTCCTTGGCTTTGTCGAGGGCACGCTGGACTTCCGCCCACTTCTCGCACTTGTCAATGCGCTTGTAGATGTGGAGGTGCTTGAAGTCGGCATCTTGGTTGTCGCCCCGATACATGGCGAACATACGCAGCAGCTGCGCGGAGAGACAAACATTTGGCGGGCGGCGGGCGTAGGGGACGAAGATATGCGGGCGAACGGCGTGCGTACCTGATCCTCAATGCTGGCGCGGCTCTCCGGGCGAGCCGCGACCTTCTCGATGATTCCATGCCATTTGTTGCGCGCCAACTTGATACGCCCCCAATGGTTCGCCATCGCCTTGGAGCCACGCTGCATGTACACGCCTTTGAAGTAGGGGTCGACGAGCTTCCGCTCGTCGAAATCGGCCTTGATGCGGTCCCAGTACGTGTCCAAGCTCTGGTTCGCGCCGGTGGCCAGGTCGAGGCAGACGACTTTCCATGCCTCGGCGAGGCATTCCTCCTCCTTGGACGTCCACTTGATGCGCGGTTCGCCTGACCTAGCCGCCCGCTTCTTCTTCTTCTGGCGCCCCTTCGTCGGAATAGGAGTCGGTTCCTCCTCCTCCTCCTCCTCCTCGTCCTCCTCCTCCTCGGGTTCCTGCGCGTCGTCCCTGTAGACGTAGCCGAGCTCGGCCTCCATGTCGCCATTGAGGTCCACTACCTCATCCTGGGTGGCGAACCCGGGAGACTCGGCGGCCGCGGTCGATCCTGTCGCGATGATGTCGTCCATGTTGGCTCCCGTGTCGTCGGCGTCGTCGATGTGCGAGAAGGGTAGCGGTCCGCGGTAGAGATGGCGCGTCGGTGTGGACGCGTAGGAGGCGGGCGGCGAGTAGTTGTATGGAGGGTACTGCACGCCGACGAAGGCGGGCGAGCGCGTGCGCGTAGCGGGGTGACCATGAGGGAAGGTCACGTTTGGGTTGAACCCGCCGTGCGCGTCGCCGTCGGCGTAGCCGGGCAACGATGAACCCCATGGAGATCCGGCGCCTTGTTGTCCCCAGGGCGCGTTCTGCGCATGGCTGACGACGGGTGGATTCATCCCCGCCTGGTCGACCGATGAGGAAGACGCCGCCGCGCGCGCCGCGTTGTCGCGGGCCTTCTTGGCTATGGCCCTGTTCCGCCTGTCGGCGGTGACCGCTTCGCGCCGCTAAACTTCCACCCTCCACTCGGCGTTCGACAGGCCCGGTGGCTTCGATGGCGGCGCCCTCGGCTTCCTCTTCTTCGGCTGGACCACGGCGCCAGTAGCGGTTGCCGCCGCGCGCGGCATGGCGTACTTCTTCGGCGGCATGGCGTGCTTCTTCGCGGCGAGCGGGAGGGGGTTTGGCGGGAGAAAGGGATAGAATGGCGAGAGGAAGGCGAGCGAGCAGGACAGATGCGAGGGAAAAGCGTCAAGAAACAGCGGGAAAAGACCCTCGGGTCGCTTCCAGGGTGGGCCCACGCGCCTTTTTCGCTTGCGCCGGCTCCCCAAGTGCCCCCCAGGGCGCCGGGTTCGGCCTGGGTCCGCCGGCACCAGTTTTGGCCCGAGCCGGCGAAAAACGGGCTTCTGGGGGCGCGACTGGGGCCTTTTTTTGGCGCCGGCGCGGCAAAATCGCCTGGGGAGGGCCTGTTGGGGGCGCGGCTGGAGATGCCCTTATCACCCGCAGTCTAGTGGTCAAGTGGAGTTGAGCAATAGAGATCTCAAATTAATTTTGCAAAAGACTGTGAATAGGTCTAGAAAGAATTGGTCCAAAAAACTTGATGATGCATTATGGGCCTATAGAACTGCATACAAAAATCCTATGGGTATGTCTCCATATAAGATGGTTTATGGAAAAGCATGTCATTTACCTCTTGAACTTGAACATAAAGCATATTGGGCTATTAAAGAGCTCAATTATGACTTCAAACTTGCCGGTGAGAAGAGGTTGTTTGATATTAGCTCACTTGATGAATGGAGAACCCAAGCATATGAGAATGCCAAGCTTTTCAAAGAAAAAGTCAAACGTTGGCATGATAAGAGGATACAAAAGCGTGAGTTTAACGTAGGAGATTATGTGTTATTATTCAACTCTCGTTTAAGATTTTTTGCAGGAAAACTTCTCTCAAAATGGGAAGGTCCCTACGTTATCGAGGAGGTCTATTGTTCCGGTTCTATAAAAATCAACAACTTCGAAGGCACAAATCCGAGGGTGGTTAACGGTCAAAGAATTAAACATTATATTTCTGGTAATCCTATCAATGTTGAAACTAATATTATTGAAACCATAACCCTGAGGAATACATAAGAGACACTTTCCAGAATGTTCCAGACCCCGAAAAGGCATAGGTACGTGGTACGGTAAGTAAACCGACTCAAAAACAACTCTAATGGCATTTTTTATCAGTTTTGGATTATTTAAGAATTTTAGGAAGAAAGAAGTAGTCCGAAAGAGACACGAGGCTCCCACGAGAGAGGAGCCCCCCCCCCCTGTAGGGCGAGCCCCCCTGTCTCGTGGGCACCTCGTGTGCCTCCCAGACTCTGTTTTATTGTATGATACGTATTTTGGTCGGTAAAAATTCATTGTATATACTGCCAAAGGTTTTGACCACCGTATCACGCAAATATCCTCTATTTTCGTTTCGAGCTATTTCTATTTCAGATCTAGAGCATCATGTCGTCTCCAAGCGCTCCCAAGGATAAGTTTTTCGAGAGGGTTATCAACTCCTATCTTGTGGAGGTGCTGCATCACCCTCAAACCATTGAGATGCATGAGGGGGTGCTGCACATCCGCGATGTGGAGGGACCAAGGCGTACCGGGAGCATGGAGATAAAGCTCGAAGCCATGGAGCAAGAAGTTTTCAAGTGTCAAGGGGTGGTGGAGCGTGGACTCAACGCCAACCAGATGATGATCACGGAGTTCACCAACAACCACAAGCTGGATGCCAAAGTCATTGGGGAGACCATCTTCAAGCTTCAAGAGAAAATCGAGCACCTCCAAGCCTAGATTTATGACCTGCAAAACCAGAACTGTGAGTATGAATATAGATTCAAGTGAATGAGTTTGGCTGCAGATTTAAGGATCCTGGATACTCGATCATCCTTTTATGATGGAGAGCCTATGCCTTGGAAGACGGACGACCAGCCTACATCATCAACAATTCCCACTTCACCACCTCCGAAGAAATAATCACTTGGGTATGGGCACTCCCCTTGGCAACTGCCAATCTTGGGGGAGGTGCCCCGGTATCGTATCACCATCACACTCTTATCTTTACCGCTTTATTTAATTCGATCCTTTTAGTAGTATCTTGATCTAGTAGATTTTTTGATATCAAGTAGTTTTGAGTTTTGCATTGTGATCTCTTTATGTAAGCGAGTCCGTGTGCTATCTATAATAAAGATTAGTGTTCAGTCAAGGGCTTTGCTATGTTGTTATGATCTTGAGGAAGTAGAAAGAACAAAAGAGTTCATATTGATCTTATGGATAGTGATAACTTCACACATAGAAAGTATGAGGCATAAAAATTGTTGAGAGTTGATGAAACTAGCCTTGGTCATCGTTGCAATTAATAGGAAGTGATAAGGAAAGAGGGGTTCACATATAGATATATTATATTGGACATCTTTTATGATTGTGAAGCACTCATTAAGTATGACATGCTAAAAGAGTTGATGTTGGACAAGGAAGACAACGTAATGGTTTATGTTTTCCGACATCTCAGTTAAAGTATATTGTCATTGACCTTCCAAACATGTTGATCTTGCCTTATCCCCTTTTGCTAGCCAAATTCCTTGCACCAAGTAGAGATACTACTTGTGCTTCCAAATATCCTCAAACCTAGTTTTGTCATGAGAGTCCACCATACCTACCTATGGATTGAGTAAGATCCTTCAAGTAAGTTATCATCGGTGCAAGCAATAAAAATTGCTCTCTAAATATGTATGACTTATTAGTGCAGAGAAAATAAGCTTTGTACGAACTTGTTGTGGAAGTAATAAAAGCGACGGATTGCATAATAAAGGTCCACATACAAGGGGCAATATAAAGTGACGTTCTTTTGCATTAATATTTCGTGCATCAACCCTAAACGTTCATGACAACCTCTGCTTCCCTCTGCGAAGGGCTTATCTTTTAATTTATGTTTTTTACTTTATGCTTGAGTCAAGGTGATCCTCACCTTTCCCCTTTTTCATTTTATCCTTTGACAAGCTCCTCGTGTTTGAAAGATCATGATACATATATCCAATTGGATGTAAGTTGGCATAGGCTATTATTGTTGACATCACCTAAAGGTGAATACGTTGGGAGGTAACAAAATAAGCCCCTATCTTTCTCAGTGTCCGGCTGAAACTCTATAACCACAAGTATTACGTGAGTGTTAGCAATTATGGGAGACTACGAGATAGTTGAGTATGTGAGCTTGTTTAAAAGCTCTTTTTTTTTACTCTTTCTAATGTTACGATAAATTGCAATTGCTCCAATGACTGAGACTTTAGTTTGTTAGTTCCCAATGAAGTTTATGAACCATACTTGACATTGTGAATTGCTTATTACTTGAGCATAGGAAATCATATGACAATATATATATATATATGTTACTGTTATTAGAATGATCATGATGCCCTCATGTCCGTATTTTATTTTTATCGACACCTCTATCTCTAAACATGTGGACATATTTTTCGATTTCGGCTTCTGCTTGAGGACAAGCGAGGTCTAAGCTTGGGGGAGTTGATACGTCCATTTTGCATCATGCTTTTATATCAATATTTATTGCATTATGGGCTGTCATTACACATTATATCTCAATACTTATGGCTATTCTCTCTTATTTTACAAGGTTTACCATGAACAGGGGGAATGCCGGCAGCTGGAATTCTGGCTGGAAAAGGAGCAAACATTGGAAACCTATTCTGCACAACTCCAAAAGTCTTGAGACTCCACGAAACAACTTTTCGGATTTATTAAGAATTTATGAGCGAAAGAAATAGGCCAGGGGGCCCACACCTTGTCCAGGAGACAGGGGGCGCCCCCCCCCCCCCCTGTAGGGCGCGGCCCCCTATCTCCTGGGCCCCCTGGTGGGCCTCTGGCATCCATCTTCTGCTATATCATCACTTTTACCCTGGAAAAAATCATGGGCAAACTTACGGGACGAAACTCCGCCGCCACGAGGCGGAACCTTGGCGGAATCAATCTAGGGCTCTGGCGGAGCTGTTCTGCCGGGGACACTTCCCTCCGGGAGGGGGAAATCATCACCAACGTCACCACCAACGATCCTCTCATCGGGAGGGGGTCAATCTCCATCAACATCTTCACCAGCACCATCTCCTCTCAAAACCCCAGTTCATCTCTTGTATCCAATCTTGTATCAAAACCACAAATTGGTACCTGTGGGTTGCTAGTAGTGTTGATTAGTCCTTGTAGTTGATGCTAATTGGTACCTAGATGTCTAGCCTATGAATATTCTGATTGCGGACTAAACCCTCCGGTTTATATAGACACCGGAGGGACCTAGGGTTGTACAAAGCCAGTATACAAGGAAGGGAAATAGAATATCAAGACACAAATCTTGCCATACACGCATATAGGAGTCCTAGCCGGACACGGGGGATGACCTTCTGCTTTATCTTCACGGCCCATCAGTCCGGCACATATAGAATAGGCCGGACACCCGAGGACCCCCTAATCCAGGACCCCCTCAATCAGAAACTTAAATACGTGTGAAAATACATAAACAAATATCGTGTCCCTAGTAAGCCTCTACTAGACTAGGTCGTTGATCAAAGATGGTTAAGGTTTCCTAACCATATACATGTGTTGTCATTTTATAATGGGATCACATCATTGGGAGAATGATGTGATGGACAAGACCCATATGTTAGCTTAGCATATTGATCGTTCAGTTTATTGCTATTGCTTTTTATGACAAATATATATTCCTCCGACTATGAGATTATGCAACTTTCGGATACCGGAGGAATACCATGTGTGCTATCAAACATCACAACATAACTGGATGATCATAAAGATGCTCTACAGGTATCTCGGAAGGTGTTTGTTTAGTTAGCATAGATCGAGATTAGGATTTATCACTCTGAGTATCGAAGAGGTATCTCTGGGCCCTCTCAGTAATACACATCATAAGAAGCCTTGCAAGCAAATTGACTAACGAGTTAGTTGCAAGATGATGTATTACGAAACAAGTAAAGAGACTTGCCAGTAACAAGATTGAACTAGGTATGAAGATACCGACGATTGAATCTCGGGCAAGTAACATACCGATGGACAAAGGGAATTACATATGTTGTCATAAGGTTCGACCGATAAAGATCTTCATAGAATATGTAGGACCAATATGGGCATCCAGGTTCCGCTATTGGTTATTGATTGGAGAGGTGCCTCGGTCATGTCTACATAGTTCTCGAACCAGTAGGGTCTGCACGCTTAATGTTTGTTGACGATATAGTGTTGTATGAGTTATATGATTTGGTTATCGAATGTTGTTCGGAGTCCCGAACGAGATCACGAACATGACGAGGAGCTCTGGAATGGTCTGGATGTAAAGAATGATATATATGACGATGATATTTGGACACCAGAAGAGTTTTGGGGGTACCGGATAGTCATCAGATCACCAAAAGGGGTTCCGGGAGGCCCCAGGAGGTATATGGGCCTGATGGGCCAAGGAGAGGCACACACCAGCCCACAAGGAGGCTGGCGTGCCCTTTCCCTGGCCGCCGGCCCTAGAAGAAGGAAAGGGGGGCTCCACCTCCTCCTACCTTCCCCTCCTTATGGGAGAAAGGAAAGGGGGGCGCCACCTCCTCCTTCCTTTCCCTGGCGCCAAAAGAAGGAAGGGGGGCGGCCTAGGGCAGGAGCCCAAGTAGGATTCATACCTACTTGGGGCGCCTCCTAGCAGCCTCCCCTCCCCCCACCTATATATATGTGGGAGGGGGGCGCCACACATAACCACAACATTGCCTTAGCCATGTGCGGCGCCCCCTCCACCGTTTACACCCTCGGTCATATTTTCGTAGTGCTTAGGTAAAGCCCTGCGGAGATAGCATCACCATCACCGTCACCACGCCATCGTGCTGCCAAAACTTATCCACTACCTTGACGTCTTGCTGGATCAAGACGGCGAGGACGTCACTGAGCTGAACGTGTGCTGAACGTGGAGGTGTCGTACGTTTGGTACTCGATCGGTTGGATCGCGAAGAAGTTCGACTACATCAACCACGTTACTAAACACTTCCGCTTACGGTCTACGAGGGTACGTAGACACACTCTCCCCTCTCGTTGCTATGCATCTCCATGGATAGATCTTACGTGTGCCACTACTAGAAAAACGGCTATAGCTAATATGGACATTAATGGCGCACCACGTATGTGGTGCGCCACTGCTATATTAATGGGGAGTGGCGCACCATATATAGGTACGCCATTAAACTCCAAATACTAATGGCGCACCACATCCACGGTGCGCCACTACTAACGATTTTTTTATTTTTTTTTCAAAACTAGTAATGGCGCACCAGGGGATAGTGCGCCAAAACTAGTAATGGCGCACCACACCCTCGGTGCGCCACTACTAACATTTTTTTTCAAAACTAGTAATGGCGCACCTCGGTATTGTGCGCCATACTAGTTTTAACTAGTATTGGCGCACCACACCCACGGTGCGCCATTACTAACTTTGACCAAAAATTCCACCGAATGCACACCCCCCCCCCCCTTGACCGCCTTTTCAGTTTTAAAAAAAATAAAAGAAAATAAGTTTCCTATGTGATATGTGGTCTACTTGTTGGGAAAATTTACAAATATGAATTTCGACTTTATTTGCAAAATCTCTCTGAAATTTGTAAAATGGGCATAACTTTTGCATACGAACTCGGATTAAAAAGTTTTTTATATGAAAAATCATCTACTCGAAAAGTTACATCCGTATTCAACGGGGAGAACCCTCGTTGAAGATTTTTAGAATCCCCAAAACCTAACAGAACAAAAGATACGGGGCTTTTAAGATCTAGAGGGGGGAAATGGAAAAAAATTCAAACTTAGTAGTGGCGCACCATTTGCTAGGTGCGCCACTAGTAACAGGAAAAAAATTAGTTTCAAATTTTTTTGGGGAATTTTTTTTCAAAATATGATACGTAATATGAACGGAAGTTTGAAATATTTTTTCAAAATTTCATCACACTCATGAACATGAATAAAGTCCTAGACATCAACAAGGTTTAATAGGATTAATATGCTAGATATATCAACAAGTGTCTGTTAAATGAGCTGGTGCTGGGTTGGATAGAACTTTGAAGTTAAACATGCTTGGCTTGGAGTAGTGTGAGGATGGGTGACCTTTTGGGAAGTTTGACCACGGAGTGCGATTTGACTTAAGATTAAGCATATTGACTCGAGATTAGGCCATAATGACCTGAGATTAACAAAAAAAAATTGAAATTTTTTTTTGAAAAAAAATTGTTAGTAATGGCGCACTTCTATGTGGTGCGCCATTACTAAGTCAGATAGTAATGGCGCACCTCTAGGCATAGTAATGGCGCACCTATAGTGCGTCATTAATGGCAATAATAGGTGCGCCACTAAGAGGCCTGTTTCTAGTAGTGTGCGTAGAATTTTTTTTGTTTTCCATGCAACGTTTCCCAACAGCATATTGCTAAAATGTAAGCATCAAATTTGGTGAAGTTTTAGTCATTCTTAACATTGTCTTAGACACTTTTGTGAAGTTTCTTGATATGTTTGTAAATTTTTGGTTAAATTTATGAAGTTGTTAGTCGATTATATAACTTTTTAGCCCAATTATATTTATATTTACTATTTTTTGTAATTTTTTAATACTATAAGTTTAGATTTGCATTTCCTTTGTATTTGTCGCAATTACACTTTTATGGTGCAACTATACTTTAATTGGACAGAAAAACTGAATGAGCCTCGAGACTTTTCAGTCACTATAGGCATACCCCAAAATCATTGAGCAAACAAATCAACCTAACTGCCATCTACTTCTATAAATAGCTAACCTTTCATATATTCCATACAATGATATTGGTTCCTTAACAAAATCATAGTCAATGACATCCTACCATTTATCCCTATAAACTTGTCCTAGGTTTCACTTTACAACTCCCACACTTCTATTTGGTTCACTTTACCCCTCAAACTTGACAAATCATTGACATTATAACCATCCTTCTCTTTTAAAAGTTTTTAACATGTTTATCTTCGGGTTTGTTCTAGTCAATACTACCATGCCACATGGTTCCAACCCCATCTTTGTCATGTTAACGCTTTTTCTCTCTACTTGCCGTTGAAAGTAGGGTAACATACTTCTCCCAAATCACATATTGATTATAGATGAATCTTTACAAGATTGTTCATTGAATTATGGACATTTCAAAATTATCTTTGCAACATTAATTTAGAATCCAAACTAAAACAATAAGTTTGTATACAATTTAATTTTTAGCTGACATTTTACCATAATAGTCACCAAATGATGCCTAGTTTAGTAGAATTGGTTTTAATTTTTCTATAATTTATAATTTTAACATAAAATTTGAATGTGAAATTGAAACAATAAGTTTATCTTAAACCTATGTCAATTTTAGCAACAAATTTACCAGATTAGTCAATTGATGGATACCCATTTACTAGTTTTCAAATGTTCCGATGCACCCTGAATTTTGAACCCAATATTTGAATTTGAAACTAAAACAAAAGTTTCACTCACACTATATAGTAATTTTAAGTTTTTAACCAACAATTTACAAGATTGGCCCCTAGTTTATGGCTGATTTACTAAATTTTGTTCACATTGTGTGTCTAGCTTGAATTTCGAACCCAAAACTTGAAGTTAACACTAAAACAAAATTCTCTCCAGATGTATGTCAATTTTATCATGAAGGGTGTGACTTGTGTTGCCCTATGCACTGCAATTATTTTCTTTACTTCGTAACTAACTGAAGAAATATTTTGACCAGTCTTGCCGCCAATAGCCTACACTTGATCATCAAAATCCGGTTCTAGAAATTGGATAGCACTACCTCCACTATCTACGAGCATTGTGTCTCACCCTCAAGAAAAACCATCATCCATTGTCTAATTCGGCTATGTTGATTGTTCTCCCAGTTCTTCAACTTAGATGTCCACACCGCATCAAAAGGAATATGCTCTAACACTACCATGCATACCTCATTACTCACAAGACAACCAGTGCCATCAAACAAACCTTCCCTGAATGGTTTTGTGTAATATCTCTCCATCTAAAATAGTTTTGTGTAGCCTTAAATAACATTGAGTCTATTCCATTCCATATCTCCCATGGAGAATCACAAACAAACAATCTTCTCCTTACACATATCACAATGGTTGGCGTCAATGATAAAAAAATCCATCAAAGTGAAGCCGAACTGGCAAGATAGTCCTTTCAAAGCATAAAGAAATAAACCAAATCATTCAACATTTCACAATTTAGAAATGTTCAGATTATACCAAAAAATGCACACGATGTGAAGTACAGAGAGGTAATAGGGGAAAAGACTTGCTAATGTGCCTCTACCTGGACAGTGGCTTGACAGGAGGAGGGGATGCAATACCCGATGAGTTTTGGGATGTAGCGGGAGCTGCCGTGGTCGGAGTGGAACGAAGCAAGGGAGTACCATGTTTTTTCTGCCCAATGAACAATCACTTCCAGCCTCTCTAGTTGCATGTGGTGTGAGAAACCTTGTATAAGATCAACCAGAACCAGGGCTGTGGTTGTATAAGACTAGGTCGTGTGTACAAGGTGGATGATACACGTTGGTTCGAGCCAGTGTGGAATGGCAGCCGTCTGATCCGTTCCACGACATGGGCGGACCCTCAAAGGTTTTGGTGCTGGTCCAAGGTGCAAGACGTCCCACCCATCTTCTAGTCTAGTCCACTCCGGCCCGACGTGGAGTAGTGGTTGGCATGGATATCGAAAGATCCGTCATCAAAATGATGACTAAAACACTGTTTCATGTCCAGGTGAAAACTTTTGTTCTTCATTAATCACCCTCAACAACAATGAACTTGCATCGTTACTTTGTGTAAGACGTTGTCTCCTAGCTGATTTACAGAACTACAGTGGTTTGTCTCGACAGCCAAGATGAAAATCAATAACGACGCGACAGGGATATTGTTGAAGAAGTCAACTTAGTGATAGATATTAAAACCAGACGAGCTTCGCTAATGTGAGGGCCAAACGGCCCCTCTTAAACAAGCGGTGTCAAGACCCGGTCCAGTTACGTTTCTGCAGATATACGCGAATTCATCCGACACCGCGATCCAAATACGTTCCTTTCTTCCATTCCATGTGACCGCGTAGAGAATTTCCTAGACGTCAAAAGAGCACACGCGCCCGGCCCATGGTAAAGTTGGTGATTGGCAAGTGAAGACGTAGTCCGAGCTAAACGAAGGATTCTAGTTGTCGTGTCTCGAGGCTCAACCAGTAAAGCACAGTACTACTTGGCAACTTTTTTTTTTCGGAAGTTGGCAACTGGGGTTAAAGAACGGAGAGGGCTCCACCTTGTTTTCGTGCGGGAAAGGAAGGAGAGTGGAAGCGAGTACTGTAGGAACCTTGAACCGGTCCAAAAACCGGCTAGACTGGTGCGTGCTTCCTCACGTTGGCGACGACCAACTCCGGAGTTTTGAATGGACCCGTACAGCGGCCGCCACCCATCCGAGGAACCAAGTTGTACTATATAAATACGCCGGCGCGCCTCAGTTACGGCACCTCAATTCCAAACGCGAGCTGCCTGAGAACGAAGACGAAAGAGAGAGACAGAGATACATTCATTCAGAAGGGCAGAGCAGCCGGCCGGCCGTGGGACTGTGTGAGAGGATCGAGTGTTGGTTAGCTTTCCAGCGAGAACGAGAGAGCAATACAATGGCGCGTGGTCTCCTCGAGGTGCATCTGGTCCAGGCCAAGGGCCTCTCCGGCACCGATTTCCTCGGTGAGTCCTCCACTGCAGAAGCCAGTGTTCTTGGCTTGGATTTGCTCCGTTCTGTGTTCAGTTGTGGACGGAGATTGAGTTTTGTGCTTGCCATGTATGTGCAGGGAAGATAGACCCGTATGTGATCGTGCAGTACCGGAGCCAGGAGCGCAAGAGCAGCACCGCCCGAGGTCAGTCCCTGCCTCCCTTCCACACAGCTCTGTTTTCTTGGTCCCTCGTCTCGACCCCGGTCCACGAAATATAGTTTTGCTGAACGAAACGAACTGCGTGCTGTAATGCAGATGCGGGGAGGAACCCGAGCTGGAACGAGGTGTTGAGATTCCAGATCAACTCCTCCGCGGCCAACGTGCAGGATAAGCTCGTCCTCCGGATCATGGACCACGACAACTTCTCCAGCGACGACTTCCTCGGCCAAGCAACGTGAGTAAACTCTACTCCCAGCTGCCAATCATCAGCTTCAGCAGCTAATTGAAGTGGCAAACTAAAGACGAAAGCAAAATCTGAATCAATTACTGAATATATCTCTGCGATGCAGGATCAATGTGACTGATCTGATCAGCATGGGCATGGAGAGCGGCACGTCGCGGCTGAACCCGGCCAAGTACAGGGTGGTCACCGCCGACAACTCGTACCACGGCGAGATCAAAATCGGCATCACCTTCACCGCCGCAAAGGTTGATGCCCCTTCCCAGGTTGAAGAAGACGGAGGACAGGTTGGAGGCTGGATGCACAGCGTTCGTGAGCAGAAGGTCTGAGGGTCCTTCCGTCGTGCATAATTATTCGTGCTGGATGTGGGCGTGGTTGCTATGTCAACCGCATCATATGCCTTTGATTGACTGATGTGATTCCAAGTGTATGTACGCTCCATTTTGTAGCACTTTAGATGTATAGTCACAACAGCTTAACTTAGCCAAATTCATTTATGATTAAGATTCTTTTGAAACACCATACATTCTACATTGCTGGATTCTCCATTGTTAAATGCTTGTTGATGCCTTGAAAACTTCGTAGATTGTACAAGGCGTGCATTCATGTACGTACACGTTTTTGGGTTTTCCTGCCAGCCTCAACCTGGGCGCTCCTTACACGGGAGTAGCCCCGACTAAGTATTTTATGTATTCTTTCCGATTCTTTTTAATTTGCATATTAGATTTGTCTGAAGTCAAACCTCATAAATTTAACCAACTTCATAGAAAAAAATACCAACATGCACAATGTAAAATCCATATCATTAGATGCGTCATGACCTTAATTGTCAGATTGTATAATTTTACCATTGTACATGTTTATATTTTTTCATATAAATATGATCAAATTTATGAAGTTTGGCTTTAGAGAATTCTTATATGCAAAGTAAAAAGGACCAGAGGGAGTACCACGAACTGACATGCTTTAGTAATTTATATGATAATCTAGCTGCACTAGAGGACTGTAATCATGCTCTCCCTTGCATCTTTCTTTTTTTGTCTCGCGTCGCTCCATCCCCAGGGCGATTCCAAGCCGCCGAGGCGGCCAGCCCCTCCAACCCCTCCTTCCCCCTTACCGTACCCGGTGCCCCCTGATGGAGCTATGTACCTAGGGTAGGGTCATGGACCTGTCTAAACTACCCTACCCAAGGACATCTCTAGAAGAAACCACCTGTCAGTCGACCTAGAGGTATTTCACTCGACAAACTCGAGAACACTCGACCATGAAGCTAATCACGCGACCATGAAGCTAATCACTCGACGGCCAGAGATCTCAAGTCACTCTGCGGGAAACGGTCTGTCATTAAGTAGCCTTAATGGTCTTCATAGCACTTAATGTGGGCGTTACCAGTAACCCCCTGTCTTAATGTACTTTAAACCCTGCATAACTGAGGGCTGGAGGGGTCTGGCGAACTCTATATAAGCCACCCCCTCCTCAGTGTAAAGGGTTCGCACCCCTGTAACTCACACACGTATAATCCAGTCGACCGCCTCCGGGCACCGAGACGTAGGGCTATTACTTCCTCCGAGAAGGGTCAGAACTCATAAAATTCTTGCGTGTACAACTACCCCATAGCTAGGATCTTGCCTCTCCTTTAGTACCCTCCTACACTACTGTCAGACTTAGAAGCACGACAGTTGGCGCCCACCGTGGGGCAGGTGTCTTTACCGACTGATGAAGAAGTCAGACAAGTTCGAGTGGACTCCTGAAGCTGATGCAGCGTTTGCAGAGTTAAAAACCCTGCTTTCCACCCAGCCAGTGCTTGCTGCCCCGATCAGCAAAGAGCCTTTGCTGCTTTACATTGCAGCCACAGGACAAGTCGTCAGTACAGTACTTACGGTCGAGCGGGAAGAAGAAGGGAAAGCCTTCAAAGTTCAGCGCCTAGTATATTATATTTCTGAAGTTCTGACCCCGTCAAAGCAAAGATACCCTCATTACCAGAAGCTTGTATATGGGATTTATATGACCATGAAGAAAGTTGCTCACTATTTCTCTGACCATACCATTACAGTCGTCAGCGACGCTCCATTTTCAGAGATTCTGCACAACAGAGATGCAACTGGTCGAGTGGCAAAATGGGCGATTGAACTCCTTCCCCTAGATATCAGATTTGAGGCAAAGAAAGCTATCAAGTCCCAAGCAATAGCAGATTTCCTCGCCGAGTGGACTGAACAGCAACTGCCGACTCAAGTTCACTCGGAGCACTGGACCATGTTCTTTGATGGCTCTAAGATGTTGAATGGTTCCGGTGTTGGGGTAGTGTTGGCCCCCCGAGGAGATAATCTCAGATATGAACTCCAGATTCACTTTGATTCCTCCAACAACGAAGTAGAATACGAAGCACTTTTGTATGGGTTGCGTGTGGCCATTTCACTCGGCGTCCGTCGCCTCATGGTCTACGGCGACTCGGATTTGGTGGTTAACCAAGTGATGAAGGAGTGGGACGTCAGAAGCCCAGCTATGACTAGTTACTGCAACGCAGTAAGAAAGCTGGAGAAGAAATTCGAGGGGTTAGAGCTTCATCATGTACCCTGACTGAAAAATCAAGCAGCTGATGACTTGGCGAAGATAGGTTCCAAGAGAGAAGCCATTCCCAGTGGTGTGTTTTTGGAGCATGTCCAGCACCGTCAGTTCAAGAGGATCCTTTCACCGAAGAAGCCCCGCAGCCAAAAAGTGCCACAGATCCGACTGAAGTTGAGGTCCTAGCCGTGGTCGACCTAATCATGGAAGTTCTGGTTGTCACTCCCGACTGGACAGTGCCATACATCGCATATATCCTAAGGAAAGAGCTCCCGGAGAATGAAGAAGAGGCTCGACAGATCGTCCGTCGATCCAAGGCCTTTACTGTCATGAAGGGACAGTTGTATAGAGAAAGCGCGACTGGAGCCAGTCAGAAATGCATAACGCCGGAAGAGGGTCAAATAATTCTCAACAACATCCACTCGGGGACCTGTGGCCATCATGCGTCCTCTCGGACCATTGTGGCTAAAGCATACCGAGCAGGTTTTTACTGGCCCAGAACAAATGAAATGGCGAAAGAGATAGTCGACAAGTGTGAAGGATGTCAGTTCTACTCCAATATGTCGCACAAGCCCGCATCAGCCTTGAAGACCATTCCAATCGTCTGGCCCTTTGCTGTTTGGGGGTTAGATATGGTTGTGCCACTGAGAACCGGCAGGAGCGGCTTCACCCATGTACTGGTGGTAGTCGACAAGTTCACCAAGTGGATCGAAGCCAAGCCTATTAAAAATCTTGATGCTGGCACTGCCATCAGCTTCATCAGAGAATTGATATTCAGATATGGAGTTCCGCATAGCATCATCACAGATAATGGGTCAAACTTCGATTCCGACCAATTCAAAGCCTTCTGCGCTTCTCAAGGCACAAGAGTTGACTATGCTTCAGTCGCCCACCCCCAGTCGAATGGACAAGCAGAAAGAGCAAACGGCCTAATTCTCAAAGGACTGAAACCCCGGTTGATGCGTGATCTCAAGCACGCAGCAGGCGTGTGGGTCGATGAACTTCCATCAGTTCTTTGGGGTTGAGGACTACTCCAAATCGGTCGACTGGGAGAACTCCATTCTTTCTGGTCTATGGAGCTGAAGCGGTTCTGCCAAGTGACCTACTTCACAATGCACCACGAGTCGAGCTCTACTCTGAAGTCGAAGCAGAGTAAGCCCGGCAGGACGCAGTCGACCTTCTGGAAGAAGAAAGAAAGATGGCCATGATCCGATCGACCATCTATCAGCAAGACTTGCGTCGATTCTACGCCAGAAATGTGAAGAGTCGAGCCTTCCAAGAAGGAGACTTGGTCCTCCGAGTGGACCAATAGAAGCCAGACAAACTCGCCCCTACTTGGGAAGGCCCCTTCATTGTCACCAAAGTTCTCCACAAAGGAGCATACCGTCTTTACAACATCGATCGCCAGATTGATGAGCCATGAGCTTGGAATGCGGATCTGCTCCGCCCCTTTTACACTTAAGTACTCACTCGGATGAGATGTAATAAAAGTACTCCTGTAGTTTATTTATCAAAGACAAAAGTGTTTTAATTTTTCCATTAATTGTTGCTGCTTTTGCTTATGTAAGAAATCCCCCAGTGGGTGGCTTAGCTGCGAATCCGTTTCGCCTAAGTTTGTAAAAAAAATTCCTGCCGAGTGACGAGCAAGCCTCTCACTCGGAGACTAAGTTGCGAATCCGTTTCGTCTAAGTGCTTGAAATCCTATCGGGTGGAGAGAAAATCTCCCACTCGGGGGCTTAGCTGCGAATCCGTTTCGCCTAAGTGTTTAAAATCCTATTGAGTGGAGAGCAAACCTCCCACTCAGGGGCTTAGCTACAGTCCAGTACTCGCCTAAGTGTTTAAAATCCTACCGAGTGGAGAGCAAACCTCCCACTCCTGGGCTTAGTTGCAGTCCAGTACTCGCCAAAGTGTTTAAAATCCTACCGAGTGGAGAGCAAACCTCCCACTCGGGGGCTTAGCTGCAGTCCAGTACTCGCCTAAGTGTTTGAAATCCTACCGAGTGGAAAGCAAACCTCCCACTCGGGGGCTTAGCTGCAGTCCAGTACTCGCCTAAGTATGAAATTCATTCCGATCCGCAAGGACGACGAGGTGCAGGTCGACTGCTGCCTTCTCCTTCGAGTTACGGCACAAACACAATGAGAAGTAATAAAAATCCTACCAAGTGAAGAGCAAACCTCCCACTCGGGGGCTTAGCTGCGGTCCAGTACTCGCCTAAGTATTTGAAATCCTACTGAGTGGTGAGTCCTCCTCCCACTCGGGGGCTTAGCTGCGGTCCAGTACTCGCCTAAGTATTTGAAATCCTACCGAGTGGTGAGTCCGCCTCTCACTCGGGGGATTAGCTGCGGTCTAGTACTCGCCTAAGTATTTGAAATCCTACCGAGTGGTGAGTCCGCCTCCCACTCGGGGGCTTAGCTGCGGTCTAGTACTCGCCTAAGTATTTGAAATCCTACTGAGTGGTGAGTACGCCTCTCACTCGGGGGCTTAGCTACGGTCCAGTACTCGCCTAAGTATTTGAAATCCTACCGAGTGGTGAGTCCGCCTCTCACTCGGAGGCTTAGCTGCAGTCCAGTACTCGCCTAAGTGTTTAAAATCCTACCGAGTGGTGAGTCTGCCTCTCACTCGGAGGCTTAGCTGTAGTCCAGTGCTCGCCTAAGTGTTTAAAATCCTACTGAGTGGTGAGTCTGCCTCTCACTCAGAGGCTTAGCTGCAGTCCAGTGCTCGCCTAAGTGTTTAAAATCCTACCGAGTGGTGAGTCTGCCTCTCACTCGGAGGCTTAGCTACAGTCCAACACTTGCCTAAGTGTTTAAAAATCCTACCGAGTGGTGAGTCTACCTCTCACTCGGGGGCTTAGCTGCAGTCCAGTACTCGCCTGAGTGTTTGAAATCCTATCGAGTGGTGAGTCTGCCTTTCACTCAAAGGCTTAGCTGCAGTCCAGCACTCGCCTAAGTACAAAAATCGTTCCGACCCGCAAGGACGACTAGGTGAAGGTCGATTGTTACCTTCTCCTCCGAGCTTCGGCACAAATACAACATGCGCTCTGCAAGGACGACAAGGTGCAGGTCGAATGCTACCTTCTCCTTCGAGCTTCGGCACAAATACAATGTGCGCTTCAACCTGGGACGCAAGGACGCAAGTCGACTGAAATCTGTGCTCCAACCTGCAAGAGTACGTCACAAGCACAAAAATATATTCCGAGCGAAGAACTATGTTTGTTCGAAGACAAATGCAAACATACTCAACCGCAAACCCAAGTTCAGATAGCATCCTACGGATCCAGAAGTGATCAGGCATCAAGCTTGTTAAAGTTTATCGGTTACAAAAACCACTCGGCATTCTGAGGCAAATTTAAGGCATCAAGCATAGAAGTTTTTTACTCCTCCGGTGGAGGACTGGAAGGCGCGACAAACTCGTCCAGGTCGATTCCATCAGCAATCCGAGTGGCAGCAGCAATGAATGTCTCCATGAAGGATCGGAAGTCATGCTTCTTAGTATTGGCCACCTTAAGGGACGCCAGCTTTTCCTCTCGTGCATCTTTGCAGTGAACACGGACTAAAGACAGAGCTACATCAGCACCGCACCTGGCAGAAGACTTCTTCCACTCTTGCACTCGGCTTGGGACTTCATTCAGTCGAGTCATCAAAGACTCGAGGTCGTTCTGAAGCGTCTCCCCTGGCCAGAGTGTCATGTCGATTCGCGACGCTGCAACCTTCAGTCGGGAAAGATAGTCAACCACACCAGCGACTCGTGACTCCAGTCGGAGCATGTTCATGGCAGCGCCATCCTTCACAGGAGAGTTGATGGGATCCAGGCCTGTCTCCACTCGACTGGTCTCCTCCTCGAAATTTTGGCAGAATTCTATACACACAAGTCAAACATAAACCAGCAGTTCTGCGATGAATCAACGGTGACAAGTCAGTCGAGTGAGAAAGGTTACTTTCAAGCATGAGGAACAACTTCTTGGCGAGCCCTCCCAGATAAGCTTCCAGATCATTCTTCTTCCCCACCAGTTCACTAGCCTTGTCACTCAGAGCAATCTTGTCGTTCTTTAGACGGCTAACTTCCTTGTTGGCCGCGTCGAGAGCAGCTTTCAGGTTGGCGTTCTCTTCTTCAAGTTTGTCGACTGAAGTCAGCTTCTCTTCCGCAAGCTTCATTTTGTCCAGAGCCACCTTCTGCGCTTCAGTAAGTTCCTGGTCCTTCTACTTCAGAGCCTCCTTCATTTTTTTTGCAAAATGACAAGGAGGTCAGAATCAATAATGTGCAGAAGGAAGGAAACAATCGTCAAGTTCTCACCAATCGTACCTTTTGCCTCGTCCTTCGCCTTCTGAAAGTTCTCCTGAACAAGTTTCAAGTCAAGGTCGAGCTGGATATGTTTCTTTTCCAACTCAGTTAACGAGCCACAAGTTTGCAAGATTTCTGCAAAGAGTCAGTCGACAGGTATCAAAGAGATGTTACTTCCGAGTAACTAAGAGAAAAACCGTAGCATTTCAAAGACTACAGTCGAATCAAAATATTCAACAGTAGTCTCGGGGACTACACCCAGTGGGTGCACTCAGCATGCCCCCACTTTTTTTATCGACTTGATCCGATCAGTCGACCAAAAGGAACAAAGAGATTGTGGTTCCAAAACCATAGCTAGCTGCCAGCAGGCAGTCATGGTCTCATCACGATCTACCCAAAAAAACAGGACCTTCAGACTACAGTCGACTGCTAGCAGTCCACCGTAGTCTCGGGGACTACACCCAATGGGTGCACTCAGCGTGCCCCCACCGGTTCCAAGATTCCATTCAACATAGTTTGTCCAAACCGACCACCAAAGTCAGAAAGAGGAAATTCAAAATACACAGACCACGGTCGACTGCCAGCAGTCGACCATAGTCTCGGGGACTACACCCAGTGGGTGCACTCAGCATGCCCCCACCAGTTCAAAAAGTTCAAAAAATCAATCGACACACCCAGTGGGTGTATAGATTCAAAGATCGTCGGAAAGGAAATCTTCAGATTGTATATCCTAACAGAACAAGCGGTGATCAACTAACCTGGACATTGCTCTGAAGAGCTGAGCTGGCATCGTAAGCTGCTTGGCTGGCGTCTCGGATCGCCTTCACCTGTTCCATCATGACCCCTGCTTGGCGTATAGCTTCCTTAGCAGCACTCACTTGGTCCTCTGGGACGTGGTGTGTGGCGAAAAGAGAAGGCGGATCAGCACTCGATGCCGAAGGGCGAGCACTCGTCAGTGGCACAGGAAAAGACACGGTAGCCCGAGTGACGTTGCCTCCCTCCGAAACCAGCGTCTCAGGTGCTGATACAACCTGAGTAGTCTTGCCAGTAGGCGCCTTCTTGTTCCTCCTCTGCATCAGCGGCTCCTCATCATCGTCATCAGGGAGATCAATGACATGAGGTGGAACTACAAGAAGGATTCAAGGTTAAAGATGAAGATTCAATCGACCAAAAGCAAAATGATAGAGACCGTACCAAGGTTGGTGGTGGCAGCATCTTCCATTTCTTGATCCTCGTTCCTGATTGAGGTCTCAGAGGTAGCAGCACTGCAGACTCCAGAAATCAGTCGGTTAGCCAACGAGTCGACCAAGAGCTTGTTCATGTCAAACGAGAAAACACAAATTCTGCTATTACCCGGAAATAGTGGGAATCACCATCTTCATCTTCGGCAGGGCCTTCATCGGCTTTGACAACGTCGCTCGAGGTTGCTTCGACGCTTTCTCAGTCGGCGCCGGAGAGGTCGTCCGAGGGTGTTTTGTCGACTGCCCAACGGGCACAGTTGCTTTGCCACGCTCGACTTCGGGGTCATGGGCGAGCTTGGATCACCTTTCAGTGCAGGGAGGGTCGACTTCCTCCTCCTCTTCCTCCTCCTCCTCATCACTAGTACCGTCGTCTTCTTCATCCTCCTCACCATCAGATTGCCACTCCTCCTGACTTTCACCTCCACTCCCCTCCTCCTCTTCGATCTGTTCTTGCGCCCCGTTGGGCATCGAGTACATCTCGGTAGTTACCTGGAAGACAACAAACAAGACAAAAAGTCAGGCGACCAAACTCTAGCAAAACAGAATGAAAGAAGTAGGATCACAGTCGGAGAAATATAATCGGACCTTGTCTGGCTTGTATGATTGGTCGAGTGGAGGGATCCTCCTGGCTCCTCGGGGGTTGTCCTTGTTCCCTGTGATGGCAGTCGTCCACCTCTCCAGTGTGGCATCATCGACCTCCTCCAGGTGGACCCGAGTGGTGTCTTCAGTGCCAGAATACATCCACATCGGATGGTCTCTATACTGGAGCGGTTGAATGCGTCGGCGGAGGAAAACCTCCAGAAGATCCATGCCAGTCACCCCGTCACGGATAAGTTGGACTACACGCTCGACCAACACCTTAACCTGAGCCTTCTCCTCCGGGACCACCTTCAGAGAGGACGCCTTGCTCACTCGATCCATGGATAAAGGAGGGAGTCCAGTCGACTGCCCTGGCGTCGGCTGGTCTTGGCAGTAGAACCAGGTCGACTTCCACCCTCGGACCGACTCAGGAAGGACCATGGCTGGAAAGGCACTTTTACCCCTCATTTGGACTCCAAGACCCCCGCACATCTGGATCACCTGGGTTCTCTTGTCACTCGGATTGGCCTTTTTCACTATTTGGGAGCGACAGGTGAAGATGTGTTTGAAAAGGCCCCAATGCGGCCGGCAACCCAAGAAGTTCTCACACAAAGATACGAAGGCAGCGAGATACACGATGGAGTTGGGTGTGAAGTGGTGGAGTTGTGCCCCAAAAAAGTTCAGAAATCCCCGAAAGAAAGGGTGGGGCGGCAAAGAAAACCCACGGTCAATGTGAGTGGCTAAGAGAACACACTCACCCTCTTGAGGCTGCGGATGCCACTCTTTCCCCGGGAGCCTCGCCGATCCATGAGGGATCAGTCCCTCGTCGGCCAGGTCGTCAAGATCCTTCTGGCGGATGGTCGAGCGGATCCAGACGCCCTGGATCCAGCCCTGCGGCAGACCAATCCGTGACGAGGATCCGCCCCGACTGGTCGGTCTCCCCTTCGCCTTCGCCGTCGCCTTCTTTGCCCGCTCCAAAGCCGCCGTCTTCTCCTTAACCATTGTCGTCGGCGGAGCGTGCATGAAGCAGCGGCGCTAGGGCAGAGGCAAGCACGGCGGAGATATCTGGAGAAGAGAGGGGGGAATGAAGGCGCACTGTTCAAAAACCCCCGTCCGGCGCTTTATATAAGGTGCTTCCGAGTGGCTGACATGTAGGCCCGGGCGATCCTGTCAAATCCTGCAACAGTCGCGCGCGTGATACGTGGTGAAAAAGGTGGCGCAGAGATCGAGGCGTCCCTGCCTTATCCCGTCCGATTGCTGCGGTCTCGCCCTGTCCCGCACGCTTCCCAAAATTCGAATCCCACGAAATCCACGGGTTGCAGAACAACTCGTCAGGCAGAAGATCTCCTCTGCTCTGTCACTCGGAGCTCTCCAAGAGAAAACTTCACTCGACAAATATAAAGACTGGATCAAGGTGACTGAAGAAGAAGTTGACGCCGTCACCTAAAGTTCATTGATCCAGGACAAGACATACGCATAGCACAAGAAATGGGTCGGAAGAATTCTCAACTCCTTCCCCACTCAAACCTCGATCCATTCGGGGGCTAATGATGGAGCTATGTACCTAGGGTAGGGTCATGGACCTGTCTAAACTACCCTACCCAAGGACATCTCTAGAAGAAACCACCTGTCAGTCGACCTAGAGGTATTCCACTCGACAAACTCGAGAACACTCGACCATGAAGCTAATCACGCGACCATGAAGCTAATCACTCGACGACCAGAGATCTCAAGTCACTCTGCGGGAAACGGTCTGTCATTAAGTAGACTTAATGGTCTTCATAGCACTTTATGTGGGCGTTACCAGTAACCCCCTGTCTTAATGTACTTCAAACCCTGCATAACTGAGGGCTGGAGGGGTCTGGCGAACTCTATATAAGCCACCCCCCTCCTCAGTGTAAAGGGTTCGCACCCCTGTAACTCACACACATATAATCCAGTCGACCGCCTCCGGGCACCGAGACGTAGGGCTATTACTTCCTCCGAGAAGGGTCTGAACTCGTAAAACTCTTGTGTGTACAACTACTCCATAGCTAGGATCTTGCCTCTCCTTTAGTACCCTCCTACACTACTATCAGACTTAGAACCACGAAATCCCCCTCCCCCCTCCCCCAAAAAATTAATGACATAGGGTGGCAACATGTTGGATGGCATGAATCAATAGATACAATTCGTTTGACAAAATCATAGATACCGCACAAAACCATTGATGCCGCCTGTGTCAACTATGTTCTCGACCAAGGGGGACTACTTGGGTCGGAGCACATGTCCCTTTTTCACTACGTAGATGTTGTCCAACATGACCAATAGAACTCTGCGATGACCGGTGAGGGGTATGTATTCGCTTAGCATCCGCATGACAATTGTAATGTCCATGATTTTTACGTTATGTTAGTACAACTGCTATGCAACTACTTATTTGAGACACACATTTTCCTTGTCGTAATAAACTAGACCTATTGAGAATCCAGTCACCAGTGTCCGTATATCTCAAGAAAGATGCTCGGGTTATTCTGTGGTACGGGTTTCTCATACAATGATGTTGGTTCATACCCATGGCGCAAACAAAGATGAATTGGAGTTGCCATATCTAGATCGCATTATTCGCACTTATGGATCTATGCATGCTTGGTCTTCGAGATGAATGAAATGGCTAGAAATCTCGTTGTAACACAATGCAACCAGAGGTACAATCTTGGGAGTAGTCTATGTTCCTAGGTCTGAATAGTACAATTATGTTTTACGAAAAAGCAAGAGACCACAACGACATGGTGCCGGTTTTGACGAACGGTTGTGTTTTCAACACACAACATGGTGTTCATAGCTCGAACGGGCATCCTATGGTTGGGATCATGCTTAAGAGCAACTACATGTGATCAGGGAAATACCAACCAGGTTCTTTCTATCCCTCCATAATGTTGAGGACTTGAACACAAGTTCAGATGATTAGTCCTCGCCCATTCTACTAAGTTCTAAATAAAGTCGCTTGTTTCTTCATTAAACAACCTCAACAATGACGAACTTGCATCGTTACTTTGTGGAAGATGTTATCCCCATGTTGATGTACTAACCTTCAATGGTTGGTCTCGGCACCCAGGATGAAAATCAACAACGGCTTGGTGGGGTTGCCGTCGAAGAAGTACACTTAGTTGTAGGTGTTAAAATGATAGGTTGTAATGGTTATGCGGTACTTGTCTATGTTATGTACTATGCTTGCTCATGTCTTTGACCTTGTAATGGTTATGCGGTAGTTGTCTATGTTATGTACTCAGCGGTTCACTTTAACGAAACACATTTGGATTCCTTTGCTCCTTCTCGAGGCACCGACAACGTGATCATCATTACCCTACACCCTTTTATTTGTTGTTGATGGTCAGTCTCTTTTTCTCAGTAATGCCATGCAAAGACGGGTGATCGAGGATTTAAAACTTTGGAGACATACTATGGTGGTGCATTGGCTAGCATTAGATAAAACTGTCAATCCTAAGGGGCAAGGAGGCATGGAGTTTCATGACCTTCGTCCTTTTAACAAGGCTCTTCTCGCTAGACATGCTTGGCTTTATTGATGAACCCTGACTCTTTATGTGCGTGATTGATGAAGGCAAATATTATCCTAATGGTCACCTCCTTGATATGGCTTTTAGGGTTGTGGAGTTGCTCCCAAGCTTTAAGGATGCTTTGGTTTGTACATATGCTAATAGAGTTTCCCACAATATTGAATCGGATGGGTTTCTTTTGGATGGTGTGTCATCGTGTGTGACAAGCGATGTTGATTACGATTGTAAGCATATTATTAATTAATGTATGGGCTCCTTTAGAAATATTCATCACAATAATACAGTGAGACTCATGTACAACCCCACGTCGCTCCCGGGGGGAGGGGGCGGCTCAGCCAAACCCTAATCACTTTTGTCCCACACACTCCTCCTTCCCATCAATATCATGTTGCCACCTGTCGGTGTGAAATCCGGCATATCTCGTAGTAGGGGTCCTAATCTAGGCGTCTTGGAGCGATGGTAACATGGACACAGGGTTTTACCCAGGCTCTGGCTCTCTCAAAGAGATAATACCGTACATCCTGCTTTTGATTGTATTGATATGTGTGTAGTACAGAGTACATGTATCTACCACGAGATTGTTCTCATGAATATTAGATCATCTATTGACTAGCCTGGACTCGGTTTATATAACACACTGGAGGCCTAGGGTTTTAGGAGTGTCCTTGGCTTGAGCACCAAGTCTTGTGGAGTCTTCCTTGTATGCGGCATGGGCTGCCTAAAGTGGCCCATTAGTGAACTGCCCTGAGGGTCCTTGGCCCGACCCACATGTCGGGAGATGACGTGATGAGTACCCCCTAGTCCAGGACACCGTCACTGCTGGAGGAGGCCGACATGCAAATCCCTGTCCGATGGATGGTGGGCCCTCACCTACTCGCCTCCATAGGAGATCTCCGGTCTAGAGTGCGACTGCGGCCCTAGACATGCTTGTTCTCGAGGAGGATCTTGAATCCCAGCGACGGCCTTGGGATGATGGTGGTTGGACTATCGGTAGCTGTTAGGACAGCTGGTGATGGCCCGACGATGGTGTTGTGGTCATGACGCCCTCATTCTTTGGGCCATCAGGCCTATTGACCTGGGTCAGCTGCAGCGACGGTGAGGTGGTCGCTACCGTAGCTGTTGTTCTTGTTGGGGAATGTAGCATGCAATTTAAAATATTTTCCTACGATCACGCAAGATCTATCTAGGAGATGCATAGCAACGAGAGGGGGAGAGTGTGTCCACGTACCCTTGTAGACCGAAAGCGTAAGCGTTAGGTTAACGCGGTTGATGTAGTCAAACGTCTTCACGATCCAACCGATATAGTACCGAACATACGGCACCTCCGAGATCAGCACACGTTCAGCTCTATAACATCCTTTGAACTCTTGATCCAGCAGAGGGTCGAGGGAGAATTTCGTCAGCATGATGGCATGATGACGGTGTTGGTCATGTGATCCGCGCAGGGCTTTGCCTAAGCACTATGATGATACTATCGAAGGAGTAAACGGTGGAGGGGGCACCGCACATGGCTAAGACAATGTTGTGCCTTTGGGGTGCCCCCCTTGCCCCCGTATATAATGGAGGGGTGAGGAGGCCGGCCACTAGGGCGCGCGCCATGGAGTGGGGAGTCCTACTAGGACTCCACTCCTAGTAGGATTTGCCCCCCCCCCCACCTTTTCCTTTTTCTGGAGTAGCAAAGGTAAAAGGGAGAGGGAGTAGGAGAGGGAAGGGGGAGCCTCCCCCACCCTTTGTCCAATTTGGATTGACAAGGGGGGGCACCTCCTATGGCCGACCCTCTCTTCTCCACTAAGGCCAATGTTGACCAATTACTTTCCCAGGGGGTTCTCGTAACCTCCCGGTACTCCGAAACTTATCCGAAACTTCCCAAAACCATTCCGGTGTCCGAATGTAACCTTCCAAAATATGAATATTTACCTCTCGACCATTTAGAGACTCCTCGTCATGTCTGTGATCTCATCCGGGATTCCGAACAAAACTTCAGTTACCAAAACACATAACTCATAATACAAATTGTCATCGAATGTTAAGCGTGCGGACCCTACGGGTTTGTGAACTATGTAGACATGAATGAGACACATCTCTGGTCAATAACCAATAGCGGAACCTTGATGCTCATATTGGTTCCTACATATTCTACAAAGATCTTTATCGGTCAAACCGCATAACAACATAAGTTGTTCCCTTTGTCATCGGTATGTTAGTTGCCCGAGATTCGATCGTCGGAATCCTCATACCTAGTTCAATCTCATTACCGGCAAGTCTCTTTACTCGTTCCGTAATGCATCATCATGTAACTAACTCATTAGTTACATTGCTTGCAAGGCTTATAATGATGAGCATTATCAAGAGGGCCCAGAGATACCTCTCCGATACACGGAGTGACAAATCCTAATCTTGATCTATGCCAACCCAACAAACACCTTCGGAGACACCTATAGAGCATCTCTATAATCACCCAGTTATGTTGTGGCGTTTGATTGCACACAAGGTGTTCCTCCGGTATTCGAGAGTTGCATAATCTCATAGTCACAGGAACATGTATAAGTCATGAAGAAAACAATATCAATAAAGCTTAACGATCATTATGCTAAGCTAATGGATAGGTCTTGTCCATCACATCCCTCTAATGATGTGATCCCGTTCATCAAATGACAACACATGTCTATGGTCAGGAAACATAACCATCTTTGATTAACGAGCTAGTCAAATAGAGGCATACTAGGGACACTCTATTTTTTCTATGTATTCACGCATGTACTAAGTTTCCGGTTAATAAAATTCTAGCACGAATAATAAACATTTATCATGATATAAGGAAATATAAATAGCAACTTTATTATTGCCTCTAGGGCATAGTTCCTTCAGTCTCCCACTTGCACTAGAGTCAATAATCTAGATTACATAGTAATGATTCTAACACCCATGGAGTCTTGGTGTTGATCATGTTTTGCTCGTGGAAGAGGCTTAGTCAACGGGTCTGCAACATTCAGATCCGTATGTATCTTATAAATATCTATGTCTCCATGCTTGACTTGATCGCGGATGGAGTTGAATCGTCTCTTGATATGTTTGGTTCTCTTGTGAAACCTGGATTCCTTCGCCAAGGCAATTTCTCCAGTGTTGTCACAAAAGATTTTCATTGGACCCGATGCACTAGGTATTACACCTAGATCGGATATGAACTCCTTCATCCAGACTCCTTCATTTGCTGCTTCTGAAGCAGCTATGTACTCCGCTTCACACATAGATCTCGCCACGACGCTCTGCTTGGAACTGCACTAACTGATAGCTCCACCATTCAATATAAATATGTATCCGGTTTGTGACTTAGAGTCATCCGGATCAGTGTCAAAGCTTTCAGCAACGTAACCATTTACGACAAGCTCTTTGTCACCTCCATAAACGAGAAATATATCCTTAGTCCTTTTCAGGTATTTCAGGATGTTCTTGACCGATGTCCAGTGATCCACTCCTGGATTACTTTGGTACCTCCCTACTATACTTATAGCAAGGCACACATCAGGTCCGGTACATAGCATTGCATACATGATAGAACCTATGGTCAATGCATAGGGAATGACTTCCATTTTATCTGTATCTTCTGCAGTGGTCGGGCATTGAGTCTGACTCAACTTCACACATTGTAACACAGGCAAGAACCCTTTCTTTGACTGATCCATTTTGAACTTCTTCAAAACTTTATCAAGGTATGTGCTTTGTGAAAGTCCAATTAAGCGTCTTGATCTATCTCTATAGATCTTGATGCCCAATATATAAGCAACTTCACCGAGGTCTTTCATTGAAAAATTCTTATTCAAGTATCCTTTTATGCTATCCAGAAATTCTGTATTATTTCCAATCAACAATATGTCATCCACATATATATTAGAAATGCTACAGACCTCCCACTCAGTTTCTTGTAAATACAGGCTTCTCCAAAAGTCTGTATAAAACCGTATGCTTTGATCACATTATCAAAGCGTATATTCCTACTCCGAGAGGCTTGCACCAGTCCATAAATGGATCGCTGAAGCTTCCACACTTTTTAGCACCTTTTGGATCGACAAAACCTTCTGGTTGCATCATATACAACTCTTCTTAAGAAATCCATTAAGGAATGCAGTTTTGACATCCATTTGCCAAATTTCATAATCATAAATTCAGGCAATTGCTAACATGGTTCGGACAGACTTAAGCATCGCTACTGGTGAGAAGGTCTCATCATAGTCAACTCCTTGAACTTGTCCAAAACCTTTCGCAACAAGTCAAGCTTTGTAGACAGTAACATTACCGTCAGCGTCAGTCTTTTTCTTGAAGATCCATTTATTTTCTATGGCTTGCCGATCATCGGGAAAGTCCACCAAAGTCCAAAATTTGTTCCCATACATGGATCCCATCTCAGATTTCATGGACTCAAGCCATTTTGCGGAATCTGGGCTCATCATCGCTTCCTCATAATTCGTAGGTTCATTATGGTGTAGTAACATGACTTCCAGAATATGATTATCATGATCATCATCATTAGCTTCTTCACTAATGGGTGTAGTAATCACTGGAACTGATTTCTGTGATGAACTACTTTCCAATTCGGCAGAAGGTACAATTACCGCATCAAGTTCTACTTTCCTTCCCCTCACTTCTTTCGAGAGAAAACTCCTTCTCTAGAAAGGATCCATTTTTAGCAACGAATATCTTGCCTTTGGATCTGTGATAGAAGGTGTACCCAAAAGTTTCTTTTGGGTATCCTATGAAGACGCATTTCTCCAATTTGGGTTCGAGCTTATCAGGTTGAAGCTTTTTCACATAAGCATCGCAGCCCCAAACTTTTAGAAACGACAACTTAGATTTCTTGCCAAACCACAGTTCATATGGTGTCATCTCAACAGATTTAGATGGTGCCCTATTTAACGTGAGTGCAGTGGTCTCTAAAGCATAACCCCAAAATGATAGTGGTAAATCGGTAAGAGCCATCATAGATCGCATCATATCTAATAAAGTACGGTTATGACGTTCGGACACATCATTACGTTGTGGTGTTCCAGGTGGCGTGAGTTGCGAAACTATTCCACATTGTTTCAAATGAGGACCAAACTCATAACTCAAATATTCGCCTCCACGATCAGATCGTAGAAACTTTATGTCACGCCCAATATGCGACCCTATCGTAAAGGAACTCGAAGGTCCCACCAAGGTTAGAAGAGCATATTTGAGACACTTTTACACGGTGGATATGATTACATCGTACCATTACATAATAGTTGTGGATACATACAAAAGGCATACAATGTCGCATGAATACAACAACATCATATACAACAGCAACATCCGACTACCGATGAAACACAAACAGAAACTCAAACGACATCCACCATGCTATCCCATGGTGCCGACCAGGAACCTATCCCCTGAATGAAGAAGAAGCAAAAGAAGAACTCCAAAACAAGTAAACATTGCTCTCACGTCATGATCATTGCATTACCTGTACCTGCAACTGTTGTTTTAGTAAACTGTGAGCCATGAGGACTCAGCAATCCCATTACCATGGGTATCAAGACTAGCAAAGCTTAATGGGTATGGAATGGATAAGTGGCGAGGTTGCAGCAGCGGCTAAGCAATGTATGGTGGCTAACTTACGAGTACAAGAATAAGATGAGAAGCTATGCAAACGGTCACAAACTAGCAATGATCACTAAGTGATCCTGAACTACTTATGTTCAAACATAACCCCACCGTGTTCTCTTCTCGAACTACTCGAAAAGTGACCATCACGGTTACGCACATGGTTGGTGTATTTTAACTCGAGTCTGGTGTCAAGTTCTCTACAACCGGATATTAAAAATTTCCATCTACCACATAACTATGGGCACGGCTCTCGAAAGTTTAAACCCTGCAGGGGTGTCCCAACTTAGCCCATGACAAGCTCACGATCCGCGGAGACAATCCTCCATCGCAAGACATCCGATCAAACTCGGGATCCCGGTGCACAAGACATTTCGACAATGGTAAAACAAGTCCAACAAGACCTCCCGGCGTGTCGACACCCTGATAGTAGTCGCGCGTATCTCGTCTCAGGCCACATCCAGATGAGCACTACATACATCAACCAAAAACCCTGGAAGAAGGGGTGGCACCGCAAGTGGCTCTGTTTGGGACCAACACCATCAGTGTTGGCCCGGCCCTGTATTTAGAAAATCCTCGGGTTCATGACGCCCTATGCCAATTAATTATTTAGTTCAAGTATTATTATGGCAAATGTTAAAACCAATGTTAGGCCTTGCTAGAAGTGTTTTATTCAAAGCAAAACGTCGAGAGGGTCTCATACCCCTCACCGTGTTAGAGACGCAAAATCAAGGAACATAACACCCGTATGATGGAAACTAGGGCGGCAAGAGTGGAACAAAACACCAGGAATAAGGCCGAGCCTTCCATCCTTTACCAAGTATATATGTGCATTAATTAAATATAAGAGATATTGTGATATCCCAAGATATCCATGATAACCATGTCCCAACATGGAACAACCTGCAACTGCACCTTCAACTAGCAACGCTATAAGAAGGGCTGAGCAAAGCAGTAACATAGCCAAACAATAGTTTGCTAGGAAGGGTGAAAAGGTTAGATGCTATCATGGAAATTTGGGAGGCTTGATAAACAAGCGGTAGGAAGCACGACATAGTGATAGCATCGAGACAACTAGCATAGCAAAGATAGTAGTGAGATCCAAGGTGACGGTCATCTTTCCTGAAATCCCGCTAGGAAGAAGAACGATTCCATGAAGAAGACGATTGGGCGTAGACGAACCAAGCGTAGTCGAACGAATCCTCATGACCACAACGAAACAGGAACTATCGAGAAGAAGCACAACCGGAAAGAAGCAAACAACATGGTAAACACACAACACATGGACAAGACATGATGATCAACCAAGTATGATGCATCACAAGGCTATAAGATGCTACTCATGGCAAGAGATGATGCACACAAGAACATCATATCAAAAAAGTTTAAATGAGGCCGAAAACAACATATAACAATTCCAAAAAGTCCTCATATGCAAATTTCGAAATTGGTCCAGATCTGAACAAAACATTAAGTTGAAGTTCTTAAACAGCAAGTTAAGATGCACCCAGATGATCCACACGAAATTCTAATGAAGTTACATATAAAGTTCATTTAATTCAGAGCTACGACCTAGAAGATATGAGCAAAGCAAGTTAAACATGGCATTGATATAAAAATGCATTCAAATATCAAGCAAACACACTCCAAGCATGGATGCAATAATATAATATTAAACTACATGCAATTCTAAGCAAGTTTCATATAGAGCATGCTCAAAACGGAGCAACGGTGCAACACATACACTCCAAACAAGTTATAACAACAATCTGCCCAAAACATCAACTAGGCACTTTGCAACCATCAAAACAACAAGCTATAGGAAGGATATGAACACAAATTGAACATAAACATCATGTACAGATAACATACTTCAAATATCATTAAGGTTCAGGTTCATAGGCATCAACATTAAACCAATATGATCAATGCAAAATACAACTTTATAACACAGAGACATATCCATGAGCAGAGTTAAATATGATGGCATGTTGGAGGCATGAAACAAAGATGCTACAACAACTATACATAGCAACCAAGGGCATGGAATCAAATTACACATAATAAAGAGCAAATAACATCCATACATCATATGCATATGGCTCATGGATTAGTGGGAACTAACAAGACAAGATTGAATGTTGAAACAGTTTCAGCAAGTGTAAAACAACAACATTACCATAGCATGATTGCAAGCATGGAACAGAGGCATATGGTATCCAAATTATCAAACATGGTATTTTGACAAAGTACTCATATCATACTTCAAATCATGTAATTGGAACTTCTCCAAAAGAGGCATAGAATAATTACTATCAAGCTCACAACATGGCACCATGAAGTTGACAGAAAACTGGAACATCATTTAGGCAAGTTCATGCCAATGAAAACATATGCTAGATGAAATATATAGGGCATCAAATGGCATGTCATGATAGATCATAAAATGTAAATCAAAACATGTCAACTAAGCATCTCCAGATTATGCATGGATTAATTGGTAGCATGAAGCAAACATGGCATCATGATATGATAAGATTCAGCATTGACAGAACATTAACAGCGAGTAGCCCACTTCACAAGCTTGATTCACTCACTACAGGGCATAACAAAATACATGGATTGCACCCCTGTAAAGATGGCATAAATATGGTCCTAAAACATGTAGACATGATTCTCAAAAGAAAATGACACAAAAAGAAATAGAAAAGATAAATAGGCAAGTTATAACAATTTTCAGCAGTTAATAGCAACATGCACTTTTAAACAAGTATTAACATGTCAAGATGCACCATAACATGAATTCAAAGTACACCAACATGAAGAGCATGAAGAGCAGAACATGCGCATGTCAAGATCATCATCATTGGATCAACAGGGACAAAGTTACAACACGCATAAGATGCATATATGATGTTAACAAGCAGCAGATTTCAGCAGTTTATATCACTTTGCAGTTTTGCAACGAAGATTAAGGCATCAATATGAATAGCAACATGCATGAAAACTACTCATTCATGTAGAGCATCAAGAGATGAACATTTTTACATGTCATGCACGCAAAACGGAGCAGCGTGCACACAGTTACAAGCTAACAAATATGCACACATAATATGACTTTACAGGGACGGGCGATTTCGAGAAAAAAACTGGATGAGCGTAAAGTAACAATGTAGTGCTCAGGATGGGGGATTGTGGGCTGCTCACCACTAGGCCTGGCCCAGGTCGCGCGATGGTTGGGTTGGGCCTTGGAGGCCCGTGCGTTGGATCGTGGGCGAGGACGCGGCCCACGCGGGGTTGGCGAGCGAGACGAGCAACTCCTCTGCTCGTCCCCGAGCAAGGACATGGCGGCGGCACCGCCGGCTACAGCCGGGTCTCCGGCGAAGCGCGAGGGCAGCGGGGAGGCCGGGAACGGGACAAGGGGCCTCGGATCCGGTGGATCTCGGTCGGATCCGGCCGGCGGCGAGGTGCAGAGCTCCGGGGACGGCGGAGCTGGAGAGGGCGGGGTCGGGCGGAGCTCGAGACAAGGGCGCGGTCATTGGGGACGGGTCCAGGGTGGCGGGATTCGGTCAGGGTCGTCGGGAAGGTGCTCGGGAGGATCTCCTGACGCGAGGCGGGCGGCGCGACGATGAAGGTCGACGAGACGGCGGGTAACGACGCCGGCGGCGGGGTCCAGGAGCTCGGGCTCCTCTTGATCCCGCTAGATCGAGGGAGTTGCAGGGACGCGGGCAGCGGATCGGGCTGCTGGGGCGCCCGGGGCTCAGTTCGGCCCGGTTGTGTGCCGGTCCTGGGTTGAGGAGGGCCGTGGCGGTGGGAGGCGTAGGGCTAGGTGGCGAGGCCACATGGCGGCATGTGGTTGGCGGAGGGAGGCGGCTGCGGCGGCGCTGCCCACTCAGCCGACGCTAAGCGGCGGAGGCAGGGTGGATCGGCATGAATTCCAAGGAGGGAGGCGGTTAGAAGTTAGGGGGAACTAGGGTTAGGCTAGGGACGCCCAGAAATGGCAAGGGGAGTGGTTAAAATAAGCAGGGATTAGGTTAGGGGGGTTTTTGCTCCGTTTTCGGACCCTCGGATCATGATCCAACGGTCCGGAGTGGAGAGGGAAGTGTAGGAGGGCTAGATGGGCTGTGAAGAGAGGTTGGGCTGAGATGAGAGGGAAGGAGTGCAGACCGATAACGGTTTTCGGAGACCGAAAACGTCCAACGGTTACACCGGCTATATTGCGGTTGTATGTATAATGGTTGGGCTATCAAACAGACACCGAAGACGAAATTTGACAGGCGGTCTACCTATACTATAATAAGACCACACGCCAACTTTCGTCCTATTCCGAGAATATTTTTAGGCCACTTATAAAATAATATTTCGGAGGTGCCGCGGGCGCGTGCGAGTGTGGTCGGGCTCAGAACGGACAACAGAGAGAACTGAGAGACCCGAACGGATGCAAGTTTTGAAAAACATGCAAATGAAATGCACATGATGACATGGCAAGATGCAACACACAAGCGCATGACATGGCAACAACAACGAATAACTGGATGACACCTGGCAGAATGGTCTTGGGGCGTTACACTTTATTTTTTTGTTACGATGATTTTCCACTTCACTCTGAAATTCTTTGAACTTTTCAAATGTTTCAGACTTATGTTTCATTAAGTAGATATACCCATATCTGCTCAAATCATCTGTGAAGGTCGGAAAATAATGATACCCGTCGCGAGCCTCAACACTCATCGGACTGCATACATCGGTATGTATTAATTCCAATAAGTCTGTGGCTCGCTCCATTGTTCCGGAGAACGGAGTCTTAGTCATCTTGCCCATGAGGCATGGTTCGCAAGCATCAAGTGATTCATAATCAAGTGAATCCAAAATCCCATCAGCATGGAATTTCTTCATGCGCTTTACACCAATATGACCTAAACGGCAGTGCCACAAATAAGTTGCACCGTCATTATTAAATTTGCATCTTTTGGCTTCAATATTATGAATATGTGTATCACTATGATCGAGATCCAACAAAGATAGACCACTCATCAAGAGTGCATGACCATAAAAGATATTACTCATATAAATAGAACAACCATTATTCTTTGATTTAAATGAATAACCGTCTCGCATCAAACAAGATCCAGATATAATGTTCATGCTCAACGCTGGCACCAAATAACAATTATTTAGGTCTAAAACTAATCTCGAAGGTAGATGTAGAGGTAGCGTGCCGACGGCAATCACATCGACCTTGGAACCATTTCCGACATGCATCGTCACCTCGTCCTTAGCCAATCTTTGTTTAATCTGTAGCCCATGTTCCGAGTTGCAAATATGAGCAACAGAACCAGTATCAAATACCCAGGCGCTGCTACGAGCATTAGTAAGGTACACATCAATAACATATATATCAAATATACCTTTCACTTTGCCATCCTTCTAATCCTCCAAATACTTGGGGCAGTTCCGCTTCCCATGATCAATCCCTTTGCAGTAGAAGCACTCAGTTTCAGGCTTAGGTCCAGACTTGGGTTTCTTCTCGGGAGTAGCAACTTGCTTGCTATTCTTCTTGAAGTCCCCCTTCTTTCCTTTGCCCTTTTTCTTGAAACTAGTGGTCTTGTTAACCATCAACACTTGATGCTCCTTCTTGATTTCTACCTCCGCGGCCTTTAGCATTGCGAAGAGCTCGGGAATTGTCTTTTCCATCCCTTGCATATTATAGTTCATCATGAAGCCTTTATAGCTTGGTGGCAACGATTGAAGAACTCTGTCAATGACACTATCATCTAGAAGATTAACTCCCAGCTGTGTCAAGTGGTTATGGTACCCGGACATTCTGAGTATGTGTTCACTGACAGAACTATTATCCTCCATCTTGCAGCTATAGAACTTGTTGGAGACTTCATATCTCTGAACTCGGGAATTTGCTTGAAATATTAACTTCAACTCCTAGAACATTTCATATTCTCCATGATGTTCAAAACGTCTTTGAAGTCCCGATTCTAAGCCATAAAGCATGGCACACTGAACAATCGAGTAGTCATCAGATCAAGCTTGCCAGACGTTCATAACATCAGCATCTGCTCCTGTAGCAGGCCTTGCACTTAGTGGTGCTTACAGGACATAATCTTCTGTGCAGTAATGAGGATAATCCTCAAGTTACGGACCCAGTCTGTGTAATTGCTACCATCATCTTTCAACTTAGCTTTCTCTAGGAATGCATTAAAATTCAAGGGAACGGTAGCACGGGCCATTGATCTACAACAAGATAGATATGCAAAAAACTATCAGGACTAAGATCATGATAATTTAAAGTCAATTAATCATATTACTAAAGAACTCCCACTTAGATAGACATCCCTCTAGTCATCTAAATGATCACGTGATCCATATCAACTAAACCATGTCCGATCATCACGTGTGATGGAGTAGTTTTCAATGGTGAACATCTCTATGTTGATCATATGTACTATATGATTCACGTTCGACCTTTCGATCTTAGTGTTCCAAGGCCATATCTGCATATGCTAGGCTCATCAAGTTTAACCCGAGTATTCTGCATGTGCAAAACTGGCTTGCACCCATTGTATGTTAATGTAGAGCTTATCACACCCGATCATCATGTGGTGTCTCGGCACGACGGACTGTAGCAACGGTTCATACTCAGGGAGAACACTTATACCTTGAAATTTAGTGAGAGATCATCTTATAATGCTACCGCCGTACTGCAAAATAAGATGCATAAAAGATAAACATCACATGCAATCAAAATATGTGACATGATATGGCCATCATCATCTTGTGCCTTTGATCTCCATCTCCAAAGCACTGTCATGATCTCCATAGTCACCGTCTTGACACCTTGAATCTCCATCGTAGCATCATTATCGTCTTGCCAACTATTGCTTCTACGACAATCGCTACCGCTTAGTGATAAAGTAAAGAAATTACATGGCCATTGCATTTCATACAATAAAGCGACAACCATAAGGATCCTGCCAGTTGCTGATAACTTTTACAAAACATGACCATCTCATACAATAACTGTCAGGGAAACCGATCACCTATGGGGTCACAAGGATCCCTTCTACATTCGGCGGTGGATTAGTTGCGCTAAGAGCGGGTCAAGCGGTTAAGACACAGAGGATTTTTATCCAGGTTCGGGCCGCAAAGATGTGTAATACCCTAGTCCTGCTTTATCTAGTTATATGCATGTTCTTTAGCTTTTGAACTAGCTACGATGTGTCCCTTGTCCAAAAGTCTGAATCCTCTCTCTATGCGCCTTGGGCCTCCTTTTATACACAAAGGGGTGGCAAGCTACAGTGGTACGAGCTTATCGCTTGACCAACGTAGGACAAGCGCATTTAATGTGATGCCTACATGTCCTCTTGCTTTATTGGGGACGACAACAGGGGCCGTCCCATCCTTCGCCGCTTCCCCTCGTCTTGCGATGCGTCTGGGTCGATGAGGCATGCAGTGCCATGCTGGTGAACCAGCTACTGTGTTGGCAACATGATAGGCTTCCACGAAGATCTGCATACCGCCATGAAGGCGCATGCCTCGCTGGCATGCTTATCGCTGTGTTGGAGTGGTGCTGAGGTGGTGGAACCCTACCGAGTGTGGGCCTAGACGCGGCCCAGCGATCACCCCTAGCAAGGCTTGCCAGGGGTCTTGGAGTCGTCCTCGGCAAGGGTCTTGCCGGGGGTCTTTATCATTTGATCCCACGTGGACTCGTGGGTCATCGATCTTCGTGAGGAGTCGCATGCTACCAGTCATGTGCTCTTCAAGTCTTGATCTTGGTCATTGTCGATGGTGTCATTGTTCTGAACCCCAAGGGTAGGGGCCTTGCTGGCCTCTTCGGAAGCTGTCCTGGCAAGGGGCTTGCCAGGGCCTCGCAGGTCGCCTCGGCAAGGCTTGTTGTCGGGCGTGGCCCTGCTTGCCTCTTGCTGCTTGCTACTCTGGGCAGTTTTCTTGATGTTCTCCACGCCTGTCTTGCTTCCTATCGTCCTCCTCTACCCTGCCGAACCCTGCTGTAGGGGTGGCCGCGACCGCCTGTGCACAAGTAAGTGGTATAGAAGCACCCATACTTTTGTACACCGACAGGAGCCCCTGGGACTGGGCATACATAAGCGCAAGGTGTAGTTGGGCCAGGCCCAAAATAGTGCGCGGGCGGGTGTGGCAGAGGCGAACCGCCACGATCTTTCTAGCAGTTGCGCTTCCCCACATCCCGCGTCGGTGTGTGACGTGGGGGTCGTGCGTGGGATGATCGCAGCGTGATTGCGTCACCCCATGGTGAATAGTAAAGAGGCGGCCCGTTTTTACCTCAAAAGTGGGGGGAAATCGTGGGGTTGCTGCTTAGTTTCTCTCCTTGCCTTCCTCGGTCTTGGAGTCATCGTTCCACGTTTCCCCCTATGTCTGCCCTTTCCGCCACGTATGCCGCATGCATGGCGCGGGTAGGTGATGGACGCATGGGATATGGGAAAGTGCACCCTGGCCGATACCCATGCGCCTTTGATTGGCGCGGGGAGGGCGGTCGATGGCATTGCTCGTTATCAGTGGCCTTAATGAGCGGGGCTTGAAAGGGCTTTGCGGAGGTGCAAAGCTAGCCTTCTGTTTCCTTGGTCTGACTATAAAAAGGGGGTCCAGGAGGAGGAGGGGAGGCATCTTCTCGCGCCTCCTCCTTTCCCCATCCTCCATCCATCACCATGCCAAGAGGGCGCGGCCGTGGTCGTCACTTTGGGGAGGCGACCAGATCTTCCTCCCGCCAGAAAGCCGTGGTGGTCAAGGAAGAGCCAGATTCTCCAGGCGAGGGCGTTGGACGGGGCCACGGTCGGCGAGGTGGTCGAGGCAGAAGGGGGCATGGGAGAGGGGCATCCGCAGTGCCACCTTCTCCGCCTCCGTCCCCTCCTACATTTTTGAGTGGCCATGTTGGAGACACGGTGCAGGAGTTCATTTTGCAGCTACGCGAGTCGTCGCGTAGCCGCCTCCGCCTCCTCGAGGCGTTTGCAAGGGTGATGGAGGTCAACCAGCCACCGAAGCTGAGGCTTCACATGAAGGGGTGCTGCAACAGCGACATGTGGGCGAACACAAGGTTCCCCGTCCCTCACGTGATGCTCCTTCACCGGGGTTGGAAAACCTTCGCAGGCGCCCACTGCTTGATGAAGGGGCACGTTCTCCACTTTAAACTAGTGGAGAGAGACCTGCTCTCCATCAATGTCTTCCGACGCTCGGGACACAGGTTAGGATGTTGTGCGGTGAGCTCGACCGATGATGAGAGCTCCTCCTAGAGGGACAGCGGCGAGAAGGACAATGACAATGACGACGGAGGTAGCATGCGGGAGGATGACGGGTCCGACTACGCGCCGGACTCACCGTCCCTGGGCAACACCGGCAGGACCACCATCTACACCTGGCTCCCTCCCCGGCAGAGCAATTTGCTGGGGAGTAGTTCTTGACGGTGGCTTCCGAGGCCAGCTTCTTGAACTTCTCGGGGCTGCCGCTTTTGGTGGCTGGCGTCGAAAGGCCGGAGAAGGCGAAGAAGGTGTTTAGTGGACTGTCAAGTCGGAGTACGATGCACCGATCCCTTCGTCTCATACTGGTGGACCACTGCCTCATCTTCCAACTTCTCTTGCGGCAACGTCATCACCAGCCCTCTCCTGGACGGTCGCCGAGAAGTTCTCTTGGCGTCTTCTACTGCTCGTACCTCGCTTAGGCGCTCTTTTTGCCCTCCAGCTATCTCGGTCCGCTTCCTGAGGAGAGGGACAAGAAAGGGATTATAGGCACCTTATCTTTTTCCTTTTTAAATCTTAGGCCCGTGAGTACTTGTTGAATTTAAACTTTGCAATTCCTTGCTTATGTTTACATCCCGTTTGAACTGTACTTGTAAACAACGTATTAACAAAGAAAAGGATGCTTGCGGGGTTCTTTTGTGTGTGAGCGGGGCTCGCACTAAGGAACGAGTCCTTGTTATCTTAAAATAAACATCGTCACCCGGCAACAGACCCTGCCGTCCTCCCGCTCCATAGCTCGTCCACACCCATACTTGGTGGGAGTGGGAGCGGAGTAGGATTAGGCCCTTCGTTTGTTTCCCTCCCATCGCACTACAACCAAGTTCTAGCCCAAAGAAGGGTTTCTGGGCACGGGAAAGAGGGAGCACGGTGGTACGGGAATGAACGAAGTTTCGCACACCCAAGTTTCATACGGAAGTAGATGGCATGGATCAAAAAAACTTATCTAAGTCTATTGCCCCCGGTAACTTTGTCTCGCCGGGGTTGGATAATTGAAATTGCAGCCCCCGGCAACCTTGGCTTGCCGGGGTCAGGATGCCGATCTATTGCCTCTCCTCCAAAGGGCTTGGCAGGAAATGCCTAGGCAGCCTGCGAACTAGAAAAGGACCGAAAGGAACAGAAAGACGCGCACTCGACCTCTCTGCTAGGGTTTAGTCGCTGCTCAAGCACTACCGACTACATAGATAGAAAAACTTGACCTAGCATGCATGCTAAAACTTAGGGTGCCGGCGCTTCATTTATTTATCTGTTGCTCAGGGTCTGCGCGTGGCTTGTACAAAGGGTGACATGCCTTGGCAGCAAGGCTTGTACAAAAGGTGGTTTGTCGGGAGGCCTGGCAGCCGCGCCTTATGGGTAAAACTTACGAAGATGTTTGCTCTTCCAGGAGTTGCTTACCGGAACAGCATCTTCGGTCCCCAGGCGGACTGCGCCGGGCCTGGTGACTCGTATTACCCGATAAGGGCCTTCCCACTTTGGCGTCAACTTGCTAGAATTCTTGGCCAACTGAACATGCCGAAGAACAAGGTCACCTTCCTTGCAGCTTTGGGCACGAACCTTGCGGCTATGGTAGAGATGCAAGGCTTGCTGGTAGCACGCAGCTCGCGCAACCGCTCGAAGATGATCTTCCTCAAGGCATTGCGCCATCTTGCCGCAACCGCTCTTGCCCAAGCTCGTCGTAAGCGAGCACTCAAGGTGACCCGTATGTGTGTTTCATGGGGGAAACTACCTCCGCCCCGCGTATGAGGGAGAAGGGTGTCTGGTCGATGGCTTGATTTGGCATCATTGATTGGACAAAGAACCGCCGGCAATTCATCAATCCAGCGCCTTTCGCACTTGCGTGGCTTGTCCAAAGTTTTCGACCTTACCGCCGAGGTCTTAGACGTGTTGCATGATGGTGCGACTTGAGAGCTGCACGCCGTTATCAGTGGCGACCCTGTCTGGCACACCAAAACAGCAAACTAGCCCTTTTAAGAGCTTGACAGCTGATAACCTCACAGAAAAGGGAGAATTACTCAAAGTTGAGATAGCTTAGCTTTTTATGGCTGCGCATATCATTGTTGAGGCCATGGTTGCCGCTGCTTGCCTTCTTCTTCGGAGCCATGTCAATGAGGGAGCTATTTTGCCAACTACAGACCAGATTCTCACAACTAAACAGCCCGCTACCTGGCGCGCCAAAGGATGTCGGGGAAACCGATCACCTATGGGGTCACAAGGATCCCTTCTACGTTCGGCAGGGGATTAGTTGTGCGAAGAGCAGGTCGAGCGGTTAAGACATAGAGGATTTTTATCCAGGTTCGGGCCGCAAAGATGCGTAATACCCTAGTCCTGCTTTATCTGATTATATGAGTGTTCTTCAGCTTTTGAACTAGCTACGATGCGTGCATTGTCCAAAAGTACGAATCCTCTCTCTGTGCGCCTTGGGCCTCCTTTTATACACAAAGGGGTTGCCATAGTCACACATAGGAGGTGGCAAGCTACAGTGGTACGAGCTTATCACTCGACCAATGTAGGACAAGAGCATTTAATGTGATGCCTACGTGTCCTCTTGCTTTATTGGGGACGGCAACAGGGGCCGTCCCATCCTTCGCCGCTTCCCCTCGTCTTGCCACGCGTCTGGGCCAACGAGGCATGCAGCACCATGCTGGTGAACCAGCTAATGTGTTGGCAACATGGTAGGCTTCCACGAAGATCTACATGCTGCCACATAGGCGCCTGCTTCGCTGGCATGCTTATCGTTGCGTTGGAGTGGTGGTGAGGTGGCGGAACCCTGCCGAGGCCTGGCTGCGTCCCAGCGATCACACCCAGCAAGGCTTGCCGGGGGTCCTGGAGTCGTCCCCGACAAGGGTCTTGCCGGGGGTCTTTATCATTTGATCCCACGTGGACTCGTGGGTCGTCGATCTTCGTGAGGAGTCGCATGCTACCAGGCATGTGCTCTTCAAGATTTGATCTTGGTCATTGTCGATGGTGTCAGAGTTCTCAACCCCAAGGGTAGGGGCCTTGCTGGCCTCTTCGCGAGTTGTCCCAGCAAGGGGCTTGCCGGGGGCCTCGCAGGTCGCCTCGGCAAGCCCTGTTGTCGGGTGTGGCCCTGCTTGCCTCTTGCTACTTGCTACTCTGGGCAGTTGTCTTGATGTTCTCCGTGCCTGTCTTGCTTCCTGCCGTCCTCCTCTGCCCTGCCGAGCCCTGCTGTAGGGGTGGCCGCGACCGCCCGTGCACAAGTAAGGGGTGCAGAAGCACCCATACTTTTGTACACCGACAGTAACATATATCACATCATGTCTTAACCATATCACATCACAACATGCCCTGCAGAAACAAGTTTGACGTCTTCTACTTTGTTGTTGCAAGTTTTACGTGCCTGCTACGGGCTTCTAGCAAGAACCATTCTTACCTACACATAAAACCACAACAATTTTTCGTCAAGTGTGCTATTTTAACCTTCAACAAGGATCGACCGTAGTCAAACTCGATTCAACTAAAGTTGGAGAAACAGATACCCGCCAGCCACCTGTGTGCAAAGCACGTCCGTAAAACCGGTCTAATGAACGTGGTCGTGTAATGTTGGTCCGGGCCGCTTCATCCAACAATACCTCCGAATCAAAGAAATACGTTGGTGCTAAGCAGTATGACTATTATCGCCCACAACTTGTGTTCTACTCGTGCATATCATCTACACATAGACCTGGCTCGGATGCCACTGTTGGGAAACGTAGCATGCAATTTCAAAAAAAATCCTACGATCACGCAAGATCTATCTAGGAGATGCATAGTGTAACACCCGGTGTAATGACGCTACAGTAATCCTTGGGGTTAAGATAATCCTTTTTGCTAAACAAGTGTTTGTTCATCATTGTTCTTATCTTTTTCAAATTCTAGTTGAACTCAAATTCAAATTCTGAGTGAAATTCAAAAATGCTCAAACATGAAAACTAAAATGTTCATCATGTGGAAAGTATTCTTCTGGTAATATTGGTGGTGAACTAACATTTTTCCAGAATGTGTAAGTTCCCTAAACTAGTTAAAACTATGGCTAAAGCTATTAAATTAAATGCCTTTTTAATTTATAAAAATTACAAACTATTTCAAAAGTCGCACAATCCTTTTTGTGGCAGTGCCCAATAATTCGTTGAACTTGTGTTGGCCAGTGGCATAATTTTGCTAAGTCAATAGTGGCTAAAAGCAAATGCAAAAGCTGCTGAAAAAAAACAAAGTTAAAAAAAGGAAAAGCAAAGGGGTGGGAGAGCCCCTCGCCTTCCCATGGGCCTCGACCCATCCAGTAGGATGGCCCACTCCCCCTCCCCGATCGCTTCCTGTTCCTCCAACCGGGCAGGACAGCGCGCGCCCGTCGCCATCCAACCACCTCACCGGCGACGCCCGACGAGAGGATAAGGCCGCCACGCCTCCGCCTCCTCGGTTCCTTCTCCCACTCACTCCCGTTGCCCCTCTTGGCCCCTGCGCCTCCCCTCCCCACTAGATCCATCCTCGCTCTCCCCCCCTCGTTCCCAACCGCATCCGAGCGCCGCCATGGCCTCACCACCGTGCCATCTCGCTCTGCCTCCCTCCTCTACATCGTCTGCAAGCACCGGAGCTAGACGGGAGCCACTACAGCGAAGGGAGCAATCTCATCCATGTCTTCGGTCGCCGGCAAGCTCCGTCGAGTCCGGCTGCCCTCTAGTGCTACTAATCCTCCAAGGGCCACCGTGTGTGCCACTCGGTGAGCCCCTCTTCCTCCCCCGCCACTTTGGACGCTCTCGCATGCTCGCTAGCTACTTCCTCCACAACGACCGAACGTGACACCGCCGACGAGCTCGTGGCCGTCGCCACAGCCGCCGTCATGCTCGCTCGACCACAGCACCGTGCTACTGGTGCTTCCAGGAACGCAACGCGCGCGCACATGCATCCTATCGAGCCCCCTATCACCTACCTCGACGGCCTCCCGAATGCGCTGCCGCCTCTGCTCATTGTCGACGTGGCCACGGTGACCAAATGGTCCCGTGCGTGCCACCATCGCGCTCACCGCACCGCGTAGGCCTCGTCTAGCCGCTTGGTCTGCCCACAAACACACCCCAGCCCCGATCCCGACGACGACCGAAGTCCGGTGTGTGCCTCACCGCTCGTCGTCGATGTTCCCGGCCACCGCAGCCTCTGCCACCACCCCAGATCGCCTCGCCGTCATCTTCTCGTTCGAACGAGTGAAGGATCTTGAAGTATGTCTAGAGGGGGGGTGATTAGACTACTTGACCAAATTAAAAACTTAACCTTTTCCCAATTTTAGTCTTTGGCAGATTTTAGCTATCTTAGCACAAGTCAAGCAATCTTCACACAATTCAAGCAAGCATGCAAAGAGTATATGAGCAGCGGAAAGTAAAGCATGCAACTTGCAAGAATGTAAAGGGTAGGGTTTGGAGAATTCAAATGCAATTGGAGACACGGATGTTTTTGTCATGGTTCCGATAGGTGGTGCTATCGTACATCCATGTTGATGGAGACTTCAACCCACGAAGGGTAACAGTTGCGCGAGTCCACGGAGGGCTCCACCCAAGAAGGGTCCATGAAGAAGCAACCTTGTCTATCCCACCATGGTCGTCGCCCCCACGAAGGACTTGCCTCACTAGCGGTAGATCTTCACGAAGTTGGCGATCTCCTTGCCCTTACAAACTCCTTGGTTCAACTCCACAATCTTGTCGGAGGCTCCCAAGTGACACCTAGCCAATCTAGGAGACACCACTCTCCAAGAAGTAACAAATGGTGTGTTGATGATGAACTCCTTGCTCTTGTGCTTCAAATGATAGTCTCCCCAACACTCAACTCTCTCTCACAGGATTTGGATCTGGTGGAAAGAAGATTTGAGTGGAAAGCAACTTGGGGAAGGCTAGAGATCAAGATTCATATGGTAGGAATGGAATATCTTGGCCTCAACACATGAGTAGGTGGTTCTCTCTCAGAAATGGTAAGTTGGAAGTGTAGGATTGTTCTGATGGCTCTCTCCACGAATGAAGAGGAGGTGGAGGGGTATATATAGCCTCCACACAAAATCTAACCGTTACACACAATTTACCAATCTCGGTGGGACCAAATCAACAAACTCGGTCAGACCGATTTAGTAAACGTAGTGACCGTTAGTGATTTCAGTGGGACCGACATGCAACTCGGTAGGACCGATATGGTTAGGGTTAGAGCATAACGTAATCTCGGTGAGACCAATTACACCAACTCGGTGAGACCGATTTTGGTAATAAGCTAACCAGAGAGTTGGTCAGGTAAACTCGATGGGACCGATTCGCTCATTTCGGTGATACCGAAATGTTACAAGAAGAAAACAGAGAGTTTACATTGCAATCTTGGTGGGACCGATCGCTCACTTCGGTTAGACCGAAATGTTACAAAGGGAAACAAAGAGATTACAATCCCATCTCGGTGAGACCGAGATCCCTATCGGTGAGACCGATTTTCCTAGGGTTTGTGGCAGTGGCTATGACATCTAAACTCGGTGGCGCCAGATAGAAAGAATCGATGGGGTCGAGTTTAACTTTTGGTTTGGGTCATATGTGGATATGAGAAAGTAGTCGAGGGTTTTTGGAGCATACTAAGCATTGTGGAGCAAGAAACTCATTAAGCAACACCTCATCCCTCCTTGATAGTATTGGCTTTTCCTATAGACTCAATGTGATCTTGGATCACTAAAATGTAAAATGTAGAGTCTGGAGCTTTTGAGCTTGAGCCAATCCTTTTATCCTTAGTATTTTGAGGGATCCACTTTCCTCATCCATGCCATGTCATTCATTGAGCTTTTCCTGAAATACTTGTTTTGGAATAGTATTAGCTCAATGAGCTATATGTTGTTAGGAATTACCAAAACCACCTAGGGATAGTTGCACTTTCAATCTCCCCCTTTTTGGTAATTGATGACAACATATAGATCAAAGCTTCGACAAATGATAATAAGATTGAAAAACATCGTTGCTTTGAGAAGTATGTGATAAGCAAGAGCTCCCCCTAAATTTGTGCATAGTTTAAGATTTCCTTTGGACTGCACATGCACAATGAGTTAGGATCATGGGTTACTCTTCCATGTCACATACATCTTGATGGAGCACTCAAAATAATAAAGATTGAATACATGCACTCATCACCAAGCAAAGTGAATGATCATATAAAGATAAATGGGATAATGTCATCTAACAAGCATAAATGTAGCTTATGATCAAACACGTGATCATCAATGTCTCACAGACAATAACGTAGTATCTCAAGCAATCAAAAGCAAATAAAGTTCAACCACGAAGACAAGAGAGAACAAAAGCAAACTCTCTCTCTGGAAGCCTATGATCTATACATTTTTCTCTCCCTTGGCAACAAGTTACCAAAAAGTTCATAGAAAATGCATAGTACTATTTCATATCTCAGGCTTGGTCTTCTGGTGGTGGTGTAGAGATGGCTCCTTGGACGAAGACTTCAGTTGATGTTGATGGAGCTGGAGGAGTTGGTGCTGAAGCTGGTTGCCCTGGAACTGTAGCTAGTGTAGATGAAGTGGCTCTGGTGTCTGTCACAGGCACTGCAACTGATCTCTGAGCTCGAGGCACTCTGTCAAATGCATCAGTGGTTGTCCTGCCCTTCCTCTCCTGCATGTCATCCTGAAGCTGCTCCACAACTGACTGGATCTCAGTTACTTTCACATCTAAGTCATAGAACTTTTGTTCCATGATTCTTTCCAGGCTCTCCTGGTTTTGAGTTAGGGTGGCCAACCCCTTCTCAATCCTCAGAGTTGATGCTATTAAGTAACCAAGCTGGTCCTACTTGCTTTTCAAAAAGTACTCAAATGCCTCCTCTAAAGTTGGCATCTTGGCAGCCTTCTCCTTCTTTGCCTTCTCCTTCTTCTCTTAAGCTTGCACTGAAGATGGTTCATTCTCATTCATGACTACTTGATTGTCCTCAAAATCTGGGTAGATAGCAAAGTGTTCCTTATCCAACAAGTATTTGCATATGCCCATCTTGGAGTTGATCAGCTCCTGGATCTGTGGGGCATACCCACAGCTTCTCTTCTGGTCTGCTACTGTCCTCTTGATTGTCTCAACAATGAGGCTCATGACCTTGAATTTCTGAGGCACATCAAGTATGTGTAGCAAGTTTATTGCATGCCCTCTGATCATGTTGTGGTCACCTGACTTGGGCAAGAGAGTGTGCCTTAGGATCCAGTTGATCGTTGGCATCCCTGATAGAAGGAAATGGACTTACCCAAACTTGAAAGTCTCAAGTGCTTTATTTGGTATCTCCTTATACATGTGTGACATTGAATTGTGATCCTTCTTCTTCTTGGAGTTGACATCCAAGTCATCTTCACTCTCCTCTGGGGCGTTGATCAGATTTGCCCATTCTTTAATGGTGGACTGGTACCTTGTACCTTCAGACATCCAGACTATTCTGCCATCAGGATATATAAAAGTGAGTTGTGGAGTAGAATTGCATTACAAGCTCATCATTCCAGTTTGTGAACTTCTGTGCAACAAACTCATCAACTCCACAAGCCTTAAAGCTGTCAAACACTCCTGGGTAGTGATCCTCATTTGCCTTCATGTATTTCCAGTCTACCCACCTCATATCACAAACTATGGGCATCTTATCTAACAGCACAGTCTCATAGAAATCATGTTGTTCCTTAGTGTGGAACCTGTAATCAACAGCAGTCCTTCTCCTGATTGCATAAGGATCAGACAATCTCCACTACCCGAGCCATGCATCCTTCCTCAGCTTCATGTTCTCCGCCACTGGATGAGCATCATTGTGGTCTGGAATCTTGGGTTTCAGCTTCCTCAGAACTTGTCCTTCATCTTCTTCCTCTTCAGTAACTTCATGCACTGGGGCCTTGTTCTTCTCAGCAGCTGGTATACTCCTGGTATTCCTCTTAGGTGCAGACTTGGCCTTGGAAGCAGCTTTGGGTGCTTCTTTGGGCTTTGATGATGCAGCCCCTGACCTTATAGCATCACCCATAAGCTTTTGTGCCTTGGGTGCTGGTGCAGCAACCTCTTCTTCCTCCTCCTCTTCCATCATGGAAGGTTGTCCAACAACTCTGGCCATGGTCTTCTTGACCCTTTCCTTCCTCTTCTTCCCTTCTACAGAAGCCTCTTTGGGATCAGGTTTCTCAGGTTCTTGAGTTGAAGCTCTGACTTTCAGCATAGGTGTCCTCTTGGCAGGGACCTTCCTGTTTAGTCCTGGCTTGGTGGTTTTAGCTGAGCCATACTCCTTTTTGAGCACTATCTTCTTGGAAGTAGCCTCATCTTCAGCTGCCACATAGTCCTCATCCTCAGAATCTGAGGTTCTCTTCCTTCTGGCCCTTGTGGCTGCTTAGGGCAAATTGCTAGGGGTGCTCCTGCTGCCATCATCTGAGGTGCTAGAGGGACTAGTGCCCTCACTCATGTGAATCTGCTCTGCTTCCCTGTTCTAGCTGTCACTTTGGTCTGATATGCTGCAAACACTGACTGCTGACCCTGTGAATAGATGTAGTTGACATAGAATGGATGAGCATCACAAAATGCAGAGATTTTTGCAAAAGAATGACTCAAAAACTTAGTTTTAGTTTTCCACAGAAAGCATTTCAGATCTACCGATTTGCAAACTCGGTGATACCGAAGCAGCTTTTGGAACCTAAACTAGTGAACTCGGTCAGACCGAGTCACAGTTCGGTGGCACCGAGACTGCTAGGGTTTCATAGAGTTCTAAAACCGGTCACATCGGTTTGCAATTCTCGGTCAGACCGAGAATCACTTGTGCAATGGCATTAGTCGAATCGGTGGAACCGAGTTTTTCAACTCGGTGGGTCCGAGATGGTTTCAACAGAAACCTAACCCTAAATTTTCAATTCACATCTAACCTAAGAATTGTTTTGACTGGATAGATGTGTTTCAATCGTGGCAAGAAACAAAATGAACACAATGTGCTAGAAATTGGACGGGGATAGCACTGTGATCGAGTCCATACCCTAGTTTGGCAATGAACTCGCTATGGAGGCAACAGCAGGGATGATTTCCCTTGACGGCGGCGGAGACCAACGACTGGAGGCGGCTGGCGACGAAGTCGACGATCCGGAGACCTTGGAGGCAGAGCGAGCTATGCACGGGTGAAGGGGTTTGGAGAAGGTTTCCAAATTTTGCCCGTGAGTATATATAGCCGGACCCTGTCGGTGTGACCGAGTGGAACAACTCGGTGGCACCGAGATGCATAACTGTTGACAGTTACTGCAACTCAGTGAGACCGAAAAGTTCAAATCGGTTGCACCGAGAATGAAAACCTAGATTGACTTAGTGATCTTGGTACGACCGAAATGGAAGAATCGGTCAGACCGAAACACACAAAGAAGTTTTGGAAGTTTAAGTTCATGACGAATCGGGGACTCCGAGTGCTCCTCACACAAAGTGGTTCGAATCTGACTTGATCAAATTTTGTGATGTAGCATGAATAGAGTTTTAGACAAGAAAAGCATAGATAGCTAGAGAAGGTTCTTAGGCATTCTTGTTCATCCACTTGGCAAAAGAAAAAGAAGCCAATCAATCAAAGCAACAAGTGGATGTCCTCGAATGAGTTAAATATGCAACCAACATGCTCACACAATAAAATGGCAAATGAAATATGTGGCAAAGCATGCACAACCAATTCTAGCATCTATCAAACAATTGGCGATGACTAGGTCATCTATATATGAGTATATTGACTTAGGAGTCAAATGAGAACATTTGATCATAGGTCATACTCATCGTTTAAGCTCAAGTGGGGTTACCACTTTTACATAATGCATTGATGTGTTCACATCATTAGAGTTGCTTTGACTCAATTCTTAGAGTTAAGCTCCCCCTAGATGTGAGATCCCCCCTAAGAGGGATGAACTAACCTTGGGTTTTGTCGATGATGACTTCATGTAGGTGTTGAAGATGTGGATGCTCAATGTTGATGAAGATCATTTGGAGCAATCCTTTGGAGTGAGTTGCACTTTCAATACCTACACGGGTTAGTCCCACAAGGAACAAACAAGTATATCCATAGACATAGAGTGATGCACACACAAGATGATGTCCATGAAAGCATTAGGTTACCTTGTCCCTTGTCTTACCAACATGAGGGTTTGTGACTCCTTGAACTAGTGCAAGATGTGGAAGTTGATTGCACTTGTCCTTGCCATAATGATATGAGTGAAGAATGTTGGCGGAGTTACCCTCAAGAACTCTCTAGTTCTTCTTCTTCGGGATCCACATCATCTTGATGGGAATCCTTGGAGTTGTAGTCGTGCTTGATGAAGTAGAACTTGACGTAGTCTTGGGAACCCACTTGACCAAGGCCTTAGGAGCTTCTTCAAATGCATCAATCTCCTCTTGAAGCTTGTCCTTGCCTTTGTGCTTGTGGTCTTGTGGTGGAAGATCATCTTGAGCTTGTGTCCCTTGAAGGAAGTAGGATCATACTTCTCTTGTTGAGGAACAAACTTCGTCTTGGGATATTGATCTTCTTCCCACTCAACTCCATTGGCATTGAACTTTCGTTCAAAACCAACACCTTGGTTCTTCCGGTGCCTTCCTTGCTTGCGTACAATTTCCTCGAATTGCTTACTCCCGGCAAGGCTCTTGTAAACACCTTTCTCTATAATTCCCTTCAATAAGCTATTTTCTTGCTCAAGTGTAACTTGGCTAAGAGAATCATTAGTGGAATCAAGAGAACTACTAGAAGCAACAATATTGGATTTAGCATGATTATTGTTACTACTAGAGGAAGAATCCTTCTTGTTCTTGTTACTAGACTTGACTTGAGGCATGTAAGTAGATAAGAGTAAACGCTTGGCAATGTAAGAAGAACTTTTCTTACGGAGATCATCATTGATTGCCTTTAAGAACTCATGCTCTTGCTCAAGATTGAGCTTTTCAAAGCGTAACTTCTCATGAGCCCTTAAAAGTTCTCGATGATCCTCTAAGATAGTTTCTTGAGCTAACTTAAGAGTGTTTAGTTCTTTAGTTAGAAGCTCAATCTTCTCCTTATCATTGTCATTCGTTTTATCTTGATTAGCATGATTAATTGACGTTTCATCATAGTATTCATCACTAGAGTTGTCAACAAGTAAATCATCATCACCTAACAAGTCATCTTCATCACTATTGAAATCAACATACTCAGGGTGTGTTACCTTAGGGCCTTTAGCCATGAAGCATCTTCCAATTCCTTCATTTGGTGAATCAAATATGTCGTAGGAGTTGGTCGACACAAGTGCTAGACCGGCAACACCTTCATCTTGAGTATGTTCGGAGTCGGAGTGATAGCTTCTCTCGGAGTGATGTTCAGAGTCGGAACCGGATACCCATTCACCAACATGAGCTTGATGTCTTCGTTTTGTGTAGCTCTTTGATGACTTGTCCTTCCTTTCCGAATCCTTGCTTCTCCGGGATGTTCTTCGTTCATAACGATCATCTCTACTCCTTCTCTCTCTTGGCGGTGATTCTTCTCTTCTACTTCTTCTCTTGGGAGAATCTTCTCTTCTTTTGTAGGGTGCCGTACACTCATTGGAATAGTGTCCGGGTCTCCCACAATTGTAGCAATTGCGCTCTCGACTGGAAGATCTTTTGTCATTGTAGGACCTTGACTTGGAGCTTCTTTCTTTGCTTCTACTCTTGTAGAATTTGTTGAAGTTCTTCACCATTAAGCTCAATTCTTCATTGAAGGTTTGTTTCTCACTTGATGATGTAGGAGCTTCACATGAGGCTTTGTAAGCACCACTTGACTTGTTGTGAAGTTCCTCCTTATCCTTGAGTGACATCTCATGAGCAACAATTCTTCCAATGACCTTCCGTTGGCTTGAGATTCTTGTAATTGGGCATCATTTGGATCAATGTGCACACGGTATCATATTTTCCATCCAATGCTCTTAGGATCTTCTTGATGATGAATCTGTCGGTCATCTCTTCACTTCCTAAGCCCGCAATCTCATTTGTGATAAGAGCAAGCCTAGAGTACATTTCAGCGACACCTTCACCATCCTTCATTTTGAACTTGTCAAGTTGACTTTGGAGCACATCCAACTTGGATTCCTTGACGGAGTCGGTACCTTCATGCATATCAATCAAAGTATCCCAAATTTCCTTTGCATTCTCAAGATGGCTGATTTTGTTGAATTCTTCAGGGCACAATCCATTGAAGAAAATATCACAAGCTTAAGCATTGTATTGCAGCATCTTCAATTCATCCGCGCTAGCTTCACGGTTTGGTTCTCTCCCATCAAAGAATTCACCTTGCAAGCCAATACACACAATAGCCCAAACGGCGGGGTTATGTCCGAGAATATGCATTTTCATCTTATGCTTCCAACTAGCAAAATTAGTACCATCAAAGTAAGGACCTCTACGGTGATAATTTCCCTCGCTAGACGCCATACTCTCCTAGGTTGTGAAACCAAGGCTATGAGCACCAAAAGCTATGGAATTCAAAGCAAATGGAGACCAAAGCTCTGATACCACTTGTAGGATCTTGAAGTATGTCTAGAGGGGGGTGATTAGACTACTTGACCAATTAAAAACTTAACCTTTTCCCAATTTTAGTCTTTGGCAGATTTTAGCTATCTTAGCACAAGTCAAGCAATCTTCACACAATTCAAGCAAGCATGCAAAGAGTATATGAGCAGCGGAAAGTAAAGCATGCAACTTGCAAGAATGTAAAGGGAAGGGTTTGGAGATTTCAAACGCAATTTGGAGACACGGTGATTTTTGAGCCGTGGTTCCGATAGGTGGTGCTATCGTACATCCACGTTGATGGAGACTTCAACCCACGAAGGGTAACGGTCGCGCGAGTCCACGGAGGGCTCCACCCAAGAAGGGTCCACGAAGAAGCAACCTTGTCTATCCCACCATGGCCGTCGCCCACGAAGGACTTGCCTCACTAGCGGTAGATCTTCACGAAGTAGGCGATCTCCTTGCCCTTACAAACTCCTTGGTTCAACTCCACAATCTTGTCGGAGGCTCCCAAGTGACACCTAGCCAATCTAGGAGACACCACTCTCCAAGAAGTAACAAATGGTGTGTTGATGATGAACTCCTTGCTCTTGTGCTTCAAATGATAGTCTCCCCAACACTCAACTCTCTCTCACAGGATTTGGATCTGGTGGAAAGAAGATTTGAGTGGAAAGCAACTTGGGGAAGGCTAGAGATCAAGATTCATATGGTAGGAATGGAATATCTTGGCCTCAACACATGAGTAGGTGGTTCTCTCTCAGAAATGGTAAGTTGGAAGTGTAGGTTTGTTCTGATGGCTCTCTCCACGAATGAAGAGGAGGTGGAGGGGTATATATAGCCTCCACACAAAATCTAACCGTTACACACAATTTACCAATCTCGGTGGGACCGAATCAACAAACTCAGTCAGACCGATTCAGTAAACCTAGTGACCGTTAGTGATTTCGGTGGGACCGACATGCAACTCGGTAGGACCGATATGGTTAGGGTTAGGGCATAACGTAATCTCGGTGAGACCGATTACACAAACTCGGTGAGACCGATTTTGGTAATAAGCTAACCAGAGAGTTGGTCAGGTAAACTCGGTGGGACCGATTCGCTCATTTCGGTGAGACCGAAATGTTACAAAAGGAAACAGAGAGTTTACATTGCAATCTCGGTGGGACCGATCGCTCACTTCGGTTAGACCGAAATGTTATGAAGAGAAATAGAGAGATTACAATCCCATCTCGGTGAGACCGAGGTCCCTATCGGTGAGACCGATTTGCTAGGGTTTGTGGCAGTGGCTATGACATCTAAACTCGGTGGCGCCGGATAGAAAGAATCGGTGGGACCGAGTTTGACTTTTGGTTTGGGTCATATGTGGATATGAGAAAGTAGTTGAGGGTTTTTGGAGCATATCACTAAGAACTGTGGAGCAAGAAACTCATTAAGCAACACCTCATCCCTCCTTGATAGTATTGGCTTTTCCTATAGACTCAATGTGATCTGGGATCACTAAAATGTAAAATGTAGAGTCTGGAGCTTTTGAGCTTGAGCCAATCCTTTTATCCTTAGTATTTTGAGGGATGCACTTTCCTCATCCATGCCATGCCATTCATTGAGCTTTTCCTGAAATATTTGTCTTGGAATATTAGCTCAATGAGCTATATGTTGTTAGGAATTACAAAAACCACCTAGGGATAGTTGCACTTTCAACGAGCCCGGCCGTGCTAGAAACGGCGCCCTGTGCGAGAAACCCGACCACCTCCCGAGCGCGCCGCCATCGGTTTTTGGTCGTCGAAGCTCTCTCCGGCGCCAACGCCGACATGGCTCCATGGGTCCCGCCCCTGGGTCGCTGACCAGTGGGCCCTGGTGGCCCCGTTGGCTGGTTTGACCAGTCAACATGCTGATTGGGCATCTCTGTGACGCTGACGTGTGGGCCCTGCCGCTTAATACACTAATTAGAATGTTTTTTAATTAAATTAATTAGATTAGTCTAATGTCTCACTAACATATGGGGCCCACACCCCTAATTAGTTTAGTTAGATTAGTTAATTCACTGTTATAGCCACTCTCGCTGACTAGTGGGTCCCACTGGACCCACAAGTCAGGTTTGACATGGTCAGCCGACCAGCTAGCTGCTGACGTCATCCTTGCGTCATGCTGATGTCATTCCTCTTTTTCTGAATAATTCTATTAATTCAAATAATTTCAGAAAATGTTTATTTTTTAAAAAATTCATATAAATTAAACCGTAACTCGGATGAAAATGTTTTCTACTTGAAAGTTGCTCAGAACGATGAGGCGAATCCGAATACACGGTCCGTTTGCCTATCAGATGCCTCTAACTATCTGAACATGGAACATTCCCCCTCCGGTCATCTGTCTGACACAGGTCCGGAACCGGGAAAACATTCCCGGTTGAATTCCCCCTTCACCTTTATCGTGTAGCCATACGTTAGCTCACACTCGGCACAGCATATTGCCACGTTATACTTTGTGATGCTATGCTTGCTTTATATTTATTGTTTCTTCCCCCTCTTCTCTCTGGTAGACCCCGAGGTTGTTGATGCCGGTGTGATCGACTACGTCGTCGACGACCCTTCTTCCCTTTCAGCGGAGCTTCCAGGCAAGCCCCCCCCCCCCCTTGATCATCCCGACATCGCCCATTCCATTCTCTCATGCTTGCATTAGATTTTGCTACTGTAATTGATTGCTCCTATTCTGATGCATAGCCTACTTTTGTAACCTGCTTATTGTTACCTACTTGCTTATCCTAAACTTCTTAGTATAGGTTGGTTAGTGATCCATCAGTGACCCCCACCTGGTCCTTGTTGCCCCTGCTTCATGATCGACGACTCGATCAACGTGATCGATGACCAGAACCCGGCACCTCACATCACATCACGCCCCTTTTGTTGCTCGACTCTGCAGAGTTACCATCGAGTGCCGAGGGTGGAACCTCATACATCACTCCTGATGAGATCTCTGTAGTGTAGCTATTCCGTCGTGGTCATCGAGGGTGATTTCCTCCTTAACCACTTCCGATATTACTCTGTCGTGCAACCCCTCAAGTGTGAACCTCGAGGGTGGTTCCTCTTATGTTCACCTTGATGATTACACCGAGTCGAATCCACCGAGGGTGGTTCCTCAGGGTTCCCCTTGGTGTTAGACACACAGTTACTATGGTTACTATGAATTTACACTGAACCATGTTACTAAAGACGGGTCGGCCTTGAGGGGTACCCACGCGAGCTTAATTGCGAGTGATGTGGAGTCGGGTTGACCTGGAAGGTGCCCGCAAGATAAATACGAGGCGTGGCCGGGCATTCTTAGCCCTTGCCGCAAGTCCTCGAGATGGGGCGACGGAGTCACATCTTTCGTGAGTCTCTGCTTGTTACCGCATGTTCCTAATCCACTATGATTTGGATATTTGATCCGAGGGGAATCTGGCCTGGTAGGACTAACCATCACGTGGGCATAGTATGGGCATTCTGCGTCGTATGCATCAGCCGAAGGTTAATAGATGTCAGCGACTAAGCGGCGCGCGCAGGGTTGGACTGTGTAAGCACCTGCCTTTTTAAGGAGGTAGCTAGGTCTGCTCACCGGCAGCCCACGCAATGTGCAGGAGTTCCAGGGCGATGGCCCATGACCCCTGGGGGCATAGGTTTAGTCCGGCGTGCTGACCTCTCTATTTAGCCTAGGTCGGGTTGCGGTGTATTGTTTGGCCGAGGCCGGGCATGACCCAGGAAAGTGTGTCCCGCCGGAGTTAATCGAGCGTGGTGGGTAAGTTGGTGCACCCCTCCAGGGAAGAAAACATCTATCGATAGCCTGTCCTACAGTAATGGACACTCGGAGTTGTATCCCGGTCGATACAACTAGAACTAGATGCTGAGGCATGATTTGGATATGTTGCTTTGGGAGTCGAGAAAGGATCCCGGAGCGTTGATACAACAACATAAATATGACTTATGTCATACTACTCTACTCCCTCATGTTGCTGCAAGATGGTGGTTTCCAAAAGATGCTAGTCTTCGATAAGACTAGCTTCTCCCCCTCTTATTCTGGCATTCTCCAATTAGTCCACAGATACTACCCCTTTCATTGATACCGAAGCATAAGTAGTGTAGATCCTTGCTTGCGAGAACTTTGGGTGAGTACTCACGGCTACTTTGCTACCCCTTTTCCCCCTTCTTTCTTCTTTCTGGTTGTGGCAACCAGATGGTGGAGTCCAGGAGCCAGATGCCACCTTTGACGACTGCTACTACCCCGAGGGTGCCTACTACCACGTGACTGATGCCGACGACCAGGAGTAGTTAGAAGGCTCCCAGGCAGGAGGCCTTGCCTTTTCGATCATGTTGCTTTTGTGCTAGCCTTCTTAAGGCAAACTTTTTTAACTTATGTCTGTACTCAGATATTGTTGCTTCCGCTGACTCGTTCGTATTCGAGCTGATGTATTCGAGCCCTCGAGCCCCCTCACTTGTAATATAAAGCTTGTATTATTTTAATTTGTGTCTAGAGTTGTGTTCTAATATCTTCCCGTGAGTCCCTGATCTTGATCGTACACATTTGCATGTATTATTAGTGTACGATTGAATCGGGGGCGTTACACATAGCAACAAGAGGGGGACACTACTAGGGAAAACCCTATACACAGAACTTTAGCACTAGCGTGGGTCAGAAAAGCACGCTGGTGCTAATTAGCAGTAGCGCACGAGATGAAACCGCGCTGCAGATAAAGATCAAGCAGTAGCGCGTCTTGCTGAACACACGTTACTACTAAAATTCCCACGGCTTAGCCCATAGGCTACACATAGTAGTAGCGATCTATGACGAACCGCGCTACTGCTACGTCGTTTGTAGCAGCGCGTTTTAATATAAACTCGTTGCTGCTAAAGGTTATAAAATTAAATGGAAAGAGAATGGAAAGGTAATTGAAAATGAAAGAAATAGAATAAGGTGAAAGGAAACAAATAAAATGTGAAGAAAACTAAATGGAAAAGGGAAAGAAGAGAAAGGAGTAGTAGTAGCGTGTATCAAAGAACGCGTTGTAGCTAAGATAGCAGCAGCGCTTTTCCCGGAACGCGCTACTGCTACTTCTGACTTAACCACGGGGTTCGTCCTTCCCCACGCCACTTTCCCCCAAATCCAACTCTCTCTACTCTCGCCGCCGCCGTCGCCCGTCGGCCGCCGCACGCTCTCCGCACCCTCTACGCCGCCCCGACCCCCGACCTCAACGCCGCCCCCGCCCCCGACCTCAACACCGCCCCGGACGCCGCCCCGACCCCAGATTCAACGCCGCCCCCGCCCCCGACCTCCACGCCGCCTCGGACACCACCCCGACCTCGATGCCGCCCTGCCCCTCCCTCGTCGCAGTCACCCGAGGTGAGCACGCCCGCTCCTCCCTCTCCCCTACCTGTGCCTAGGGTTTCTTTATATTTTAGTTGCATATTAAGTTTATTTTTATTTATAGTAAGTTTATTTTAGTTGCATATTAAGAACTAGGTACTAATTAGGTAGTAGAATATTTTTATTTATATTAAGTTTATTTTTAGTAAGAACTAGTTGAATTAATAGAACTAGTTAGTAAGAACTTGTTTATATTTTTTTAGTTAAAGTAATTTTCCCGCCTCGACGTCGACGATGCCTATCCCGCATCCTCGTCGTCGAGTCGGCGGAGGACGACACCTGCTTGACCAGATCGGCCATGTCCGGGACTAGGCTCCGCCGGGGTGGTACTGGGAGGCGCTACCTACCGGGGGCGCAGGTTGGTGAGGAGCCAGCCTGTCGTTGACCCGAACCTTCTTTGGTGGCGGTCGCGTGGGCCAGTGACGATCGAGAGGCTCGAGGACTCCGCGGAGGTGGTGCGTCACCGTGTCAGTGAGGAGGACGCGCACGTCTGTCGCTACTTGTTTGCGTTGGAGCACAGGCCGTTCTCCAATATCTGGCAGGTTCTCCGGGGATCTCACTAGAGCTATGATCCCGTGGTGGTTCCTTCTCTGTGGGTGTCCACCGCCCGCGCTGATACCCGTCGTGTGCTAGGGTTTTAGTTGTATTAGTGATGTTATATGTATGACACTATTCGTGATGTATTAGTGATAATATTCGACGATGTACGAACGTATGAGATGATTTACTTTTGCTTATTGAATGCATGCTAATTTGAGTCCTATAAGATATTTTGAAATGTATATCTTGTGTTGCTCAATATCCAAGTAGCCCGTCATGTTTGCAGGTTACACCTCCGAGTGGCCTATGTTTTGCCGGAGTGTTGATTCATTTCCGTTCCGGCAAATTTCAGGCGCTCGATATGTCCTATTTTAGCAAAGGTCATGCCAGATTTTTCCGTGAATTTTGGCATGACTTGTGCCAGAATATGTAGGAAATATCGAGTGCCCCGGATTTGTGTGTTGAGTATCTTGGTAGTTGTCTTTGATCGATTCTCAATTAATGTTTTAACTACGAACATAGGAAATGTCTGACGATGAAAAGGATTTCGGTATTTGCAAATACTGCAAAGACGAGCGCGGCCTGTGCGACGGAATCTTCCTAGATGATGATAGGTGCTTCAGCATCACGCTGGGCGAGAACTTCGAAGTGGATACAGTAAGTCACAGTGACAAGTCTTTTTTCGTAATTAAGCATGACATCTGCTTCATTTGCTTCCACTTATTTTTTTTACTATTCTACTAGTGTATCCCCTGCCATGCAAGAGTTTTTGTATTGGATAAGATAGGTTTCAGTCATAGTAAACATGTCCAGCGCTTGGTAGACAGGGCCGTATACTATCCTGGGGCTAAACTCAACTGCGAGGAGCTCAGTCATTATGTTTCATGGCTTGAGGATCTTGATACTGTCAAGACAAATTTTCTTCCTGCATTTAGAAATGTTAGTACTGAAAATGTGTGACCAATAGTGTTCGTAATGAACTACGATCACATCTATTTAGGAAGGATGGTAAGATTTTTACTATTTGTCATCAGTGCATCTTTTCCATACATTATTTTTGAAACTAAACTTCATTGCTAAGTATGTTAACATACGATGTTCTTCAACAGGGACTCCCGATGAATGTTGTGCCTTATGGGATCGAGACTAAAGGTACCATGAGTATTATCAGCTTATGGCCAAGATATCCTACAGATTACTTTAGTGCATTCAAGATTAGCGACGGATGCTTAATAGTGCAAGACTGGACCAAATATGTGATGGGGGAGCGCGGAGAAGTACTAGGGGGCAGTAAACAGATGTGCTACCCACGATTAGGAGACAGGTTCATCTGCATGCTCCAGCTTGATCAAGGAGGAGAGCTATACATGTTTTATGTTATTTTACCTAAGAGAGAGCAGCAGGAGTGATTAGCTAGCTAGAAATGAGTTTCAGGATGATGATTTTCTACACTATATTACTATGATGATAAAATAGCTAGTGTTGGTGGTAATGACTATGATGATTATTATTAGCTAGTGTTAGTGGTGATTAAATAAATACTGTTTTTCTTTAGACAGAAATAAATATTGTTGGTGGTAATGACTATGAGGATGATTAAATAGCTTATGCTGGCGGATTAGATTCAAGTGGAGGCAACATGTGGTGCACATCGAAAGTACTACTAGTCCAAACTAGATCAAGTTTGGATTAGTAGTATACTTTTGACATGCACCACATATTGCCTCCACTTGAACCTAATCCACCTTCATTTGACATACTGTTATGGACATAATGATGTAAACCTCATAACTGGTATTGTATCAATATTTGTACGATGGCGCATAAATACACTAGAAATAAAAAATAAAAAAAGTACTAGTAGTGATGGACAGAAAACACGCTGCAAGTAGTTACCATAGCAGCAGCGTGGTACCGAACAAACGCTGCAGCTATTCCTCCTAGCAGTAGCGCGGGCACGCACGCGCTGCTGCTAAGCAATAGCTATAGCGCCTTTTTAGTAGCGCGCCCTCCCGCGCTACTAGTGAGCACAAAACCCGCGCTGCTGCTAGGGTTTTCCCTAGTAGTGGGAGAGTGTGTCCACGTACCCTCATAGACCGAAAGTGGAAGCGTTAGGTTAACACGGTTGATGTAGTCGAACGTCTTCACAATCCAACCGATCTAGTACCAAACGTACGACACCTCCGAGTTCAGCACACGTTCAGCTCGATGACGTCCCTCGAACTCTTGATCCAGTAGAGGGTCGAGGGAGAGTTTTGTCAGCACGACGGTGTGATGATAGTGTTGGTGATTTGATCCATGCAGGGCTTCACCTAAGCACTACGATGATCCTATCGGAGGAGTAAATGGTGGAAGGGGGCACCGCACACGGCTAATACAATGTTGTGCCTTTGGAGTGCCCTCTTGCCCCCGTATATAAAGGAGGGGTGAGGAGGCCGACCACCAAGGGGCGCACCATGGGGGGGAGTCCTACTAGGACTCGACTCCTAGTAGGATTCGCCCCCGCCCCCACACCCCCCCCCCACTTTTTCCTTTTTTGGAGTAGCAAAGGGGGAAAGGGAGAGGGAGTAGAAGAGGGAAAGGAGGGCGCCTGAAAGTGCAACTATCCCTAGGTGGTTTTGGTAATTCATAACAACATATAGCTCATTGAGCTAATGCTATTCCAAGACTAATATTTCAGGAAAGCTCAATGAATGGCATGGCATGGATGATGAAAGTGGATCCCTCAAAATACTAAGGACAAAGGATTGGCTCAAGCTCATTAGCTCAAGACTCTTCATTTTATATTTTAGTGATCCAAGATCACATTGAGTCTATAGGAAAAGCCAATACTATCAAGGAGGGATGAGGTGTTGCTTAATGAGCCTCTTGCTTCATGTGCTTAGTGATATGCTCCAAAACCCTCAGCTACTTTCTCACATCCACAAATGACCTAAACCCAAAGCCAAAATTGGTCACACCGATTCTTCCTATCCGGCGCCACCGAGTTCAAATGTCATAGCCACTGCCACAAACCCTAGGCAAATCGGTTCTACCGATAGGGATCTCGGTCTCACCGAGATGGGATTGTAATCTCTTTGTTTCCCTTCGTAACATTTCGGTCAAACCGAAGTGAGCGATCGGTCCCACCGAGATTGCAATGTAAACTCTCTGTTTCCCTTTTGTAACATTTCGGTCTCACCGAAAAGAGCAAATCGGTCCCACCGAGTTTACCTGACCAACTCTCTGGTTAGCTAATTACCAAAATCAGTCTCACCGAGTTTGTGTAATCGGTCTTACCGAGATTACATTATGCCCTAACCCTAACCGAATCGTTCTCACCGAGTTGCATGTCAGTCCCACCGAAAATCACTAATGGTTAATAGGTTTACTAAATCGGTCCGACCGAGTCAGTTGAGTCGGTCCCACCGAGTTTGGTAAATTGTGTGTAATGGTTAGATTTTGTGTGGAGGCTATATATACCCCTCCTCCTCCTCTTCATTCGTGGAGAGAGCCATCAGACTAAACCTACACTTCCAACTTACCATTTCTGAGAAAGAACCACCTACTCATGTGTTGAGGCCAAGATATTCCATTCCTACCATATGAATCTTGATCTCTAGCCTTCCCCAAGTTGCTTTCCACTCATATCTTCTTTCCACCAGATCCAAATCCTATGAGAGAGAGTTGAGTGTTGGGGAGACTATCATTTGAAGCACAAGAGCAAGGAGTTCATCATCAACGCACCAGTGGTGTCTCCTAGATTGGCTAGGTGTCACTTGGGAGCCTCCGACAAGATTGTGGAGTTGAACCAAGGAGTTTGTAAGGGCAAGGAGATCGCCTACTTCATGAAGATCTACCGCTAGTGAGGCAAGTCCTTCGTGGGCGACGGGCATGGTGGGATAGACAAGGTTGCTTCTTCGTGGACCCTTTTTGGGTGGAGCCCTCCGTGGACTCGCGCAACCGTTACCCTTCGTGGGTTGAAGGCTCCATCAACGTGGATGTACGATAGCACCACCTATTGGAACCACGCCAAAAACATCCGTGTCTCCAACTGCGTTTGAATCCTCCAAACCCTTCCCTTTAATTTCTTGCAAGTTCCATGCTTTAATTTTCGCTGCCTATATACTCTTTGCATGCTTGCTTGAATTGTGTGATGATTGCTTGACTTGTCCTAAGATAACTAAAATCTGCCAAACTCTAAAATTGGGAAAATGTTAAGTTTCTAATTGGTCAAGTAGTCTAATCACCCCCCCCCCTCTAGACATACTTCAAGGTCCTACAAGTGGTATCAGAGCCTTGGTCTCCATTTGCTTTGATTTCCATAGCTTTTGGTGGTCATAGCCTTGGTTTCACAACCTAGGAGAGTATGGTGTCCAGCGAGGGAAATTATCACCGTAGAGGTCCTTACTTTGATGGTACTAATTTTGCTAGTTGGAAGCATAAGATGAAAATGCATATTCTCGGACATAACCCCGCCGTTTGGGCTATTATTTGTATTGGCTTGCAAGGTGAATTCTTTGATGGGAGAGAGACGAACTGTGAAGCTAATGCGGAAGAATTGAAGATGTTGCAATACAATGCTCAAGCTTGTGATATCATCTTCAACGGATTGTGCCTCGACGAATTCAACAAAATCAGCCGTCTTGAGAATGCAAAGGAAATTTGGGACACTTTGATTGATATGCACGAAGGTACCGAATCCATCAAGGAATCCAAGTTGGATGTGCTCCAAAGTCAGCTTGAAAAGTTCAAAATGAAGGATGGTGAAGGGGTCGCTGAAATGTACTCTAGGCTTGCTCTTATTACAAATGAGATTGCCAGCTTAGGGAGTGAAGAGATGACCGACAGATTCATCATCAAGAAGATCCTAAGAGCATTGGATAGAAAGTATGATACTGTGTGCACATTGATTCAAATGATGCCAAACTACAAAGATCTCAAGCCAACGGAAGTCATTGGAAGGATTGTTGCTCATGAGATGTCGCTCAAGGATAAGGAGGAACTTCACAACAAGTCAAGTGGTGCTTACAAAGCCTCGGGTGAAGCCCCCAAATCATCAAGTGAGAAACAAACCTTCAATGAAGAATTGAGCTTAATGGTGAAGAACTTCAACAAATTCTACAAGAGTAGAAGCAAAGAAAGAAGCTCCAAGTCAAGGTCTTACCATGACAAAAGATCTTCCAGTCGAGAGCGCAATTGCTACAATTGTGGGAGGCCTGGACACTATTCCAATGAGTGTACGGCACCCTACAAAATAAGAGAAGATTCTCCAAAAAGAAGAAGCAAAAGAGAAGAATCACCACCAAGAGAGAGAAGGAGTAGAGATGATCGTTATGAACGAAGATCCTCATGGAGAAGCAAAGATTTGGAAAGGAAGGACAAGTCATCAAGGAGCTACACAAATTGAAGACATCAAGCTCATGTTGGTGAATGGGTTTCCGGCTCCGACTCCGACAAACACTCCGAGAGAAGCTATCACTCCGACTCCGAATATACTCAATATGAAGGTGTTGCCGGTCTAGCACTTGTCTCAACCAACTCCTACGACATATTTGATTCACAAAATGAAGGAATTGGAAGATGCTTCATGGCCAAAGGTCCGAAGGTAACACATCCTGAGTATGTTGATTTCAATAGTGATGAAGATGACTTGCTTGTGGATGATGATTTACTTGTTCACAACTCTAGTGATGAATACTATGATGAAACGTCCATTAATCATGCTAATCAAGATAAAACGAATGACAATGATAAGGAGAAGATTGAGCTTCTAACTAAAGAACTAAACACTCTTAAGTTAGCTCATGAAACTATCTTCGAAAATCATCGAGAACTTTTAAGGGCTCATGAGAAGTTACGCTTTGAAAAGCTCAATCTTGAGCAAGAGCATGAGTTCTTAAAAGCAATCAATGATGATCTTCGTAAGAAAAGTTCTTCTTACATTGCCAAGCGTTTACTCCTATCTACTTACATGCCTCAAGTCAAGTCTAGTAACAAGTACAAGAAAGATACTTCCTCTAGTAGTAACAATAATAATGTCAAATCCAATATTGTTGCTTCTAGTAGTTCTCTTGATTCCACTAATGATTCTCTTAGCCAAGTTACACTTGAGCAAGAAAATAGCTTATTGAAGGGAATTATAGAGAAAGGTGTTTACAAGAGCCTTGCCGGGAGTAAGCAATTCGAGGAAATTGTACGCAAGCAAGGAAGGCACCGGAAGAATCAAGGTGTTGGTTTTGAACGAAAGTTCAATGCCAATGGAGTTGAGTGGGAAGAAGATCAATACCCCAAGACGAAGTTTGTTCCTCAACAAGAGAAGTATGATCCTACTTCCTTCAAGGGAACACAAGCTCAAGATGATCTTCCACCACAAGACCATAAAGGCAAGGACAAGCTTCAAGAAGAGATTGATGCATTTGAAGAAGCACCTAAGGTCTTGGTCAAGTGGATTCCCAAGACTACGTCAAGTTCTACTTCATCAAGTACAACTACAACTCCAAGGATTCCCATCAAGATGATGTGGATCCCGAAGAAGAAGAACTAGAGAGTTCTTGAGGGTGACTCCGCCAACATTCTTCACTCATATTATTATGGCAAGGACAAGTGCAATCAACCTCCACATCTTGCACTAGTTCAAGGAGTCACAAACCCTCATGTTGGTAAGGCAAGGAACAAGGTAACCTAATGTTTTCATGGACATCATCTTGTGTGTGCATCACTCTATGTCTATGGATATTCTTGTTTGTTCCTTGTGGGACTAACCCATGTAGGTATGTTGAAAGTGCAACTCACTCCAATGGATTGCTCCAAATGATCTACATCAACATTGAGCATCCACATCTTCAACACCTACATGAAGTCATCATCGACAAAACCCAAGGTTAGTTCATCCCTCTAAAAGGGGATCTCACATCTAGGGGGAGCTTAACTCTAAGACTTGAGTCAAAGCAACTCTAATGGTGTGAACACATCAATGCATTATGTAAAAGTGGTAACCCCACTTGGGCTTAAACGATGAGTATGACCTATGATCAAATGTTTATCATTTGACTCCTAAGTCAATATACTCATATATAGATGACCTAGTCATCGCCAATTGTTTGATAGATGCTAGAATTGGTTGTGCATGCTTTGCCACATATTTCATTTGCCATCTTATTGTGTGAGCATGTTGGTGCATATTTTACTCATTCAAGAACATCCACTTGTTGTTTTGATTGTTTGGTTCTTCCTTCTTTTGGCCAAGTGGATGGACAAGAATGCCTAAGAACTTTCTCTAGCTATCTATGCTTTTCTCGTCTCAAACTCTATTCATGCTACATCACAAAATTTGATCAAGTCAGATTCGAACCACTCTGTGTGAGGAGCACTCGGAGTCCCCGATTCGTCATAGACTTAAACTTCCAAAACTTCTTTGTGATTCTCGGTCTGACCGATTCCTCCATTTCGGTCCTACCGAGATCACTAAGTCGATCTAGGTTTTCAATCTCGGTGCAACCGATTTGAACTTTTCGGTCACACCGAGTTGCTGTAACTGAACACAGTTATGCATCTCGGTGCCACCGAGTTGTTCCACTCGGTCACACCGACAGGGTCGGGCTATATATAGTCACGGGCAAAATTTGGAAATTTCTCCGAACCCCTTCGCCCGCGCAATAGCTCGCTCTGCCTCCAAGGTCTCCGGATCGTCTCCTCGTCGCCAGCCGCCTCCTGTCGCTGGTCTCCGCCGCCGTCAACGGAATTCAACCCCGCCGTTGCCGCCGTAGCGAGTTCATCGCCAAGCTAGGGTATGGACTCGATCACTGTGCTATCCTCGTCCGATTCCTAGCACATTGTGTTCTTATTGATTCTTGCCACGATTGAAACACTCCGATCCAGTCAATGCAATCCGTAGATTAGATGAGATTTGAAAATTTAGGGTTAGGTTTCCGCCGAAACCATCTCGGACCCACCGAGTTGAAAAACTCGGTCCCACCGATTTGGCTTATGCCATTGCACTAGTAACTCTCGGTCTGACCGAGAATTGCTAATCGGTGCGACCGATTTTAGGACTTTGTGAAACCCTAGCAGTCTCGGTGCCACCGAACTGTGACTCGGTCCAACCGAGTTCATCAGTTTAGGTTCCAAAACTGCTTCGGTATCACCGAGTTTGAAAATCGGTTGATCCGAAATGCTTTCTGTGGAAAACTAAAACTGAATTTTTGAATCATTCTTTTGCAAAAATCTCTGCATTTTGTGATGCTCATCCACTCCATCTCATCTATAACTCTTCACAGGGTCAGCAGTCAGAGTTTGCAGCATGTCAGACCAGAGTGACAGTCAGAACAGGTCAGAAGGGCAGATGCAAATGAGTGAGGGCACTAGTCCCTCCAGCACTTCAGATGAAGGCAGCAGGAGCACTCCTAGCAACCTGCCTAAGGCTGCTACCAGGCAAAGGAAGAAGAGAACTTCAGACTCTGAAGATGAGGATTATAGAGCTGAAGAGGATGAAGCTACTTCCAAGAAGGTAGTGCACAAGAAGGTGCTTAGTTCAACTGCAGTAAAGCCAGGCATGAAGATCAAAAGGCCTGCAGGGAGACAACCAATGTCCAAAGCCAGAGCATCAACTCAACTGCCTGAGATGCCTGAAGAGCCAGCTGCTGAAGGAAAGAAAAGGAAGGAAAGGGTCAAGAAGACCATGGCCAGAGTTGTTGGGCAACCTTCCATGATGGAAGAAGAAGAGCTTGCTGCACCAGCACCAAAGGCACCAAAGCTTATGGGAGATGCTATTAGATCAGGGGCTGCAACATCTAAGCCCAAGGAAGCACCCAAAGCTGCCCCCAAGGCCAAGTCTGCACCAAAGAGGAATACCAGGAGTATTCCAGCTGCTGAGAAGAACAAGGCCCCAGTGCCTGAGGTTGCTGAGGAGGAAGATGAAGAAGGACAAGTTCTGAGGAAGCTCAAGCCAAAGATACCAGACCATAATGATGCCCATCCTGTAGCTGAGGACATGAACATCAGAAAAGATTCAGGGTTGAGGCTATGGAGGATGGCAGATCCATATGCCACAAGGAGAAGAACTACTGTTGATTACAGGTTCCATACAAAGGAACAGCAGGACTTCTATGAGACAATCTTGTTGGACAAAAAGCCCATTGTGTGTGATATGAGGTGGGTCGACTGGACCTACATGAAGGAAAATGAAGAACACTATCCAGGAGTTCAAGACAGTTTTGTTGCTTGTGGAGTTGCAGATTTTGTTGGGCAGAAGCTCACAAACTGGAATGATGAACTCATTATGCAATTCTACTCCACAACACACTTCTATCCAGATGGAAGGATAGTTTGGATGTCTGAAGGTACAAGGTACCAGTCAACTTTTGAGGAATGGGCAAATCTGATAAATGCCCCAAAGGAAAATGAGATGACCTGGATGTGTATGCCAAGAAGAAAATGGGAAATAATACCATGGCACATATGTACAAGGAGATCCCGGACAAAGCCCTAGAGACTTTCTCTTTTGGATCAGTCCACTTTCTTATGTCAGGGCTGCCTACAATCAATTGGATCCTAAGGCACACTCTATTGCCTAAGTCTGGTGACCACAGCATGATCAGAGGGCATGCAATCAACATGTTGCATTTGTTTGATGTGCCTCAGAAATTCAAGGTCATGAGCCTTATAGTAGAAACCATCAAGAGGACTGCAGCAGATCACAAGAGGAGTTGTGGATATGCCCCTCAGATTCAGGATTTGATTAACTTAAAGATGGGCACAGGCAAATATCTATTGGATAGGGAACATTTTCCTCTCTATCCAGACTTTGAGGATAATGAGGTCGTCATGAATGAAGATGAACCATCATCAGTTCAAGCTCAAGAGAAGAAGGAGAAGGCAAGGAAGGAGAAGGCTGCCAAGATGCCAACTCAAGAGGAGGCATCTGAGTATTTCTTGAAGAACAAGCAGGAGCAGCTTGGTTACTTGATAGCATCAACACTGAGGATTGAGAAGGGGTTGGCCACCTTAACTCAGAATCAGGAAAGCTTGGAAAGAATCATGGAACAAAAATTCTATGATCTTGATGTCAAGGTAACTGAGATTCAGTCAGTTGTGGAGCAGCTGCAGGATGACATGCAGGAGAGGAAGGGCAAGACTACCACTAATGTATTTGCCAGAGTGCCTAGAGCTCAGAGGTCAGCTGCAGTGCCAGTGACAGACACTAGAGCAACATCATCTGCACCAGCCACAGCTCCTACAGCTCCAGTGCAACCAGCTCCAGCACCAACTCCTCCAGCTCCCTCTACATCAACTGAAGCCTTCATCCATGGAGCTATCCTGACACCACCAACTGAAGATCAAGCCTGAGAGTCGATCTAGCACTATGCATTTTCTATGAACTTTTTGGTAACTTGTTGCCAAAGGGGGAGAAAAATGTATAGATCATAGGCTTCGAGAGAGAGAGAGTGTTGCTTTTGTTCTCTCTTGCTTTGGTGGTTTTAAACTTGTTTGCTTTTGATTGCTTGAGATACTATGCTATTCTTGTGAGACATTGATGATCATGTGTTTGATCATAAGCTACACTTATGCATGTTTGATGATATTATCCTATCTATCCTATGTGATCATTCACTTTGCTTGGTGATGAGTGCATGTATTCAATCTTTATCATTTTGAGCGCTCCACCAAGATGTATGTGACATGGAAGAGTAACCCATGAGCCTAATTCCTTGTGCATTTGCAGTCCAAAGCAAATCTTAAACTATGCACAAATTTAGGGGGAGCTCTTGCTTATCACATACTTCTCAAAGCGACGATGTTTTTCAATCTTATTATCATTTGTCGAAGCTTTGATCTATATGTTGTCATCAATTACCAAAAAGGGGGAGATTGAAAGTGCAACTATCCCTAGGTGGTTTTGGTAATTCATAACAACATATAGCTCATTGAGCTAATGCTATTCCAAGACTATATTTCAGGAAAGCTCAATGAATGGCATGGCATGGATGATGAAAGTGGATCCCTCAAAATACTAAGGACAAAGGATTGGCTCAAGCTCATTAGCTCAAGACTCTTCATTTTATATTTTAGTGATCCAAGATCACATTGAGTCTATAGGAAAAGCCAATACTATCAAGGAGGGATGAGGTGTTGCTTAATGAGCCTCTTGCTTCATGTGCTTAGTGATATGCTCCAAAACCCTCAGCTACTTTCTCACATCCACAAATGACCTAAACCCAAAGCCAAAATCGGTCACACCGATTCTTCCTATCCGGCGCCACCGAGTTCAAATGTCATAGCCACTGCCACAAACCCTAGGCAAATCGGTTCTACCGATAGGGATCTCGGTCTCACCGAGATGGGATTGTAATCTCTCTGTTTCCCTTCGTAACGTTTCGGTCAAACCGAAGTGAGCGATCGGTCCCACCGAGATTGCAATGTAAACTCTCTGTTTCCCTTTTGTAACATTTCGGTCTCACCGAAAAGAGCAAATCGGTCCCACCGAGTTTACCTGACCAACTCTCTGGAAAGCTTATTACCAAAATCGGTCTCACCGAGTTTGTGTAATCGGTCTTACCGAGATTACGTTATGCCCTAACCCTAACCGAATCGGTCTCACCGAGTTGCATGTCAGTCCCACCGAAAATCACTAACGGTCACTAGGTTTACTAAATCGGTCCGACCGAGTCTGTTGAATCGGTCCCACCGAGTTTGGTAAATTGTGTGTAACGGTTAGATTTTGTGTGGAGGCTATATATACCCCTCCACCTCCTCTTCATTCGTGGAGAGAGCCATCAGACTAAACCTACACTTCCAACTTACCATTTCTGAGAAAGAACCACCTACTCATGTGTTGAGGCCAAGATATTCCATTCCTACCATATGAATCTTGATCTCTAGCCTTCCCCAAGTTGCTTTCCACTCAAATCTTCTTTCCACCAGATCCAAATCCTATGAGAGAGAGTTGAGTGTTGGGGAGACTATCATTTGAAGCACAAGAGCAAGGAGTTCATCATCAACGCACCATTTGTTACTTCTTGGAGAGTGGTGTCTCCTAGATTGGCTAGGTGTCACTTGGGAGCCTCCGACAAGATTGTGGAGTTGAACCAAGGAGTTTGTAAGGGCAAGGAGATCGCCTACTTCGTGAAGATCTACCGCTAGTGAGGCAAGTCCTTCGTGGGCGACGGCCATGGTGGGATAGACAAGGTTGCTTCTTCGTGGACCCTTCTTGGGTGGAGCCCTCCGTGGACTCGCGCAACCGTTACCCTTCGTGGGTTGAAGTCTCCATCAACGTGGATGTACGATAGCACCACCTATCGGAACCACGCCAAAAACATCCGTGTCTCCAACTGCGTTTGAATCCTCCAAACCCTTCCCTTTAATTTCTTGCAAGTTGCATGCTTTAATTTCCGCTGCCTATATACTCTTTGCATGCTTGCTTGAATTGTGTGTTGATTGCTTGACTTGTCCTAAGATAACTAAGATCTGCCAAACTCTAAAATTGGGAAAAGGTTAAGTTTTTAATTGGTCAAGTAGTCTAATCACCCCCCTCTAGACATACTTCAAGGTCCTACAGCGCCACCCCCACCCCTTGTCCAATTCGGATATGCAAGGGGGGGGCAGCACCTCCTATGGCCGGCCCTCTCTTCTCCACTAAGGCCCATGTTGGCCCATTACTTTCCCGGGGGGTTCCGGTAACCTCCCGCTTCTCCGAAACTTATCCAAAACTTCCCAAAACCATTCCGGGGTCCGAATGTAACCTTCCAAAATATGAATCTTTACCTCTCGACCATTTAGAGACTCCTCGTCATGTCCGTGATCTCATCCAGGACTTCGAACAAAACTTTGATCACAAAAACACATAACTCATAATACAAATCGTCATCGAACGTTAAGCGTGCGGACCCTACGGGTTTGAGAACTATGTAGACATGACCGAGACATATCTCCGGTCAATAACCAATAGCAGAACCTGGATACTCATATTGGTTCCTACATATTATACGAAGATCTTTATCAGTCAAACCGCATAACAACATACATTGTTCAATTTGTCATCGGTATGTTACTTGCCCAAGATTCGATCGTCGGTTTCCTCATACCTATTCAATCTCGTTACCGGCAAGTCTCTTTACTCGTTCCGTAATGCATCATCTCGTAACTAACTCATTAGTTAGATTGCTTGCAAGGCTTATAGCGATGGGCATTGGGGAACGTAGCATGCAATTTCAAAAAAATTCCTACGATCATGTAAGATCTATCTAGGAGATGCATAGCAACAAGAGGAGGAGAGTGTGTCCACGTACCATCGTAGACCGAAAGCGTAAGCGTTAGTTAACGCGGTTGATGTAGTCGAACGTCTTCACGATCCAACCGATCTAAGTACCGAACGTACGACACCTCCGTGTTCAGCACACATTCAGCTCGATGACGTCCCTCGAACTCTTGATCCAGTAGAGGGTTGGGGGAGAGTCTCGTCAGCATGACGACATGGCGATGGTGTTGATGATGTGATCCGCGCAGGGCTTCACTTAAGCACTACGACGCTATGACCGGAGGCGTAAACTGTGGAGGGGCGCACCGCACACGACAAAGAACAATTGATGTTCCTTCGGGGTGCCCCCTGCCCATGTATATAAAGGAGGGAGGGAAGAGGCGGCCAACCCAGAGGGGGCGCCAAGGGGGGCGTCCTACTAGGACTCCCAGTCCTAGTAGGATTCCCCCTTCCTTTCTGGAGTAGGAGAATGGGGAAGGGAGAGAGAGAGGGAGAAGGAAAGGGGGGGCGCGCCCCCTCCCCTAGTCCAATTAGGTTTGGCTAGGGGGGCGCGAGCCACCTCCTGGCCGCCGGCCTCCTCTCTCCACTAAGGCCCATGAAGGCCCAATAGTCTCCCGGGGGGGTCCGATAACCTCCCGGTACTCGGGAAAATGTCCGAACCTTTCTGAAACCTTTCCCATGTCTGAACATAACCTTCCAATATATAAATCTTTATGTCTCGACCATTTCGATACTCCTCGTCATGTCCATTATCTCATCCGGGGCTCCGAACAAACTTCGGTCATCAAAAACACATAACTCTCAATACAAATCATCATCGAACGTTAAGCGTGTGGACCCTACGGGTTCGAGAATTATGTAGGCATGATCAACACACATCTCTGATCAATAACCAATAATGGAACCTGAATTCTCATATTGTCTCCTACATATTCTACGAAGATCTTTATCGGTCACAACAACACACATTGTTCCCTTTGTCATCGTATGTTACTTGCCCGAGATTCGATCATCGGTATCTTCATACCTAGTTCAATCTCGTTACCAGCAAGTCTCTTTACTCGTTCCGTAATGCTTCATCCCGCAACTAAATCATTAGTCACATTGCTTGCAAGGCTTATAGTGACGAGCATTACCGAGAGGGCCCAGAGGTACCTCCCCGATACACGGAGTGACAAATCCTAATCTCGATCTATGCCAACCCAACAAACACCTTCGGAGACACCTATAGAGCATCTTTATAATCACCCGGTTACGTTGTGACCTTTGATAGCACAAAAAGTGTTCCTCCGGTATTTGGGAGTTGCATAATCTCATAGTTAGAGGAACATGTATAAGTCATGAAGAAAGCAATTGCAATAAAACTTATCGATCATTATGCTAAGCTAATGGATGGGTCTTGTCCATCACATCATTCATGATGTGATCCCGTTTATCAAATGACAACACATGTCTATGGTCAGGAAACATAACCATCTTTGATTAACGAGCTAGTCAAGTACAGGCATACTAGGGACACTTTGTTTTGTCTATGTGTTCACACATGTACTAAGTTTCCGGTTAATACAATTCTAGCATGAATAATAAACATTTATCATGATATAGGGAAATATAAATAACAACTTTATTATTGCCTCTAGGGCATATTTCCTTCAGTCTCCCACTTGCACTAGAGTCAATAATCTAGTTCACATCGCCATGAGATTTAACACCAATAGTTCACATTTGTATGTGATTAACGCCCATAGTTCACATCGCCATGTGACCAACAACCAAAGGGTTTACTAGTGTCAATAATCTAGTTCACATCGCTATGTGATTAACACCCAAAGAGTACTAAGGTGTGATCATGTTTTGCTTGTGACAGAAGTTTAGTCAACGGGTCTGCTAAATTCAGAGCCGTATGTATTTTGCAAATTTTCTATGTATACAATGCTTTGCATGGACCTACTCTAGCTAATTGCTCCCACTTTCAATATGTATCCAGATTGATACTCAGAGTCATCTGGATTGGTGTGAAGCTTACATCGACATAACTCTTTACGACGAACTCTTTATCACCTCCATAACCGAGAAATACTTCCTTAGTCCTCTTAGGTAACTAAGGATAACTTTTACTGCTATACAGTGATCCACTCCTGAATCACTATTATACCCCCTTGCCAAGCTTATAGCAAGGCACACAACTGGTCTGGTACATAGCATGGCATACTTCATAGAACCTATGACTGAGGCATAGGGAATGACTTTCATTCTCTTTTTATATTCTGCTGAGGTCGGGCTTTGAGTCTTACTCAACTTTACACCTTGTAATACAGGCAAGAACTCCTTCTTTTAATGATCCATTTTGAACTCTTTCAAAATCTTGTCAAGGTATGTACTCATTGAAAAATCTTATCAAGCGTCTTGATCTATCTCTATAGATCTTGATGCCCAATATGTAAGAAGCTTCAACCGAGGTATTTCTTTGAAAATCTCCTTAAAAACTCTCCTTTATGCTTTCTAAAAAATTCTACATCATTTTTCCGATCACATGTACTTATTAGAAAGGCTGTAGTGCTCCCACTCACTTTCTTGTAAATACAGGCTTCACTGCAAGTCTATAAAAAACTATATGCTTTGATCAACTCATCAAAGCGTATATTCCAACTCTGAGATGCTTGCACCAGCCCATAGATGGATCACTGGAGCTTGCACACCTTGTTATTACCTTTAGGATCGACAAAACCTTCTAGTTGCATCATATACAACTCTTCTTTAAGAAATATCCAAGGAATGTAGTTTTTACATCCATTTGCCAGATTTCATAAAATATGGCAATTGCTAACATGATTCGAACAGATTTAAGCGTCGCTATAGTTGAGAAAATCTCATTGTAGTCAACACCTTGAACTTGTCGAAAACCTTTTGCGACAAGTTGAGCTTTGTAGATAGTAACACTAGTATCAGTGTCCGCCTTCCTCTTGAAGATGCATTTATTTTCTATGGCTTGCCGGTCATTAGGCAAGTCAACCAAAGAATATAAAGGAAGAAGGGAAGGGGCGGCCAGCCCAGAGGGGACGCGCCAAGATGGGAGTCCTACTAGGACTCCCAGTCCTAGTAGGATTCCCCCTTCCTTTCCGGAGTAGGAGAAAGGGGGAAGGGAGAGAGAGGTAGAAGGAAAGGGGGGCGCCCCCTTCCATAGTCCAATTTGGTTCGGCTAGGGGGGCGTGCGCCACCTCCTAGCCGCTAGCCTCCTCTCTCCACTAAGGCCCATGAAAGCCCAATAGTTTCTCGGGGTGTTCCGATAACCTCCCGGTACTCCGAAAAATGTGTGAACCTTTCTGAAACCTTTTCGGTGTCTGAACATAACCAACCAATATATCGATCTTTATGTCTCGACCATTTAGAGACTCCTCGTCATGTCCATCATCTCATTCGGGACTCCGAACCAACTTCGGTCATCAAAAACACATAACTGTCAATCCAAATTGTCATCGAATGTTAAGCGTGCGGACCCTACGGGTTCCAGAACTATGTAGACATGATCGAGACATATCTCCGATAAATAACCAATAGCGGAACCTAAATGCTCATATTGTCTCCTAGATACTCTACGAAGATCTTTATTGGTCAAACCGCACAACAACATACGTTGTTACCTTTGTCATTGGTATGTTACTTGCCCGATATTCGATCGTCCGTATCTTCATACCTAGTTCAATCTCGTTACCAGCAGGTATCTTTACTCGTTTCGTAATGTATCATCCTGCAACTAACTCATTAGTCACATTGCTTGCAAGGCTTATAGTGATGAGTATTACCGAGAGGGCCCAGAGATACCTCACCGATACACGGAGTGACAAATCCTAATCTCGATCTATGCCAACACAACAAACACCATTGGATACACCTATAGAGCATCTTTATAATCACCCAGTTACGCTGTGACGTTTGATAGCACAAAAGGTGTTCCTCCAGTATTTGGGAGTTGCATAATCTCATAGTTAGAGGAACATGTATAAGTCATGAAGAAAGCAATAGCTATAAAACTTATCAATCATTATGCTAAGCTAACAGATAGGTCTTGTCCATCACATCATTCTCTAATGATGTGATCACGTTTATCAAATGACAACACATGTATGTGGTCAGGAAACATAACCATCTTTGATTAACGAGCTAGTCAAGTACATGCATACTAGGGACACTTTGTCTTGTCTATGTATTCACACATGTACTAAGTTTGCGGTTAATACAATTCTAGCATGAATAATAAACATTTATCATGATATAGGGAAATATAAATAACAACTTTATTATTGCCTCTAGGGCATATTTCCTTCGGTCTCCCACTTGCACTAGAGTCAATAATCTAGTTCACATCGCCATGTGATTTAACACCCATAGTTGACATCGCCATGTGACCAACAACCAAAGGGTTTACTAGTGTCAATAATCTAGTTCACATCGCTATGTGATTAACACCCAAAGAGTACTAAGGTGTGATCATGTTTTGCTTGTGACAGAAGTTTAGTCAACGGGTCTGCTAAATTCAGAGCCGTATGTATTTTGCAAAAAAATTATGTCTACAATGCTTTGCATGGAGCTACTCTAGCTAATTTCTCCCACTTTCAATATGTATCCTGATTGAGACTCAGAGTCATCTGGATTGGTGTAAAGCTTACATCGACGTAACTCTTTACGACGAACTATTTATCACCTCCATAACCGAGAAATACTTCCTTAGTCCTCTTAGGTAACTAAGCATAACTTTGACTGCTATACAGTGATCCACTCCTAGATCACTATTGTACCCCCATGCCAAACTTCTAGCAAGGCACACAACTGGTCTGGTACATAGCATGGCATACTTTATAGAACCTATGACTGAGGCATAGGGAGTGACTTTCGTTCTCTTTCTATATTCTGCCGTGGTCGGGCTTTGAGTCATACTCAACTTTACACCTTGTAATACAGGCAAGAACTCCTTCTTTGACTGATCCATTTTGAACTCTTTCAAAATCTTGTCAAGGTATGTACACATTGAAAAATCTTATCAAGCATCTTGATCTATCTCTATCGATCTTGATGCAAAATATGTAAGCAGCTTCAACCGAGGTCTTTCTTTGAAAATCTCCTCTCAAACTCTCCTTTATGCTTTCCAGAAAATTCTACATCATTTCCAATCACATATACTTATCAGGAAGGCTGTAGTGCTCCCACTCACTTTCTTGTAAATACAGGCTTCACCGCAAGTCTGTATAAAACTATATGCTTTGATCAACTCATCAAAGTGAATATTCCAACTCCGAGATCCTTGCACCAGTCCATAGATGGATCGATGGAGCTTCCACACCTTGTTAGTACCTTTAGGATCGACAAAAACTTCTGGTTGCATCACATACAACTCTTCTTTGAGGAATATCCATTTAAGGAATGCACTTTTTACATTCATTTGCCATATTTCATAAAATATGGCAACTGCTAACATGATTCGGACAGATTTAAGCATCGCTACAGTTGAGAAAATCTCATTGTAGTCAACACCTTGAACTTGTCGAAAACCTTTTGCGGCAAGTTGAGCTTTGTAGATAGTAACACTAGTATCAGCGTCCGCCTTCCTCTTGAAGATCCATTTATTTCTATGGCTTGCCGATCATCAGGCAAGTCCACCAATGTTCACACTTTGTTCTCATACATGGATCCCATCTCATATTTCATGGCCTCAAGATATTTCGCGGAATCTGGGCTCATCATCGCTTCCTCATAGTTCGTAGGTTCATCATGGTCTAGTAACATAACTTCCAAAATAGGATTACCGTACCACTCTGGTGCGGACCGTACTCTGGTTGACCTATGAGGTTTGGTTGTAACTTGATTTGAAGTTTCATGATCATCATCATTAGCTTCTTCACTAATTGGTGTAGGAATCACTAGAACTGATTTCTGTGATGAACTACTTTCCAATTCGGGAGAAGGTACAATTAACTCATCAAATTCTACTTTCCTCCCACTCACTTCTTTCGAGAGAAACTCCTTCTCTAGAAAGGATCCATTCTTAGCAACGAATATCTTGCCTTCGGATCTGTGATAGACGGTGTACCCAACAGTTTCTTTTGGGTATCCTATGAAGACACATTTCTCCGATTTGGGCTTGAGCTTATCAGGTTGAAGCTTTTTCACATAAGCATCGCATCCCCAAACTTTAAGAAACGACATCTTAGGTTTTTTGCCAAACCACAGTTCATACGGTGTCATCTCAATGGATTTTGTCGGTGCCTTGTTTAACGTTAATGCAGTTGTCTCTAATGCATAATCCCAAAATGATAGTGGTAAATCGGTAAGAGACATCATATATCGCACCATATCTAATAAAGTACGGTTACAACGTTTGGACACACCATTACGCTATCGTGTTCCAGGTGGCGTGAGCTGTGAAACTATTCCACGTTGTCTTAAATGAAGGCCAAACACATAACTCATATATTCACCTCCGCGATCAGATCGTGGGCACTTTATTTTCTTTGTTACAATGATTCTCTACTTCACTATGAAATTCTTTGAACTTTTCAAATGTTTCAGACTTGTGTTTCATTAAGTAGATATACCCATGTCTGCTCAAATCATCTGTGAAGGTCCGAAAATAATGATACCTGCCACGAGCCTCAACACTCAACGGATCACATACATCGGTATGTATTATTTCCAGTAAGTCATTAGCTCGTTCCATTGTTCCGGAGAACAGAATTTTAGTCATCTTGTCCATAAGGCACGGTTTGCAAGTATCAAATGATTCATAATCAAGTGATTCAGAAAGCCCATCAGCATGCAGTTTCTTCATGCGCTTTACACCAATATGACCTAAACGGCAGTGCCACAGGTATGTTGCACTATCATTATCAACTTTGCATATTTTGGCACCAATATTATGAATATGTGTATCACTATGATCGAGATTCAATAAACCATCAACATTTAGGTGTATGACCATAGAAGGTTTTATTCATATAAATAGAATAACAAATATTCTTTGTCTTAAATGAATAAACGTATTGCAATAAACATGATCTAATCTATTCATGCTCACCGCAAACACCAAATAACATTTATTAGGTTCAACACTAATCCCAAAAGTATAAGGAGTGTGCGATGATGATCATATCAATCTTGGAACTACTTTCGAACACATCGTCACTTCACCCTCAACTAGTCTATGTTTATCCTGTAACTCCTATTTCGAGTTACTAATCTTAGCAACCGAACAAGTATCAAATACCAAGGGGCTACTATGAACACTAGTAAGGTACACATCGATAACCTGTATATCAAATATACCTTTGTTCAGTTTGCCATCCTCTTATCCAACAAATGTTTGGGGCAGTTCCGCTTCTAGTGACCATTTCCTTTGAAGTAGAAGCACTCAGTTTCAGGCTTGGGTCCAGCTCTGGGCTTCTTCTCGGGAGTGACAACTTGCTTGCCATTATACTTGAAGTTCCCTTTCTTTTCCTTTGCCCTTTTCTTGAAACTAGTGGTCTTGTCAATCATCAACACTTGATGCTCTTTCTTGATTTCTACCTTCGTTGATTTCAGCATCATGAAGGGCTCGAGAATTATTTTCATCATCCCTTGCGTACAATAGTTCATCATGAAGTTCCAGTAACTTGGTGATGGTGACTAGAGAACTCAGTCAATCACTTATCGTATCTAGAAGATTAACTCCCACTTGATTCAAGAGATTGTAGTACCCAGACATTCTGGGCACATGCTCACTAGCTGAGCAATTCTCCTCCATCTTTTAGGTGAAGTACTTGTCAGAGGTCTCATACCTCTCGATACGGGCATGAGTCTGAAATACCAATTTCAGCTCTTTGGAACATCTCATATGCTCCGCGGTGTTCAAAACGTTTTTGAAGTCTTGGTTCTAAGTTGTAAAGCATGGTGCACTAAACTAACAAGTAGTCATCATACTGAGCTAGCCAAACATTCATAACGTCTGCATCTCTCCTGCAATAGGTCTGTCACCTAGCGGTGCATCAAGGACATAATTATTCTATGCAGCAATGAGGATAAACCTCAGATCATGGACCGAGTCCGCATCATTGCTACTATCATCTTTCAACTTAATTTTCTCTAGGAACATATAAAAACATAGGGCAGCTACAACGCGAGCTATTGATCTACAACATAATTTGCAAAATACTGTTAGGACTAAGTTCGTGATAAATTAAAGTTCAATTAATCATATTACTTAAGAACTCCCACTTAGATAGATATCCCTCTAGTCATCTAAATGATCACGTGATCCATATCAACTAAACCATGTTGAATCATCACGTGAGATGGAGTAGTTTTCAATGGTGAACATCTCTATATTCATTATATCTACTATATGATTCAATGGTCTCCAATGTTCCGAGGCCATATCTGCATATGCTAGGCTCGTCAAGTTTAACCCGAGTATTCTGCGCATGCACAACTGGCTTGCACCTGTTGTATGTGAATATAGAGCTTATCACACTCGATCATCACGTGGTGTCTCGGCATGACGAACTGTAGCAATGATGCATACTCAGGGAGAACACTTATACCTTGAAATTTAGTGAGGGGTCATCTTATAATTCTATCATCGTATTAAGCAAAATAAAATGCATAAAAGATAAACATCACATGCAATCAAAATATGTGACATGATATGGCCATCATCATCTTGTGCCTTTGATCACCATCTCCAAAGCACCGTCGTGATCTCCATCGTCACCGGCTTGACACCTTGATCTCCATCATAGCGTCATTGTCGTCTCGCCAACTATTGCGTCTACGACTATTGCTACCGAGTGATAAAGTAAAGAAATTACATGGTGATTGTATTTCATACAATAAAGTGACAACCATATGGCTCCTGGCAGTTGCTGATAACTCTGTTACAAAACATGATCATCTCATACAACAATTTATATCACATCATGTCTTGACCATATCACATCACAACAAACCCTGCAAAAACATGTTAGACGTCCTCTACTTTGTTGTTACAAGTTTTACGTGGCTGCTACGGGCTTCTAGCAAGAACCATTCTTACCAATGCATCAAAACCACAACGATTTTTCTCCAGGTGTGTTGTTTTAACCTTCAACAAGGACCGGCCGTAGTCAAACTCGAGTCAACTAAAGTTGGAGAAACAGACACCCGTCAGCCACCTATGTGCAAAGCACGTCGATAGAACCAGTCTCATGAATGCGGTCATTTAATGTCGGTCCAGGCCGCTTCATCCAACAATACCGCCGAATCAAAGTAAGACATTGGTGGTAAGCAGTATGACTATTATCGCCCACAACTCTTTGTGTTCTACTCGTGCAAATCATCTACGCATAGACCTGGCTCGGATGCCACTGTTGGGGAATGTAGCATGCAATTTCAAAACAATTACTACGATCACGCAAGATCTATCTAGGAGATGTATAGTAACGAGAGGGGGAGAGTGTGACCACGTACCTCATAGACTGAAAGTGGAAGTGTTAGTTAACATGGTTGATGTAGTCAAATGTCTTCACAATCCAACTGATCTAAGTACCGAACGTACAGCAACTCCACGTACCCTCATACCTAGTTCAATCTCGTTACCGGCAAGTCTATTTACTTGTTCTATAATGTTTCATCCCGCAACTAACCCATTAGTCACATTGCTTGCAAGGCTTATAGTGATGAGCATTACCGAGAGGGCCCAGAGATACCTCTCCGATACACGGAGTAACAAATCCTAATCTCGATCTATGCCAACCCAACAAACATCTTCGGAGACACCTATAGAGCATCTTTATAATCACCCAGTTACATTGTGACGTTTGATAGCACACAAGGTGTTCCTCCGGTATTTGGGAGTTTCATAATCTCATAGTTAGAGGAACTTGTATAAGTCATGAAGAAAGCAACAGCAATAAAACTTATCGATCATTATGCTAAGCTAACGGATGGGTCTTGTCCGTCACATCATTCTCTAATGATGTGATCCCGTTTATGAAATGACAACACATGTCTATGGTCAGGAAACATAACCATATTTGATTAACGAGCTAGTCAAGTAGAGGCATACTAGGGACACTTTGTTTAGTCTATGTATTCACACATATACTAAGTTTCCAGTTAATAAAATTCTAGCATGAATAATAAACATTTATCATGATATAAGGAAATATAAATAACAACTTTATTATTGCCTCTAGGGCATATTTCCTTCAAGAGGGCCCAGAGATATCTCTCCGATACATGGAGTGACAAATCCTAATCTCGATCTATACCAACCCAACAAACACCTTCAGAGACACCTGTAGAGCATCTTTATAATCATCTAGTTACGTTGTGATGTTTGATAGCACACAAGGAAAGAGAATAGAAAACACGTTTTCTTTCTGTTTCCGAGAGGCACGGCCGTGACTCTTGCGAAAGCAAAACCGTGACTCTCGCGAAAGCAAAACCGTGACTCACCCGAAATGGAAAAACGTGTTTTTCCATGATTTTTTTTCAAAAAAAATTGGCCCAAAGTTCAAGAAGACCGATGAAAAACCGAAACATAAAAAAACCGTTTAAAAATCCAAGAACGTGTGCGGAAAAATAAAAAAAAAATAAAATCTGAATGGAGCGTCCAGAGTGTGACACATGGCGGGCGGCTCGGAGCGCGCCTAGTGGCGCTCATCGTTGCGAGGCTCCCAAAGGAGCGCCCGTTAATTAGTTGCTCTCGGTTAATGAGCGCTCCTTCGGGAGCCTCACAACAATCAGCGCCACTTGCGCGCTCTCAGCCCGCCCGCCACGTGTCGCGCTCTGGACGCTTCCTTCGGATTTTGTTTTTTTTCATTTGTCCGCATGCGTTTTCATCTTCTTAAACGGGTTTTTTCCGGGGGGGTTCGACGTTTTGGTTTCCCACCGGTCTTCTTTAACTTTTGGACAAAAAAATTCAAAACAAAATATTTTTGGCATGAAAAAACACGTTTTCTTTTTTTACTCTCGCGAGAGTCACGGTTTTGCTTCCGCAAGAGTCACCATTTTGCATTTGCGAGAGTCACGGCCATGCCTCTTCCGAGAGAGGCACGGTTGTGCTTTCATGAGAGGCACGGCCGTGGCTCTCGGAAACAGAAAAAAACACGTTTTCTGTTTTTTTTTCTTTTGAGAGAGGCACAGTTTTGCTTCCGCGAGAGGCACGGTCGTGCTTTCACGAGAGGCACAGCGTGCCTCTCGGAAATGGAAAAAAACGCATCTTATGTTTTTTTTCTTTCGCGAGAGACACGGTTTGCTTCCGCGAGAGGCATGGTTGTGCTTTGGCGAGAGTCACGGCCGTGCCTCCTCGAAAACGGAAAAAACACATTTTCTCTTTTTTTTTCTCGAGAGGCACGGTTGTGATCTCATGAGAGGCACGGGCATGCCTCTTTTGGAAAGGAAAAAAACCCGTGCTCTCGGTTCGGTTTTTTCGTCCGCTTTTTGTGAAAAAAAAGTTCGCCAAAATTTGTCAACATGGGATCTAGTTTTGAAGATCTCGACGCGAGGAATCCAACGGTGAAAACGGTTCAAGATTTAGACGCACAGTTTAAGAGATAAAATATTTTGAATAAACGAATCTATGAAAAAGGGGAAAACTCCCAGGTTGTGACAAGTGGCGCACATGCAGCGCGCCACTTGTCCCAACCTGGAGAGGTGGGAGTGATCTTTGCAATGAGTACTCCGTAACTAGTGATTTCTGTTGAGTATAATGTATATTAGGAAGTATATGATAGACTAGGATTTGTCCCTGCCTTGTCTTGAACTCGAAGTAGATCATTGTACTCCTATATATATATATATATATATATATATATATATATATATATATATATATATATATATATATATATATATATATATGCCCACGAGGCTCAAGCAATACAAAAACTATTCCACCAATCCTCTCTATCCCTTCTAACATGGTATCAGAGCCAAGAGGTCTTGAGTTTAAGACCCGGCTAGCACAATTAAAATTGTAGCTCACTTTTGGTCCACATTTAGGCCTGACGAAGCCACGCGTGAGGGGGTGTTGAGGTATAATGTGCTGCCTGGTCTCTTCCATAAGATTGATCTTTTGGTTGCATTGGCTAGAGCATGCACTTCTACATGGTATCAAAGCAATCAAGCCATGCTAGCGCTTCACGTCTCCGGTGCCCCAGCGACAGCTACGTGTCATCCACTGCAGGACGAGTTGACTATTCAACCTAGCGAGCACTTGGATTGATTCACCGAGTGCATGCCAACCGTTTTCATCTACGTCGGGCGACCAACCTGGCCCATCGGTTGCGCACCTCCAAAGGTTCCATGAAGATCATCCTTGAGTTCAGCGCGCCATCCACCGATCGAGCAACGGTCTGCCGTTGCGTCGCCCCTTCGGGCTGCAGTGCCGCTGCCCTGTGGTTTTTCTCCCGGCTGCACCGACCCGCGTCACCACTGCGTCGCCCCTCGGGTCGTAGTGTCGTGGTCTGCGGTCCACTGCCACCCCGAGGCCGTCCACTCCAGGTCATCCCCGTGGTTGCACCGACCCTCGCGCCGCCGCAGCGTCGCCCCGTCGGGCCGTAGAGAGTGTGGCACGCGGTCCACGCCGCCGTCCCGAGGCCGTCCCCGCGGTCGCACCGACCCATGCTCCACCGCTGCGCCGCCCCTTCGGGTTGTAGCATCGTGGCCCGCGGTCCCCGCCGCCACCCTGAGGTCTTCCCGCTGTCGCCCCGACCTGCCCGCCGCTCTTAGGATCATAGCGTCGCCCCTTCGGATCGTAGCGTCGCCCCTTCGGATCGTAGCGTCGCCCCTTCGGATCGTAGCGTCGTGGTCTGCGGTACACTCTGCCGTCAGCTCGCGTCGACCTCCTGTGGTATGCGCCGCGCCGTCTCCTTGGTGCGGGAATGCCACCATCCGCACCTGTCTTCGTCATGCTGTCAGGGTTCTTCGCCTACTTCGAGCACCACCGCCGCGCTACCTAGCCATTGCCGCCATTAGGCCGCCGCCGCCGCTCTTCTTCGGGCCGCTGCCACCGCTACCCTCGTAGCCGTCGCCACCCGTCCACCTCCGTCGTCTTCGCCCAGCACCAGCTCGTCACCAGCATCTCCGTCATCTTTCCCGACCACTTCGTCTACTCCGACCACCGTTGGTGACATCGGCCCCATGCCGATAGGCGCCGCAACCATCGTCGAGTTCTTCTCTGCTGGCCCCTCCGACTTCCTCGACATGGCATACAGCTTGTGCAGGTCCCTCGTCTATGCATGCCCGGTGCTGACAACACTAATGCGTGCCTTCATCCACAATGTGTCCCCGGGCCTGGTAAGCCTGGTGCGGCGCTTTGTTAACTTCGTTATCGTCCATCTACGCATGCCCGATGCTGGCAACACCGGTGCGTGCCTTCGTCCACGACGTCTCCCCAGAATTGTCAAACCCGCCGCGGCACCTCGTCAACACCATCTTCTCTCTGGCGCACCCCTATTTTTACATCACTGCGCCCATGCTAACTCGGCGCCTCCTTGCGCCCGCGGCTCCACGGTGACTTCCTCGACACCAGCTACCCCGACTCGACATCGACCACGGCATTCTTCGCACGGCTACCTCGACCAGGACTCCACCACCTATTCTCTCGGCTACCTCGACAAACGACACAAAGGGCTACCGCCTTGCTTGAGCAATCTCGTCGGTTGCCACTCCAGCCACGACTCCGCGATGCATCGACCGTTACGACTCTGGGTGGTGTTCATCGGCTTGCCTTCGGATTCTTCTCCAGTCTCACCGTCTGCGTCGCTACCTTGTGACTGGGGGGATATTGAGTATAATGTATATTACGAAGTATATGATAGACTAGGATTTGTCCCTACCTTGTCTTGTACTCCAAGTAGATCATTGTACTCATATATATATATATATAGGGTGGGTCTATTATGATAACACCCTCTAGAGTCTTATTCTACACACCAAATCCTTATTCTGATAACACCCACCGACCCGAACACCCCGCACCGGAATCCCACCTGAACTTCAAAAAAACAAAAAAAACACCCCGCCGGCCAGCCCCACGCACCCCACCCCCACCGAACCCACCTTCTTCCCCGGTCAAGCCCCACCCACCTCTCCCCCGATACCCACCTCCCAACCGCCACCCATGCCCCAGCGCCATCACCCCAGATCCACATCCCCACGAGCATGGCGCTCCGGCAACCACCCGCCGCGCCGCCTCCCTCCCCGTGCTGCCGCACCGCCCCCTCCCCCGCGCCGGATCCGGGTTCGGTGGCGCCTCCCTCCCGCGCCGTGCCGCCCCCTCCCCCGCAGCTCCGCCTCCCTCCCTTGCGGTGCCGCCCTCGACCCACGCTGCTGGGTACGGCGACCCAGGGCACGGATCCATGCATCCCCGCGCCGGATCCGGGTTCGGTGGCACCTCCCTCCCGCGCCGCGCCGCCCCCTTCCCCACAGCTCCGCCTCCCTCCCTTGCGGCGCCGCCCTCGACCCACGCTGCTGGGTACGGTGACCCAGGACACGGATCCATGCATCCCCGCGCCGGATCCGGGTTCTCCCCTCCTGCATCGTCCTCTTCTCGCACAAATCGAGCGAGCTCGAGCCGTGCCACCCTCGCCGTGGTCCTCCCTGCATCCCTACCTCCCCCAATTTGCAGTTCCTTTGTTTTTTTTGCAGCTCGCTGGATTTTGTTTTGCAGTACACTGAGATCCATGGCGCCGAGAACCAGGGTGTGGCGCGACACCGTCGACACAGCACCGCGGGCTCTGCTGCATCGTGGGCGAGATCCCGCCACGTCCTGCCAACAAGCTTCTCTCCACCCCTTGCAGTACAAACAATGACGGCGCGCAGTGCGGCCAAGAACGAGTTGCAGTGTGGTTCGGTGCCCGTGGAGGTGCATTTCCCTTGTGTTTTCTTTGTCAAAAAAAATTATTCCCCGATGATGTCCCAGGCGCCCTCGACAAAGCAGTACAGATGGCGACCCCGACCTCATCAGCGACATACTCGTTATTTTTGTATTTCTTTTGCTGTGCGGCGTGATCTCTCTGTGTTATGCCAAGTGCTAGGTTCGCTTCGTAAAAAAATAGCAAAGAAATTCCCACAAGAGGTTCACTTCTTTTTCTAATGCAAATTGTTTCGTTTGTGGGATGATTGAAATAAATGTTATTGAAGTTCACTAGCAAAAAATAATACGGTTCACTTTGGAGAGTGATGTTGCTCACTTGCGGCCGACGTGAAAAGTGCGGAAATATTAGGGAAACAACAAAAAAGTAATGCGGTTCACTTCGATATATGTCGCGGTTTACTTTCCTCCTCTCTACGGTCCACTCTTGTTCGTAAAAAAAAGTTTAGAAAAAAGACAACAAAAACTCGTATGAGAAAAATTACGCCCGACAAAACAAATTATGCAGCTCGCTTGCCTGTCCGATGCAGTGCGGTTTACATTCTGAAACAGTGCGGTCGGTCGTATAATGTTGTTCATCACGTAAGTGCAAAAAAAATTGTTATGAAAGCGAAAAAAAGTAATGAGGTTCACTTCTTGATAGTGTTGTGGTTCATTTACACCCGATGTGAAGTGCACTCTACTTTCTCGTTCTTGAAAAAAATCACGTTTCAAAAAAAAGAAACCATGCAGTTCTCTTACCCGTGCGATGTAGTGCGGTTTTTCGTCTGTTGCAGTGCGGTTTTCAGTCGGATGAAGTACCCACGTCCATTTGGGTGTCGCGAAAAACAGAGTGTCCGCTTTTCGGTAAAATCAAAACTGCTCTTAAACCGTAAGGAATTAGAGAGAGTGTTCTACATGAAAAAGTTGCGTCTCGTTGGTATCTTTTCAATGACGTATGATTTGAATTATTCTGACCAGCCGTTTGTAAAAATTTCACGAAAAAACAGCCGCTACCTCTCGAAGTCAGCCGCACGATTTTCAAAATTAAATAAAAACCGTAAGGAATCTCAAAACCATTTCAACATATCAAAGTTGCGCCTTGTCCGTAGCTTTCCAATGGCGTATCATACGTCTCGTTCCGACGAACGGTTAGAAAACTGGAGCAAAAACAGTACCGAAAATTTCAAAAAATTTGAAAAACAGAGTTCCGCGATTTAGTAAATTTGAAACTGCTCTTAAACCGTAACGAATTAGAGAAACAATTATATATGAAAAAGATGCGCCTCGACGATATCTATCCAACGGCGTATCATTTGCTTCATTCCGACAAGCGTTTTAGAAATGAACGCGAAAAAACGCTCGCTGCCACTCGTCATCCACCGCACCATTTTCAAAACTGCTCTTAAACCGTGTGGAATCTCGAAAACTGTTCAACATGTCGAAGTTGCGCCTAATCCATAGCTTTTCAACGGTATATTATATGCCTCGTTCCGATAAACAATCAAAAAATTAGAGCGAAAACAGTATCAAAAAAACACTGCGTGCAGTTTTTTCCGACGCGAAGTTCACTAGTCTATATTGCACTGCTCGTCGTCAAGAAGATGCAGTGCACTTGCGGTCAGTGTGCAGTGCGGAAATGGTGTGCAGAATAGTTATTCTGCTAATATTAGCGGAATAGACCGTGTATATATATATATATATATATATATATATATATATATATATATATATATATATATATATATATATATATATATATATATATATATATATATGTATGACCACGAGGCTCAAGCAATACAAAAACTATTCCACCAATCCTCTCTATCCCTTCTAACAATTTCAACTTGGTTCCGATATGTGATCAAGATGATGTTTTGTGTGTTGTGGTGCAAAAGCTCGCTAAACTTTTTTAAACAGTGCCCCATCCCCAGATCGATGGATGTTTTCTTAGTAAGAAGAGAAACAAGTTTGTGTGACTGTAGCCTTTTTCCAGCAATGATGTAATTAGTCATACCAAGGTTTTTAGCGGGGCACATGCTATAGTTGTACAATATGAATGCATCTTTTTTTTTGACAACTTTCATGCACTAACTAATTTTTTGTGCGTCGAACACATGAACAAGTTTTTTTGTCAAGTTTTTGCACTAATTTTGTGGTGCGTCGAACATGATGCATTATTACTTCAGGAGCATAAATGGTCAACCTCCGCCCTTCTTTTTTTCCGAATCATCAGGGGATCTCAATTTGCAGTATCATATAATTAGTTTATTGTTTGATTTGAACTAATTAGCAGCTTTTTTCCCTCTTTATTGTCTAGTTTTCTTATTATTACTTTTACCAAACAATTATGGGTAGCACACACGTCTTTATTTCATTCTCATTTTCTTATTTCAAGTTATTGTTATATAATCAGTAGTTAAGTCATCTAATTTCATCGCTTTTTTTATTTATTGCCTAAGCAGTTGTCGTGTGGGTTGTGAGGCAACTTTTGCCACGTTGCATAATTTGATGAGTTCAATGTCTACATATGGGATGCGTTTCACTCTTCAGTAGCAATCCAGCAACACTTGCTTGCATGAACTTTTTCAACGAGTTATATTTTTTGTAAATCAGTTTTTACCAAATCCATGTATTAATGTTCTTTCCATTTTTTGTTCAAAGTAGTTTGCCCCTAGTTGCAAGTCGACCCCCTGGCTCGCAACTCGAGACCACAGTTGCAAGTGAACCCTAAGCTCCCAACTAGGGGCTTTCCTTTTTTATAGTTGTGGGTTTCTCCACTTGTAAGAGATCCCTAACTCGCAACTTGGGGCACACTAGTTGCAAGGCAATTCTCAACTCGCAACCGGGGCGGGGGGGGGGGGGGGGGGGGGGCTTGTTTTCGTAGTTTTTGTAGTTGCCCAAGTTGCAAGTCAAGCCTCGACTTTGCAACCCAAGGCCCTAGTTGCAAGTCAACCCTTGACTCACAACTGGGGGCTTGCTTTTCGTAGTTTTAGTCGACCTAGTTGCAAGTAAAGCCTCGACTTGCAACTCTAGGCCCAGTGCAAGTAAATCTTCGACTCGCAACTGGGGGCTTGTTTTGTACTTGCAGTTTTGCCCAACTTGCAAGTCAGCCCTAACTTGCAACTCGAGGCCCTAGTTACAAGTCAACCCCTAACTCGCAACTGAAATTTTTTTTTGTAGTTGTAGGTTGTCAAGTTGCAAGTCGACCCCTAACTCGCAACCTGATGCCCCTAGTTGAAGTCAACCCTCGACTCGCAACTCGGGACTTGTTTTTTTAGTTGTAGGTGACCCAGTTGCAAGTCGGACCCTAACTCGCAACTCGCCCCCCTGCTGCAAGTCAACCATTGACTCGCAACTGGGGGCTTATTTTTTCCTTGGTTGTAGTTGACCCCTAGTTGCAAATCAACCCTCGACTTGCAATTCTAAGGCCCCATTTGCAGGTCAACCCTCAACTCGCGGCCAGGTGCCTCTTTTCATGCTTGTAGGTTGCTCCAGTTTGCTGGCCAACCCCTGACTCACAACTTGACGCCCCCTAGTTTTAAGTCAACCCTTGACTCGTAACTAGGGGCTTACCTAGTTGTAGGTTGCCCAGTTGCAAGTCGACCATAGACTCGCAACTAGGGGGCTTATTTTCGTAGTTTGTAGTTTCGCTAGTTGGAAGTCAAGCCTCGACTTGCAACCCGAGGCCTTAGTTGCAAGTCAACCCTTGACTTCCAGTTATCCACCCTCAACTCGCAACTGGAGTATGTATTTTATTTTTCATCACAATTGCAAGTCCACCCTTGACTTGCAGTTGGGTCCATCGTTTATTTCATCCAGTTGCAAGTCGACCATTGACTCACAATTGGTGGTGTTGGTTGGAACCCTAGGGGGCGATCTTTCACGTTTGGAGAGGATCCCTATGAAGAACACGAAGAACACGAGGAGGGGAACGAGGGAAATCACGGGGAAAACACAAGAGAAACACTCAACCGACGAGAATAAGGTCACACATGTGCTAGATCATCGAAACACAAAAGAGAGATACAAGATCAAGTCCAACAAGGGACAATACAAAGGGTAACCGGTTCTTCTCCATGAGGAGGTCTTGATGATGGTCTTCTCTGCAAAGGAGGTCTTGAATCCAAGATGGATCTTCTCCGAAGAGGCTGCAGTCTCTCACGAGGAGTAGATCCGTATGGATGAGAGAAGCTCTATCTCACGAATGAGCTAAATCAATGCTAACCCTAAAGCGTAGGTGGAGAGGGAGTATATATAGTCTAAGGGGCAAAGGGGTACAAGGGCCACGACCCAAAGGCACTGCACGCAGGCAGGGGGGAGCGGACGTCCGAGCGTCGGGCCGGATGCCCGGGCCTTCCCGAGACGCCGGATGTCCGGGCTAGGGGCCGGATGTCCGGGCTGGTGGAGTAGGCCTCAGTGCTCTCTGGATGGAGGGGTCGGATGTCCAGGCGAAGGGGCGGATGTCCGGGGCTTCTGGAGGCGCCGGATGTCCGGGACATGGGGCCGGATGTCCGGGCTATCGATGTTGCTTCCTGAGCATTCGGTGATGGAGGGGGCCGGATTTCCAGGGATCGGGCCAGATTTCAGGGCTGGACCGGATGTCCGGCCGCTGTAGCATCTGCTGCAGACTCCTGGCTGCGGGGTCGATCTCCAGGGGCCGGATGTCCGGTGCCTGGAAGCTATCATCGTCTTCTTCCATTGGTTCTCTTCTTCCATGGACTTGGGGGCTTGGCCATCTTCATGTGCATCCTCGTGAGGGTCCTATTGGTACCTAATCATGCACAACATTCCGGACTTAGGCAGTAGCCATGTCTCGAGAGGATCATATGAGATATCACTAAGGAGAGAGGTCACCTCGGTCTCGAGAGCTCTAGCTCATGCTCTAGTCATGGGTCCTCTTAGTGCTTGGTGAGACGATGGTAGGTCCATGGGGATGACCGTAGGATGCTCCGCATCATCTCCCCCCCCCCCTTGGGAAAGATCCAACCTCAGATCGAAATCCTCATCACCATGGTACGGGGAGAGATCGGAGATGTTGAAGATGTCGCTCACGTTGTACTTGTCTCGTGGGAGGTCGATCTTGTATGCATTGTTGTTGTAGCGTGCTAGCACCTTGAATGTTCCATCGTCTCATGGTAGAAGCTTGGACTTGTGTTCATTGGGGAAGCGGTCCTTGTGAAGGTGTAGCCACACAAGATCTCCAATGTTGAATATCATGGGCTGCTTGTTGATGTTGAGCTTGGTCGCGAGTCATTGTACTTGGCGCTCGATGGTGTGCCTTGTATCTTCATGCATCTTCTTAAGGTAGCTTGCTCGTGCACTAGAATCCATGTTGGTGCGCTCTTGTAGTGGAAGAGGTAGGATGTCCAATGGGGACAACGGGTTGAAGCCGTATACAACCTCGAAGGGAGACTTGCCGGTAGTCGAATGTATTGCACGGTTGTAAGCATACTCGGTGATGGGTAGACACTCCTCCCACTCCTTGATTTTCTTTCTGATCAACACGCGAAGTAGAGTGGAGAGTGTATGGTTCGTCACCTCCGTTTGGCCGTCGGTTTGAGGATGGTATGCCGAAGAGAATAAGAGCTTGATTCTGAGCTTGGCACATGGCGTCTTCCAAAAGTAACTCAAGAACTTGACGTCGCGGTCGGATACGATTGTCTTTGGTACTCCATTGAGTTGCAAGATTTCCCTACAAAACAGATTGGCAATATGTGAAGCATCGTCTATCTTGTTGCAAGGAATGAAATGTGCCATCTTAGAAAATCGGTCCACCACAACAAACACGGAATCCTTCCCATTTTGAGTTCTAGGCAAACCAAGTACAAAATCCATGCTAATGTCTTCCCAAGGTTGATAAGGAATAGGAAGGGGCATGTAAAGACCATAGGATTGAGCTTTAGACTTAGCTTTGCGACATGTAGAGCATCGGTTTGTGAAGCGTGAGACGTCGTGGAACATCTTGGGCCAAAAGTAGTTCTTGGAGAGTGTGGCGAATGTCTTGCCGCGTCCAAAGTGTCCCATGAGTCCGCCTCCATGAGCCTCTTGCAAAAGGAGAAAACAAAGAGAAGACTCGGGAATGCAAAGTTTGTTAGCTCTCATAAGATAATCATCCTTGATGTAATATTGTTCCCAAGATGTATGCATCAAACACTTAGCATAAGGAGTAGCAAAAGAAGGATCATGTGCATACAAGTCTTTGATGTGCTCAAAGCCAACAACATTCAACTCAAGTTTAGTGACAAGCGTGCAAATGCCGGATAGGGCATCCACAACTACGTTTTCCTTACCCTTAATGTACTTGATCACATAGGGAAAAGATTCAATAAAGTCACTCCATTTGGCATGACGCTTGTTCAACTTAGTTTGGCCTTTTAAGTACTTAAGCGTTTCATGATCGGTATGTATGACAAACTCATGA